>NC_135504.1:65339330-65939330 GCF_052857255.1 Amblyomma americanum
ATCTAGGGGTCCCCATTTGGGGCAACACTAGAAGAATCCAAATAGGATAGATATCTGTTTCAGGGATCGAAGTCGCACTTTGACAGTAACTTCTCACTATTCTGCATGCCAGCATTTTCGCCCGAATTACATCACTTGTGCACCCTTGTGCACCTAGAACTTAAGTTAGGAGCGCATGAGTCTTCCGCCATATCAACGCAACTCCTAATTGGGGCGATGGAGGCGAAATTCTAGAGGCCCGTGTACTGTGAGATGTCAGTGCACTTTAAAGAATTCCAGATGGTCGAAATTGACAAGAACCTTCCACTACGGCTTCCCTCATAGCCTCAGTCGCTTTGGGACGTTAAATCCGATAAACCAAACCAAACCTAGTTGTAGCATGCAAGCCGGAACGTACTCATACAGCATGACGCATTGTCACTCTTAGGTCGAGGATGGCGGGGAAGCGGGGGCTTCCGAAATGTTATTATCGCCTCACGAGAGGCAGCTGAGCCAACTAAGAACGGGCGTTAAGGATCAGCTAGCTGGTGTTAAATCTATAGTTGGCTTCAGCGTGACTGTTGGGACAGCAGAGGAACGACGTGTCACCGGACAGTCCCGTCAGTGGCAATGGTGTTCGCCAACACTTGGTTCCTCTCCTTCCAGCTATTTACAGTGAACCCACCTTATGCATAAAATTGGCGTATTTGCCGGAGAGGGAAAGGGCGGAGGTACGACACAGTCATTGGAGCTACTTTTTCCGCCATTAAATTTGCAAAAACTCCAGTTATTCCCCTCAAAAACGGCATCATATAGCAATGATTTTCCGCAGTGCAGGTATTGAAAGCGAGCACCCCATCCTTCAAGTGTAACGATGATCATTGTTATTTCAGGAACATCATCGCATGCTCAAAGAAGTGTACAACCTCTATTAAACAGATACAGGCCACTGACTTCCTGCATGACAATGCAAAGAGGCATGCTCAGCATCGCCAGAGCCCGGAATCCCGTAAGGAATAAGAGAATTGCCGTTTTCAACACTTCACTGCCTGGGAGTTCCTGGAGTGCGCAGACAGCCGGTCTTTGTGACCCCTTACGGCAAGCGCTCTGGAGATAAATGAAAATTGGATTGGGGGAAAGGAAATGGCGCAGTATCTGTCTCACATATCGGCGGACACCTGAACCATGCCATAAGGGAATGTATGAAGGAGGGACTAAGAGAAGAAATGAAGAAAAGGGTGCCGTAGTGTAGGGCGTCGGAATAATTTCGACCACCTGTGGATCTTTAACGTGCACTGACATCGCACAGCACACGCGCGCCTTAGCGTTTCGCCTCCACTGAAGCGCGGCCGCCGCGGTGGGGTTCAAACACGAGTACTCAGTCACCTTCTCTTTGCTTCCCGTGGGGGTAGCCGGGGCCGCATGGACGGAGTACAGCTGGACGGTCTCGAGCTTCCCCCGGTTGGGCCGCTGATCGGAGATCTCGTCTGCGAAGGAGAGACGCCTCGCTGGTTCCGCCGGCAGGCAAGACGGAAGGGAGGTCTTCCTTGCGGGCTCTGAAAGGCAGCAACATGAGTCCGATGTACGTGGAGCGTAACGTCGGCAGAACCTTCGATGGCGCCGTTAGCACCGCACGGTGTCATATAGTGAAAGTCTCACTTTTATCAGTAAGCTCAAATCTGCTGAAGGAAAACATTAGCGCCCCCCCCCCCCTTGTGACACATCTTCGCGGTCACCTTATCAAGTCAAATTCATATACATCTTCTCACCTTACTCTGACGTCTTCATCTACGCTTGTCTACTCGCGATATTCATTATGCTACCCCAAGGCCGCTGGCTATTCGTTTTCCGCATTACGTGTCACGCCTAGTCTGTCAAAACGTCCACGGTATCTGAACGCAAGAGATAAGATGTGCGGCCGCAGGGAGTCGAGGTAAAGCGAAGACCACGCTCACGCAGAAGGCCGTAGGAAAACTTACAAATATGCTCACGCGAAGGTACCTGTCCCACGCAGCTCTGCTCGAAATTCAGGTGACCTCATCAAAGCGATTCTCAGATCTTCACAAACAAGCATACTTGGTACCCAGCGAACTCATGGTGCAGAAAACTCTGTAGGACCCTAATTGACCACGTCTCCAAGTTTTGGCATTCTGCATACCCAAACGAGTACAAACACGCTGAAAATGTCCTAGGGCCAACACAACCCAACGTCTCACTACTCCGCAATACGCCTGAGAGAGAGTCGACTACTCGTCAGGGCCATGCGACCTCTTCTTATTGCACCCTCTTGCATCATTTGCTCACTGTTCCGGAAGAGCACACCAATTACTTTCTAATCAACGTGAACCCTTGCATGACATCTGGATAAACAATAATTTCTCTCTGTCTGATAAGCGCGCTCTGAACGCCCTCACCTCGAATGTCGGCTGCGCCTTCGCCATTCGATGCTGGCCTTCAAAGCGGTTCCAGCCAGCGTCATTATTCCCCATGCATAAGACGGCCAATTTAAAATAAATGATCGCCCGTCACTGGAAACGCACGCAATAGGCTACCGCTTTCCTCAATCCTGATCCAAGGCACACGGCAGCATTAAGCCCGTTTGCTTTCAAATGCGCCTGTAGAGGTCTCTCTAAAAGACCGCAGCGGTGGCCAAGTGGTTGAGCATCGGCCTCGCATGCGGGTGGTGCGGGGTTCGATCCCCACTGCCGCCGGGTACCCACCAGTGGTACAATGGATACGAGCTTTCCCCTCGTCTGGTGCGCGGCTTCCTTAGGGTGAAATGCTTGAGAAATGGGTATTTGACGCCACCTTGAGAAATGAAAAATACCTTAATTGTGTCATGGCGCTCTTTCGCCGTAGATGCCCTTATGCCATAAAAATCCATAATCACCATCACTAAAGGACTACCAACCTCGGCTCTACGGCACCATGTCGAGGACAGTTTAGGCGTAGTGGTGTGGCTGTTAGGACCAACCAGGAGACTACTAACTCTCACTAAAGTAGGCCTAAACCGGAATCGACAACGCCTTGGTCACTGAGGCACTAGAGAGAGATGAGGGTACCAGAAGGCGCTTAGCACTGCGCAGTTAGTCACACATTATAGCTGCGTTAGTCTCAAGGAACGTAATCTAGAGCTTTCCGCTCTATGCCTCAAGTGTCTACGAACACCACCCGGGCCATAACGCAACCTCCTTCAACATAGAATCTCTGCCGCACGCGTAAAGATGTCCCCTTACATACCGCTTATGGCCGGTTTGACATCTGCAATCGGCGTAGGGGGCGCGCTCTGCGAGGGGCGTCGCTCCGCTGCAGGAACGGAATCTGGTCTCTGCCAAGCTTCTTCCTTTGTCGGAAAGCTGGTGCCGGACTTGAGTATTCCTTTCCCCTGGAGAAGGCTAGTTTGGGACGCCCTCTTCCCAACCGGAGGCTGCCTGATGACTGACGGCAGGTCCGTGGTGCTCACCACGGCGTCTTGCGCCCTCGCGCATGGTGCAGGGAGGTTTCCGTCCAGAGACTGGCCAGCCTCGTCAGGAGTCGAGACTTGAGGTCGACTGCCGGGTTTACCAGGTGGGTGCTGTCGGCCTCCGTCATTCGCTCGCCCACGCATCGTGTAGACTCTTCTGCTAAGTGAAGCAAAATCCTTCTTCTAGCCAGGAGTACCACAATTAGGCACCTTGCTAAGCGTGCGGTGACCCTGAGGCTGGGACCGCTTTTGCGCGGATACCTCGATGAAGATTCAAGATGCAAAGAAGGAAAACGAGGCTTACCGGAGCCTCCTGATGGTTTGCCCTGGTGGTCTTGCCTTTTGAAGGAGCTTCTCCAGGAGACAGAACGACTCAACCGGAAGCTCACGAGTCTCTGCTTGGTTGTGCGGTCGGGTATGCCTTGGTCCTGGAAGGAGGGGCCTTGTAGTCCGTGAGGCGGCAACGTTAAAGCCTGCACGCGCCGGGAATGCTTCTTCTGTGTTCCAGAGGCCGCCGGCTCGTGAGAACGTGTCTGCAAAAATGATGCTGATCATTAGCAAGGTAGCAAAAGTTGTTTTGCCGCCGCGTGGCAGACGAAGAGGACTGAGAGAGAGATAAGTTTAATGATCGAAGGGCAAAAAGATCGACCTCAAAGATGAATATCTGATTTGCTACTCTGCACTGGGAAAGGGCAAGATGAGAAGAAAGAGGGTCGTGATAGGTGACGATTGGATTGGATTTGGGGCGTATCCCTTTATAACGGGCGGATTAATGATGATGATGGTGTCTTGATCACCCCCTTTACAACGGGTGGACATCTGATCTCGGCGCGCAAGCGTGTATGCCACGTGGTATTTTTTTGTGTATTTCGCGGGCGTCTGCAGTGAGCGAAAAAAAGCTGATACGTAATAGATGGAAAGTCGAAAACTGTTCAGTCGGAAGTCCCGTGGACCGTTCTACAGCTTTATTATTGGCCTTTTTTGCCTATCTTCGTTGCTTGCGAAGTTGCTTCATTAATTTGGACAAATTATGCAATTAAGCACAATATGAAAATGGTGTGAGTTGCCCCATGCAATAGCCAGCAGCATGCAATTGGTCGCGTCGTCTTAGAGTGCCTCGGAGTATTTTTAAAGTCTGGCTAGAGTTATCTGGGACATCTTCTATATGTACAGTTATAGAGAATTCTATTAGTGCAAAAGCACTACACCGATGGGTAAACCTCGAGGAAGATTTTGGTACATCAAATAAATGTTGCCGCAACCGAGATTCGAACCAGGGGCGGCGCGAAGTGATCAGCTTAGCTGGCCACTGCGCGAGAGCATAAGGCGCCCCAATATGTAGCATGAAATCCGCTTCCAATTTCTTCAACCCAGCTACACCAACTCCGACGTGCGAAAGCGAGTCCCACTAAAAATATTCCTCAAAATTCCTTAAGCGTAAATATAAGCTTCCGGTTCTTCTTTCGTTATTAAAATTCAAGGTGCCCGTAGCTGTCGCATGCAGTCGGTCGACTTCCGCGCCCGAAGAAATCAGGAAGGTTGAAGCTCCGCTTTTTACATCGCGATATAAAGCACTTCGAGCTGCATTCGCATGACACGCTATGACGGTGTATAAGATGTCGTCTGTTGTTTAAGGTGTTTATGATGTAACTAATAAGCACCATCGCTTGCATTGTTTATTTATTTATTTATTTATTTCGCATACCCTCAATCGCCGAAGCATAGTAGAGCGGAGTGGGTTACAAAAGCAAAAATAGAACATAAAACTGCCAGGTAATTGTACAAAATACAAAATAAATGAGATAGCGTGAAAGGTAAAAATTCAGGGGGGAACTTTGTTGACTTAAAGTGCGGTGAGGCGAAAGCCTTTAGCGCGGTGTCGCTGCTTGTGTCACTGATGTGTGGTTAAGATGTTAATTAAGTACGCAATTGCTTGTGAACCTTAAATGCTGGAGACACTGGAATGCATTTCGGAGGCATCCATCTGATTCGACGCCTTTCTGCAAACACTCTCCAGCGTCCTAGACAAGGAGAACTGCATATGCGTTGGCAGGAAGTAGCGTAGTCGCTAGCACGCTCAGCTGCGGAACGGAAGGGTGGTGGTTCGAACCCCATCATGCACAAAGATTTTTTTTCTTATCGAGTTGAAGAGTGTCACGGACGGACGGCCGGACACCGCGAGTATGAGCCATTAAAGGCTTTCGCCTTAAAAAGCGAGAAAATGAATGTAACAATAACAAGAAAATGCTGCTTCATGTAGTGACTGCTGGTAGCCTCCCGCGACGGCATTTTTCACGCGTGTCTCTAAAACCAAAACTGTCGACTGAACAGGCGTCGCTTGCTCAATACAAAACACACACAAGTACAGCGCCGTAGTATTACTCCACAGAATAAAGTGAGCTTTCGCAGGTTCGAGAACTCAATGAGTGGCAGAATAACTTAATATCCTATAAAAGTACAGCAACGTAACTTTGTGCTTGCTGCAGCCTATTACACCCAGCGAGAAAAGGGATACACTTGCACTAGTAAAGTAGACCGAAAAGCGAAACGAAAAGGGGCATTAATAAACACTTAGGTTTCATCACAAAAATAATTGAACAATGCTTGCCTGAAAAGAGCGTAATCTGATATGGATGCGATCTCTGCGGGAAAGTGGTTCCAGTCTCTAGATGTGTTTGCCAAGAATGAATAATAAAAGGTGTTAGTGCGGCAATTAGGAAGAGCAACCTTGTGATGACGGTCGACACATGAGGAGTGATGGCTGGGCGACATGATGAATTTGCTATGTGGAGACTCATAGTAGTAAATTTTATGAAACAAGCAAATGCGAAAAATTTTACGGCGCAAGGACAGACACGCAAACTGACGCTAGTTCTCATTAACGTTATGCTGGCTGTTCGGTTATAATTTCAAAGTACAAATCGAATAGCATTACTTCGCACCATTTGAACAGAATGACATAAAGTGTTTGATTCGAATCCAAGATGGAGGCAGCATATTCAAGTTTGGCCGCCGCGGTGGCTGAGTGGTTACGGCGCTCGGCTGCTGGCCTGAAAGACACGGGTTCAATCCCGGCCGAGGCGGTCGAATTTCGATGGAGGCAAAATTCTAGAGGCCCGTGTACTGTGCGATGTCAGTGCACGTTAAAGAACCCCACGCGGTCGAAATTTCCGCAGACCTTCACTACGGCGTCCCTCATAGCCCAAGTCGCTCTGGAGCCGCCGCGGTGGCAGAGTGGTTACGGCGCTCGGCTGCTGGCCCGAAAGACGCGGGTTCGATCCCGGCAGCGGTGGTCGAATTTCTATGGAGACGAAACTGTAGAGGCCCGTGTATTTGCGATGTCTGTGCACGTTAAAGAATCCCAGGTGGTCGAAATTCCCGGAGCCCTTCACTATGGCGTCTCTCATAGCCTGAGTCACTTTGGGACGTTAAAACCCCCATAAACCATAAACCCAAGTCGCTTTGGGACGTTAAACCCCCATAAACCAAACTTATTCAAGTTTGGGTCGGATAAGAGTTTTACAAGGATGATTTAATGAAGTAGGGGCTTTACTGAAATTACGTCTTAAGTATCCTAAGGTGCGATTGGCGTTACTAGTAATGTGGTCAGTGTGAGCTTTCCACATTATGAAGACACGGACTCAAGTGGAGTGTTGTTAGGTGTGTACACTGAGGTACGTTCACCTTGTCGAGAGACACGCGTTATTTTACATTTGTTAATGTTTAGTGTCATGCGCCATTTTTCACCCGACGGCACAGTTCCAGCATGAACGGGAAGAAGAGCCTTTTGCGCACAGCTGCATTCGAAGATTTTGCACTTACAGCCACAATAGGTGGCTGCAATCTTATTTCATCTTATTCCACTGCTGAAGCAGTCTTACTGTCACTTTGCGATAACACCGGACTGTGTGGCCGAACCCTCAACAGCGGCAGCCCCGTCCACGAGACACCTCCCCACCGACCTCCTTTAGCTAGGGAGCCGCCCACCCATCCTCTGCAATCCTCGGTCCAGATCCCCACCCGACCAACGCCCAACTTCATCCTCCAGCAGCGCTACTCAGCGACGAATCACCCAGCTTTGCCCTCCAAAAGCCGCATCCATCGCCGAATAACCTTGCGCCTCCCGCCACAAGGCCTACACCCACCAGAACCCCACGCAGTAGCGAAGCGAAAAGGCGAAGGCGAAATCGACTTCAAATACACTGCAGGATCCAGCTGCCCTTCAAAAGCAACAGCCACCTCACCCTCCACCTACACCCTTAAGCAGCACCTCTCCCCAGCCAGCAAACAATCTCCGCCTAATTTCATCCTCAGAAAAATTCAGTCGCGTGTGCCTGAGCTGAGTTGTTACCTGCTGGTGTGGTTGCCCTTGCAAGCATTCTGCCGTCAATTCCTCCACTGGGTTGACATTTAAACATTGATGTTTGTATGCATGTCAATGTATACCGACGACAACGTAATAGTTTTTTTTCGGTTATGTTGTGCAAAGAATGAGCAGTGCTTGTCAAAAGTACCTGTTCACTTCGTCTCAGGTCACAATAGCCCTATAAAAAGCTATAAATGACTTTCTATCCTTATTATCTATATGGCACACAGCAACAGGACTCTCGATTATAGACAGTGACTGCTAGGTCCCTAGTTAAGTGTGCTGGTTTAACGTGAGTGAAAAGCGGCAACAGACTATGACACAACAAGAGACGCAGACAGAAGAAACAACTCTATGCTATTGTCCTCTGTTGGGGTTGCACGTTTCGTCATGTAGCGATTGCTGGCAGCCTCCCGCTACAGCTTTTTTCGCGTGTATCTGTAAAACCAAAGCTGTGGACTGAAGAGGCGTTGATTGGTCAATACAAAGCACACACAAGTACAGCGCTGTAGTATACGATTCCTGTTAAGTCTTTCATATAATAAAGTGAACTTTCACAAGTTTGAGAACTCAATGAGTGGCACAATAACAATACCCTAAAAAAGCACAGCAACCTAATTTGGCGCTTGCTGCTATTGACTCAACGTATTTTAAAATTTGAGCATATGAGTACCAGCTGGCGTTCTGAAAACTATATGATTACCGAATACACAAAAATTAACCGATTGTTCCAACAAAATGGCGTCGGCAGTATGACAAAAGTACAGTGGTTATAGCATCGCGAGAATACTCCCCAGTATAGAAGCTACGAACAATAACACGTAATGCAAATTCCCAGCCGTGCAGACGTTCATAGCACAGTACAATGCTCAGACGTGTAAAGAAGCTGACCTTGCCGGCAGTTAAACAGCGCCGCGAACGACGGCACATTCATAACAGCAGCGCTGCATTTAATGTCTGGCCATCTTGTTTCGTCTTCCGCAGAGAACGCATCGTCGGCCTGCGCACACAAGTGGTAGCAGTAACGTGCGAACAGTGTCTGCAGCATGGCCGGCTCCACCACTTCCTTCGGCTCTCGGGCTCTCTCGGTTGCGCTAGCAGCAAACGCGACCTGGACGCCTTTCGTCCAATACACCACTTCGTCCAGGAGCACGTCGCTTTGATCCGACTCGACGGGCTGCGCCTGAGAGCTCAGAGACGCGACGATCCCGGCGACGCAGGACCTGAACGAGGTGAGGTTCCCTCGAGGACCACCACTTTGCCCCATGGCGTCTGTGAACGGGTCTCTCAACATTCTTAGCACCTCGCGGGCGACAGACACGCCAAACGTGGCGTAATTAAGAAACCTGTAACTCCCCTGACAGTACGACGGCGGCACAAAGTCATCCCTAGGAATCCTCAAGTTTGTTGAACGTTCACCACTGCTTTTGTCAGAGTTTTTAGTGTTGTTTTTCTCATAGCCGCTTCGAAAAATGCCCACCTCGATGAGGTTCCTGTACAGGCTTCGGACATTCATGCCGTCCAGGGCATCAATCTCTGCTACGCCATACACATCCGGATTCTCCGTCAATGTCTTCATGACCTTCGCTACCGTGTTCGCAGAAAATGACGGACGGTGGTCAGCGCCCAGACGCGAGAGCGAGTCCTTCAGCGTCTCCAGGATGACTTCAGTGATGAACAGGGCGTCTCCGGTGTGTCTTACCGCCAGGGACAGACGTGTAGCTAAGCCTCCCCAGAATTCGCTAAACACGGAACGAAGCAGCCTGTACCAGACGGTCTGGTCTTTCCTGTTGGCAAACGCGAGGAGTAAGTCCTCTGGCAGAAACATGTAGGCAAGAAGATATGTGGCGGTTTCTGTTGAGCTCAGCTCCAAGAAAAAGGCGCGCACGGTTCTTCGGACGGTTCCTAAATTGCTCACGTGTATTATGTACTTCGTAGGTGGAAGGAATGTGTTGATGAAGTCGCCTTCGATGGCAGAACGAGATCTTTTCTGCTTGTCTTCACTGAGAAGAGATGTAGACTTGATACTTTGGCTGCCGCGGTGTATTTGAGCCCTAATTGCAGGTTCGACGACGTAGTCGCCATTCTCTGAATGCTCTGTTTGACTTCCTGCTTCAGTTAAATCAGGGCTAGTGCAAACGGTACTGAAAAAGGAAGAATCTTGCAGGACTTTCCTTGGCCGCCGACCTGCAGCGGTCTGCGCGATTACTCGATGGCGTCGGTTTCACATCATATTGATATGTTAAAATAATACGCAGCACAGTGCCAAAGCTGAATGCGACAAAATGCCCTTCTAGTGCAGGTCTGTCTGCATGGCGAAAGGTCGACTAACTGCTATTGCCGTAAGCCGAAATAAAGCAAGTGTCCACCCGGTGTTGAAAATACTTCTCCCGCAAAGGTGAAAGCGCACAAAGGAACGATCCGATCACTTGAAGTGGTATGTTCCCTCAGGTTTGTTGTTGCCTTATTATGGTTCATCTTCGCTGCAAAAAAGGCGTTCTTAACGTCACGACTTCGTCAGGTGCATGTATAAGGGATAAGGGAACGAAGTGGCAAGACAATGTCTTCAAGGGTCCGGTCGCATGAGCCAAAGTCCTGCCATGTGCTGACGTCGTTGCATCCGTGCAGAGGGAGGCAGCGGCTGGGTTAAAACAGCTGCCGCTATAAAATTGTACAGCAACCATGGGCACAACCAATTTAAGACAGAGTGTGTTAATGCTATTGTGGTGTGTGTGGTGTGCGGACGTGTGTGATCAGGCCTATAGCCGGACTCCCCTCCAGCCAGTGGCGTCGGCCGACTCTCATGAACGTGCTAGAGTGATAAAGCAGAGAGGACACTACTCCCGACCACTGCGGGATCCAGGTGACTATCCCGTTTCTTATGCCACTCCCTGAATTAATACGCTAGCAGGGTCATGATAATCGGCAGTCGCTATTGGCTGGAAGGGGGTTCTTTGACGGGGAAAACCCGCTTCATTCTTGAGTTGTATCCGAATATAGCACCCTCAATACGGTTCCGAATACGTACGCGTCCTTCTGTACTACATAAGAAGAAATAATAAAAATATGTTCAGTGCTTTCAAAAGAAACTGCCAACTCGGTCAGGAACGAGTTATTGTGTACTCGCCTTTCGTCGTCGCCTGGGCGGACACCGCCGCAGACGAACGAGTAGAAGTCATCGCAAGGATCCACGGAGAAGTTGAGGGCCGCCCGTACCTCCTCCGCGGCCTGTGAGCAGAGGAAGGGCAGCTTACTCAGCTCACTCGGGTAGACGACGTCCTTGCGGACGTGGACGATGATCAGCACGGCCACGGCCACCATGGCGAGGAAGCTGGAGAGGCTGAAGCGGCACATGAAAATCCGGCGCTCCTCGAGCCAGTCGAGCATGCGCACCACCGAGGGCGAGGGCGAGGCGGTTGCGCCGCCCCCAGCGCCGTTGCCATCGCCACCAGAGCGTGAAGGCTTAGTGCTCCTAGACCGCGGCTTGGGTGACGCCCCAGGTGGCGAGTTGGATGGCGGCAGTGGAGGTGATTTGGACGAAGACTTTGGCGTCGATTTGGAAGCGGGTTGTGGTGGAGGTTTGGGGGCGGAGAGTGGTGGTGACCGGGGCGAAGACTGCGGAGGCAGTTTGGGCGAAGGCTTTGGAATCTGTTCGGATCGCTTCGGTGTCGGGGGCGATTGCCAAGATGGTGAAAGCGATTTGGGCGAAATCCGGGAGGTGATTTCGGTGGCGACTGCGGTGATGGTTTGTACGAAGACAGCGCTGGCGATTTGGATGGTGGCCGCGCTGCCTGCACTAGTGGCGGTTCGTGCTGCAACGCAGGCGCAGGTGTCCCAGTGGCAGGGGAGCCGATGACAGGTATCTGAGCAGACGCAGAGGTGTCATTCATCCTTAAGGATTCGGAAATCTCTAAGTCACTTTTTTGAATCCAGAAGAGCTTCAATAATATGTCGTCCAGCATATGCACGCTGACTGCTCCCAATGGCTTCTTCTTCATGACTAGACCGTTCACGCATATAGCCGCGTGCAGCCGGTTCGTCGAAGAAAGTTTATTTGTATCCGAAGCCAAGCCTTCGCAATAGAAGTGAAATGTCTTTGATATTGATGTCTGTTTAAGATGGATGCAAACCAGCAATCAGCAGAAAAAAATGGAAGTCCAAAGAAGCTCTATTTCATGTCCAGCTTTTTTGTTGATGACGATGTCGTCACTGGTGTGGATTTGTGGCAACGTGTTGGCGTTGCCCAGCGGTGTGAGCCTGATCCTCACATCCAAGAGTCATGCCCTCACGAAGCAAATGTGCGCCAAGTACTACCACTCCCCGACTGCCAGGGTTTTCTTGAGACGAAGACGGGAAAGCCGACGTACTACTAGCTGGCATGATATTCCGTTCCTAAATAAACATGTTGGTAGGAAATCTACAAGCAAGAAGCATGTAACCGTGTTGCAGAGCATGGGAAACGCCTGATAAGGTCTGCTTTCAAGAAAGAGACGCGATAATAAGTACCTAATGTTTGTAATGGCACTTTTGTCAGACAAATTATTCTGTAATATGGGAAGTCCACTTACTTCGAACTTCGGATACAATGAACAAAACCCGCGCTACTGTCGGGTTCGTTTTAAGGCTGTACCATCTGCGGTCATGCGACCAGGGAGGGCTCACAATAGGATGCGACAAACCTATCGCAGTCACTTTATCACCTCGACAGAGAACAAAGACTATGGGATTATTTTCTTTTCTTATTCGTTTTTCTTTTGGCACAGTGCATTTCATGGCAGCCACGAGAACGCAGTCGTCGGTACAGGAGTCCCTCTGGTGGCCGCGGGCGGTGGCGCAAGACAAGAGCGGCCACGCGTTTCGGCAATGAGTCAAAGCCCGTTCGCACCACCGGCTGAGTCACGCATCGCCCAGCCGCAGTCGCCAGGCGAGAGTGTTGCCCCGCTGGAACCGTCGCGAAGCAGCGCGGCGGTGGAATTTGGGGAGCTCCCAAAAAGAACCTCCTTCTCCCGTAGCTAGGGACTCAAGATTTTGTGCAGCGCCGAGGAGCCTCGCTACCTGGACAGGCCCTCGTACAGAGCCATCGGGAAAGAAGAACGGAAAAGAAGAAAGGAAGAAGACAAGGAGCTGACAGAACATCCAGATCAGGAACACAAGCGCTTGTGCAATGTCTTGTCCTTTCAGTTCCTGCGGTGAGTGTTCGATTACCAACCAACTAGGTCAATGTGTGTCAAACAAGAGGAAGAGAGAACTTCTGTGTTGTTTTGCCGGACAAATACGTCTTCGTCTTCCAAGGAACGCGTCTGCCATTGCGCCGACAGCCGCTCTGGACGCTCGCTCTTGCACTTGTGGCAAGTGATGCACCGCGTGATTTGCTCTCGCTGGAGTCCTGAAAAAATAAAGGTGAACAAAAGCTAAACCATGTATAACCATGCTTAACAGCTTTCGCTCTGTATATTCTAGCTCAGGTGAATTGAACCACAGCCACTTTTTTTTGTAGCGATAGCTACATTACGGTAGCATTCCGAGCCTTCAGCGTGGCGGCGCGTCACCCTGTGGCTGCGCCTCCACGCTGTCACGTGGTTGGTCACCTGATGCGGAGCCGCTGCCGGCGGCGCGGTGCCGTGGCTAATAACGGGGTTCGTGCCGCGGTTGGTCACATGATCAAGTTCCACTCGACCAGCTGTAGCTATCGCGTCACTCCACGTTTAACCAGAGCTATACCACCGCTAATTATTTTCTGATCTCACGTGCTTGCCCTCACAGATTCACAACGAGGAGTGCCATTAATGACTTCGAGTACGACGGCATCAAGTGCAAGGCCGGAACGAGCTTCCTCTCTCCCACTATCCAGATCCACATGGACCCCCGAATCTGGCCTGAGCCGGAGAAGTTTGACCCCGACAGGTGAAAACGTTTAGAAAATATCCATGCATAAATTTGCACAACTGAGCTGAGCTCAAATAGAATGAAAGGTCTTCAATCACGAAGAACTACGTTCGCGGTCACGTGCCATGAATAGGACAAGCCCAACGACTTTCCTTTTCTTCATTCTCTTCTTTCACTCTTTTTATCCCCTTCCCCTGCACTGCGCCTGCTTATAATCTCTGTGACTTTCTGCTATTCTTTCTCTGCATCCCTCTTGAACGCGTGGTACAAGCAGACTGTAAATAGAGACAACCGTCAAGCTTTCGCTGACATATCGAGCTAGTAGTGCATGTCTACTTGATTAATACACATGCACACGTTCTCTGATGTAGGAAGTACAGCTCGGGCTTCTGTTTTTTTGCTGTGCATTTCGTAATATACTATTAACACGGCTATCAGAAAGAGGGAAATGATACAGGAAACACAGGTACATGTATACTGGGTGTCCCAGCTAGAAGTAGACAAGATTTCAGAAAAGTAGTGTACCATGCGACTGAAATTAATTAAGGGTGGGTGAGAGGCACATGTCGTAGTCAATTTTTTTTTCACTCTAGAAACATGTGGCAAAAATAATTAGCTAAATTTCTAAGTATCCGTGTCAAGAATAAGGTTCTTGTGCGTATGTTTTGGATCGGCAGCAAGTCACCATTTGTATGTCTGTTTTACCGGCCTTAACAGAAAGCCTTCGAAATAAAACGAACTACGTGACAGTGGTGCTATATAAGCGTCCCAAAATGCGGCTTGCCAAGTCGGTGTCCTTTTCTTTTTGCTTGTACTGGGCGAGAGATGTATTCCTGCAGCTGTATTCCTGAGATGTATTCCGCAGCTTTTGGAATTCGCGAGCTTTCTGTTAAGGCCGGTAAGTTAAGCTGCGTAATACCTCAGTGCCAAAAAATTTCAGCCAACACTTTTCGAGGTTGATATACAACTTTAGCATGAGAACTTGATTCCTGAAACCAGTATTGTTATCTTTCCCTGAATTTCTTTTCCAGAATGAAATAAATACTCCTGACTAGGCCACGGGAATCTCAGCAGCACTCAACTGCTTTCCTTCAGATAGGACGCTCCATCCTTTCTAAAACATTGGTTAGTTTTGGCTGGGACACCTGGTGATTGCAAAAGTGCATGGAAAGCACTACTAAAAGGCTGTGCTTTGTGCACCCTCACTTATTAGGGCGGTCATGTGTTTTCAAAAACACAGCTACTCTTGCCGAAAAGCACTAAAGCTGCCACTAGCGCCTCCAAGCTTGACGGGGCGTCAAAACCTCATGTTCCTAGAATTGTAAACGAGTGCTCGACGAGAGAGCTGGATATAGGAAAAAACCAGGAGGTATGGGACCGCGGGTGGACTGGGGCAGTCGAATTTTTCCTTCCACGAGTAGCCTCAGCAAGTCGACAAACAGACAAGTGAATGGCAGCGAGATATTGGCGGCCCTTTTTGAGGTGCGCGAAACTTTTTGTATAAAAGATGTGGGGTTTCAGCGCTCACAAGTAAGCGTATATTATTAACTGTCCCTGATGCTCAAATCAAAACCATCCAAAAAAGTGAGCATCGCAAACTCTTAACATCTGCACCCCGTCTCTCTCTAGCACTGTATGAGCTCTAGTAACTGAAACAGAATCTTTCAGAGGGCTGTAGACCTCTAAAACTGTACACGCAGCTGCAGATGCGTTGCTGGGAAGAGTCTTTATTTTGTACAAGAGCCATTTGGAAGGAGTGGGAGGATGAAGGGAAAGGATGAATAGGATTATTTCCACTAAAACTGTACACGCAGCTGCAGATGTGTTGCTGGGAAGAGTCTTTATTTTGTACAAGAGCCATTTGGAAGGAGTGGGAGGATAAAGGGAAAGGAGGAATAGGATTATTTCCACTAAAACTGTACGCGCAGCTGCAGATGTGTTGCTGGGAAGAGTCTTTATTTTGTACAAGAGCCATTTGGAAGGAGTGGGAGGATAAAGGGAAAGGAGGAATAGGATTATTTCCACTAAAACTGTACGCGCAGCTGCAGATGTGTTGCTGGGAAGAGTCTTTATTTTGTACAAGAGCCATTTGCAAGGAGTGGGAGGATAAAGCGAAAGGAGGAATAGGATTATTTCCACTAAAACTGTGCACGCAGCTGCAGATGTGTTGCTGGGAAGAGTCTTTATTTTGTACAAGAGCCATTTGAAAGGAGTGGGAGGATGAAGGGAAAGGAGGAATAGGATTTTTTCCCATCCCGTCACGAGGTCTCCCATGACAGTAAACATGAGATGGCGTCTTTATGGCCACGGTTCAAAGTGCATAAGATTTTGTAACTGCGAATTTCATGACAAAGAAATCTTGACAGTAGAAACGCCCACTATCTGACGCATAAAGATGTCTGTAAAATCTCGACGTCCAGAACGACTCGATTCGCGCTTCCTGTTTTGAATACTCTTTGTTGCCTGTAAGGGGGGTTAACAAAAATATGTCCGCCTATATTTAGCGTCGTCTCATTCTTTCCATTGGGCGTTCAACTCTTCCCACCTGTGCGGGCAGTAAAAGAAAAAAGGTATTCGTGAGATTTTTTTTGTGTGTGTGAGCTTCCCATTACGTTAGGTCACTGCACTTTTCATTGGTTCTGGAGGTTGGATATATTCAAATTCATAAGGCTGCAACTTTTCGTGCGCTCCAAACAGAGTAGATTGAAAATTCTTTAACTGAAAGTATTTCACTTCTCCCAGTTCCCCCTACTCAGCTTTGGCGTCATTTTGCGGCAACTGGCGAATCGTCAAAGCAACCGTTAAAGCCACAAAATGCTTACATTAGAAAGTAGGCGTCCTAAGTCTGAAACAGAACTTTCCTTCCTGATGATTCTAGATTCTTGCCAGAGAACGTAGCGGCTATGCCGACTTTTGCCTACCAGCCTTTCGGTGATGGTCCAAGGAACTGCATCGGCAAGCGTCAGGCGCTCCTCGAAATCATCTACACGGGTGCAAGGATGGTCGAGAAATTCAAGCTCACTTTGGGAGGGTCTCAGAAGGTAGGCATATACTTCTGGCGCTTCGTTTGCTTCTTATGAACTTTAAAGTGTTATAAAGTAACCTCAAGCTATGTGGGGACATAAAAATGTTTTATGATAAAAAGGTGGCTGTTGCAACTACTGTAACAAGGGTGCATTAGCATCCACCCAAGCGCATCCATACGGCTACAAAGGAAAGCTACACAGCTTTCTCAGATGCTCTGAAGTAAAAGAAAAATTCGTCCTGGTCCGGGGTTCAAACCCGGGACCACCGCTTCACCGAGCAGTCGCTCTACCAACTGAGCTAACCGGAACGGCAAGCTTATGGTAGGACGAGAGCGAATTGATCAATAACTCGAAGTGAGAACTGTGTTGGTCAAATGTTTCAAACAGTGTTGGTCAAAATGCCAAGTTGTGCGAAAAATGTATAGTCCTTGTTCGAGAGTAAGCTTAATGTACTTGAAGAACGAAATCATTGAAAGCATACTAGTTTTGGCCTTAGCTCTTCTCATACTTTCGTTTACGATTGCTTCTTACATTTATGATGCCACTGCATTTAACTGATCCACATGCATGTAACATCAGCAAGCACCCCCGGAAATTAAAAATAACGAGCTGTAGCCCAAAGTATTCAGCGAAATAATCAAACATTTCAGATTCTGCCCCGTATTTCACAATCGTCAGCCAGGTGTTAGTATTGTGTTTGCTAATTTTAACGGTCTTTCCTCAAAGTTAGAAACCTATATTTAAATTCACCAAAGGTATTGCAGAGAAATGCAAATTCCGGACGCCGTCCAAGGAAACATAGCATGTATATTGTAATTTGTAACCACTCCTTTAATGCCTTCGGCCCTGAGGGTTAAATAAATAAAATAAAAATAATGACCGCCTGCGCGGTCCCAAACCGACAAAAGCAATACCTATTAGGAGAGCAATTCGTACAATCATTTGATCAAAAAAATGTGATAGAAGTATAACTGAAGCTGATGCGAGGAAGACGTGATAGCATTTTGATTTATCTTCGATGATTTCTTTGATCCCTTTGCTCTTATGAATGATTTTACTCTAAGCGGAAGCTTCACGCGCACAACAGAATTTTTCAGGGCGTTGATTATGGCCAGAGGACGGCGGCTGTTCTGGACGATGGTGGTGGTTGGTTTCGGTAAGAGATGGCCAGTGGGTGGTGCTTGCATTGGGGGATACCTTGCAGAGGGCGGAGATAGGAGGATTGGTTGTCGGTGGCGCCTCTAGAAGGTAAAGTTGGCTGGGTTGGTCAGGGCGGTGATTATGGGCAGAGGAAGGTGGCTGTACTGGACGATAGTGGTGGTTGGTTTCGGTAAGAGATGGCCAGTGGGTGGTGCTCGCATTGGGGGATGCCTTGCAGAGGGCGGAGATAGGAGGATTGGTTGTGGGTGGCGCCTCTAGAAGGTAAAGTTGGCTGGGTTGGTCAGGGCGGTGATTATGGGCAGAGGAAGGTGGCTGTACTGGACGATGGTGGTGGTTGGTTTCGGTAAGAGATGGCCAGTGGGTGGTGCTTGCATTGGGGGATGCCTTGTAGAGGGCGGAGATAGGAGGGTTGGTTGTGGGTGGTGCCTCTAGAAGGTAAATTTGGCTGGGTTGGTAGTGTATTGCGGTTTTGGAAGGTGTAAACGGGTGAGGGTGGGCTTTTGGGTTAATGGTGAGTGTCGAGAGGGGTGTGCGGGCATCCGCCTGGCTGTGGGGTGGTGGTTCGTGGGACGAGCTTCTGAAGCGTGGAGGCTTCACTGACCGAGGATTCACACAAATAAGGTCGCTATTTTCCCCAAGTACCGCGCTTACTGCTATCGCACAAATAAGCATGAAGTTAAATACGCTTAAACTGTAATTAACAAAAAAATGGCTGGTGTTCAACGTGGTTTGAACCCGGTTAGACGAGCGAATATGCCTGCTAAGAATGGTCTCCACTGTCTCAAATCAAATGTCAAGATCAAGGTTAAAGGTCAAGGTCAGGTACCCAATGGTCAAAGTCATGTTATAACGGGGTCATACTACCACAGCTTGAGCTATACCGCCACGCAGTTAAATTCCGTTTGAATTTGTGAGGCGTTGTAGGTCATTGTCGTTGTGGTGCGCACTGTCTCAAATCAAATGCCAAGGTCAAAGGTAATGGCCAGGTGCCTAATGGTCGTAGTCATACGATCACGTGGTCATACTACCATAGACTGGGTCATACAACCACACAGTTAAGTTCTGTTTGACCTTGTGAGGCATTGAAGTTCACTGTCTCATCCACATCAAAATCGGAAGAGGAGGAGGATTAGAGCTCTCGCTCTAACACTATAAACCAATGCGTACAGTAGCATTAGAGCTATTACCAAGGAAGGCAAGATTACTGCGCTGCTGCATGATGCACCCACTATGGGAGAGAGTCTTCGATAATGAAGTAACTTTTTCTCGTTCACATTTTTCTCCTTTTTAAGGACCGCATGATCATGAGCTACTATGCCATGGTCTCCTCACCAGGCGACGGTCCGTACATCACGTTCCACCGGCTGTGACCCGACCACATACGCATCGCGAGAAAATTGGATCACTTGTACAAGCCACCAGAGTTGGCGACAGTTGAAAGTATTTATCGTTAGGACTGACGTCACTCATCACTTATCAGCTGAACGGCAGTTTTCCTTTCGAATTTCTCGAAACATGCGCGAAAAAGTTAAAAGCGGAGCCTTAGTGTAAACGTCTCTCTAAAGGTGCGAAGAACTCCATAGCATTGCTACACCGAAAAGGCAAGTGGCACATGAAAGGAAGAATAAAGCGCTCAGTGTTGCCTTGAATTTACTCAGCCAGTGCACTTTTGCGGCTTTGCCGTAATATTACATTTCGAATAACTAGCCATACTTTCGGCCTTTAGGTATAGAGCACAACGCGCTACTCGTGGCCCTAAGAACATCTGGGTCACTCCAGGTTCTCAGGTCTGACTTGCTGATTGACAGTTTACTGCATCGTATTGTTCGCCTTTACACCGATGAAGAGAACGATTAAGATAAAGGGGAGTTTCAAAATCAAAAGGTTTCGATTTGAAGTCTCCAACTGAGCTTCCGCACGCGGACTTTGGAGCACGTGGAACTGCCTAATGAAAGAATACAACCTTTTTAGTCCACTTATGTCCACACTCAGTAAATATCTCTTCCTCTTCTCGGCCGCTTCGACTAAAATGCAGCGCTTACAGGAGACATCATTCAGACATTTTTTTGCCCTTACCGGTGTGTCTGCGCATACGGTGCGCGAAACAGCACCTTGTATTACACAATTTATTTATTTTTATTTATTTATTTATTTATTTATTTATTTATTTATTTATTTATTTATTTATTTATTTATGATACCCTCAGGGTACAGATGTACGTTACAGAAGGGAGGGGCGGATACATATACAAAGTAAGGTTAGCACATGAAGAAAACAATAAAACAAAAGAAAATAGAACAACAAGGTATAAAAAATAATTTCTTAGGCGGCATTGGTGTCAAAAATATAATAAAAATTTAACAAGGAAGACTGTACACAATGAAGATAGACAAATGAAAAATGGTTTAACACTATGCGAGAAAGAAGCTTTGCAACGCGGATTTAAAGTTTTCTTCTCCAGTTATACTTGTTAGTGATGCGGATAGGTTATTCCAATCATTACAAGTCCTGGGAAGAAACGAGTTAGAATGGGCAACCGTGTTTGAGTGTGGAATGCAGACCTTTTGACTGTGGTTACGGCGATATGAAATGTATGAGGGGGGTTGAATCCACAAGGAGCGCAATGTTGAGTTATAGTGGTAAATTTTATGAAAAAGTGTGAGGCAAGATAGCTTTCTTCGAGTTGATAAGGGCGGAAGATGCAAGTATGCTTTCATATTAGTAACGCTGGCTGTCCTTTGATAGTTATTTAAGATGAACCGGGCTGAGCGATTTTGTACTGCCTCAAGGGACTGTATGAGAGTTACTTGGCCGGGATCCCAAACAGATGATGCGTATTCGATTTGTGGACGAATGTAGGTTGTATACATTAATAATTTTAAGGATGATAGTGCAACAGAGAAATTACGACGAATGTATCCAAGAGTACGACTGGCTTTGGCGATGATGGAACTGACATGTGATTTCCAAGAGAGATCATTTGTAATGGTTACACCAAGGTAGCGGTATGATGTCGCAGACTCTAATAAGACGTTATTAAGCGTATACGTGGGATCTGATAAGTTAGTGCGAGATACCCTCATTGATTTACATTTGTTATTATTTAATTGCATGCACCATGCACTGCACCATTCGTTAATATTATTAAGGTCATTGTGAACTAATAGGACACCGAAATTATCAGTAAGTTTACGGTACAGAACACAGTCATCAGCAAATAGGCAAATTTTGGAAGAAACGCAAGAAGACAAGTCGTTTTGTAAATCAAGAATAAGAGAGGACAAGAACCGACTCTTGCGGAACGCCGGAGTGGACTGGGGCCGAAGGTGAGTTCACTTCATTAGTAGTTACAAACTGAACGCGGGACGTGAGGAAAGCGCGAATCCAATCAATTACTGCAGGGTCAGTGCTTAAGATGCTTAGTTTATGAAGAAGTAGCGCATGGTTAACCTTGTCAAAAGCTTTAGAGAAATCAAGAAATATACAGTCAATTGAAAAACCAAAGTCTAGATAGGCATGCAAATCATTAGTGAAGGAGACAAGCTGAGTTTGGCAAGAGAAGTGTTTACGGAATCCATGCTGGGCACTTGAGAAAAAGTTGTTATTTTCAAGAGAGTTAACAAGATGTGTGTATATATTGTGCTCCATGATTTTACATGGTACAGATGTAAGGGAAATGGGCCTGTAGTTGAGGGGATCATGTGTTGGACTTGACTTCTGGACGGGGATTACTTTTCCAGATTTCCAGTCAAGAGGTATAGTGGCAGAGTTGTACGATTGTGAGAAAATGCACTCTAGTATTATTGAACTGTATTCCACCGTATTTTGCAAAAAAATTAATATTGATCGCGTCCACTCCGCAAGATAATTTGGGTTCTAAGTTATTTATTATAGCCTTCATACCTGTTGACTCAAATATTATGGGGTCCGTGATCTGATAATTGGTAGCATTAAAAACCGGCATCAGAGTGGTGAGTACTGGGGACGAAAATGACATAATAAATGTGTTGTTAAGCACATTTGAACAGAGATGAGGCGGCACTGAGTCCCCAGAACTGGTGAGTAGTGATAAGACACTCTGATTTGTGTTGCCTCGAATGACATTCCAAAATCGCTTTGGATTAGTTTTTAGTAACTGTGGAAGAGTAGTGTTTAAAAAATGAAAACTAAGCTGACCTTAAAGACGTGAGATAAGATTTGGCCGCTTTTTTGTACTCTAACCAATGATTCTATTTAATGTGGGTGTATTTGGAAAAACGCAAAGTTAGCCAATGTGAGTGTCCGCTCACGTAGACCTCCCCGTATCGGCGACTCCAGTAAGCTTCGTCAAAAAGCCTATGAAATGCAAACTCTCCGGAGGCAGCATAAAAGCTAAGCTTGCCACACATCTTTGCCTGGTTATGCTTGCAAGCGATAAACATACAAAAATATGTGCCGACATTCACGCCAGACAAAAAGCTCGCCATGCAGCACACTTTTCCGTTTACGCACTGAAACTACGGCGCCGTGTTTGTCTCGCCCCGTTTTCCTTTTATCTCCGTCTTTCGCGCTGTAGAATTATAGAAGCGAAAAAACTTTCCCAAATTTGCACTCAAAG
This sequence comes from Amblyomma americanum, assembly GCF_052857255.1. Lineage (NCBI taxonomy): Eukaryota > Metazoa > Arthropoda > Arachnida > Ixodida > Ixodidae > Amblyomma > Amblyomma americanum. Next base: position 65,361,810 of record NC_135504.1, read on the forward strand.
TACGATAGCTCTGTCACCAATAAAGACACTTTGGGATCGATGACCCATTATTCACCACGCTTTTTTCCTTCCAAAGCCTGAAATATTTCTCTTGTTGACTGATTTTCAGCCCTTTCTAGAACGAAAGTCTTTAGTCTGGTGCACATTTATGTGCCCCACAGTGGGTACTCACGTTGCCCCGAAAGTTTAATTTCATTTTTATAACAATGCTCATACAATCTGTCATTTAAATATCTGCCTGTTTTTTTTTTTTCAAATTATGTTGTGCCACATATCAGCGGAGCTGAATAAATTGCTTTCTTTCCGGAGTTCCCGGGTTCGAACCCGACCGCCGCGGCTGCGTTTTTATGGAGGAAAAACGCTAAGGCGCCCGTATGCTGTGTGATGTTAGTGCACGTTAAAGATCCCCAGGTGGTCTAAATTAATCCGGAGCCCTCCACTAGGGCACCTCAATCTTCCTTTCATCTTTCACTCCCTCCCTTATCCCTTCCCTTACGGCGCGGTTCAGGTGTCCAACGATATATGAGACAGATACTGCGCCATTTCCTTTCCCCGAAAACCAATTATTATTATTATTAGGGAGCTAACATGCTTCTGGCAGTGTTTCTCAACACAAACCTATTTTCTTTTTTTACGTTATGCGCTCAACTTTGCAAAAACCATTCCAAGACAGTTCGGAGCGGACAATGAAACTGCGACGCCAGCCAGTGCTCCCACCTTTTTCAAATCGTGGGATGTGGAATGATTGTAGGGAACCCCAGAAAATCTGGTCCCAGACTTGCTTGCTTGAACAGGATCAACGCTTTTGGGTTCCTCGTGTTTTCTGAGCAGTATCCTTACCATGGCAACCCACCTCTCACAGGAGAAATGCCCAGAAAGCTCAAGGAACGCGAACTTAGAATAAATTAGAACCTTCTGCTCATGTCAAATTAAATTGTACACATAATGACGGCGGCGAAGTATTTCGCAGAATGGAAGATGACGAGAAGCGCAAATGTTTCCGGGTAAAATAGTCTTCTTCATCATCATCATCAGCCTGACTGCACCCACTGCAGGACAAAGGCTTCCAACATGTCTCTCCAAATAACCCTGTCTTTTTCCAGTGACGCCCACCCTATGCCCGCAAACTTCTTAATCTCATCCGCCCACCTAGCCTTCTGCCGCCCCCTGCTACGCTAGCCTTCTTTTGGAATACACTCAAAAAATATGCCAAACATGAAAAAAAAAATGCGCCCGCTGAGTGTTATACTTTACGCATGCATACACAAGGATGTACTTATGCGCGATGTCAACATCAGTTAGCCCCGGGCTGTCGCCAGTGCGTCCGTTTTGTAAGCAAGGCGGAGAACCCTCCACGACTACAATGCATTTGACGGCACAGAAGAAGCCACATAACACACAAAGTGTAGTGTGTTCAGCGCTTTTTGTGTCGTGTGTCTTTTTCCCGTGCCTTCTTCTGTGCTGTCAAATGCGCTTTAGTTATGGAAGTCGAAAACCTATTCACCCAACGGATTGTATCGAAGAATCCGGCTCGCTTTTTCTGACCTTTTTTCATGACAGGTGTGCTCCTTAGAATATATCTGCTTAAATAAAAAGGGGTGGGGAGAATCACTTGTGTGTAGGGTGTACAAGAAGCGGGGTTTCTGGGCTTTTTTTCTCTGTATAGTCAAGGGGGACATAATCTGTTCTGGTAATTTGCCATACTTATCATTACACAATAAAGGGGTTATTCTATGTTGTTCAATTCAGACAAAGCAACAGAATTTCGATCACTATTATTCGGCCCTGATGAAAATAGTGATACTGTTGAAAAATTGAAATTTCCTTTTAGACATTCTTGTCCAGCCGCATCACGGTTTCCCCGGAACCAGTATCACTGTGATCTAATGGACTATAATGCTTGTTTTTCTCCACAATACCCGTGTCACCTCTTGAATAGGGCAATGGTGCTGAACTCCGATGATTTTGTCAAAAATTTCCTACTGCTTAAATTCGGAAAATGCTGAACCTACCCAGGCTTTTTAGCGGCTGTGTGATTTACCTCTGCAAAGCGGGACGTCACAGCTGTCGGATGACGTCCGTGACGGATGCGCTAGAATAAAGGATGTACGTGTAGATCGGTGCTCTGTTCTACACCAAACGTCACCAGGAATAATGACAGGAACGCCCACTTAACCCCGAGAAGCGGTATCGAAGGCCGCAGTATCCAAAACCATATCCCTAGCGTACGCTCGGTCTTGAAGACTGTTTCAGGTGAGGTTAGCCAAGTGGCTCTTATTTGTATTGATCGGCAATAGCTGTTGACAAAGTGACTAATAGATTTTCTTTGCAGTCTTGAAGAGCACAAACACTGGTGACATATTGCTTAAAGGCACAGAACTATGCTACAAAACGTCCACTACAAGACTGAGCGTTTCTACAGAAAGCTTACCAAACCTATTCCACCTAAATAATCGGCTCGACAGGGCAGCCTGCTTTCGCCTTTGTTATTTGCGTTTTATCTTGAGCTCCTATGCCTGAGTACCAACAAAAACACAATTCGTGGCTTATGACTATCGCAAGTGAAATCAAAATTTTGGCTTATGCTGATGACGTTGCCCTTTTCTCTTCTGACAAAACGAATGTGCTCGAATTTTGCATGTAACTGCCCAGTTTTGTGAGAGCTTGAGTGGGGCTCTTAACCTCTTTAAATCAAAGGGGTTTTGGCTAGTATACGGGAGCACGAAATCAGGCCTTTTTGGTACTATCAGGTAGAAATCCGAAGACACAGTATTTGGGCTTTTCCTTGGATCACTATCACAATAGTGGGCCTCACTCAGATTCTTAAATATCGTCCTTCGGACGACAAACACAGCTCATCTACGTAATGGAAATGTTTGTCCATCAGCTTGTTTCAAGGTTCTTTTTTTTTAACTGCATACCATTCCGTTCTTGTAGTTGTGCTTAACAGACAAATAGATGCCCACTTGACTATTAGAGGCCTTAGTGAGGTTTTCTAAAGAGAGTTGAAATGAATTGCTTTTCTTTTTTTTTTTGAGAAATGAAATGGCGCAGTATCTGTCTCACATATCGGCGGACACCTGAACCGCGATGTAAGAGAAGGGATAAAGGAGGGAATGAAAAAATAAAGGAAGAGAGAGGTGCCGTAGTGGAGGGCTCCGGAATAATTTGGACCACCTGGGGATCTTCAACGTGCACTGACATCGGACAGCACATGGCCGCCTTAGCGTTTCGCCTCCATCGAAACGCGGCCACCGTGGTCGGGTTCGAACCCTGGTACTCCGGATTAGTAGCCGAGTGCCCTAACCACTGGACGACCACGGCGGGTAAGAAAGTTGCCGACACATTCCATTTCGTGACTGTATGTTTTTCCCGAAATTACCTCTACAGTCCCTCCAGAAAAAAGATGACGCAAGTTCTGATTGAGAGGTTATTTCCTGTACCAATGTATTGGCAACATTACCTCATCAGTTTAGACAACAGTGTGTTGAAGTAGGTGCAACAGAACTGTGTTCAATCGGCTGCGGACACCTTATTTTTCAAACTTCACATGTCGACCTTACCTGTCAAAACGTGGCTTTGTGCTCAGGGAACGTCTGTGCCAGGGTTCATTGAACCGCCACCTGTGTCAGCAGCTAAAGCCTATTGATAATTGATTTGCGTTTTGTCCTGATGCTGTGTCCTTTCGGGATATTCATCAACGAACTTTCGAAAAGGACATTGAGTTCACGCCCTATACTATAAAATTCTTGCCTACAATGGAAGGTTCTAAAGTTTCATGGGATTTTTCGTGCTCACGGGCCTTCCTAGCCTGTGCAAGAGCCACACGACATATCTCGACGCAGAGCCCCCATGTTCTCCTAGTCTCTATTCAGAGAGCAGTGTGCTTGGTAAGCGGGTATATGCTGCGCAGGATAGACAACCTGTCTGGCTGCCTTTACTCGACGCATGTGTGTAATAATAATAATAATTGGTTTTTGGGGGAAAGGAAATGGCGCAGTATCTGTCTCATATATCTTTGGAAACTTGAACCGCGCCGTAAGGGAAGGGATAAAGGAGGGTGTGAAAGAAGAAAGGAAGAAGAGGTGCCGTAGTGGAGGGCTCCGGAATAATTTCGACCACCTGGGGATCTTTAACGTGCACTGACATCGCACAGCACACGGGCGCCTTAGCGTTTTTCCTCCATGAAAACGCAGCCGCCGCGGTCGAGTTCGAAACCGGGAACTCCGGATCAGTAGTCGAGCGCCCTAACCATTGAGCCACCGCGGCGGGGCAACGCATGTGTGTGCATCCTTAAATTTTGATGTGTTGGCAGGGTGATAGCAGGATGTTGGTGCGACTACGTATAACTTCTTCGGAAAATACGGCCTGATTAAGTAACGCTCGAAGCCTGTCAGCCGCCCCGGAGGTTCAGCAGTTATAGCGCTCGGCTGCTGACCCGAAGAAGCAGGTTCGATCGCTGCCGCGGCTTTCGCATTTTGATTGAGGCGAAATGCTAGAGGCCCGTGTACTGTGCGATGTCAAAGCACGTTAAAGAACCCCGGGTGGTCGAAATTTCTGGAGCCCTTCACTACGGCATCCCTCATAGCCCGAGTCACTTTGGGACGTTAAACTTCATAAGCCAAACCAGAACTCTCTCAGTGCTTTACCTCCATGAAATGAAGAAAAAAAAAGGGGGGGGGGGGGTCTTTATGGGCTATAGACAGTGTGCCCGACTCGCAATCCGAAGGTCCCGGGCTAAATTCCCACCCGAACCCAAATCAACCCAATTTTTCCAGCTCAATTTTTTTAATCCTTTCCTTCCATTGGGATTTTTCTGTAACGGCTAACGACGACACTGATTTTGCTGCAGCGCAGGATTCATGACAGCGTCGCGTCAAAAATCGTACGTGCCCCTCAACATAACTGTTGGCAGAGCGATAGTATTAGAAGCTTTTTATGCATTTATAATGACGTCAGCTTCCTCCAGCCAATGGGAATTATCCGATCCGGTAACTTATCTTCCCTTCAGCCAGTAGGCGAATTTTATGACCAACATCTGCTGTCGGGGTTCTCGCCCTCACCCATCGCTCCCTCTCCCTCTCCCCACGCATTCTTACAACTGTTCAGGTGCCTCGACCAGTCCTAGCCTACCGGCACCACTGACAGCAGCAAGAGCCCACTGACAGCAGCAAGGGCCCACTGACAGCAGCCCGCTTCAGACGTCATAGCGCGACACTCCCATGAAGGCACCGGTTCTTGCGTCCGGTCTCACTCCAAGGATGTGTCCCCTCGGGTGATCCTTCAGGTGGGCCTTCGCCAGATAACGCATGTAGTGCGACGCTTCTCCTGTTATTTTCGCAAGGGTATCAGCTTCTTTTTGAAGCAGGCTAAATATATCGATGCGTAATAAAAAGATTGCATGTAGGGGCTCCAAGATAGAGCTACTGAGGAAGCCAAGAGAATGCGGCTGAGGGCGTAAGCCAGGTAGAGGGCAATGCGTGTTTTATGTCCTCCTTAATGAAACGAAGCACACTTTAGATTTAAAATATATCAGCGCACTCAGGCACGGATAGCCACTTATCTAGGAACGCAGTAGCATAAGAGTTCGATTGTTATCCTACCACATTTCTATTCTTTTCTTCCGTTGTCCTTGGCTGAAGTGACAGCCCTATGCCAAGCTCCCGCTAGAGTAGAATGCAATCTGAACAACCTTCATGAGCCGAAACCGCGACAAAAACTCAAAAGACAGCAGAACAAAGAAAAAGCGCTTACGTATCGAAACAATGCACTGCAACCCACTGAGCACTATGTAGAAGAGCAAGCGTAAATTGCACATACTACGTGTGCAACAAGAATACCCCCCCCCCCCCCCCGGACCGCCGCACAATGGGGTCGAAGTTATCATTTCAGTATCTGAAGACTCTGCCTTTCTCTCTTCATTTTTGGGCAAACTCGCTGTTTCTGCTGCAATAGTGTTTTGCTAGGAAAAAAAAACATTAATAAAAACGCAGAAATGTTGAAGATGTTTCCTGGTCGCAGAAACTGCCACCTGTTACTTGAAGAACTCATCAGTAGCCGGTAGAAATAAAAGAATATTACTATTACGCGCAAGGATTCCATTCACGCATTCACTCAAATTGAGTAGAATTGAAGATAACTATGCGCTCAGTTGTCCAGTCAGAATTTCAGTCTCTATACTATCGAGGACAAAAGTTTGCGGGACCCGACTTTTTGGACAAGCGTTTAATTTAGCTGCACCTCGCTACCCAGTTGCCTGATATAGTTGGCAGAGGAAGGAGCGTTTGAGCCTTTAATACTTTCACACATTATCAGGTGACTGGGTTGCGAGATGGAGCTACAATAAACGTTTTTTCAAGAACTCGCGTCCCGCAAAATTTTGTCCCCGATAGTACACAGAATTCACTGTAGTGTGTTATACGCCATCAAAACATTCTGTGGTATGTCTGGCAAAAACAAGGAACACCGCACCTTAGACAGTCGCCCTGCGGTGTCTGGAACGGCAGCAAAGCTTGAGACAATAGACGGCGCGCTCTCTTGAAACTGTAGACACATAGAGTTGCTATGAGGCAGATCTTATCAGGGTGAGTACGACGCTACCGACTGCCCGGAGCGAGTAATCGAAGGCTAACGGTGTATGCTCATGGAGATAGGAAGAAGCCATAGAAATACAAATAATAAGGACAAAATGCGGAGAAACAGATAAAACGCCTTGTCAGTTAAAGCACGCAGGTCGAGAGAGACCGCGCATATTATCGATTCACTTCCACTCTTTCTCCGCAGTCGGATCGAAACGGTAGACATGGCTGACCAGGTCCTCCTGTTCAACTTCGAGACGTATGTCTGGACGGCGTCTGTGGCTCTCATCGTCTGCGTGCTCTTCAAGCTCGTCATTACCCGCCGCGGTGGCTCAGTGGTTAGGGCGCTCGACTACTGATCCGGAGTTCCCGGGTTCGAACCCGACCGCGGCGGCTGCGTTTTTATGGAGGAAAAACGCTAAGGCGCCCGTGTGCTGTACGATGTCAGTGCACGTTAAAGATCCCCAGGTGGTCCAAATTATTCCGGAGCCCTCCACTACGGCACCTATTTCTTCCTTTCTTCTATCAGTCCCTCCTTTATCCCTTCCCTTACGGCGCGGTTCAGGTGTCCAACGATATATGAGACAGATACTGCGCCATTTCCTTTCCCCCAAAACCAATTATTATTATATTATTATTAAGCTCGTCAGGTATGCGTTTGCTGTATGGGCAGGCGAAAGTGTGCACAGCCATGTCTAACGTTTTTGAGCTGTGAAGTTCAGGCGAAGGTGCTGCTTAAGTCCTTGAGGCTCCAGTACCCTCTGAATGCAAACCATGTATGATTTTTTTTACTGTAATATAAATAAAGATTAACTGTTACGCTCCGAAGCAGCGCTACGCGCTATGGGGCACGTCGTAGTGGATGGTTTACAGTATGTGACAAAAAAAAATGCAGTAAGCGCTGAGCCTCCAAGGCGGGTCTTCTGAGGCTGTAGCCATTCTGATGAGCGGTTGGCGGAAGGCTGGAACAGGTTCCTGATTACGGTGACCGATATTATTGCTTAAAACTGTGCACTTGCCCCATGCCGCTTCAATCTATCCATCTAATAAAAATTGATGGTGGCCTAGCCATGCTAGGCCAGGATATACGTAGCTCTAGGATATACGTAACATCTAGTTCGGAAGAGTTAATATATGAAAGGCGCACATTCACTCATCATCATCATAATCATCTTCATCAGCCTGAATACGCCCACTGCAGGGCAAAGGCCTCTCTGATGTCTCTCCAATTAACCCTGTCCTTTGCCAGCTGCGTCCTCCCTATGCCTGCAAACTTCCTGATCTCATCCGCCCACCTAACTGCTGCCGTTCCCTGCTACGCTTGCCTTCTCTTGGAATCCACACCGTTACCCTTAAGGACCAGCGGTTGTCTTGCCTTCGCATTACATGCCCTGCCCAAGCCGATTCCTTCCTCTTGATTTCGACTAGGATGTCATAACACGCGTTTGTTCCCTCGCCCACTCGCCACCTTCCGGTCTGCTAACGTTACACCTATCATTTTCCTTTCCATGTCTCGCTGCGTAGTCATTAACTTAAGATGAACCATTTTCGTTAGCCTCCACGTTTATGCCCAGTAGGTGAGTACCGGTAGGATACAGCTGTTGTACAATATTCTCTTCAGGGATATTGGTAACCTGTTATTCATGATCTGAGAGAACCTGCCATATGCGCTCCACCACATTCGGCTACTTTAATTATCTTATCCATATTGCTAATGACATTGCCGTCATTTTCTCTTAACGCATACATCTGGTTTTTCCCAATGCCTGGTTTCCTCTTCACCGCTTTTACCTCCGTTCTTTAGAGCATGCTCGATTCTCTCCATATTAAACTTCTTTATGTCGGATACCTTGCGTTTATTTATTTTGGACCTTTATTCACGGTTAAAAATTAAAAACGTTTAAAGGGGGTCTTTCTTTGCCACACTTGTACCCGAGGCAAGTGGTGTCAATATTTGTTTCTTCGAGACCAACGCGACCCTTTTCTGCGGACTTTTTTTCAAGTCAGGCTTTCTTCGGCTTTGCCAAACTATGTTATTTCTATTGTAGACGGGATGCGACACAGTGCAAGTAGATTTTTGAAACAAGTGGTCTTTGCTTTCCGGTTTCTGAATACTCGGATCAGTTTGGAATACCTTTCAAATGCCACGCGTAAGAAATTGCTAACAGATTTGCTCGACTGTGTCTTCCCTGAGAGAATATATCGATCTGTGTATAGTGTAGGCCAAGGAGGAAATTTATTAAAAAGAGCAAGGAAAATGGTGGTGCCAGCGGGTTTAAAGACGTTTTTCTTCAAGTTGCACACTGGTACGTTGCTGGTTAAAACATGGATGGAGGAGAAGGGATTGTTTTTACCATGGGGTGCTGACTGCTTGTTATGTCACAAACCAGAGTCAATAGAACACGTCTTTGTTGATTGCTGGGATGCGCTGCTCTTTTGGGACGTGCTCCAGCGTACAATAAAAAAAGACTTACCCTTGACGCCTTATGGCATACGATTCCTGGACGTTGAGCCGGATCTTTACAAATACGATGTAGTTTTCCTTCTTGGCCTGCACAGCATTTGGCGAAGCAGGATGGCTGTACGACACTGCGGTGAAGATGCGCGGTCTGTCCGAGATTGCTTCAAAGAAAACATATTTAAGCTTCGTGAATTGTGTACAAGGAGCTATGTTTTGGAGATGAAGTTATCCAGTTGATGGGAGAGTTGTGTTCTTTGAAACAGTTTTGATTTTCTCACGTTAGTGAAACACTTGTCCGCTCTTGATATTTGAGAATGTAGCGCAGAACATGTTTGTGATCTGTCGTAAACTGTCGAAACAGGCAATAAAGACATAAAAAAGCCGTCGTGGTGGAGTGGTAGCGTCTCCGCCTCAAACGCCAAAGGCCCTGGTTCGATTCTGAGCTTCGACACAGGGCTTTTTTTATTCACCTTTGTGACGTCACTGCTCCTCGCACATGCGCAGCACGGCTCTCCAGGATGCACGCGAAGCTGGTCAACTTCGGCCAGCGTAGCTTACGCTACAATATTTCTGAATTGCACTTTCACATCTGCCAGGACTATTTTGGACTCGCAGCAATCTCACCGCTAGTGAGAGTGTAAAGATGGGCCAAGAGTTCGGTCATTTTGTAGCGAAAGCTACACTGGCCACGAACTCGCATTCCCACCGTGGTCGCACCGCACCACGTGACCAATCGCGTGACGAACCACGTGACCAGCCACGGCGCCGCGCCGCCGGCAGCTGCTCCGCACCACGTGACCAACCATTTGGTCGGTGGCGGGAGCCGCTGAAACCCCCCGCACACTCGCTGCATAAAAAAACCTATGTCGAGGCTGAGAATCGAACCAGGGCCTTAGGCCTTTAAGGCGGAGACGCTACCACTCCGCCACGATGGCGCATCTAGTGCATGCACACGTTTCACCCCCCCCCCCCCCCCAAAAAAAAAAAAAATTCTTTTTGTAGAGGATAATTCAAAGCACATGTTAAGCAGAAATCTTCTCTATCACGAGAGTAAACCTTTTGCTAGCATTGCAAGGCTCTTTGGTCTTTAATGGCGCCCTGATGGCTGCATTATGTGCCTCACCCGAAAAGGCTTTCGCCTGAAGACTTCAGACCAAGTCTGTGCCCCGTAAGATGTCCGAAAGTATCCGGAAAGCACATGCAGCGTGGGTGAGACTGTCGCCTTCCATCAGGCTGCACGTGGTTGTTACAGCTAGATTATCGAGAAAGCAGTTTGGAGAAAGTAGTATGCAGAAAGAAGTAATGGCATATTTGATTCGGCCCGCGACCCCTATAGGTGTGGCCAAGCTTCAAAGGCAGCTTGTGTGTTCGAGATTATATGTGCTTTCCCTCCCGTTTGCCCGTGGCGACATTTGCAAGGAGCATTACATATAGACCGTTTTCACGGCGAGGAGGAAAATAGCCTCCAACTCGGCGCGCGCGGCGCCGCTCCTCCTTTCTGGTATGTGCTGGCGGCAGGGACATCAAGGCGTAGCTCAGTGTATGCGAGTGTGCTGCGCGGTCTTTTGTGCAACGAAGGAGTTAAAAAGCGCTTTGCGTCTATAGATGTCGCCACGAATCGAGTCACAGGGTCGTCCGGCTACTACAGTGCTGTTGTCGGCTGTAGTAACAACTATCGGAAGCGTGAGAAATGACCTCCGGTACAGTGCGAAGAGCATCGAAAGCCCCGGGATGGGCGCGGGCGCATGCTGCTTCATTTGCACCGCTTCCCATATGAGGGGCGTTTTTGAATTGCAAGCATCAACCAAACGATTTTCTTCCTGTCGGTCGCGTTTCATGAGTGCGCTCAACACTTTGTTGATGGGAGCGAATGTTCAAGAACGCAATTCCGCGGAAGGAACAATTGGCAGCAGATGTTTACTGGAAGAGGGTGAGCGGGAAAAAATATTTTGGTGCAGTCACACAAGCCGATCGCCCAGAATTTATGAACGTATGAGAACATGCATGTTCCACCCGTGTTAATAATTCAAGGCGACTTAGTCGCAAGGCAGCGATAGAACATTTCTTTTCCGAGAACAACCGCCCCGTTCATTTCTGGTGCCGATTGTACGCGCGCATGCGGGTATGTAAAATAAAACGAGAATCATTCGTTCTCACAGGGGAATTTGTCTGCATCAAATGCGCAAGAAAATCACCGTACATGAAGGTAACTTTCACAGAGATCAAAATTTGCGGGAGGCGTATCGTGAGAGCTGACTACATACTGACAAAAAAAGGGAGGAGATGCCCTGACCTCGTTTTGTTTTTCGTATGTGAAGGCGTCGTGCTGTTAATGAGTGTTTGTATCAAAGATTTCGGCGCGCTTTTTCGTCGTTTCAAAATTGTGACAAGTGCTCAGATCCAAAAGCACTGGGCCAGAGCTCACTGCCGCGTATTCTCTGTCAGTCGCGGATACATCTTAAAGAACACACTTGTATCCCCTGCCTAGCGCCTATGTCTATATTTCCGTTATTCGGCGCGACAATCGATTCGTGACCGCAAGATGTTCCACTGTAAGAGTGATGGAAGAGGCGAAAAATTCGCTTCTCAGATACCGACGCCAGCCATCACAAAATAAATTCATCACCGTTAGCGTTTCGGACAGTAGACTGAGTGTACACACACTAGACCTACTTGACAAACAAAATGCGACTAACATCACACTTAAAACAGCCGCCAAGGAAGGACTAGCTTCGCTAGTTTCCAACAATATTCTTAGCTGGTTACCCTAATTTCTCTCTCAAGCTCAGTCAGATATCACGGAAAGTCGCTTGAGAGTTGCCCTTCACCACGTAGGTTACACCAAACTCGTCATATTTCTTTTCACTTATGTGAGTCGCCATCCCGCTGGAAGAATCGCCTGCGACGCCATAATCCACTGGTGTTCCGGCCATTTCTTGACGGAAGGACATCACAGCTGCTTGAAGAGCTTTTTTTTTTTAGTGCGCAATTTTAGAGCGCGAAAAAATGACTGGGGAAGCTCCGCATTGCCGACTTGTGAAACCTACGTCCTGTTTGGTATGTGCACAGCGAATGCGATCGCACATACCAGCATGGCGGTCGTTTCCAGACTAGTCACTTGAGGGCGCCAGCTAACAATATGGCGGCGCCCATGAGAAAGTGGTCTATAGTAGAGAGCGGGCGGGCAACAGACAGTTACAGTTTGGTCGCATAGACATTAAATATTCTGCGCGGCCTAACAAGAAATCCAGGGACGGTTTCTTTGAGAAATGGAATTACATGATAAGTTCTAAGTCGTACTGAAGGGGCTCCAAGCAAAGCGAATGCGGAGTCATGCAACGGCATCGGCATCTTGCATGCGGATATATACGTGAGTTGGAGAAATCTTCAATGTCCAGTACAACTCGGAATCGGTCCTGTAACCTCCACTTACCTTTGGCACTCTCTGTGGCATGTTTTGTTAACTTGGTTAGCTGGTGGTTATAAACTACTTTATAACCGCTGCATTGGTTATAAAAATCGGAGACACTGGCTCTGCGCTTCTAGAGTAGTCACTTCTTGGCGCAAATGATTGTTGTACACAGTGCAGACAAACTTTACCAGCATTAGTAAGCTCTCTCAAATTAAGCTGCCGATTGTTTGAAATAGCCTTATCCGTAAATCGGCGTGTTTTATGTTTTTATTTTTATAGCCAATCTGAATATATTATCGGAAATATGATGAAGTAATGGCAAGTCGCTCTGAACTTGCACCCACTTTAGAGGCTGCTTCTTGTCAGCCTTCGCCGCAACTGAGCAATGACCTTGGACGGTTGCATGTTTGTTTTTTCAGTTGCATATACTTATCACTGACCGCCACAGTGCACTGACCCTTCAAACGATGGTGCAGGTCGTGTGCATATGCAAACAAGAGATCCAAGAGGGTAAATACCTTCGAGCGTGCTCCCAACCCTCAGCTTTCCACATAGTGGCGTCAAGTAAAAAGAATACAGTGCAATGCGGTGCTTGTGTCAAAAGGGCGCCATTAGTAACAAGTAAACAATGGGCGGCCTTGGTCGATTGTCCCCTAATCGCTGATGGTTTATGAGCTTTAAAGGAAAGCTGTAACCGTTATGTTAAAAGAACTTACGGGCGTCCAGCTCGGTGTGAGCCCCTGTATAGTGCGTCTGGTCATGCACTGCTTCATGGGCAAACAATGTCAATTCACTTGCCTCTGGGACAAAGCAGACGAGACTCAGACATCATTGCTGCAAGAATAGTCGTCTGGCTCTTTCGTACCCAATATTAGGGTCTTGGTGCAGCGCTTCATCACTGCCCGACGAGAGGCGCAGCTGCTGCGATCTACGGGAAGCGCTTCATCGCCACTCAGCGCTGATGAAGCTGAAGGCATGGTTCTGAGAAGGGAGATGACACGCAGCATCAACACAGCGATAATGATCTGAATAAAATGAATCAGGTCCTAGCTACAAAGGTCCTGATGCAGTGCGCAAAGATATCGCAGCTTGGAACACCCCTACTTTGTTTGCAGTTAAAAAAATTATAATATTGTCTCGGAGAAAAATAGGCGTTGGCACTACCACCCTCAACCGCGTAAAAACCCAACTGTTGTGCGCGGCATAGTAGGAGGTGTTCTGTTGGGGTACTGTAGATTTTTCTACCCAATGGGAACGCTACAACGCCTTGTGCTCAGAACGCTATTTCTATCTGAGATTTCCCAAATTAGCATGTCTATGTAATGTGCACGCACAACAGCTGATATGCCACCTTCAAAAGCCCAGTTTCTCTACACATACACCTGTCTTCGCGTTTCCTCAAATATACGATTTAAAAATGCACTCTTTAAACGCTTTCTAAAACGAAAACTATAGACGATCCTGAAAAGTTCAAGGCTGCAAGAAATAGAGCTAATAGCATCAATAGTCAAGCGAAAATAACTTACATGATTAACTTAATTAAAGAGTAATCAAGTGCTCTGATATTCTCCGGAAACGACTCCATAACTTGCTGAACTTAAAACAGAAAATTGTAACAGATAAATTAATTGTAGATGGCACTCACCTGTACGGCTCTCAACTAGCAGACGCTTTTAATAATTACTTTGTGTCTTTGTGCAGACGGCAAACACTTAAACCAATCTCTAAGCAATATCAATCAAATAGTTAGCGAAGGCGCATTTTTGGTCCTGTTACAACCAATGAAGTCTTGTCGGTCTTGCTGTTTATGAAAAATAGTAAAAGTAAGGACATTTACGACGTCCAAATATTACCGGCAAAATACACATCTTACATACTCGCACCAATATTAGAACATAATGTAAACCTGGCATTTCCCAGGAACCATTCCAGAAAAGCTACAGATTGCTAAGGCTACGGTAATTTTTAAAGGAGGTGACGAAAATAACTTTTCTAATTACCGACCTATATATATCCTTCCAGATTATCCTAAATGCTTTGAGAAACATTTAGAGGTTCGTATTAATAGTTTTATCAAGAAGCACAAATTTCTTTCTGATTCACAGTTTGGTTTTATCCATCGAAAATCAACTGAAGCAGCGTTATTAACCATGAAGGAATTATTTTAGTGTCTTTTGCAAGAAATGATATCACTCTTGGAGTCTTGGGGTGTTTGTGGAGTTCTCAAAACCTTTCAATTCCATTATTCACAAAATTTTATTCATAAAACTTGAGCACTATGGTTTCCGCGTCAATTTCCTTCAGCTTATAAAAACGTATGTTGAGCACGGATGGCAACTGGTTACGGTTAGCAGTTATTCATCACACTTAAAATCTTTTCAGTACGGCGTACCACAAGGCAGTGTTCTTGGACCCACACTGCTTAACTTCTACATTAACGACGCCGCGACCATTGACAATAGTGTTAAATATGTCATGCATGCAGATCACATGAGCATATCTTTCACAGCTAATACAGTACGCGATTTGACATCAAAAGCAAACGACACATTGCGCAGGCTGGTCGCATGGGGTACACAATCTTCACTCAAGATTAACGCAACAAAAACGAAAGCGGTACTTTTCAGAACCAAGAACAAACCGTTAGAATCTTTACCTAATCTTACGGTTGGTTCACGAAGTATTGAAATAGCTTCTTCGGTAAAGTGCATGGGTGTGATAATGCAGAGTAATTTGTCCTCGGACCTGCATATCGATAATCGTGTAAACAAACTCGCCAGAAACACAGGCATGTTATGCAAGGTTCGTTTCTTAACACCACTCAGTGTTAGGGTTTTAATTTATAATGCACTATTTCTGTCAAACATTTCATACTGCCACCTGGTGTGGAGCATGACAACATGGTCAAACACTGATAGTTCGCAGAAAATACAATAAAAGTCGTTCGTATTATTGCTAATGCACCTTTTAAGGCTCATACTCAACCTGTTTTCACGTCACTGAAAGTAACATCAGTCAGTGGCCTCTACAGTTTATTGTTAAAGAAACGCTACGAAAGAAAACAGAAAAATCACGACACATTTTTGGTGACCTATATAACTTACAGCTCAAGGCTAATCATTACTCAACACGTTACAAAAAAATCTGGTACGTCCCATCCTTTCGCACGAACTAGGGCCGTCAAATGCTTGAGTATATTATTCCAAACCTGCTTAATTTGCATTGGGAGCGTTGAGCGCCTTACTAAGCAGTGTAGCATGCTGCGCATGTTCTGCAAAAATTTCTTTCTACCTTTTATACTTATTTTGCTTTTAATTTGTTGTCTTCATGCATTCTTATCATGTTTTGTTCACCGTTATTTTTTTACTATTCTGACCTGTTATGACTTACAAGCGAATCTGTAGCTATGTCCAATAGTCATTTTGTTGTTGACATTCCGTCCGTGAGCAAGTCAGAGGCATTTTGGGTACACTCCTAACATCCACGCTGTTGAAAATAAAGGTATTTGTATGCGCGGCACAGGCACACGCGCGACTGCAAAGTTCCATGGTAGGCGATAGCGACTGCTACTGTCATGTTCCGTAAAAACGCTGTACTTAGGAACGTTCCAAATCAGGCGCTAATATCGCTGCCATTTTCTTTAACATTGAAGTCTTTTTTTTTTAACTGAAAGATGCGCTAAGGAGGATTTTGAGCTCACTTTTTTTACCGCGGGAACTCGGTCTAACGATCCAAGCATTCTTAGGAACATCGAATTGTTGTCATGTGCGGCCGATTTCCCTATTAAATCTGATTAAACGTCCCTTCTCCCGCCTTTTTATTTTTTTTGAATTCACCTCCGAAAAGAGGACCAGTCAACCAAGGCATGCCTTTCAGCCAGTCACGTGGCGGCTTGCCGCTCTGCCATCGGCGGAGTGATACGTAAAGCAATCACTTCACGCGAATTTTTATTTCCGTGGGCCTAATTTGCGACTGTGTTGTCTACGATCGAAACTATTTAGTCAACGAAACCTGTGGGGTTGAATGGGGAGATAAATACGTTCTCCCCACTCAATCGCGACTGGCACGGTTCAAAGGCGCCCGGACCCCACCCCATGATAGCGTACGCTACCGAGCGCACGCCAACCACGGCAGGCCTTGCTCTGAGGGACCAAAGGAACGACACATTGGCTGACACAAACAGGCATTTATTGCTACAGCAACAATAACGCCAGCTAGAAACAAGGTACGCTAATGAATCAAGGTCGTCCGACTCACCAGCAAGGTTCCGAGCGAATGTTCGCCCGTGCTAGGGCAAGGGATATATCCTCCGAAGGCCGGACGGGACGATATACGGGAGCGGGTCTCCCCGTTACAACCTCGCTCCGCCAGCGAAGAGCGGAGCTGCGAGCGCCACGTCCCTTGCCAGTTAATGTAACTGGCAAGGGAATGCGTTCATCCGCGGGGTGAGAGTGCTGCTGCACGGTGCCTCGCGGGAAAGCAAACACAGGGGGCTGCAGGGCAGGTCCCCACAAACCTAAAAAAAAATAAAAGCGAAAGAGACGCCGCCACGAGAATGGCTGAAAGAAGCTCCACGCGCTGGTTGACTTCTCCAGATCTCGGAGGTGAGTTCAAAAAGAATAAGGCGGAAGCCGGGATGTTTAATCTGATTTAATGGAAAATCGGCCTTACAGGACTATACTTCGAAGTTTCTAAGAATGCTTGGAGCGTGTAGTTCCGAGTTCCCGCGGTGAAAAGACGAGCTCAGAATCCTCTTTAGTGGGCCTTTAACCTCCTAGGCGGAGTACACATTAAGCAATAGAATGGTTCATGTCATGCACAGCGCCATCGATGCCAGTGCTCTGAGAAAAGCATTACGAAAAGGCTCACAGGCCAGGCTTTACCTCTTCCTTTCTCCACATCTCATATGGCTTACCGAAAGCGGCTCTGCCCTCCGTCACACGAGCGCGCGAACTTGTCCCAAGGTGTCGGATGGCTAGTCAAAAAGAATACACGACAAAATGTCATTAACCACCATGGCACTACCGACCGGACGATGCGCAGCACCGCTGTGCTTCTGGGCTCTTGAGCGGTTGCTGCTGAGCCTCGCCATGCCTTGCCCGCTGAGAAAAGTACTGCCAGTGAATGCACATCGGAATATTCGGGTTCGTGCATGTTAGTGTGTTAGAAATGTCCAAAAAACATAGGTGACCGATATTTCGGACGAAATGCGAATATTCAAGTACTACATTCAAATTTCGCTTTCGAGATTTTTAATATTCGTTCACGCGTTCTAAAGCAATGGCCTACAGCCTGTAAAAGGTGCAGCATTTCGCTACAGGTAGCGACCGGCATTGAAAGTGGTAAGAAAATGCATTTGTCCGGGGTCAAGTGTGCACAATGACCGCAGAACCAAAATCAAAAGTGAAATTATTTGTTTCCGATCCACGCGGGTACCATTTCTAATATTGCGTGGCATTGCTATATCAACACTTTTTTTTGTTTCTTCTGCGCAGATCCCGCCAGAAAACGTTCAGCTACTTCAAGGACATCGGCGTGCCAGGCCCCGAACCAAGCCTTCTGTGGGGCAACTTGGCCGAGTATCACACAAAGGTGCAAACAGAGCAACTTTCGTGGCTCTAGTTTCGTGCACCTGACAACCTAAACATGGCCCATAGATTTTCTAGGCATAGTTGAAAAATTGTAAAGGCAAATTCACCTCATATTTTCGTCAGCTGAATTCCGCATAACACTTCTAAATAGCGTAACGGTAAGAAACCGGAAGCGGGCAGAGTGGGTGAGGGAGCAGACGCGGGTTAATGACATCCTAGTCGAAATCAAGAGGAAGAAATGGGCTTGGGCAGGGCATGTAATGAGAGGTCAAGATAACCGCTGGTCATTAAGGGTAACGGAGTGGATTCCAAGAGAAGGCAAGCGTAGCAGGAGGTGTCACAAAGTTAAGTGGCCGGATTAGGCCAAGATATTTGCGGGGATAGGGTGGCCCCAGCTGGCACAGGCAGTGTTAACATGAGAGACATGGGAGAGACCTTTGTCCTGCAGTGGGCGTAGTCAGATTGATGATGATGATCAATCATTCCACGTTGTGATTCACCTAACCCCTGTAGTTCTTTTCTGTGGTTGTCGTTAGTGCTTCAGCGGCTGACAGTGAAACTCTGCACAAATTTATTCCCTGGCTCTCCAACATTAATTCACAGCTCTCAGGCGAAAGTTACTGTTGAAATCGCTGCCACCCTGTCATGTGCTAGCCGTCCCGGTTAGCTTAGTTGGTTGAGCAACTGCTTATGTAAGGCGGTGGTCCCGGATTCGAACCCCAAACATGAACGAATTTTTTTTTCCTTTAACCACGAAGTTTCTGCGGAAGATGCGTAGTTTTTCGTTGAGTCCATACGGCTGCGCTCGGGTGGATGATAAAGAGTAATTACTCTCTCGTATAAATAACTGATAACACCCTGAAATTGCAAGCAGATGCATCATCACGTGAACACTGCAGCTTCGTGTCAGAAAATAGCGTCATCTATGACCGCTGAGGTTGCGCAGAAAATATTGGGCCAACAATGTCAATCACGGAAGTTCCACGTAAGTTTCAGCCACTAACATGAAGTTATGTGGAACCAGATTAAGAGTGCTATAGGAAGAGAGGTCGAGTTTCTGCCCCGTGACTCCCGCTGCATTGTGAAGAAAATTTGTCGCGGAGTATAAAAAGGATAAAAAATGCGCAATTGAGAGCACAAGTTAGGGTTGGTGAATACTCCCGTCTCTAGACCATTTTTCTTTCAAGCCATCTAATACATTCCATGCCTACCCGCTTTTATACTCATCTTCAGTCTACTCCCCGGCATTTCTATTTTTCCTGCCCCTGAATGCACCTGATTGGAATCACAGCTCATATAGACCCACGCACATAACAACTGTACGCGTTCATATCCATTCTGGCACAGCAATCGGCTTAATTCGCTGCCCGCAGAAGCAAGCAGACCTTGAAAGCGTACACGCCGCAACGGGAATGCGGGAACTGTAAGTTAGCCAACAAAGGCATAAGAACTAAATTACTAATACATACGGCACTTGAAAAGGCTTTAGAAAAGTGTGCGTGCTGTGTATAATTGAGAGCGAGTATACTCACTCGGAAGCGACTTTTGCAGATTACAAGTCCCGTACACAATTGCGACACTTCCATCAATTTTGTCAGGAAGCCTGCGTTGGTGCAGACATCGCCTGAAGTCATTTCGCTAATTTCCCCCTTTGCCGCTGACCAGATGAACTATAGTAGACTTCAAATTCCTACTTAGCCACCTGCCGTGAAAATCGAAACATGCACAGCAGGAACATACCGGGGAAATTAGTGTCGTCATGGTGAAATCGCGCATGTTCAGAATACACAGTGGCAGCGGATTTCCTGCAACTTATCAACATATATACGCACGAAGAAACAAAACTCACAGCGAGTCATCTCAATGTTTGTTTCAGGAACTGAAAGTCACCTGCCCTCTCGCTTTTACACCATGCTATTGCAAAACTTCGCTCATGGCTTCAGCGTTTTGGTGAGGTGTATCTCCACCCTGGGATCGACCGAGATTGTAACTAGCGAATATCATCTGTCTGATGAATACTGATCGATGCCTATCGCAGGTTGCATCGCTTCTCTCCTTGCACACTAAGCCCCCAGAAGCGTATACTCTGTCATTACCACGGAAACAATTTGTTGCCCTGCAGTAACAATCTTCAGTTCATGGCTGACGTCACCAAAGCGCTTCACTTCTCATTCTTGGTGCGGAAACACGCTAAGTTATCACTAAGTTTCCAAGCCCCGATCAGCGGTCTACTGCTACAGCCGGGAACAACTCCAGAACACAGCGCCAATTACCCCTCACATGATGCCCTCCAGCTAATTGCGCCGACCGATTGTAATGACATGGTGGTTAATCCGTACTTAATTTCCGTGCACCTGCCAGCACCCTGCGATGTCCCACGGGCAGTTGCAAGGGGACCGCGCCGCCATGACTGTCGGTCGACGCCTCTGGATGGAAGGCTTCATTTGAGGGGCGTTTCCCGCTGATATCTTGAGTTGTAATCGATTATACCAACATCAGCAATTGCTCAAAACTTACCTTGAAGCGTCTCAGTGCACCAGCATTGGATCCAGGCGCTATCAATGGCTGCCAGATGCCGGCAGCCCTTACAAAAATTTATTTAGACAGTCTATAGACTGTCCATTGATTTCTGTTTATAAAGTCTTTAGATTCGTTATAGACAGACAGTAGAGACAGTCTAGAGGCAACACAAATTCTAGAGAAAGTTTATAGACAATCTACACATTTATGGCCATACACTTTTAGTAGACTTTTGTCTATAGACAGACAATAGACTATGAGTAGACAAAAAGAAATATCTATAGGAAGGCATTACAGTCTATAAGAAGTCTATAGACTGTTTACAGGCCATTTTTGTAAGGCAGTAGTTGCCCACTTTGCTGCCGACTGTAAACGTGTAACTACTTCTTCCCCTCGTTCATCTGAAATGTCTGTCCAGTTTTGGCCAAAATATGTTCACTCAGTAGAACCGGTGAACGAACACGAATGGCAAGCCAGTGAGGGTCAACAATGTTTTGTCAAATGCGCTGTGGAACAGTGTTCATGACAATGCGTGCCACGACTTGTCCTCGAATATCTCTGCTGTAGTTTTCGTTGTGCAATGCACGCCTGCACTCCGGAGCTCAGAGCACGCGTCTTCAGCTTATGTTCAACGTTCTTGCAGGGTTTTGTCCACGCGCTCACCGACTGGTGTAGCAAGTATGGAGACGTGTTTGGGTGAGTGTAATGTTTCATTCTTCGCGGGCCTTTCTCGTCAGTGCGAATGTATCCGAATATTTTTTTTCTTGATTTCACTGCAACACGAACGTTGTTTACCTCCGGACACCATTCTGAATTTCATTTTTTTTGCAGATTCTACAATGGAGATCTGCCTATGTTGGTCGTCAGGGATTTGGACTTTCTCTCGTATATCTTCAAAAAAAACTTCCGGAACTTTACGGACAGAGGCGTACGTATCCACGCTATAGCCGCGGCCACTGGTCCCAACACATTGTATACGGTTTTGAAGGATGTGAATATGTTTTCTGTACTGAGCACTGTCTGTGTGGAGAAAACGTAAAATAAACTTGGGAAACGGACCAAGTGCGAAGTGTTTGAAGTAATTAGCTTCTGCAAGTTGTTTCACTGTGTTTTGCATATTGCTTACTTTATTTTTAGAGAGGTCCCTATTGCAGGCTTCGAGAAGTCCGTCTCTGGAGTCACCGTATACACAGCCGTTGAATTTGAAGCACTTTCTTTTAAAGGAATGTACAAAGTGATCACAGATGACGAGAACAGCCTACAATGATGTAAAATATGTAGAAGTGACCAGAAATACACTTTGGTAGAGAGAGGGCAGGCAGATGATTTCTTGACGCACACAAAGTGACCAAGGCAGGGGAAAGCCTCAGGGTGCTTGCCAACGATTCGGCAAGTGGACTTGTCTTTGTCTTTGAAGACAGACTTTGTATGTAGGAATCCACTTTTTTAGGCTGATGACAGCCTTAATTGCTTCTCAGCAGTAAACCCTAAATAATTAAAGAATGTTTGCAGGAGGGCAGTTGAGCGATCAGATTGTTCGTAAGGAAGAAACCGCAATAATGCAACATGTCCAACATTCTTGGATAAAAATTTGAAATCTGAAAATTTGTAAGGCTCTATTTTAGAAATATTGAAGACAACGGTCAGTCCTTCTTATATGTAGCTAAATCATTCTTTTAAAGTGTTTGCATCGATCGCATCGAGCAGTAAAGACTGTCGTATAAAACCAGCGGTAAACGCTTTTGACGATAGCAAAAGCGTAAATAGAAAAAAATACAAGACCGCCGTAGGGTGATCTCCGGATATATTTATTGTTATAGTAAAATCTTACATTACATGAAAAAAATTGTGTTCATAAACGGTGTCCCGCTCAAAAATGCTTTCTTGCAGAATTGTAGAGTATGGGTGCGCCTTTAGATTTGCAGCATCAGCTCTGCTGCGCTTGTGTAGAGAACGTGTTCGTCTGCGCTCTTCTTCAGATCATCATGCGCACTGACCAGGAGCACAGCATGCTAGGCCAGAGCATCATCCACGCCAAGGGCGCGCACTGGAAACGAACGCGCGGCTGCCTCTCGCAGGCGTTCACATCCAACAAGCTCAAGCAGGTGCGTGGACGCAGTTTTTCGAGTTATTCCTCTTCGAAATTCAAAAGCCTATGGTAAATTCCAAAGCCCATGACCAAGCCTATGGTCAATCTCACCGAAAAATGCGCTCTATCTGTCCGATTAACGACAGGCGACACGCATGATTGCACTCGCGGAAGCCATCATCGTACACGGCACAAGATGCGCAGTGCATTACAAACGCCCCTCCTATGCATCATATACAGGGTGTTTAATTTTATACAATGCACATAATTAACACTATAAAATAAGGAGGTTCACAAAAACAGGCTAATCGTTAACCTAATATTCACAAATAGGCTCGAACAACGTGCTCTCATGGCCAGATCACCTTACCTGAGATACGGTACTTTGCATAAATTACAATAGATTTGGTTTATGGTTTATAGGGGTTTAACGTCCAAAAGCGACCCAGGCTATGAGGGACGCCGTAGTGAAGGGCTCCGGAAATTTCGACCACCTCGGGTTCTTTAATGTGCACTGACATCGCACAGCACACGGGCCTCTAGAATTTCTCCTCCATCGAAATTCGACCACTGCGGCCGGGATCGAACCCGCGTCTTTCGGGCCAGCAGCCGAGCGCCATAACCACTGGGCCGCCACTGCGGCTGCTTAAATTACAATATTTCGTTGACATACTTTACATATTAAAAGAAACTGCCAGTTTAACTTTTAAGAGGTATTGATACAATCCGACTTCCATGCACACAATGCGGCTTCCATTTACAGTACACTGCAGAAAACTATGTTAGAAAGTGACTGCCGGCGTGATCGAGGTGAAAGAATGGACGATAAACCAGGAGCGACAATGAATGATCAAGGTATTTTGAAGCGTGTAAGGCGACATGGCGGCTGTAGAACGCGCCATGATAGAGGGATCCAACCCACGACTAATAAAGGCCAGTAGGATTCGTATAGCACCATACCTTGTTTCAGCAGCGTTCTTGCGAGCAACTGTTAGCGGTATTAGAGGACAGGAGTTACGGAAGCCTTTAACCGCCGTTTTGCAGTTTAAAACTTTTTTTGGTTCCATTCAGTTGGGTCTTCATGAACCTTTCTCGCGTTCTAGTTGGAAACAGAACACATCAAACCTTCATACAAGCGTCGTGTTTGTAAATAAAGGAGAAACGGCGGTCTGGATCGGCAAGGTGTGAGGGGGAAAAAACACCCACTGGAGATAATTGCCCACAAAAATTGTACTGCCTGGGTTCGAGCCGAAGCCGTAAGCGACCTATTGTTATCTTCAAGCAGTGGCTTAAGAAAGTTACAGCACTGCACTTAACTGTGTTTAAGAGCGGAAATGCGGAAGCCTTTCCCTGTCCTCTGTCTCCCCCATTTTTAATTTTTATCTTATTTTCTTTAAGTTTTTTCTGTTTTCATTTTGATCTCCATAATTTCCTGTTTCGATTTTTTTTAACCCCATTAAATATATGTTGCTTGTTAACTGGTTTCTTAATCAACTTTTACATTTTATTTTATTTCCCACGCAACTCATGATGGAAAGTTGGAGCGGACAACTTCCGTCCACAGACTTCCGTCCACGCCACTCATGAGCCAAGGAAGGCTCACGCCTTAAACACGCGGCGTGCCGACACTGCTCCAAGCCACGCTGCTTTCGAATCCAACCCGCGTGTGCGTTGCTTGAGGCTAAAAACATTTTCTTTTGTGTTTGATGAGTAGCTCTGCGCTTTTCCAGCCAGTCCACCCGAAGGAATCAACAGGCGGAGTCCCGCCTCGCCTTTCCTCTCCGCTCCTATTGGCAGCCACGGTAGGCGGGTGAGCGTTGACTGATTAAATGAAACCGAGAAAGCGATAGGTATGGACAGCAGCTAATCGTCTAATGCTCGCAACTTCCAATTTACACCTTAGCAAAATGTTCCCGAACCAATACAGGGACATCTGCCCATGGTACGGTGCAACACCCACCCTATACCATATTACTTGGGAACGTGACAGAAATAAAGCATTACATGACTCAGAAATTCTGAGTGCGGAGCAGGGGGAGAGTGTGCTCTTTAGCTGCAACACAATCCTCCAAAGAGGATTGGTCATCCATGCCCAGCGAGCGGCCAAACTCAGCGGTGCCCTGGAATAGGGGCGCCGACCTCTGCAAGACGG
The DNA here is from genome assembly GCF_052857255.1 of Amblyomma americanum. Lineage (NCBI taxonomy): Eukaryota > Metazoa > Arthropoda > Arachnida > Ixodida > Ixodidae > Amblyomma > Amblyomma americanum. The sequence goes on from NC_135504.1 coordinate 65,386,613, forward strand.
AGGGAGACAGCTGCTTGAAGATGAAGACCTCTGTCTGACCGAAACACCTTGTTAGAGCAGTAAAGTGTATCCTATCCTGTCCTATCCTAGTCGATGAAACTTACCCGATTCATAGTGCATGCAAGGAGGAGGATGACGCAATGGACGACGCGAAGCAACATTTAACGCGATAGCGTTAAAGCTCCCGTTGTGCAAAAAATACGGCGTCGTCGGCGTTCTGAGTGAAAAATTGCCGGAGGAGCACCCAGGTGGGCCACCTTGGTCGCGTGTCCTCGTGGCGCCGTCACAAACCGCCCACCGGATTGTGAGCAAACTGACCACATTGGCAAGTGGGCAGCTATGTTCAGGATTGCTCACTTGGAGCGATCAGCCTGGTTCGCACAAGCCCCACCTATGGCAGCACCTGCCATGTCAGGGCAGCGGCGCATCGCTTAACTGTTGCACCACTGTGCCAGCAGAAGCATAATGATTCCCAGGGATCTATGTAAAGTCGAGAGTGGCAAATTCCGCATATATTGGCTTTAATGAACTCATTAACGCTATCGCGTCATGCTTTTAAGGCAGGGCTTTAGTGTGCCCTCCAACTTTTTCAGAACACGAAGCTTGTGATGCGCATCCTATTGTCTGCTGACTCCACTCCGGAGGACGGGGAAAATTATTGGAAACTTTAGTCATACACTTACCTCCAATAAGGCAACACCAATCTCTCTCTAATCCTTGCAACTTTTTCGGGTGCCCTGTCTAGATAACTTGCATTATACTGCGTAATGAAAGAGTAGTTTGTCGCAGGAGTCGAGGTCTCACTTTACCGATTATGTCCACAAGAATGCTCTCTTGTTACTCTCATGGCTTCGGGAGAGCTGCACAAATGCATACAAAAACGTTTTCCTCGAGATTCAAGCGAAAATTACTTTCACTGTTCTGAGCTAGATGTTTAAAGTTATTCGGCTACTTATAGTTTAAAACTTGTGTTCAAGTGCGCGCCTCATTGTGCTATATCAGAGTGGTTTTCGGTGTGACATTTCGTGTTAGTTTCTGGACAGCCTGCAAAGAAACAAATATCTAGCTCAGAAGAGTGAACGTAATTTTCGGTTGAAGCTCGACGAAAACCTTTATGCATGCATTCGCGCAGCTCTCCCAAAGCGATGAGAGTAACAAAAGTGCATTCTTGTGGACATAATCAGTGAAGTGAGACCTCTACTCCTGCGACAAAGTACTCTTTCATTAAGCAGAATAATTCAACTTAGCTAGGCAGCGCACGCGAAAAAGTTGCAAGGATTAGAGAGATCGCATGTACTTATTGGAAGTAAGTGTATGACTAAAGTTTCCAATAATTTTCCCCGTTCTCCGGAGTGGAGTCAACAGACAACAGGAAGCGCATCACAAGCTTCGTGTTCTGAAAAAATTTGAGGGCACACTAAAGCTCTGCCTTAAGGGCATGACGCGATAGCGTTAATGAGTTAATTAAATCCAGTATATGCGAAATTGGCAATTTTCGACTTCAGATAGATTTCTAGGAATCATTATGCCACTCCTGCCACAAAATTTTAGTAAACTGGGAAGTAACAGTGGGTGATTGCCGAGATCCAACTTTAAGCTCTCAAAAGTGAAAATAGACGGGGGGGGGGGGGGGAATGGCGGTGGTTTAGCTGTGGTTAAACCTGGAGTGACGCGACAGCTACACCTGGCCGAGTGGAACTTGGTCACGTAACCAACAACGTGATCAGCCACGTGATCAACCACGTGATCAGCCACGGCGCCACGCCGCCGCCAGCTGCTCCGCACCACGTGACCAACCACGTGACAGCGTGGCGGCGTAGCCACTAGCCACGGCGTGGTGGCGCCGCCACGCTGAAGGCTCGAAATGCTGCCGCAATGTAGCTATCGCTACAAAAATGGCTGCGGCTTAAACCCTGCTTAACCACGTGGTTCGTTGCACGTTCCGCACTGCGAGAACTCTCTTCTAGCGGCTGGCCAGTCTCCGCTGCGGCTGCTTCCAAGGCAAGTCCCTGCCTTTCGGCATTTTTCGTTGGCCATTGAGCCAGGCGAAGCTCCAGCTCTTCATCGGTTTCGGCTGCCCGTTAAGCGCGGTTACGCTCCCTATCGATTGCTAAATCCCTCGCATGATTGATAATGTCTACCGGGTGGTCAGACTCGGTCCGACGTCTGCGAGTACCGTCTCTCGAGGACGTCGGCTACGGCTAACTTGCTTCGTCCATAGCGACACAATGGGTAGGCAGCGCGCAGCGGCTGCGGCGACGGCGGAGGGCGCCCCTGCAGCTGCTGCGAGTCACGTGGCATGTCACGTGGTATGTCACGTGGTTACCTAAGAAGCTGCGCTCCTCTTGTTCAAGGTAATTCGTGCAGACACAGCGAAATTGACGCCGCTAGGCTAGTGAAGCTTTTGCTTTAAAAATTACGCTTCTTAATACTTCCCACGTCCTGTGCTGCTTCAGCAACGTCACGCTTTACAGCTCGTTGTGAACGCTGATGGTGACAGTGGTCAGCATCTGTGTAGCTCGTCTGTGCGGAGAGATGCTCGGCTTGTAGTGGGGGTGAATGGGATGTGACAACGGCTCCCCTGCACTCGGCGCAAAATCGTACGCACATTGAATATCGCGCGTGAACTTCCCTTGTTGATGACACCACAGACCACAAACGAGTTACGCAGTTTTGTCGCGTCATGGAGGAGCAACCATGTGGACTAAAAGCCCCAAAGGGATCAGATTTTAACGCAGAAATGCAATGCCAGCCGCGAAGCCGATCTATTGGCAATAAAAAAAAGTTGCAACAAGTTGCAGCAAAAGCTTTAGTTCTTGACTTTACTGTACGCGTTTTACATATTCGCTAAACACTAGCGACAGCGTTGCTAGAGCTCTTGCACTGGTCCCGGTAAGGTTGAGGGCGTAAACTGATGGTAACTTTTTCTTCTCCTCCATCTCATTTGATATCTTTGTGATTGGATTAGCGTAATTTCCCCTTCTTTCCATGCATCCCTTTTTCTGAGCCATTGCGACAAGGCATGCGACCGTTGTGTCTTTTTTTCCTTTCGTCTGTTTCTTGAGGGGGAAAGCAGTAGTAATAACAAAAACGATGCAACGCATAGTCTTTGTAACACATTTCTCACTGCCTTTTTTTACACTCACCGAGTAGGGAGTAAAAAAGACAAGCGCTTGACGAAAAAGAGGGAGGCCGGAAAAAGTTCAGAAAATAAAATTCCTTGCAGAGGATGAATTTTTGCTGAGCCTCCCACACGTCTGAGGATTGGGAAAGGCCTGACATTCTTGGTAATGGCGTTATTGTTTTTGTTTTTGCACTGGAGCGCATCGAGTGGAGCATATTTCGCACCAGTGATGGATCTATTGCACTCGTCGTTTTTACTCACGAAAGTACATTCACGCAAGTTGAGCGTGCGGCGTCATGGGCGATCGAAATTCGCCACCACTGGAGAGCGGAGCCACTGAAGTTTGTTTCACAAGCAAGCGAAAACGCTCGCGATTTCTACCGCCGCAGTGCAAAAACCTGTACCGAGCTGCCGCGGCGGATAGAGCGGCCAGAGCAATGAGGTTGCAACAAATTGAATTTTAAGCAGCAAGCCTTTCTTAACTCATGAGTGGCTTGGACGGAAGTTTGTGAACTAAAGTTGGCAGATGGAAGTTGTGGACGGAAGTTGTGGACGGAAGCTGTGGACGGAAGTCGTGGGAAGAAGTTGTGGGCGAAAGTTGTGGAAGGAAGTTTGCGCACGGAAGTTTGCGGGTGGAAGTTTGTGGACAGATGTTTGTGAACTAAAGTTGGCAGATGGAAGTTGTGGACGGAAGTCGTGGGCAGAAGTTGTGGGCGAAAGTTGTGGACGGAAGTTTGTGGACAGATGTTTGTGAACTGAAGTTGGCAGATGGAAGTTGTGGATGGAAGTTGTGGACGGAAGTCGTGGGCAGAAGTTGTGGGCGAAAGTTGTGGACGGAAGTTTGCGCACGGAAGTGTGCGGTTGGAAGTTTGTGGACAGATGTTTGTGAACTAAAGTTGGCAGATGGACGTTGTGGATGGAAGTTGTGGACGAAAGTCGTGGGCAGAAGTTGTGGGCGAAAATTGTGGACGGAAGTTTGCGGGTGGAAGTTTATGGGCAGATGTTTGTGAACTAAAGTTGGCAGATGGAAGTTGTGGACGGAAGTCGTGGGCAGAAGTTGTGGACGGAAGTTTGCACACGGAAGTTTGCGGGTGGAAGTTTGTGGACAGGTGTTTGTGAACTAAAGTTGGCACATGGAAGTTGTGGACGGAAGTTGTGGACGGAAGTCGTGGGCAGAAGTTTTGGGCGAAAGTTGTGGACGGAAGTTTGCGGGTGGAAGTTTGCGGGTGGAAGTTTGTGAACTAAAGTTGGCAGATGGAAGTTGTGGACGGACGTTGTGGACGGAAGTCGTGGGAAGAGGTTGTGGGCGAAAGTTGTGGACGGAAGTTTGCACACGGAAGTTTGCGGGTGGAAGTTTGTGGACAGTTGTTTGTGAACTAAAGTTGGCACATGGACGTTGTGGATGGAAGTTGTGGACGAAAGTCGTGGGCAGAAGTTGTGGGCGAAAATTGTGGACGGAAGTTTGCGGGTGGAAGTTTATGGGCAGATGTTTGTGAACTAAAGTTGGCAGATGGAAGTTGTGGACGGAAGTCGTGGGCAGAAGTTGTGGACGGAAGTTTGCACACGGAAGTTTGCGGGTGGAAGTTTGTGGACAGGTGTTTGTGAACTAAAGTTGGCAGATGGAAGTTGTCGACGGAAGTTGTGGACGGAAGTCGTGGGCAGAAGTTGTGGGCGAAAGTTGTGGGCGAAAGATGTGGACGGAAGTTTGCGCACGGTAGTTTGCGGGTGGAAGTTTGTGAACTGAAGTTTGCGGATGGAAGTTGTGGACGGAAGTTGTGGACGGAAGTCGTGGACGGAAGTCATGGGCAGAAGTTGTGGGCGAAACTTGTGAACGGTAGTTTGCGCACGGAAGTTTGCGGGTGGAAGTTTGTGGAGAGATGTTTGTGAATTAAAGTTGGCAGATGGAAGTTGTGGACGGAAGTTGTGGACGGAAGTCGTGGGCAGAAGTTGTGGACGGAAGTTTGCACACGGAAGTTTGCGGGTGTAGGTTTGTGGACAGGTGTTTGTGAACTAAAGTTGGCACATGGAAGTTGTGGACGAAAGTTGTGGGCGGAAGTCGTGGGCAGAAGTTGTGGGCGAAAGTTGTGGACGGAAGTTTGCGGGTGGAAGTTTGCGGATGGAAGTTTGTGAACTAAAGTTGGCAGATGGAAGTTGTGGACGGAAGTTGTGGACGGAAGTCGTGGAAAGAGGTTGTGGACGGAAGTTTGCACACGGAAGTTTGCGGGTGGAAGTTTTTGGGCAGATGTTTGTGAACTAAAGTTGGCAGATGGAAGTTGTGGACGGAAGTCGTGGGCAGAAGTTGTGGACGGAAGTTTGCACACGGATGTTTGCGGGTGTAGGTTTGTGGACAGGTGTTTGTGAACTAAAGATGGCACATGGAAGTTGTGGACGGAAGTTGTGGGCGGAAGTCGTGGGCAGAAGTTGTGGGCGAAAGTTGTGGACGGAAGTTTGCGGGTGGAAGTTTGCGGATGGAAGTTTCTGAACTAAAGTTGGCAGATGGAAGTTGTGGATGGAAGTTGTGGACGGAAGTCGTGGGAAGAGGTTCTGGGCGAAAGTTGTGGACGGAAGTTTGCACACGGAAGTTTGCGGGTGGAAGTTTGTGGACAGGTGTTTGTGAACTAAAGTTGGCACATGGAAGTTGTGGACGGAAGTTTGCACACGGAAGTTTGCGGGTGGAAGTTTGTGGACAGGTGTTTGTGAACTAAAGTTGGCACATGGAAGCTGTGGACGGAAGTTGTGGACGGAAGTTGTGGACGGAAGTCGTGAGCAGAAGTTGTGGACGGAAGTTTGCGCACAGAAGTTTGCGGGTGGAAGTTTGTGAACTAAAGTTGGCAGATGGAAGTTGTGGACAGAAGTTGTGGACGGAAGTCGTGGGAAGAAGTTGTGGGCGAAAGTTGTGGACGGAAGTCTGCGCACGGAAGTTTGCGGGTGGAAGTTTGTGGGCAGATGTTTGTGAACTAAAGTTGGCGGATGGAAGTTGTGGACGGAAGTTGTGGACGGAAGTCGTGGGCAGAAGTTGTGGGCGAAAGTTGTGGGCGAAAGATGTGGACGGAAGTTTGCGCACGGAAGTTTGCGGGTGGAAGTTTGTGGACAGATGTTTGTGAACTAAAGTTGGCAGATGGAAGTTGTGGACGGAAGTCATGGGCAGAAGTTGTGGGCGAAACTTGTGGACGGAAGTTTGCGCACGGAAGTTTGCGGGTGGAAGTTTGTGGAGAGATGTTTGTGAACTAAAGTTGGCAGATGGAAGTTGTGGACGGAAGTTGTGGACGGAAGTTGTGGATGGAAGTCGTGAGCAGAAGTTGTGGGCGAAAGTTGGGGACGGAAGTTTGCGCACGGAAGTTTGCTGGTGGAAGTTTGTGGACAGATGTTTGTGGACTAAAGTTGGCAGATGGAAGTTTTGGACTGAAGTTGTGGATGGAAATTGTTCGCACGTACTGACAATCAACTTTATTGTAATAAAATAAAATGTGAAAATATATTAAGCAACTGTTGATAAGTACTATATGTGTAACGAAATAAAAACAAAAACAACAAACGCAAAAAGAAAATAAGAAAACAAAACGGAGATAAATTGAAATACGAAATAAATACGAAATGGGGAAAAATAAAAATGGAAAGAGAAAGAGAGGACAAGGACAGGCTCTCACGTTTTCGCTCATAAGCAGATTTCAGTGCAGTCCTTTGCGCCGCCGGTGCTGCCGCGGATTTGTACATGTTAACGGGCAAAGCGGCAGCGAAACCTCCATCTCGCATTCCTATTGGCTGGTGGCGAGCTACCGGTTTTTTCGCCGCCCGGAATCGGTTCTGCACCGCTGGAACCTTGCACCTGTCTTTCTGTTAGAACGTGAGCCCCCAGCGGTGTTCTTTCTCGCTCTCCCAAGGTGTTAGCTTAGCATCATAAAACGCTTGCCTTCACGGAATCTGCACTGAGCGAATCGGCCGACCTGTTCATGGACTCGGTGGCCGAGAAGGCGAACGCCGGGGTCGAGTGGTGCGTGGCGGAACCGTTCCAAGGACTCGCCATGGACTACGTCGGCCGTGGAGAGTTCGGCTTCGACTGTTGCTTCCAGAGGAACCTGTCGCACCCGTTCCTGAACACCGCCCGCAACGTCCTGCATGCTATCATGTCGGGACCTTTCCACATATTCGCACGTAAGTCTATGGGGCTAATGCGCAGCAAGCTTATGGGCATGCCAAATGGCCGAGCTGACTGATGCTGCATAGTGACGCTCAATGCTCCAACGAACTCCATACTTCTAGCCTAAAAGATTCTGGGATGGTGTGAAATGCCGATATCAGTAGGGCGGCTTTAGTACGAGTAGCTCTGGTTGGGGGCCTGGGATGTCTGCTGGGTTTAAACCGCTGCACTCGCATTAGCGTCCGGAAAGTTCTAGTGAATGCCTCGTGAAGTCATGAGGGACGTCATTATGTTCCCACAAATCATCGTGGTAAGTTATCTTGACGTCATGCGTGACATCACTGACGTCACTATTCTGATCAGGCAGCGTCACACGTTCCACCTGTTACATTGCACCAACGTCACGTAAACGAGAATACTGGCAACAACAGCTCTCGCTGTGAACGGCTAGCGGTCTCGCGCTCGATTAGCGGTGGAACCGACCAGCCGCCGACAGGAATTGATCAAACCGAAAAATTTGAGGGGATCAAGTGGAATGATGGGATGTAAATGATATAGCATTGTTCTTTCACTCATCAGTCTATTCCAAGCATGGTTCTATTCCAATTCTGAATCCATAGTCTTTCACTTCCTTAATCTACTGCAATTGGGCTTCTATTTCAATTATGATAGGCAGGCAGGCAGGCAGGCAGGCAGGCTCTGTCTGTCTGTCTGTCTGTCTGTCTGTCTGTCTGTCTGTCTGTCTGTCTGTCTGTCTGTCTGTCTGTCTGTCTGTCTGTCTGTCTGTCTGTCTGTCTGTCTGTCTGTCTGTCTGTCTGTCTGTCTGTCTGTCTGTCTGTCTGTCTGTCTGTCTGTCTGTCTGTCTGTCTGTCTGTCTGTCTGTCTGTCTGTCTGTCTGTCTGTCTGTCTGTCTGTCTGTCTGTCTGTCTGTCTGTCTGTCTGTCTGTCTGTCTGTCTGTCTGTCTGTCTGTCTGTCTGTCTGTCTGTCTGTCTGTCTGTCTGTCTGTCTGTCTGTCTGTCTGTCTGTCTGTCTGTCTGTCTGTCTGTCTGTCTGTCTGTCTGTCTGTCTGTCTGTCTGTCTGTCTGTCTGTCTGTCTGTCTGTCTGTCTGTCTGTCTGTCTGTCTGTCTGTCTGTCTGTCTGTCTGTCTGTCTGTCTGTCTGTCTGTCTGTCTGTCTGTCTGTCTGTCTGTCTGTCTGTCTGTCTGTCTGTCTGTCTGTCTGTCTGTCTGTCTGTCTGTCTGTCTGTCTGTCTGTCTGTCTGTCTGTCTGTCTGTCTGTCTGTCTGTCTGTCTGTCTGTCTGTCTGTCTGTCTGTCTGTCTGTCTGTCTGTCTGTCTGTCTGTCTGTCTGTCTGTCTGTCTGTCTGTCTGTCTGTCTGTCTGTCTGTATGTCTGTCTGTCTGTCTGTCTGTCTGTCTGTCTGTCTGTCTGTCTGTCTGTCCGTCCGTCCGTCTGTCCGTCTGTCCGTCTGTCCGTCTGTCCGTCTGTCCGTCTGTCTGTCTGTCTGTCCGTCCGTCCGTCCGTCCGTCCGTCCGTCCGTCCGTCCGTCCGTCCGTCTGTCTGTCTGTCTGTCTGTCTGTCTGTCTGTCCTATGGCAGTGCCCTGCCTGCCCACATTGTCAGGCAGCAGCTGATTATATCATGAGAGGCTGATCGGGAAGATCAACGTGAGTCGCAACCCTAGCCAAGCAAACCAAGTCCCACTAATGACAACACCGGCCATAGCACTTGCCTTGCGCCATTGCGCCACAGCTCACCAGTCCACCATGTCCATGTGTTCCCCTGTCCTCTTTTCACTTTTGCATGAAACAACACACACACCAACAACCACGATAACCTATCAGATTTGCGCAGCACTGAAACATATCATGCTAGCGCACACATCCGCATTTCGCCTAATTCTTTTTCTGTCTCTTTGCAGATTCCACAACGACTTTGTCTGATGTGGTAGCCCCGATCTTATGGCTGAACGAAAAGCTCGGCTCCTTCAGCTACAGCGCCTTCAACAAAGAAACCATAAGGGTCGTGGATCTTAGACTTAGAAACCCCAAGGTGAGTGAGCAGTGTTTCTTTCCACTAGACCAGGAGCTGCTTCACCCATGAGGGTTAACAGCTGGGGAAAAAAACTTGTTTTTATAATCGCGGGCTGTAGGAAACTGTAACCATGTTACTGTCCTTAGGAACCGCACATAAACATGGCTATGAGAGGAAAAACACGCAGTTCAGCACAGATCACTATGCGAAACTCTGTGAGTACTATACGATGCAGAGCCGTTGAATATACGTTTAAAAATAAATACGCTTAATTAAGGATGTGTTTGACAAAGGAGGAACGGCTTGAAGGGTTCAGATCGAGGCATTGCGTGTGGGTATCCATGCAGACCGAATGGACCTCGTGAGCAAAATGCTACGCGCTGCATTGAGCGTAGCTGGTCAAAACATCCTCCCTGATCGCTAGTTAAGATACCAGTTACGACAAGGCCGAATACAACAGACGCAGACTGCATCCCTAGAAACCCACACCGCATGTGCCTAGAACGGGCGCAGGTCGCGCAGGCATCTGATCTACAACGTTATCGCTATCGATTACCAAAGGTCAAGGAACTTAAACCTGTCGTAGAACACACCCAGAAAATATGGACAAAAGCATTTTTGAGCGGGACACCGTTTATGAACACAATTTTTTCATATAATGCAAGATTTCAATACAACAATCAGTATATCTGTACATCACCTGACGGCAGTCTTGTATATTTAGGCACCTTTAGCAGCCCGCACACCGCCGGTGAGCACGCACTTATTGGTCCCAGTGCTGCACGCTTACGTGCGGCTGCCGAGTACCTGGCGCCAACTGGCACCGTCAAGGCGATTTGCGCATGCGCATTGGCTGCGCGCGGGATCCCGGCACTCCGGTACCGGTAACGATAACACGGTACACGGAATGCTAAAGACGTCTCTTTTTTATTAACGTTTTTGTTGTCATCAAAAGCGTTCTCCGTTTGTTTTCGATGGCAGTCTTAACTGTTCGATGCGATTGATGGAAACACTTTAAAAGAGAGATTTTCTACTTATGAGAATAATGGACCATTAGCTTAATATTTCCATAACAGTGCCTTAAAGTAATCCAATTTTCAAAAATTTGGCCCCAAAATGCTCGACATGGGAAGCTAAAAGAAAGCGAGTCCCCATTACGTCAGAATTGGAAGTGGCATTGGGGACAAGTGGCATTAGAACAGATGTGTGTGGACATAGCGCCGCATATCAGTGGTCGGTTCTTCGGCCACATGTCGAAACCTGTGGCATGAAGAGGCCGACGTTTGAAGATAATAAAAGAAAGGTTGCGCGGCAGCAAAGAATGTTTGAAGTTGCGAAAAAAAAATGCATAAATATGCTTGTATAACGCCGGTGTGAAGGAAGGACTTCATCAAATCAGCTAACCTTTTTTCATTCAATTAGACCATTCATCACACCTTCACCCATTATTGATGCCCTGGGGCAATAAATTTCGCTTTCAAAAAAAAATTGGGTACAAAAAATGTTCGTACGCTAGTGTCCAATAGGCTACGAGCCATTCAGCTATTGCAGCTATAAGCACATGCTGAAGAAAAGCAGCGTCTAAAAGACGCCCAGAACTTCACTGCTGCACCGCTGAAGGTTCGTCATTATCATCTGTCCGACTACATCCACTTCACAGCAAAAGGCCTCACCCGTATCTCTCCAGTTAACCATGTCCTGTGCCAGCTGCGGCCGCCTTATCCCCGCAAACTCCTTAAACTCATCCTAAGGTTGGTTAGAGCCAAATTGCAGAAGCAGGAAGGGGACGTCCTTCTCGCAGATGCAGCGCTTACTTTCCAATCTGAAGAGTTCATGCTCCCGCTGTAATTGCGACTGACACTTCATATAGCATGAGTGAGTGACCATGTCTCTGACCAAAAGGTGCCACGGCAGCTATAATGGTTTCCTTCCGTGTTCAGGCACGAAAACCGGACCTTCTTCAGGTCATGCTCGACGCGCATCAAGAAGATACCCAGGAAAAGCAAGGTAATTATTGTTATTTCTCACGCCGAAAGCTATTTGAAATGTTTAACCACAAACTCAAGGTCATCAGATTTACCCTGTAGATACCAGTGTTGAAATCTCGTCCACAATGCTGTCGATTAAAAAACAAAAAGACCTTGGCCTTCGTTGTACCTTCTTTCTAAATGCGAATGATTTATGGGGCTAAGTACAGTACAACTCTGCTATCCACTGTAGCCTCGATAGTATGTCTGATAGAAGAATAAAATAGGACGATCTGCGGAGACAAAAAACAGCCTCTACAGGATACAATAGCGTCCGCAGGAGCTCCGGGTCTAACGAATATTTTTTTTATTTCGTGGCTTCCTGTTGGAAGGAATAGCCAAATATAAATCCCTCTGACAAGGGCTTTTCATATGCAGCACATCTTCGTCGAAACATAGCACTCCAACCTGAGCAAAGCACGCCAAATACTTTTTGTATCTCGCAGAGTACTTATTTATGCTGTATAACTCGTCACGTTTCCCAACACTCAAGACATATGCTAGTTTTCCCAAACTACCAGCCACATGGCACATCATTCTACTAAATATTCCTCTTATTTTCGCATGCACTGTTACTGTTAGGCACAGCGTATTCCCAGGTATCATAGAAAGAAAGCTGGAACTCTTTGCCCTGCACTGCAATTTCAGCAATTGTGTGGATGCCATTGAAAGTCGAAGATGTCTGTGCATTGTGTATTTGTATTGCGGCTTTCTTGTAGGCATAATTAAAGTTGCTCGTGATGATCATGCATATCTTATCGTTTCTTCTGCAGCAGCTTCTGCGGGCCTGCAATATGTACAAAGGAATAAAATAAATACTCCCTTAAATTTATGCTGGCAACTGTTGTCTCTTTTTTTCATTGACCACTCGAGTATTTCACTGCCAAATGTCGCACCAAAAAAACTTTCTCTTCTCTCAAAATGCAGCCAATGGGAAGATCACGAACGGCATGAGTCTGCTGGAAGTCTAAGTCAACACGACCGTGACAATGCTGGCCGCGTAAGTACTTAAAGCGTTATGGTGACTAGCAGTCTGTGTTGACTTATGTTGTAACTTGTGGTGAGGTGGGTGAAATTTCTTGAATATGTCGCATAACGAAAAGAAACACTGGCTTCGACAGCCATGCGCGGTGTAAGCTAATTTTTTTTTCATGTATTTGAATATGAGAGTGACCGGTAATTGTGGTGAGGTTTCCATTTGTCTCAAAGCAAGTGCGCTGTTTTGTATATCTTACAGTAATCGCTGACGCTTGGCATAGATTAGGTAGCCTGCACCAATCTTGTCAATCTTTCTCTTCTGTCGTGTGCACTCAAGCGAAGTGTTTTTGTGTCATCTAATTGAGTTTCACGTCATAAGACAAGCATGAACGCCAGAGCGAGCGATGCATTTTCGGTAGGAAAACATTTCATAGATATTTTAATTCCTACCAACGCTTTATTTACCAACCGCTGAATGTCGCAGCGTTCCCGACGTGCGCAAGATCAGCGTTTTCACACAGGCAAAAACATCCTCCAGCTTTTTAGAGCGAAAGCTTTACTCTTCCTGTGCAAAGCCGAAGGTCACGTGGGTATGAAATTTGACCTTCAAACCAGGAAAAGTGGAGCTTGGCTCCGACTCCATGCCACGTGACTCTCCACGCCTCGCCACAGCTGCCCCCGTTGAGCTGACGGCGCTCGCTCGCCTCGTAACTATCAAATCACGTGACTCGCCGCGCCTCGCCACAACTGCGTATGCGGAGCCGACTGCACTCTCGCAACGGCCGGAAATCGCCTGAAGCGCCGTTCGCTGTACAACAGCGTGTGGCGTGTGCTTACCTTAATAGAGCTTTCGCTCGTCTTACTAGGTTCAGCCAGGTTGAACCACGCCTAATTTAAGTAGTTCTATCTTTTTTATAATAGGTTTGAAACAACGTCAACGTCGTTGGCTTTCGTCTCTTACGTTCTCGCCAAGTACCAAGACGTACAAGACATGGTCAGGGACGAAGTCACCTCAGTCATCAACCAACATGTAAGTACCTTCAAAAATGTCAACTAGGAAGTGCTCCGAAAGCAGTTGCCCACTTCCTGTGAAAGCCTTACATCTCACATACTGTGGCTATGTGTTGGTAACTCATTTCAAGTGAACATCAAGATGAAACTTCTTCGTGCACCAAGCTTATACCCGCGCCTATAGCTGCGGCGCGTTTGAGATGCCAGCTTTATCCCTCTACGCTCCCCTGAAAACCACAAGCCCTATGAGGCAGAGCTCCTCCACCCGGATTTGTCCCAATTAGTCATTCAGCAATGAGTTATGACATGATTAGCAGTGTACACACCACTGTGCGCAGGGAAATGATGGATAGCCAGCTTATGCCCCGGTGACGGCTGCGGCCTACCGCTGTGTAAGGCTGCCTATTAGCGCGGTAGCTCTCCCGAAAACATAAGTCACTCACCATACCATGCCTGATTTGACCTTGGTTTGACATTGAGTAATACAGAAAAGCAACAGATTTGACTTAGACTGACAGATTAGCCTTCGCCGATTTGGACTAAATCGATGTCCAACCATAACTGACCGCGCACGACCCGATGGCGACCTCCAAATTTGGCCCTGGTCATTTCCGGAAATTCGGCCCTGCCCACGCTCGAAATTTGACCTTGACCCGTTTGGACCCAAACCTATGTCCGAAGATAATGAGTGTGCCCGACACGATGGCGACATCCAGATTTGGTCCGGATAGGAAAATTTGACCTCGGTCGATTTGGACGTAAATCGATGTTCAGCCATAACTAAGCGTGCCCAACATGATGGCCACCTCCAAATTTGGCTCGGGTAATTTCCAGAAGTTTGACCCGGCCCACCCTCGAAATTTGATCTTGACCGATTTGGACCCAAACGTATGTCCAACAATAATTGAGCGTGCCCGACACGATGGCGACCTAAAGATTATGCTCAGGTCATTTCCAAAATTCTATTGTTCGACCTTTGGGTATAACCGTGGTTAATCCCTGCCTATTGAAATTATTTAGCGGTCGAAGACGAAGACCACGGGATGATCCATGTATTCTAATGTTTTAAGTCACCGTTTGAAAAATGAAAACACGCAATAAAATAATGTGTCTGTGGCCCTTTCGAAGCCCCTCCTGACAGGGCCAAAGTTTTTGGTTCGCCTTATGTATAACCAAATAAATGAATAAATAGTAGATTCAAGAATATAGCACCACCGAAACTGCACCTTCCATGCTACTCATCTAGTGGCGAATTAAAGATCTGACCCGCTTTGAAGGAATGTAAGCATGCAAATATAACAAGTGCGGGGCCTGTAGGCCTCGGTACTCTCTTCGAAAGTATACAGGATATTAACTGCAATTTAATCCAACAGGGAAAACTGGATTACACGGCGGTCATGCAGGGAAAGAAGTACACGAGAAATGTGGTGCAAGAAACTATGAGGATCTATTCACCAGGCACAGTGTAAGTACTGAGCTGTTTTAACTATACCTGACACATAACACAAAAATTGGCAGTGGCTTAACTTGGGTAAACCTGGAATTAGGGAAAAGCTGCACACATGGTTACTCTTCACGTGGCTTCACATCACCCCATCGGATGTTCTTAAGGTCAAAGGTCAACCCAAAGGTCACCCAATACCAAAGGTCAACTAATTGGCATGGGTAAAGGTCAGAGGTGAAGTGTTCGACACCATAACTGTACTAGATATGGTAATACATGGCTATCCTTGGTTTGGCTGAAGGTCGTTCAAGGTCGTTGTGCCGCATACCCGAAGACTGCTTTACCTAGCGTAGTGTAGCTTTTCGCTTCAAAAAATAAGCTCATATGAAAGCTAATGGAAGGCCATTTCTCAATGCGGCTGCCAAAACATTGCCCTAACTTCGTTCCTAGCAACGTGAGCGAGCTATTGTTTATAAAAATACCTGGCGCATTTTGTGAGCTGCGCCCTGAATTCAGCGTCACTACCAATTATTTCGCAAACGCCGCTTTTCTTTTTATGTATAATGTAAGAGACTAAGTGCAATAATCTTAATCGGTATTACGTTGTCATTGTCAATATTTTGACAACAAATTAAATAGCTTTAGCTTTTAAAGTGATGCACGGTGTCAACCTACATTCATATGACGCGAGCTGTCAATTAGAACATCTACGTACAATAAGCTATGTGCGACACATTACCGTCAGGTTGCGCGCCGCTTTTAGCCCAAATTGAACGATACAGCTTTGGTTTAGCAATGACATGCGCCTGATACTAGTTTCCTTTTGTTGGAGTGCACTTGGCGAGTACTACCACGTGGTTAGTACCAGCTTACCAGTATTCCTCAACAGGAAATTTCATAACCGTCGTATCTTTCAACTGTTCACCAAAGCGGCGGAAACTTGGAGCGCAATGAAAACGCATGAAATTAGGCTGAGGACAGCGTAGTGAGCTATGGAAAGTTTTATGCGTGACGTTAAGAGACAGGAAGAGAGCAGAATGAGACGGAGAACAAATTCTAGTTAATTCCCTCACAGAATATTCTGGAGACACCTATAGATTGTCCATAGAATTCTGTGCATATATATTTTGTTAACAAATTCTATAGACAGTCTATATGCAATCAATAGATTAGTGACCATACACGTTAAGTAGACTTTTCTATGGACAGTCTATAGGCTATGCATAGACATGCAAATATCTTTAAGAAGGCAGTAGAGATTACCATCTGTATCCGATAGAGGGCCGATTACCTGTGCTCCTTGGGGACCCTTTCCTGTGCCATTTGTAGCCACTCTATTCAGCAAAAGTTCTAATCTGGTCCCTCTGCATTACACTCTGCCACACCCCGCTACACTTTCCGTACCTTAGACTCCCCTCTATTACTGTCTTTACATTACACACCCTGCCAATGACCATTTCTTGTTCTTGTTGCCAACTAGGAGATTACCCTTATAGAATGGCCTATAGACTTTATATAGACTTCTTATAACCTATACTAAGAAGTCTATATAAAGTATATAGGCCATTCTATAAGGGTAATCTCCTAGTTGGCAACAACAACAAGAAATGGGCATTGGCAGGGTGTGTAATGTAAAGACAGTAACGGAGTGGAGTCTAAGGTACGGAAAGTGTAGCGGGGTGTGGCAGAGTGTCATATAGAGGGACCAGATTAGGACTTTTGCTGAATAGAGTGGCCACATATGGCACACAGGGTCCCCAAGCAGCACAGGTAATCGACCCAGTATTGCATACAGATGGTTTCACTTTGGTATTTGCCAATACATTTCTAATATTGGGCCGAATGGATGTGCTGCTGCGGTTAATGAAGCGATGTAGGAGTTTTTCCTACAGTGGCCCGTCAAAAAAATGGACAGAATCAAGCCCTAAATGTGACAAAAATTTGTCCTTTTGTAGTACTTTTTCCAACATATTAACAAAGTTGTGTCGCTACGACAACAGACAGCACACTAATACAGAAAGTCATGCTGTTACTACAAAAAATTGTTATTAGTTCCTCACCAAAAATACCACAAAAAAACGTGCTGTGACGGCAAAGCTTTGGTTGCGTTTTTCGAGAAGGTGAACGTGGTTAAGCTGCTGCTGATGATTATTAGTATAATGGTTATAATCATAATGTGTGCCATAGTCTTCTACCGATGTGGCGTAAATTCCCAGTCAAAAAAGGAACCACAAAATCGGGCCCAAACATATCGACAAAATTTTATATTCCTTGTTCTAACCACATGTTTTTCTGTAGTACTGTACTATTCTTTTTCTACTTCTGTCGTAACAAAAAAAGGTAGCGCAGTAAAACAGAAAATTCTGTTGTTACTGTAGAACTATTTGTGGTTACTATAAGAAAACTACTACTGAAAATGTGTTGTTATGACAGGAAATTTTCTGTTGTGTTTACGTACTAACACTCTCTGAATATCACTCGTACTGCGCAGATTCACCACAAGGCGCGCCGTAGGCGACTTCGAATACAACGGCATCAAGTACAAGGCTGGCACATCTATCCTGGCTCCGACAGTGCAGATCCACATGGATCCTCGTTACTGGCCCAAGCCTGAAAAGTTCGACCCAGACAGGTGCGTGAACAAAAATTTGGCAATGGTTCGGCTCATCTAAACCTAATTAGACAGAGCGAAAGCTCCATTACACTTGGCTACGCCTGGTTAGGCGCTTGAAACGGAGGCGTTTCGGGCGCACTGTCAGCCGCGCTCCCATCCATGGCGAAACTACATGCGAAAGGGGCGTGGCCTCCTTAAGCGAACGCTAAGTCACATGCATAATCACATGACCACATCTGGGGAAGCGGCGGTCGGCGCACCGCGGTTGGAGCAGCGGCACGGCGGCTGCGGTGACTCACGTGGTCTGACGTCACAGCCACACCTCCGGCGCTCCTGCTGCTGGAGGTCAAGCTCCAACACCCGATGACTTTGGCGAAACACGGCGTAGTGGAGCTCTCGCTCCAAAATGTTGCTCAATACCTGGTGCGCAGTGTAGTCGTAGACAAATTAGGCGGCGTGTCTCCTCCTTTTGATTGGAATCTTTAGGAGGATTCGCAGGTGGACCGTGTCATTTCTAAACAGAAACTATCACGCGAATGAGTAAACTGCTCGCGCTGTGCGCAGAACCGCTACGGACGAGCTTTGCGCAGCGCTGTACCGTTCCTTGAGTCACGTTAGGTACGGTTTTCGGAGCTGAACATTTAGTGTTCGGTCCGCTGTGTGGCCGGCTCCCCCCTCGAGAAGTGCGGCTAGATTTCTAGAACCACACATAAAAGCCAGTGTCACATGCTTCTACTCATGACTAAATGCAGCGCGAAATTACATGGACGATGACACTGAGGTCGACAGGACGGCCTCTTTCAGACGTCAGTATGCGCAAACTAGCCAAGTCTTAAGCAAGTACACATGCTGTGGACAGGAGGCTCGTCGGCATGATCACATTTCTTTGCGTGTGATTAATTACTTTACTTGATTATTGATTGACTGTGATTTATTTGTTGACTGCTTTGTTGAATAATTCCCTATTGATAGATCGCATATTTTTTTTATTTAGGTTCCTGCCAGAAAATTCAGCAGCCAGGCCATCTATCGCTTACCAACCCTTCGGTGCGGGGCCCAGAAACTGCATCGGCGAGCGCCTAGCACTGCTGGAAATCATGTACACAATGGCGAGGATCCTTGAGAGGTACAGAATAACCCTCGGGGAGTCACAAAAGGTAAAAAGTCCACACTGTGGCTCTCCTCAAGCCTCATGCAAATCTTTCGTAATAAGTACATTGTCATTGTTTAGACTCGGAATACTAGTTGATTGTCTGCAGTTTGTTTTCAAACACTTCCACATTTATTTTGGTGTTCTTCAACTTCGGACCTAATTCTAAAAAATATTTCTCTTTTGAAACCCTATTCCCTGTATTAATATCCTTTCCGAGACAACGTAAGATTTCACGTATTCTAGAAATGCGATGTTTCCTGTAGCTATTTAGGAGACGATGACTCTTATTAATCAATCGATTAGCCTCCGGAGTAACCGAAGGTTTATCTCTGCGTCTTTTCGCTTTCAAAACTTTGGAAGGAATGTGCTAGTCAATTAGTTGCTTTAGGGTGTAGCTGAATGTCTCCCACAAACGACTACAATCTAAGGAATGACTTAAATGGCTGAATTCAGGCAGAAAATTGTCAAGCTCATCTGATAGTGAAGTAAAATCGCCTTTATCAAAAAGGTAAACCTTCCTCGAACGTGTGGAAATGAAAACAACATGGTTCGAACATGGGCAACAACGCAGTCGTGGTCGCTAATACCCGGGATGACAGAGTAGTCACCCACAAGCGACGCCTGGTTTGAAAAAAGCAGGTCTAGGACAGAAGAGCTGTTACCAGGCCTAGTAGGATCAGCAACAAACTGGTAAAGATTATTTGCAACTAACTCGTGAAAGGCTGAAGAAAGTGCTGATAAGCTAATCAGGACAGGCTTATTGCAGCCACTAACTGAACGTCAGACATATTGAAGTCACCGCCGATACTATGGTCATTATTTATTGTGGACAGAAAATTAGACAGTTATCTATATGATTCAGTGGAAGTGAAAGCAGGACGACAGTAAAAAAAAACAGCTGTCAGAAACCGCCTATTGTGAAAAGGATATTGCACCAAACAGATTCAGTGCATTGAGTTGGAATTACCAGAGCAGGTGAATGTAGGCACGAATCGACGAGAAGAAAGACATCACCACCACGTATAGGCGATTGAAACGGTAAACGTGAGAACCACGTGGAAAAATTACAGAACTGAGAATAGGATCATCAAGCAATGACTCTGTGCCTATAATCGCCTGTGGTTTAACGGAAGAGACAAGAGTAGCGAATTCATCGTTCTTGTTTTTAATGCTCCTGCAGTTTACGACCAAAAAATATAAGCTCAGAAATATGGCGAGCTGAACACCCTTTATGCTGACTTCGCACTAAATACCGATTGCACAGGCGCCTCACCCGTTGCTATTTTTAAATTCAACAATCATGTCTCGAGCAGAATCGTATACGCAGCATATCTTATTGACGAGTAGCTTATCGCAAAGTAGTTTGAGAGCATTTCATGACTTTTGCGTGATGTATACAAATTTAGATCGAGCAGTTTTGATGGCACAAGTGAAGTCTTCACGGATTGTAAACCTAGTATCCTTAAATTTGATACCGCGCGATAGAATGAGCGCATCATCCTTGAAACTACAGAACTTATTGATGATAGGGCAGTTTTTGCTTTTCTGGAATTTACCAAGCCGGTGAGTGCGCTCGATGCATTCGGAAGTAACGTGTTCACCCAGTTGCGTTTGGCAGAAAGCCCGCACATTTTATTCTGATTCGCACAAAGTTTCCGTGGAGGAATCATTCAGGCCAAAATATCGGCAAGTTGTTTCTTCTAGATCTGTTGTTCGCATCATCAAGCGACACTCTAAAGTTTTACCAAATCTTGACTCAAAACGACAACAGCACCTGGAGCGGTGGCTGCCCCATCAGTTTCAATCTATCTCGGTGAATGCATATCACTTTCCAGGACAGCCATTCTGCTAAAGAGACTTTGCACTGACGCGTTCAGTGCATTTTGCTGTTCTTTTACAGCTTCCACTTCTTGAAGCAATGTAGCCTCATTCAGTTCCAAACGTTTAACCACTGCATAAATTTCAGAAATATCGGCACTGTCGGAATCCGTACATGCTGCGTTTACTGCGGGATAAGAGCCAGGGTTCCTTTCGGCATGTCCACAAAGCATCAACAGATCATCACGCAGTGAAGCAAAAACGGAATTAAACTGAGCACGACAGTTTCGCAAGGTATAGAAGAAGTCAGTGGGGCACGGCACTGCAATTTAGAAGGTTGTAGATAGCTGACCTGTGCTTAGAACGGGTGTGAGTGCATGGCCAAAGCGATGTCGTGCCCCGGAAGCTTCGCTGGGAAGTGCCGTTCAAATAGCCGGCCCTCAGATAATGTGCCGCAGATAATGTGCCGCAACGTGGGCCAACGGGTCTTCAAATGGGCTCACGTTGCCACATGAGATTAGATGCCGCCGTTAAGCTTGGGTGTGGGTGAAGAAATGCCGAAAAGCGATGAAACGGAGACGGTGCATTTTTGTCGCTGGCCGGCGCCAGCGGTGGCCAAATGGTCGGCAGGGCTAAGTCCTCCAAGCGAGCGCATGGCATAAGCGATGTCTTGCCATGTCGTGCCAATTTAGTTAAAATTTGTGAATATAAATGAAAATAGTTTTATTTGCCGGAACCCACCTTAAACATTGCTTTAAGTGTTCGCTGTTGAAACATGGCAAGGACCCGCCTGTGTGGGGAAAATGGAGACGCGCAAAAAAACATCGCCGTCAGATGTTTTTGCAGTGGCAAGAAAGAAGTGAAATTTTTGCAATTGCGTAAAATTAAAACGCACCCCCTTCAAATAAAGCCTATTATGTCTAAAAAAACCAGACCGTGTCCTACACCCTGGGTCCTTACACTGATCCCCTTCCTACAGCTACCCAAGAAACCTTCCTGATAGTCACCAATATGCAACACATCTCCAAAGCACCCGCTAACCCGTCCGGCTTTGCCATACACACCCATTGGATGAAAGCTACATGTACTCACAATTCATATGGGTCGTATTCCTGGGCAACTAAGACATGATCTACAAGAAACACTCACCAAATTTCGTCCCTATTCAGTCTCACTGCAGTGGATTTCTCAGCGAACTTCAAAAGCCAGGTGCCCGAGATCCCCTGGCCTTATCCACAAACGTGGGACACTACTCTAAATGACAAACGAGAAGTAAAATCTACCCTGCGACAACATTAGAGAAACTTTTCGCGTCTCTCCTGTTCATGACGCTTCTCTCTTCTCCCCCCCCCCCCCCCCCCCCCGCCCCAACTAAACATCCTATGCGGCATCCACTTAAATGCACTCCTCAAGCCTGCCCGTTCTTTCCTCTATCGTTGCCGAGCCTCCCTGCGCACCTAAATTGTCCGTAACCGTATCCTAATCTGTAACGTTTCCTGTTGTTATGTCCCCTTGCCATTCATCGGCACCATTACCCATACCTTTCTTCCCACACCCTGGTGGGCGTGGCTGACATTTGACCAGCAGACACACAAGCTGGCTTCGGTCACCCTTCTTTATCAGCCTGACTGCACCACTGCAGGGCAAAGGCCTATTCCATGTCTCTCCAATTAGCCCTGTCCTCTGCCCGCTGCGGCCACCGTATGCTCGCAAACTTCCTAATCTCATCCATCCACCTAACTTTCTGCCGCCCCCTGCTACGCTTCCATTCTATTGGAACCCACTCCGTTACCCTTAAGGACCAGCGGTTATCTGACCTTCGCATCACATGCCCTGCCCAAGCCCATTTCTTCATCTTGATTTCGACTAGGATGTCATTAACCCGCGTTTGTTCCCTCACCCACTCTGCCCGCTTGCGGTATCTTAACGTTACACCTATCATTTTTCTTTCCATAGCTCGCTTGCTTAGCGCATTCTCGACACTTAATGCTGCGTCGTAATGAAGTTGTTTCTCTCGCTCTCTCTGAGCCAGCAAAGGAAACAACGTGTCTAGAGAGGTGTAGGTTCTACGCATCGCCTTAGAAACGGCGTTTGTAGCGCTGAAAGGCACAGAGGTGTGAAAAAAAAGCAATACGAAATGAGTCCTTGTGCATTACAGGGACACCACATCTCGTTATTTATTTGGACGTGGGATACAGCGCCCGCGCGAAATGCCCAGTCCACAGCGTGATTGTGTGTCCTTTCAATTCATTGCAGAACGAGTTGGAGCTTCGCTTTCACGCTACAGTTTCAGCGCCACGGCACGGTCCGTACATAAAGTTCGAAAAGATCTGAAGATTGCACGTCCTCAAATCGGAATTGACTTCGACTCATCGGCTGTGCGTCATTGCAGCATCGCAGGACGTTAACAACGTCGCTTCACTGTACAGAATAATATCCCATCTAGCCACACCCCGTTGTCGGAAGAGATCTGCTCAGATAAAATTCGCCACCTGATTATTCGCCTGCTCACGTTATGCCTGTGTTCCTACCATCTAAACATTTTCGGAAACCGTTGTAAAGTTTCAATACAATTGGACTGCACTATGAAGGTCCACTGAATCATTCGAATGAAGCGTGCGTGCACTGCTGGCTGTGCTGTGGCAACTAGGTCAGTAGCAAATACTTCCAACCTTATATCCTAACTTAATGAAGGCCCAAACAAGACGCTGGCGTAAGCGTCGCTCCTGCCTGCCATGCACTTTCCTGGATAAGCCAGTAAATTTGATCACAGCGTCGCAGACAATTACTCTAAGGAAAATTTAATGTGCTTCTACTGACTACTGTGAAGCGGTCATGAACTGGTCGCTAACCCAGCAGCTGCAGCGCATAATACACAAATCTGCTCTCTTGGCTTTGATTCGCTCCCTCTATGCAGACAAACATTCGGAGAGATCACTTTGGCATTGCTATACAGTGAAGATGTTGTTTTTCTTTATAGCAGCCAAAATCTGGAGCGCTGCATCTAGACAATTTTACTTTTGACAAGATTAATGGATTGCAGAAGATGTCCCAACCACATCATTGAGCTGTTAAGTTATCTCGAGTAAACAAATCTCGACAGAAAAAAAAATGTTTAAGAAATCGGCAAATAAGGCTCAAAGCAACAAAAACATTCCTCACAAAGATGACCAAGTATTAATGTCCCTTCATAATGAACATGAGTTCTGAAAAACACCAGCGCAAAAACGTGAAGCACAGCCATTGCCCGCGCACAAGCATGGTGTCAGGCGTCGCAGTGAACAATAATCTAACACAGATCACAAGTCTCTCCCCTCGCAATCGGCGCTGCTAAAGCTAAATCGAAAGTTTCGCAAAGAACAACGCTTGTCTTCACTAATGCGACAGGGTCGACGTCGCATGCTGAGCCCCTATGCTGCAAGTCCTTAGGCTCAGAAAAACAGGCACTTGTGGGTAGTCACACCGCTCACACGACAGGAAAATGCCTGGGCGAAGGCCGAGGCGTTGGCCGCCAGGTTGCACATTGCGCGTGCCTGGCTGAGCGGCTGCTCTTCGCAGAAGTGGCTGCAGTAGCTCACATAGAAGGTCTGCGTGACACTCAGCCCTTCCAGAGACTTCAGCTGCAGCGGCGACGCGTCAATGGCCGCTGCGGTGTTCATGGCCACCAGGGACAGGTCCAGGGCAAAAAGGTCTGTCAAGAATCGCTGCTCGGCCGAAGCGTTCGCCTTGGACACCCGGCACTCCCGACTCTGCAGTAGTAAGGCGCGGGCACGTTCCGATTACAAAGTCACGTGACGCAAGGTGGCGCAGAAAGCATGCCAATTTTTTTATTTTCTTTAGAGCGAGAGCTGTGCACCTCGGGGCACCACTTCCCATTTCAAGGTGGATGAGTCAACGACGTTCAATGCCCCACAAGGTCAAACCGAAATTAACTGCGTGATGGTACGGCCCAAGCTATGGTAATAAAACCACGTGATCATATGACTATAGACCACTGGGTACCTGACCTTGACCGATGGCCTTGACATTTGATTTGATACAGTCGGCACTACATAGACAATGACCTTCCCCAAGCAGCACAAGTAATTGGGCTAACATCGGTACTGTATTGGCAAAGCCGGGCCCTACAAAGGACCAGCATGGGACCATCCTGTTGCAATATTGGGCCGATGACCTGCGCTGCTTGGGTCAATGCCTCAATAGGCCAAACAGAACTTAACTGCGTGGTGATATGACCCAAGCTATGGTAGTATGACCACGTGATCCTATGACTATGACCATTGGGTACCTGAATTCAATTGACCCTTGAATTTGACATCTGATTTGAGAGAGTGGGCGCTGACCTTCAATGCCTCACAAGGTCGAACCAATCTTAACTGCGTGGTGGAATGGCCCAAGCTATGCTTGTATGACCACGTGATCATATTACTATAACTATTGAGTACCTGCCCTTTATCTTTCACCTTTACCCTTGACCTTGACATTTTACTCGAGACAGCGGATACCATGCTTAACAGAGCGTCCGATCGTATAACTAGGTTCAAGCCACGTTGAGCCCCAGCCATTTTTTCAAAAAGGCGTCACCTGGAACTAGTCTTTCAAGTAGCTTACAGCGCTAGTAACATGAAAAATGGAAGGGATAACAAGGGCCCTGACCTTTAACTAAGGCCAACCAACAATAGATACACGTATTCTTGATTGCGTTCTGCGCTTATGTGTATTCTCTTTTTGTACTTATTTTCGTTCTCCTTACCTCGCACCGACTGCGGTTTGCAAAAGGAAAAGACAACTGGTGCCCAGCACTCGTGTTGTGCTCCCCTTGGCCCTGTGGCAAGCGGCGTTACCTGCTATATAAACACTTTCCGCCGAGGATTCCAAGCCACACCTTTTTGCAATCATGGAGAAAAGTTTACGGTGTGCAGACTTGGAAAAAAAGATTTATTACGGTGCGGTCAGGCACAGCATGTAACCGAAATGCGTAGATTTGCGGAGACATGCATTTTTCATATACTAGACTAATGACATCTGACTGGCTGGCGAGGTGACAAAGAAATAATTTTTTTTTCTATTTACGAATGCGCATCCAGCAAACGTTTTTTTTTCATGACTGTACACGTCAGTCGATTAATTGCTATTGGTAGACGGTGTCCGAGAGTGGAGGCCTGATGCGGTAGGTGCGAAGCATTCATAACGATGACCAAATGAACACTGTGGAGAAGGCTTAGCAGTTCATCTGAATGCTGCTAAGTGGCGTGACAGTCATCTAGCCGCAGTTCCGAACCATTCACAGTGCCGCGCATCGATACATCAGGCGTTTCTAAGCTGGCTTGCTCACAGAGCTCTCTGGTATACGCACGGTGGTGCCAATCTTGGTGCGCCAGATGAGGGGGCGGCCGGCGTGGTCTCGGCTCCGTCCCCGCTCGTCGACGGCGCGTGCGAGCTGCCGCGCCAGCTGGAAGCCCAGGCCCGCGTACGTCATCACGTGCGACCCTCGGCTCAGGTACGAGGGCGGGAACACTGTGGCCAGCCCCAAGAGCACCAGGTTCAGCGCGTACAGGTAGATGACCCGCGCCGAACGCCACCGGTATCTGGAACGTCGGAGCGGATGCGCTGGTTTTTACGACTGAAGACTCATTTTAAATGACGCGCATGCACAGCGAGATAATGCCTTCAAATCGTGTGTACTGTGAATAGCCTATCAATGCTCATCACTGTCATCGTCATCTCTGCCTAGATGTGAAACTCAAAGATAAAAAGCTTGCAAATTTTCCACCACCTGCATTGACACCTTCGAGAGTACGAGCTGTAGCTGATGGCTGATAATTGAAGTATTCCTAGCACAGCCAGCCCTATGTGCTCTTTCTTGGGATTTATGATTGGATGGCCCCTGGCCGTTGCATATGTGGTGATAGACTTGTGAATGTTCACAAGAAACTTAGTTCTACCGAAGTATGTTCATTTTGCTTCCATTTAAATGCTGTCGCCATAGCAACGATTGAACTCGCGAACATGTGCCCAGGAACACGATCTCGGAGCAACCGCGGAAGTGCAAAAGCGGAAGCGTCACGAGTGCAGCGTAGCAGCAGTTGCTGAAGTCCCCACGCCCTGTGCACAGCCAGCACGCTCCGCTGAGCGCACATATTAGCGTGCTAATGTTCTGGAGCCACATACTTGGCCAGCAAGAGGCTCCCATAGTAAAGGTTTCCAGTAGAAGACCGGAGGGCCTTGCGTGACTCCAGCCACGCGCCAAAGAACGAGCGGGTGTCACTCGGGAACGCACTGTACAGCAGATCGAGCACCTGCGAAAAGTTAAGCGAAACTCAGTCGCCGGTCACAACTGTGGACTCATCAAGTCTGGCGCTACTTTCGCACAGACTTCGTCCAAGTCGCGGTCTCCGATTGGAAACGTTACAGCAATTTTCAGAGTCATTGATCAACCCCATTGTTAAGACACTTCGATCAGAAATGAATTCGTTATTTCCTTGCAGAACTTGTTGGTCCGGTTAGGACAAGGGACCACTTCCACGGTGGAATGGGCTAGTTCCGCACTCACAACATAGAGGCCATTTAATTGGTCCCCATCGCGATTTAATGTGTGCCACTAACTTATCCCATTTTCACCAGCGGATAAATCCTAGTGTTCCGTGTGAAAAAGAAGGCCACAACTGCAATGTAGGTCCCCTGTTCTCAACAGTCGCTGTTCCCGTTGAACACCAATAGTTCAAGCCGCCCCAGAGTTAACTTTGCGGTTCAGTGACCGGCATCCTGAGACATCAAGCAACAATGTACGCCTCTAACCTCTAACTGTACGAATGGCTCCGGCGGCCAGAAACTCCTGTACAGATGCACGGCAATCTTGAGCATCGCGTCTTTCTTGGTTTCCGTCGCGATGACAGTGGAACCACGCAGAAGGTTCATCAATGCCTCGGCCGTCCGGTTGAGCACGGCCACCACTCTACCCCGTTCGTCAGCGCGGAAGGTTTCCAGGAACACGGGAGCGGCCTGCACAAATGCAGTTTTCAGTCAGCACACGTATCCCTTCAGCGAGCCGTGTGTGATGACGCGTCCGAACTACAGGTGCAGAGGGGTGTCAGTTATGTCGGGAAACAAGCAGCTTCCTGTCAGCAGCCTGACAGCGGTAAATCACTGCACCTTGTTCGGCACGACCTTTGCAAATCTACGGCATGGATAGCGGCAGTGTGCCCTTGACTGCAAGACCCGAGGCAAACCAGTAGATTCAAAATTCGAGGCTCTACAGATAAGAGCGACACACGAAGCATTCAGGTGAAGCTTTGGTGTAATCTTAATCGGACTGACAAATGTTGGGGTGGAACTAAGATCTTGCCTCATACTCAAAGAAATAAGCACTGAAATTACGAAGAAAAGAAGATTTATGCTTTTAAATTGCACACAACAAACTGACGCACCATCTTGCTGTAAAACGTCATTATCGATTAATCCTCTCACGTGAAAAATTGGTTTGTTGTTAAGGGCTAGTTCTGAGTTTGATGAGTGACAAGAATTGGGATGTATGAAGTTTGGAGGTGAAGCACACAAGGTT
This sequence comes from Amblyomma americanum, assembly GCF_052857255.1. NCBI lineage: Eukaryota > Metazoa > Arthropoda > Arachnida > Ixodida > Ixodidae > Amblyomma > Amblyomma americanum. Next base: position 65,414,513 of record NC_135504.1, read on the forward strand.
GTTTTGCGCTAGTGTTTAAAGTGGCGACGCAATCGCCGATCCAAGTCGAGACAAATTTCAGGTTTCTTGTAAAGCCATCGAAGGTGTGCGGACAAGCTAGACGATGACGTCATTGTTTGCGACGTTTCAGAGTTTCGTTGCCTTCGCCCACATCTTGGCGTGCATTTCTGACGCCTCCATAGAACGCTTCGCGGCGCTCGCCATCGTTGGCGTTGGCTTCCTTCATCGAGAAAATGTTTCTGCGTTGAAAATGTACCACCCCTGTTGATGACGTCACCATCGGGCTGCCCGCCCGTGTGTGCTGCGGGGAAGCCTCTTCTCCGCCGCAGCTTGGCACGCTTGCAAACTTGGCATGCTTCACCTGCAGCTTTCATACATTGTACCCTCGAGCTTACGAGGAATTCTAAAACCTCTACCATTTCCCTTTAATTTCACGATGCATTTTGCATTAAGGAGTGTTCTTCGCGTTCTATTTTAGTTTACGCTGCCTAAAGAGCGACCTTCGATGAATCACAACGCTCCCTTCGAATTGCCTATGAAGTGCTTTTAGCTTGTCACTAAATGGCGCCACGGTATTTTGGATTTCTTGGATAAAGCTGTAACCATGCTTCACTAAAACTTTCGTCAACGAGCCGTACTTCTGTCCCACATGCATGGGATTATGGTCCATTAGGATCACTTGCTCATTGACTGCGGGCGATTGCATATATTGTCGCACACGGTCAAGCCCAGCAGTTCTTAGACAAAAATTTTGAAAATTGGGAAATTGTAAGATACATTTAAGGTAATATTTAACATAATGGTCCATTCTTCTTATATATAGCAAAATATTTCTTCTGAAGTATTTCCATCGCCCGTATCGAACAGTTAAGACTGCCATAGAAAACCAATGGGGAACGCTTTTGACGATAGCAAAAAAAAAATCAAGACTGCCGTCGGGTGAGCTGTGCATATATTGGTTGTTATAGTGAAATCGTTCATTATATGAAAAAAATTGCGTTCATAAACGGTTTTCCGCTCAAAAGTGCTTTTGTCCAGAATTTCTGGGTGCGGTACAACGCCCACAGCCAACAGTCATTAACTAGCTCCCATGAAAGTCGTTTCAATAAGCCAGCTCCAGTCACGAACCATAGCGATGCCGTGGGACTCGTGCACGGCCAGGAAGCACAGCGCGTGCGACGTGAAGTCTTCGGAGCTCGACGCGGCGCCCCACTCTTCGAACGTGTCCAGGGCCGGGTCGACGATCCAGGCGTAGGCGTAGGCGAGCGTCCAGCCCACCACCCGCAGCAGCCTGTCGGGCGGCACGCGGTTCAGGGCGACGGCCAGCGCCTTCAGCCTCTGCCGCTGTACCACGAGGATCCCGACGTTCGGGGCGGCCGAAAAGCCACTAGCGGCGAGGTACTTGCTGACCAGGGCCGTCCACTCGTCGGCGGACACGTTCCACTCAAGGTCAGGGTCGTGAGTGGCCAGCCAATCGTCGTGCTCGTCTGGGTCGTCGGTGGACAGAACGACGTTCCTGATGGCCGACTCGTCTGAGCGGAGCTCGCTGATGGCGCCGTCTCGAAGCTGTGCTTTGCCTGCGTGCCAGAAAATGGTATTCCATGGTATGGTGTGGGATAGTGGCCATGCATGGCATGGTATGATAGATATATTGCCACGAATCTTTGTAGTGTTTGTTCATTCGTCAAAGCTGCCGCCACGCCGTTTTATCACTTTGTGTGTGCAAGACGCGACCAGATTTATCTCGACGTCCAAGCAGCGCTGATTCTACGTTGTTCTAGAATGTTCTAATAACTTTGCACGCTTTACCTAGAAAGTTCACTATCAGCTTAAAATTGAGCACGGCCGAGGGCGGCGGACATTGCGTTCGACGGCCGCCGAGCACGCTTGTTCCTACGCCGTCGCTGAGTGATTCTGTTCATTGTGGGCGCAAGTCAGCCCAAATAGAGAGTTTTGTTCAGACGCCATTTTTCGCCATCTTTCTGCTCTCCGGATTGCAGTCACTACCACGTGACAATATACTGTGGTATGGTATGGTATGGTATGATACAGTAAGCTACAGTAGGCTATTGGCTACAGTTTGGTCTAACCACGCCAAATCATCCGTCATTTTTCTTTCTTTCTCGTTCGCATGGCACCCGCCGCCTGGGTTTCATTTTTGGCATCAGCCAACATGTGCGCGTCTCTCGACGCTCGCATTGTAATTACGCTCCACATTTACCACGTTTTTTTTCCTAGTTGGCATTCCACTTCAAAACACATTATTGGTTTCCTTTTCTTTCATCCCATTCACTGCTTTTGATTGGTTTAAGCCTGTGTAGCTACACAGGGGCAGGCATTCCTACAGATTATTAGTATTTATTATTTATTTATCAAGTACTGCTGTCCTCAGTGCGAGGCCTTGGACAGGAGTGCTTTATATGGCGTCAGAGGGTAGTGCGTTCCAAGTGCGTTCCAAGTACGAGCAAAGAATGATTTTTGGAAAGAAGTTGTGTTGCTCGAGACTTCTCTTATTTTTGTTGCTATGGTGTGACCTTGTCGATTGTGCTTTCACATGTTTGATGTCTTTATTTACTCCTAGATCATTGTGGAAGAGCTGATAGAATAACCTTAGCCCTTCCTGAGAGCGCCTGGGTTCTAGGGGTTCCAGGCGATCGAGAGCTTTGTCGGAGGGCTGAAGGGGATGGGTGCCTGCTGTAAGCATTGTGAATGAATCTAACATATTTTCTTTGCATCTTGTTCTACCTTAGCTATATTTGTTAGGGTGTGTGGGTCCCATACAGGACCCGCGTATTCTAGTAACCATGGGCCGGACATAACTTTTGTATGCAAAGAGTTTGGTTTCTTTCGTGCACCCTCCAATTGTTCTGGGTAGAAACCCAAGCGTGCGCATTGCCTTTTTTTGTATGTACTCTGTGTTCATTCCACCCTAAATGAGGTGTAATTATAACTCCCGAATACTTGTAACGATCAACGAGGGATATGCACCTTTGGAAGTCCACGTATTCTATCTAGGCCCTTCTTCTACTACTTCGTTTTAAAATACTCCTACCCAGCGCCACTTGGGCAACATCCGTAACCCAGCCTCCCGCCTGCGCGGCCATTTATGTAATGCACCGGGTCGCCCGTTAGGAAAACGAACGCGGCAGAGCGGTTGCCGGTCTTCGCCTAAAGCGACCGCTGGTGAGAGCCTGGGAGAGTGGGTGGAAGAGGCGCATGCGCAATGCGCACCATCGGCTTCTTCCACGCCTGTGCCTGGTGCCGCTCATTCTCGCCGGCTATCGGCAGCTCCCGTGTTCCCTTTCCTAGTGAGCGACCCTTTACGCCAAAAAAAAAAAAAGATGCGAGTACGATTGTTTTAAAGGGATACGCTTTACTCTTAGCCAAGTCCGTCCACGCATAGATGGGAGGACTGATGCGTGCAAGTGTGCGGACACGTGGAAACGGACATCAGGATAGCGGCCGCTGGAGAAATTGAACATGCGAAACTGATATGCTGCACTAATAATCAACTTGGCTGATCAAAAAATCTGACAGCCAACCGGACCTTTTGTGAGCAAGGCGGCGACTGCGCGAACAAGCTTGCCGTAACTGCCTTCGCCCAGGTCGGACAGCTGCTCCATGCGGTAGAGGGGCACTGGCCCAGCCTCGTCCAGGGTCATCACCAGCCTCCCGTCCGCGCCGAGGTACGAGACACGCACGTCGAACCACAACGCCAGTCGCCAGTTGACGGCCAGGTCGAACAGGGTGTCTATCACCTGCGCCAGCCGAACCTGACGGGGACAGGCGCGGCGCAGGTGTTGGAGATTGTACGAATTTACTATCTGTAGGAGAAGTAAACGGATCCCAGAAGGATGCTATGCGTGACGATCACCTTTACCCAGAGTAAATATTACTTCAACTGGCATCAGCGCTTAGCACCACTCCAGCAGTCAGTGAAGTTAGCATTTGCCGCATGGGTAAAGGTCAAGAAAATTTGTTTTATACGCCAGGAAAACATGCAATGTTGCCAACTATCAACGACGCTGTTGTGTAGGAGTCCAAAATAATTTCGACCATTCGGCGTCCTTTTACCGGCAGAGGAGTCTCAGTACGCAGGCTATTTTGAAGTCAGTTTTCCTATACGCAAAGTACATGAACCTTCCGTGCCACCCAAAGCATTGGAGAATGAAAATAATTGACGACTGCGCTGTCTGTATTTAAATGTTATTTTAACAAATACTCGTATAACATGCCTTTCTCTTACGAGAGTTCTAAGCGCGCTCCTGAGGAGGCAGGAGATAGCACGCCTCTTAGGAGCAACAAAATAAGTACAGATGTGGATATCAGCCAGCAAATAACGTTGTTTGGATATATGTTCAATCACGGCGGCCGTGGCAGGAATCTATACATTTTGAGTGCCAGCGAGAAACAACACCATAGATCAGAAACAACAAAGCTAAAATTTGGGCGAGTTGGTATGCATTCATTGCAGTGCAACAGCGCAACAGTGGCAGGAGCTAGACAACACTTGTCTTGTCTATGTCTTGCCGCTGTTGGGTTTTTCCCCTACAATGATCCCTAACAGCCACGCCCATGCCTTGCCTACCAACATTCATTAGACACCGCGTAAACTGTGTTTGAGGAAGGAGCCTCCTTTGTGTATTTCTGCCAGCGCCTGTGCTACAGCATAGATCGTACTGAGTTTCGAGTTTACACGTGGCTCATAAAGATATACAAATAAAAATTATTATGGGGAAATGTTTAGGGTAATCCCCCTGGGTGGGGTATATTTCTAATAATGAGCAATTACTTATCGGCACCTAGCCAGGAGCAACCATACGGCTGCATAAGAAAGCTATGCAACCTCAGAAACTTGGTACAGTTGATGAAAAATTCGTCCTGCTCCGTAGTTTTGTAGCCGTATGGCTACGCTTGTACAGACGCTAGTGATTAATTACTCCTTACTGCAAAGGTTGATCGCAGTGTATGCTTTCTGCAAAGACAGTGTTACTTCAGTGGCATAGCGGGTAGAAAGAATGGACGGGATATGACACAAAAGTTAAGAGCGCTGTACGTATCCCGCAGTGTCCTATACCCGTCCCTTCTTTGTACCTGCGCTGCCACTGAAGTCATGTTTAACCAGCTAGCCCAACAAGCATTAATCAGTGCTACGTTTCGTCGAATATAGGGATTCCAGGACACTCGTGTCTTGAGGTGTGACGTTACCGCGCCCATAAAAAAAAACATGAGGATTGAGAAGAGTGGGGCAGGCGTACTTTTGCCGCGATGTCGGGGGCTTCGGGCCAGCGCAGTCCCCGGTCCCTCATGAAGGCCGCCAGTTGCTCGGGCGACTGGTCGACGTCCCTGCCCGTGCACGCGTCCAGCGTCTTCAGTGCGTTGAAGGCGGCCGTAGACCGGTGCTTCGCGAAAAGCGAGAAGCGGGCGTGGCTCAGAGCCAGTACCAACTCCCGGCCCTGCTGGCGCGCTGTCCGGATCGCCGACAGAACGTCCGCGCCCACAGCCGGTCCCTTGCCACACACGTAAGCGTGGAAGTCTGCACCCCAGCCAAGACGAGCCCTTGACTAATGCAAGGTTGCGCCGCAACCTTCCGCGGAGTAGATGCAGCCCTTTGTGGACACCTAATGGCCACTATGGCATATCGCGTTCGGTTTCCGAGTGAAAGCCACGTGCCCAGCCCGGCTGCTGGGAGGTGAGAGATATGCAACTACAAAATCTTAAGTCACCAGGCTGGGAAGCAGGCTGGGAACGTAGGTAGAAACGTGTCCCAGCCTGGTGGTTTAAGTACCAGATTGCGGGCTTTAAGTACCAAATCAACACATACTCTGTGCACTGGCTATGCATGACGTGCACTGATTCTGCACTGCGCACGGGCGCCTTCCATCGCAACATGGCCGCCGCGGACGTAGTGAGTTTTCTTTTATATTTATTTATTTATTTTTGTTTACTGTGGTAACTACGGCGCCTTTTAAGAGGGCAGCATTTCATTAAAACTTCCTTGTGGACGAGTTGGTAGCTCATCTTGATGTAGAGGGGTTTATAGCGCAAACAACGACAAGGACAAGAGAGACGGTAGCGCTTGTGTGTGTGTATCGTCTCGCTTGTCCTTCCCCATTACATCAAGATGAGCATTATTGTAGGTGGGGAACAGAAATGTAATACAAATAGTACATAGCAACATGAAACGCAACGCTGTAAGTGAAAATTAAAAAAAGTACAGTATTGAAAACACATTCAAACCGGATACTGAAAAAACAATCGAAGCAACATATTCACAAAAAATGTTGATATAAGCGCTACATTTATTTAAATATGTAGATTCAGCCGACATATTTAGAACCCTTAAAGAAGCACTTTCCTAAAGCCCCGTCAAAACATGCTGGCAATGCAGGCACTATCTCATCCGACAATTTTGTTTCAATCATGGCCATTTTTTTTTGTAAAAAAGAATGCTGGAATTCACTACTGATTTAACAGTTGCATTTGCACACCTTTCAAGAATGATCAGCTAGGGCAGACCTTTAGGTAGGATCAAGGTTATATGGTTCCGTAAGTGCGTTGCACCAAGAACAGATTATCTCAGATCTCACGTTTATTCTCAAGTCAGAAGAGCTTTGGATGGGGTCATAATTTTAGGAGACAAATCGTGTTGCACGCTTCTAATTCGGCCATACATGTTTTGTCTGATGCCTCCTTGTGCACTCCGCATATGTCTGTTTCCTTGTTTTCATGCGGTTCCAAGGCTTTAGCTTTGTGTTTGCCTAAATAAAGTGCTGTTGATAGCGCTGACCTCTATCTACATTGTCCCATCCTTTTCGATATTTCAAGCATGGCCGTACATTAACAAGCCGTTCTTAGTCATCGTCATCACCAGACTAACAATGCCCACTGAAGGACGAAGTCCTATAGCTTACATTACACTGCATTTGCAAACCCCTTACATTTACGTTTAAGTCAGGCGAACAGTCCGTGTTGCTACAACTGCGGCTTAGTAGATTCAGTGGAGCAGATTTTGAAAGAATTACCAACGTATGCTGAGGTACGTGCACGTTATGAACATCTTATGGAATCACTCACTCAAGGATCGCTAACACTCGACTGTGTATTAGGACCCTTAGTCTGCCATAGGCAGCAGAGACGTGCTATGAACTCTTTATTTGATTACTTAAGTGGCATACTCTCACTGTGCTTTATCTATGCAGTGAGCATTGTCATCCCCTTTTCCACACCTCTCTCAATCCATCCATCTCTTCCCGAATCACTTCCCCACGTAGAGTAGCAAGTCAGCGAATTTAAACATCGGCTGAATTCTGTTTTGCAGTTACAGAGCTTCTCTCTCTCTCTCATTGGTCTACAACTAATCCTACCTTGTGCCAGCTGCGGCCACCTTTTCCCCGCAAACTTCCGAACCGTACCAGCCCCCCTGGCACTCTTGATGCCCTATGTTACACTTGGCGTCTCTTAATTGACTCATTTACCTTGAGAGGTCAACGGTTACGTTGCCTTCGCATTATACATATTGCTTACCGATGCGCATTCATTTTAATCTCGACTAGGATGACTCAAAGGAAAACACTCTACAGCGGTCTGTCCGGTACAGAAAAAAAAATTTAAGTTAGAAAGAACGCCAACCAAAAGAAATGGAGGAAAAAACAAAATGCAGCGTTTCTGAGCCTACTTGCTTCCTTCGTTAGGTGTGACTGCGGGCGAATTGCAGCTTGCCTTTTTAAGCCCTCGTTTAGTCATTCGCCGGTTCACTGAGCGTAGGTCGTGGATTCCACTCTTCCACCGACGAAAACGCGTTTGCATTCAGATATGTAAAAGGGGTCAGTGAAAGCTTACATCATATTCTGAGAAAGGAAGGGGTAGAAACGGCACAAAAACAAACTTCCACCGTCGTACGCCTCCTTTTCCCGCCCAAAAGACCGTCACCCGAAAGAAAAGGCTCAAGGCGTGGTACGCAAGATCCTCAGGGACTAAGTGCTCGGCCTCGTACATTGGCGAAACCAAGAACTTCGCCGGAAGAATTAAACAGCACAAAGCAGATGTCAAACAAGTGAACCGGGATCGAAGAGCGGTGGCGGAACACAGCGAGGCGTCTGGCCACAAAATTGATTTAGAGGATTCCATTGGGTAGGAAACCGAGCCGCTCCCGCGCAGAAGGCTCTTACTTGAGTCATAGTATATTCAGTAGACGCGGGCCAATGTTAAGGGTTCCTTAGGAACCCTTTCCCCATCTTACATCCACGGTATACGTTCAGTGACCTAGCCGATGACTAAACTAGGTCTTAAAGACGCTAGCTGCAACTCAACCGCAGTCAAACCTGATCCAGGAACCAAGCAGTTTCTGAAACAAAGCGTTTTTCCTTTTCCCTGGCCTAGGCAATCCGTAACGACCATTTTTCAACAGCGCTGGACACCATGGCATATAACAACATAGAGAAAAACACTGCGCTGAGCTTACAACTGGGCTTTATTTGATGTACGCAAGTAAGCCATCGCACATGTGCATAGTCACAAATGGAATCGCTCATTAAAAGAACAAAATATAAAGTCGCTAAAACGCACGCGTTGATCCAGCCTAACATGATACCCTTTGCGAAGCATGAACCTTTCCCCTTTCTCTTGCAGGTAAAACTAAAGATGGTTTTCTGATGCATCCGCTAGATTTTCAGAACATATGGAATGCCTGAGCAACGTTTTGTGATGGTCTGGACACCATGAAAAAAAAACATTCTGAACATTCAGTATCATCAAAGACTGGCACACGTTGACACGCGTTGTAAGTACATTTTTAAGTTCAGCGTCCTGTTTGTCTCTTCTTCTTCTTCTTCTTCTTCTATGTCCTGCAGTCCAGCGCTGTCTCTGCGGCAAGCTGAATCCCGGGGAAGCTCACGATTGCACCCCAACTTGTGCGGCATGCCAGGGGAATCACCACACCTACTCAAGGGAATGCAAAGCAAAGTTTCTGGATCCCATCAATAAGCCTGGGAAACATCAACATTTTGGTGATCAGAAAGAGAAACCGACAACCAGTGGCACCAGCAAGAGCTACGCGGCAGCTGTAAGCACCAGCCGAAAAGAGCAGTTCGAGAAGAAGGAATCCAGGTGAGCGGCCTCCAATTCTATGTCCAGGTCCAGGTCAACATCTAAGTCTAGTCAACGCCGCAACTCGTCAGGCCGATCCGGAACGGAAGAGTCAAGACATAATAAAGAGCAGGGGACCACCAGGTCGGTCTCTTTTGCACCTAAGGCGGATCCACCGGCACAGGAGACGCCACGCACCTGAGAACGCGGACCGTCTTCTGAGAAGCAAGAAGACTCGAGACGCATCGTAAAGATGGGCTATGCTGGGTTGCCTCCAGCCCTCCCCGGAAACGCGATATCTATGGAGTTTAACAACCTGAAAGCAGAAATTATTCAGCTAAAAAAAACAGAACGGGGCATTGCGAGCTGAACTTAAATTGGTCAGGCTGCAGCCACAAAAAACTCCCGACAAAACACCCGAAGCCCGGCTAAACTCACAGTCAGTTTATGAGCGCGTCATTGCAGAGCTGAGGGCTGACAGAGAGGAGCAGGATAAAAAGTTCCTACAAGTTATTCAGATAGTCAAAAACGAGCTCGCAAACGTGTCCGCCAACACTAGGAAATACATAAACTCCGCCATTGCCACAGTCCGAGATGAATTCAAATCTAAACTCAACGAGTGCAACTTCGAAATAGGAAATCAAAATATGCCGACAGGCACCCCTTTCCAGAAGAGGACGAATAAGGACCATGAAACATAGGGGACAGGAAACAATAATTTGGCAATAGAATTGTCGGGATTTAAAAAGAAAAAAGCAAGCCTTCAATTTTTCATTTTTCAATTTTTCACGTCGGAGATGCCACCTGCTGCAATAGTACTTCAAAAAAGCAAATAGGGTCATCAGCATGAAGGGGTACAAAACTTTCCAAGACGAGCATAGCCTAGGAATACTTGTTCACAAGGAGTTTACCGCAACGCTGCAAGAACCAGTAGCCAAAAATATCGAACATGCTTACATTGAAATTCTTCCCAAACACAGGGGAAAACGCAGTTTGCACATACTGAACGTGTACAGTCGCCCCAGGGACTCATGTCAGATAGCCACGCTATTTAATAATTTTATCAAGAGGGCAGGTAAGGACCCCCTCGTCATAACCGGTGATTTCAATGCGCCCCATCAAGCATGGGGATATCACTTTAACAGCCCGAAAGGTAGGAGGATCCTTGAGATCGCTAACAGAGAAGGGCTCACAATCTTAACGAATCCCCTGCAACCCACCAGAGCGGGTAATAGCGTCAGCAGAAACACCTGTCCAGATCTCACGCTTGTGAAAAACTGCCTGCAGGCCACGCGGTCTAACACTGGCGAGTCCCTGGGCAGTGTTCACTTCATCGTCTCCTGCACTGTTCAGGGAGTTAAATGTCGGAAACCATTTGGCAAAGCTAAGATTGTGAACTGGGACAAGTGGAGAGAGGAAATCGCACGTCTCCCGGAAGAAGATATCACAGATATTGAGGCATGGACAGCACTGCAGATGAAAACCATCGCCAGGCACTCTACGACAGCGAACACCAGAGAGGAAACTCCGGCAGTTGACCCGCACCTGTTACATCTGTGGGAAGCCAGGAGATCTCTGACAAGGAGGTGGAAAAGGCAAAAGTTAAATCGCAAGCTGAAGACCAAGAGTGCAGAACTCACCAAAGAAGCGGATGACTACGCACATAACCTTGCTAACCAAAACTGGCTCAAGCTGTGTGAGGAGCTTAACGGTAGAATGGGCACGGCTAAAGCATGGGGACTCCTCAGATCCCTTATCGAGCCGAACTCAAACCGGAAAGAGCAAACAGACACGCTCTGTAACGCCTTGCACAGCTATAAAGGGGACAACGAAGCCCTCATTGCAGAACTTGCACGGAAATTCCTCGATCTGGGATCCTCGTACCCTCTCCCTGCGTGCACCGGTGCACGCAATGAAGAGATGGACCAAGACGTAACGGTTGAGGAACTGAGGGCGGAGCTTGACGTCATGCGTAAGAACACCGCTCCTGGACCGAACCAAATAAACACCAAGATGCTCTTTAATATGATGACATCTCCTTAAGAAAATTAGTGATATACTTCAACACGCAGTGCTGGAACAAGGGCCAGATCCCCGACTCTTGGAAATTGGGTTTAGAGCGATTTATTCCCAAGCCCAATAAGCCATACGATATTGATCATTTACGACCGATCTCCCTGACGTCGTGTCTGGGTAAACTGTTCGAGAGGGTCGTGAACGCCCGACTGAAGCGACTCCTGAGGAAGACTGATATCCTCCCTGACACGCTGTACGGGTTTAGAGAAAAGCTGTCTACACAGGATATTCTCCTCCGTATCAGAGAGGATATTCTGGACAACCCCGGTAGATGTCAGGTCAAGGCCATCCTTGCGCTCGATTTAAAAGGGGCATTTGACAATGTCAACCACCAGTGAATACTGGATGAGCTTAACAGCATCAACTGTGGTGACCGCACATATAATTACGTGAGGAACTTTCTCTCCAATAGAAAAGCGTCAATAAGTATTGGTGATCGGACCTCTTCTCCGTTCAATCTAGGTTCCAAGGGCACTCCGCAGGGAGCGGTCTTGTCTCCGCTTCTCTTCAACCTGGCCATGCGTGGGCTACCAGAGAAGCTAGACCGCATCCAAGGCATCGAGCACGCTATATACGCCGACGACATTACGATCTGGTGTTGCAGCGGTAATGAAAGGAAAATTCAAGACCGGCTTCAGGAAGCAGCGAATGTCGTGTGCCAGCATGCGGCGAGGCATGGGTTAACGTGCTTTCCCGAGAAATCAGAGTTACTCCTGATCGACCGTGGCAAGAGGCCAAATACGGGGCTTTTGCCGTCCACTCCCTCTGTCGCCATTACGGTCCAGGGTATGAGCATTCCGATCAAGAAAGAGATCAAGATCCTGGGAGCCATCACACCCAGCGGCAACCCTAACACCACTACAATCATACAGCTCCAAGCCTATTGCGAACAAGTCTAGAATGCTACGCCGGGTAATCAAGAAAAGAAGTGGGCTAAGAAAGAAGGAGGCCCTAAGATTAGTTCAGGCTTTCATTCTCTCTAAACTAACATACGCCACCCCGTACTTACGGCTTAGCAAAAAGGAGAAAGAACAACTAGATGGTATTATTCGAAAGGCAGTTAAGACGGCGCTGGGACTCCCTTTATGCACATCCACTAAGCGCTTATTACAGCTGGGGATCCATAACACCATCGACGAACTAATAGAGGCCCAGCGTGTAAATCAAATTGTCAGGCTCTCAACATCTAAGCCTGGCAGGAAAATATTACAGAAGCTGAGAATCAGTCCACCCCGGGAAGTCGCTGACAAGATCGACATGCCCATGCAGATGAGATCACACATCACGACTGACTCCATACGAAAACGCATGGATGAGGAATACAACAGAGGACGGAGACTAGCCAGAGCTGGACACCTCTCTAAGCGCTGGGATGAAAACAAGGACACGATCTACGTCGATGCGGCTTGACCCGTTAACGGAGTCGCGGCAATTGCTGCAGTTTCACCCCGGGGGGATATCATTGTAAGCAGCCTTATCCAAGCGGTGGATACCACATCGGCTGAAGAAGCAGCTATCGCACTAGCGATATCAAAGAACAGCGAGGCAAAGGTTATGTCCGACTCACAAGCAGCGGTACGCAATTACCCCAGAGGCCGCGTTGGCGCTCCGTGTTGGGAAATTTTGGAAAGGTCTAATCATTCCAACATCCAGATCTTCTGGACGCCAGGGCACCTCTCAACGACGGGCAATGAGGCGGCCAACACAGCTGCTCGAGCTCTCCTCCTCCGAGAATCTGACACGTAGCCTCTCTCTGACACAGTTGACAACCCCTCACCCTTACTAAGCTACGCAGAAATTACGGAGTACTATAAGATCACAAGAAGAAAATATCCTCTTCCTCACAAAACCCTAAGTAAATATGAAGAGCACACAATCAGGCGACTACAAACTAATACTCTGCCCAATCCTTACCTAATGAGTAAACGATACCCAGACACCTACCATTCGTCCTGCCCCTTCTGTGGAGCAGTTGGCACACTCTTTCACGCGGTTTGGGAATGTCAAGAAAACCCAGACTTGGACAGCAATCCCGATCCGACTTATGAGCGCTGGGAGGCAACCCTTCATAGCCACAGTCTCCTCGACCAGAAATCGCTGGTTGAGAGGGGCCGGATTATGATGGCGACCAATGGGTTCTCGTACTGAACCCACCCAGTTTTTATGCTCTGAAAAGATATTTTCCTCCTCCTCCTCCTCCTCCTCTTAACGTTACACCTAACATTTTCCTTTCCTTAGCTTCCTGCGACTTCCTCAATATAAGTTTAATCCTTATCTTCAGCCTCCACCTTTCTCATTAGTGCGGTAAGATACAGCTGTTTTCACTTTCATCTGTTTTCACTTTCATCTTGAGGCACACTTGACAGTGCCCGCCAAATCCACTTCGTCCCATTCGTGTTATTACAATAGCGTGTTCAGGATATGAGGTCAGTACATAATCCAAATCGATGCACTTTCCACTTATTTACTTGCCACTTTCAATGCTTCGCTGGCTGTTGTAAAGTTGTGCACCCTTCCGAGACATTTGAACGTTAATTTAGATTTATTAATATTTATTTTTAGACCCACCGCTCCGATCCGCAAGTCTAGATCCTCGATCAAGCTTTGAAATTCCACCTCTGGGTTACATAGCATGTGAATATCAAAAGCACATCGGAGATTGATAACGTACTCCCCGGTACCTTTCATCCCCTGCTTTTCCCAATACAAATCTTTCGATATCTCCTGGAAACACGCGGTGAACAGTTCAGGAGAAATCATGTCTCCTTGGCTGCCACCGTTTATACCTTGTGAACGACTGCGGTCACTTTGGAGCAGTCATAGATATTATCCAGTACATTTACATCGGCATTTCCTTCACACTGGTTATTCAATGCCTGCATGGCTGCTGCAGGTCTTAACAGTCAAGTGCTTTCTCGTAGTCTATGAACGCTAAATCGTAGAAAGGTTGGTTGTATTCTCCAGATTTCTATATCACCTCACTGATGGTGTGAATATGCATAGCCTTTCCGTGAGCCAGTCTGGATTATTGGTTGGCTAAAATCTAAGCTTGGTATAATTCGATTAGCGATTACCTCCTAACAAAAACAGTAAACTGATCGATCTGCAATTTATCAAGCCCTTGACTACCCCAGTCTTATGAATTATAATGGTGTTAGCTTTCTTCCAAGATTCCGGTATTTATCAAACTCGATAAGACACAGCGCATAAAACGTGGCAAGTTGTATTAGCACTATGTCCCCAACGTCCTATATATATAACTGCTACTAGCTGACCCACAACAGCGTTTTCCATCTTTGCACCGCCTATAAGGATTTCTTTACTTTCTCTTTCTTTCGAGACAGGATGCGCAATTTGTCCACATCCCTGGCTTCTTCATTAGCCTGATGGTTATTTCGGCTACGGTAGAGATCTGTGTAGGATTTCACGGCTATTTTAACTGTCTTCTTCATATTGATGATGATATCATAATCCTTGTCTCTTAGGGCGTAAATCTGACTTTTGCCAATAGCTAACTCCCTTTAATTCGTAATCTCATCCACCATCAGTTCAATCGCACCTGTAGGGTTAAAGGCTGCATGCCTTGAACTTTCTTAATCAGGCCTTCCGGCACTTGACAGAGCTTGCCAGTATCCTGTTCTATCGCTACCCTACCATCTACACAGCGCCTATTAGTCCCTTGCACGTTTTTACGAGCCTTTTGCAGACCAATAGTGTCTTGCAGTGATTTCAGATTCAGTTACTTCCGACAGCATCCAAGTGTATTAGTCACGAGGTTTCCACAGTTCTCTAAATGCACGCTGCATCGTGAGGCCGAATTCATGCGGTGGCCGACGCAGCATACGTTCGAGAACACGTTCAATGTCCAGACACACCGTGGCAAGGATTCATCGCGGTGTTCAGCGTGGCGATGAGATGGCGCGCGTGCTCAATGCAGTCGTCGGTGGCGCACACGGCGGTCTTGGTGAGCACCGGCACCACAGCGCGGTTTCTTATGAGCAGCGACACAATCGCCACGGCCAGGGCGGCGACGACAGCCAGCACACCCACCGCCATCAGCCGCGGGTGGCGGGGCTTTTGCACGGCCACCAGCGTAGTCGACAGCAGCGGTTGGCGGTCGCTGAGTAGTCCGAGCTCGATCGGCTCCTAGTCGAATAAGAAGGACCGTATAGACCATCAGCCGTTTCGTACCAGACGCCGTTTTGCAAAATGCTGATTTCCGTGGTTAAAGCTTAGGCCGGGTTGAATAGTGCCATCGGCGGTCTTTAAGGGTAATCCAAGTTAAGAAAAACGTAGCCAGCAGCAGCAGAAAGCCACCTGGAGATATGAGATCAGTGGGAGAGGCACTTAAATCACTAAGGACTTAGTTCAACTGATGATAATGGGGATTAGATTGCAATGACTGTGAGGATGACCAGAACAACCGAAACTATATGACGCCGATAAGTAGTAGGAACGTGTAAAGGTCGGACCATTCGTGTTTAATTCAAGTCAGCAATAACCAAACAGGGCGGAGACTTCGAAAACAGACCACAGTGACTCCTGCATTTCTGAACGCATATGCAGTCCGCACATGTCCTCAAACATACATGCTTTGCTATGCTTTAGTTGTACAGTATAACCCGCACGACTCGGTTATTTGCGGGGGAACTACTCACGCTGTGCCGAAAGCCTGGTAGGCCACGCCCGCCAACGGATGAGTTGGTGTCGTCCAGCATGGCTTTCTGCTCACGCGGCGCCGGTCGCTCGTTGTAGTATTCCGCAGAGCTGGTCCCCGAGAGTCCCTCAGCCGAGGCGCTGCCGCCAGTCAGCGGCCACCTTCTGCCGCTCCAGTTGCGTGAACTACGAACGGCGGCTCGCAACTCGTTCGCCAGCGGCTCCTGGTCAGAGCGTTTGGAGGACGAGGAGGGCGACTTCTCCTGGTGGCCTGTAGCCGCTGGTACATCTGCACATGCGCAATGTGCACAATGATAAGGTACGTCTTTAAAAGGTGAGAGACCTTCGGGGGAGGCGTACCATGGAACTTGAGCCAAGCTTGCAGAAAGCTTACGGTGTAACAGTAGCGGCGCTGGTAAGTAACTGCAGGACTCAGCATCTCGAAATGCGTGTGCGTGTGCGTGTGCGTGCGTGTGTGCGTGTGCGTGCGTGCATGCGTGTGCGCGTGCGTGCGTGCGTGCGTGTGTGTGTTTGTGTGTGTGTGTGTGTGTGCGTGCGTGCGTGCGTGTGTGTGTGTGTGTGTGTGTGCGTGCGCGTGCGCGTGCGTGTGCATGTGTGTGTGTGTGTGTGTGTGTGTGTGTGTGTGTGTGTGTGTGTGTGTGTGTGTGTGTGTGTGTGTGTGTGTGTGTGTGTGTGTGTGTGTGTGTGTGTGTGTGTGTGTGTGTGTGTGTGTGTGTGTGTGTGTGTGTGTGTGTGTCCGTTGTGTGTGCGTTAGCCCAACTTTGAGTGTACACCACTGCACCATCAACCGGGTCCGCTACGCAGCTCCAAACGACGAAGCGCTAGTCACGCGCTCTTAGCAGAGTAGGCCCTTTGTCTTTCTCGATACGGTCATACCCTGCACTAGGAGGACAATGCTCTCCAGTTTGTCCAGGACGTGGGGCAATTTACGTGTGGACTGTAGTGAAGGCGCTCTCGGTATCCGCCGAAGTTAGTCATACGGTGTAGGTCGACCTGGCAGAAAGCGCCCTCCAAGCCGAGAATTGGGGTGGGGTGGTGCTGTATAGGCAGCAGTGCGCATATTTCCTACAGACAAGGAAGCCTTGGAGGATATCTTTCTGGAATATACGCTCATCTCATCTTCCTGCTGCTGCTGCCGGCTCGTGCAAGAAAATCAGAAAATTGATGTATTACGGTGTCCTTTGCCGCGCCCGAGTCGTCCTGCCTCGTATTTGCGAGAATTTCTACGGAATCGGCAAAGGGTGCGGAAATACACGGTACACGAGAGAATGGACGATTCCAGTTACAAAAGGCTGAGAGATTCATCATTTCCATCAGCCAGCTAAAAGCACAAAAACCCCTACCCGTTAATTTCCAATTGATTTTAGCCGGCGCTAGCGTAGAGTCCCATTTTCGAGCGAATTCGTAGTCTCATCTCCCAGTCTCACCTCTGCCATTTCCGGCAAGGCTTCTTTTCTTAGAATACACTCCCTGCCCAAAGAACTACGCGTTATCTCCTCTCCGTCATAAGCTGTTCGTTCGCTGAAGTCTCTTAAATCTCGAAAATACAAAAATAAACTGTTCGGATTCATAAGGACCCGAGCTTGTCTCCTCACACGTACGTCTCGGAGTCGCGGCAGGAGCGCCCCTGTCGGACGAAGGGCGCGTCAGCGGCAGGGTCCTCAGTGTCTCGGGAGACTCGGACGTAAGAGATGAGGTGAACTCCGGGGTGAGGAGGTTGACGGTGTGGACGGGATCGATGGACACCCGCTTCCCTCGACCGACTGGCTCCACCGGTGCGGAAATTGTTGCTGGTGGCGCGGCGGTCGATTCGGTCGGAGATTCCCGTTCATTCCGCTGCTTGCGCGAAATACAGACAGCAACAGAAGTATGATTCAGCCTTTCTCTTTTACCGTGTCAGCTGTCAAAGGCTCGTTGTGCGCGGAACGCTCTGCTCGCACGAAATTATATCAACCTCACGTGAACGTCACTGATGATTAGGTCAAACATGTAAATCGGTCACATCACCTATTTATGCGTTCTCCTAAAACGCCGTCTGACAAATTAGTAGCATGAGCACATAATTGTTAACTGTCAACGTAAGCTATTCTTACGTAACACCATAACCACCTTAGACATTCAGAGACCTATGAACTCCTACCGCGACATGACTTTTTAAAACCTGACGTTGACCCTGATGTCACACTAGGTGACGCACTTTCAATTTAATCGATTGTAAACTTCTCAGACTAGACTGGCTTAGTGCCTGCCAATCTAGGGGTCCCCATTTGGGGCAACACTAGAAGAATCCAAATAGGATAGATATCTGTTTCAGGGATCGAAGTCGCACTTTGACAGTAACTTCTCACTATTCTGCATGCCAGCATTTTCGCCCGAATTACATCACTTGTGCACCCTTGTGCACCTAGAACTTAAGTTAGGAGCGCATGAGTCTTCCGCCATATCAACGCAACTCATAATTGGGGCGATGGAGGCGAAATTCTAGAGGCCCGTGTACTGTGAGATGTCAGTGCACTTTAAAGAACCCCAGATGGTCGAAATTGACAAGAACCTTCCACTACGGCTTCCCTCATAGCCTCAGTCGCTTTGGGACGTTAAATCCGATAAACCAAACCAAACCTAGTTGTAGCATGCAAGCCGGAACGTACTCATACAGCATGACGCATTGTCACTCTTAGGTCGAGGATGGCGGGGAAACGGGGGCTTCCGAAATGTTATTATCGCCTCACGAGAGGCAGCTGAGCCAACTAAGAACGGGCGTTAAGGATCAGCTAGCTGGTGTTAAATCTATAGTTGGCTTCAGCGTGACTGTTGGGACAGCAGAGGAACGACGTGTCACCGGACAGTCCCGTCAGTGGCAATGGTGTTCGCCTACACTTGGTTCCTCTCCTTCCAGCTATTTACAGTGAACCCACCTTATGCATAAAATTGGCGTATTTGCCGGAGAGGGAAAGGGCGGAGGTACGACACAGTCATTGGCGCTACTTTTTCCGCCATTAAATTGGCAAAAACTCCAGTTATTCCCCTCAAAAACGGCATCCTATAGCAATGATTTTCCGCAGTGCAGGTATTGAAAGCGAGCACCCCATCCTTCAAGTGTAACGATGATCATTGTTATTTGAGGAACATCATCGCATGCTCAAAGAAGTGTACAACCTCTATTAAACAGATACAGGCCACTGACTTCCTGCATGACAATGCAAAGAGGCATGCTCAGCATCGCCAGAGCCCGGAATCCCGTAAGGAATAAGAGAATTGCCGTTTTCAACACTTCACTGCCTGGAAGTTCCTGGAGTGCGCAGACAGCCGGTCTTTGTGACCCCTTACGGCAAGCGCTCTGGAGATAAATGAAAATTGGATTGGGGGAAAGGAAATGGCGCAGTATCTGTCTCACATATCGGCGGACACCTGAACCATGCCATAAGGGAATCGATGAAGGAGGGACTAAGAGAAGAAATGAAGAAAAAGGTGCCGTAGTGTAGGGCGTCGGAATAATTTCGACCACCTGTGGATCTTTAACGTGCACTGACATCGCACAGCACACGCGCGCCTTAGCGTTTCGCCTCGATCGAAGCGCGGCCTCCGCGGTGGGGTTCAAACCCGAGAACTGCAAGTGCTGAAAACGGGTCTCAGTCACCTTCTCTTTGCTTCCCGTGGGGGTAGCCGGGGCCGCATGGACGGAGTACAGCTGGACGGTCTCGAGCTTCCCCCGGTTGGGCCGCTGATCGGAGATCTCGTCTGCGAAGGAGAGACGCCTCGCTGGTTCCGCCGGCAGGCAAGACGGCAGGGAGGTCTTCCTTGCGGGCTCTGAAAGGCAGCAACAAGAGTCCGATGTACGTGGAGCGTAACGTCGGCAGAACCTTCGATGGCGCCGTTAGCTGCGCACGGTGTCATATAGTGAAAGTCTCACTTTTATCAGTAAGCTCAAATCTGCTGAAGGAAAACATTAGCCCCCCCCCCCCCTTGTGACACATCTTCGCGGTCACCTTATCAAGTCAAATTCATATACATCTTCTCACCTTACTCTGACGTCTTCATTTACGCTTGTCTACTCGCGATATTCATTATGCTACCCCAAGGCCGCTGGCTATTCGTTTTCCGCATTACGTGTCACGCCTAGTCTGTCAAAACGTCCACGGTATCTGAACGCAAGAGATAAGATGTGCGGCCGCAGGAAGTCGAGCTAAAGCTAAGACCACGCTCATGCAGAAGGCAGTAGGAAAACTTACAAATATGCTCATGCGAAGGTACCTGTCCCACGCAGCTTTGCTCGAAATTCAGGTGACCTCATCAAAGCGATTCTCAGATCTTCACAAACAAGCATACTTGGTACCCAGCGAACTCATGGTGCAGAAAACTCTGTAGGACCCTAATTGACCACGTCTCCAAGTTTTGGTGTTCTACATACCCAAACTTTTACAAACACACTGAAAGTGCCCTATGGCCAGCACAAAACAACACCTCACTTGTCCGCAATACGCCTGAGAGAGAGGCGTCGACAACTCGTCCGGGCCGTGCGACCTCTTCTTTGGGCACCACCTTGCATCATTTGCTCACTCTTACGGAAGAGCACACCAGTTACTTTCTAATCAACGTGAACCCTTGCATGACATCTGGATAAACAATCATTTCTCACTGTCTTATAAGCGCGCTCTGAACGCCCTCACCTTGAATGTCGGCTGCGCCTTCGCCATTCGATGCTGGCCTTCAAAGCGGTTCCAGCCAGCGTCATTATTCCCCATGCATAAGACGGCCAATTTAAAATAAATGATCGCCCGTCACTGGAAACGCACGCAATAGGCTACCGCTTTCCTCAATCCTGATCCAAGGCACACGGCAGCATTAAGCCCGTTTGCTTTCAAATGCGCCTGTAGAGGTCTCTCTAAAAGACCGCAGCGGTGGCCAAGTGGTTGAGCATCGGCCTCGCATGCGGGTGGTGCGGGGTTCGATCCCCACTGCCGCCGGGTACCCACCAGTGGTACAATGGATACGAGCTTTCCCCTCGTCTGGTGCATGGCTTCTTTAGGGTGAAATGCTTGAGAAATGGGTATTTGACGCCACCTTGAGAAATGAAAAATACCTTAATTGTGTCATGGCGCTCTTTCGCCGTAGATGCCCTTACGCCATAAAAATCCATAATCACCATCACTAAAGGACTACCAACCTCGGCTCTACGGCACCATGTCGAGGACAGTTTAGGCCTAGTGGGCTGGCTGTGAGGACTAACCAGGAGACTACTAACTCCCATTAAAGTAGGCCTAAACCGGAATCGACAACGCCTTGGTCACTGAGGCACTCGAGAGAGATGAGGGTACCAGAAGGCGCTTAGCACTGCACAGTTAGTCACACATTATAGCTGCGTTAGTCTCAAGGAACGTAATCTAGAGCTTTCCGCTCTATGCCTCAAGTGTCTGCGAACACCACCCGGGCCATAACGCAACCTCCTTCAACACAGAATCTCTGCCGCACGCGTAAAGATGTCCCCTTACATACCGCTTATGGCCGGTTTGACATCTGCAATCGGCGTAGGGGGCGCGCTCTGCGAGGGGCGTCGCTCCGCTGCAGGAACGGAATCTGGTCTCTGCCAAGCTTCTTCCTTTGTCGGAAAGCTGGTGCTGGACTTGAGTATTCCTTTCCCCTGGAGAAGGCTAGTTTGGGACGCCCTCTTCCCAACCGGAGGCTGCCTGATGACTGACGGCAGGTCCGTGGTGCTCACCACGGCGTCTTGCGCCCTCGAGCATGGTGCAGGGAGGTTTCCGTCCAGAGACTGGCCAGCCTCGTCAGGAGTCGAGACTTGAGGTCGACTGCCGGGTTTACCAGGTGGGTGCTGTCGGCCTCCGTCATTCGCTCGCCCACGCATCGTGTAGACTCTTCTGCTAAGTGAAGCAAAATCCTTCTTCTAGCCAGGAATACCACAATTAGGCACCTTGCTAAGCATGCGGTGACCCTGAGGCTGGGACCGCTTTTGCGCGGATACCTCGATGAAGATTCAAGATGCAAAGAAGGAAAACGAGGCTTACCGGAGCCTCCTGATTGTTTGCTCTGGTGGTCTTGCCTTTTGAAGGAGCTTCTCCAGGAGACAGAACGGCTCAACCGGAAGCTCACGAGTCCCTGCTTGGTTGTGCGGTCGGGTATGCCTTGGTCCTGGAAGAAGAGGCCTTGTAGTCCGTGAGGCGGCAACGTTAAAGCCTGCACGCGCCGGGAATGCTTCTTCTGTGTTCCAGAGGCCGCCGGCTCGTGAGAACGTGACTGCAAAAATGATGCTGATCATTAGCAAGGTAGCAAAAGTTGTTTTACCGCCGCGTGGCAGACGAAGAGGACTGAGAGAGAGATAAGTTTCATGATCGAAGCGCAAAAAGGTCGACCTCAAAGATGAATATCTGCTCTGCTACTCTGCACTGGGAAAGGGCAAGATGAGATGAAATAGGGTCGTGATAGGTGACGATTGGATTGGATTTGGGGCGTATCCCTTTATAACGGGCGGATTAATGATGATGATGGTGTCTTGATCGCCCCCTTTAAAACAGGTGGACATCTGATCTCGGCGCGCAAGCGTGTATGCCACGTGGTATTTTTTTGTGTATTTCGCGGGCGTCTGCAGTGAGCGAAAAAAAGCTGATACGCAATAGATGGAAAGTCAAAAACTGTTCAGTCGGAAGTCCCGTGGACCATTCTACAGCTTTATTATTGGCCTTTTTTGCCTATCTTCGTTGCTTGCGAAGTTTCTTCATTAATTTGGACTAATTATGCAATTAAGCACAATATAAAAATGGTGTGAGTTGCCCCATGCAATAGCCAGCAGCATGCAATTGGTCGCGTCGTCTTAGAGTGCCTCAGCGTATTTTTAAACTCTGGCTAGAGTTATCTGGGACGCCCTGTATATGTACAGTTATAGACAATTCTATTAGGGCAAAAACACTACAGCGATGGGTAAACCTCGAGGAAGATTTTGGTACATCAAATAAATGTTGCCGCAACCGAGATTCGAACCAGGGGCGGCGCGAAGTGATCAGCTTAGCTGGCCACTGCGCGAGAGCATAAGGCGCCCCAATATATAGCATGAAATCCGCTTCCAATTTCTTCAACCCAGCTACACCAACTCCGACGTGCGAAAGCGAGTCCCACTAAAAATATTCCTCAAAATTCCTTAAGCGTAAATATAAGCTTCCGGTTCTTCTTTCGTTATTAAAATTCAAGGTGCCCGTAGCTGTCGCATGCAGTCGGTCGACTTCCGCGCCCGAAGAAATCAGGAAGGTTGAAGCTCCGCTTTTTACATCGCGATATAAAGCACTTCGAGCTGCATTCGCATGACACGCTATGACGGTGTATAAGATGTCGTCTGTTGTTTAAGGTGTTTATGATGTAACTAATAAGCACCATCGCTTGCATTGTTTATTTATTTATTTATTTATTTCGCATACCCTCAATCGCCGAAGCATAGTAGAGCGGAGTGGGTTACAAAAGCAAAAATAGAACATAAAACTGCCAGGTAATTGTACAAAATACAAAATAAATGAGATAGCGTGAAAGGTAAAAATTCAGGGGGGAACTTTGTTGACTTAAAGTGCGGTGAGGCGAAAGCCTTTAGCGCGGTGTCGCTGCTTGTGTCACTGATGTGTGGTTAAGATGTTAATTAAGTACGCAATTGCTTGTGAACCTTAAATGCTGGAGACACTGGAATGCATTTCGGAGGCATCCATCTGATTCGACGCCTTTCTGCAAACACTCTCCAGCGTCCAATAGACAAGGAGAACTACATATGCGTTGGCACGAAGTAGCGTAGTCGCTAGCACGCTCAGCTGCGGAACGGAAGGGTGGTGGTTCGAACCCCATCATGCACAAAGATTTTTTTCTTATCGAGTTGAAGAGTGTCACGGACGGACGGCCGGACACCGCGAGTATGAGCCATTAAAGGCTTTCGCCTTAAAAAGCGAGAAAATGAATGTAACAATAACAAGAAAATGCTGCTTCATGTAGTGACTGCTGGTAGCCTACCGCGACGGCATTTTTCACGCGTGTCTCTAAAACCAAAACTGTCGACTGAACAGGCGTCGCTTGCTCAATACAAAACACACACAAGTACAGCGCCGCAGCATTACTCCACAGAATAAAGTGAGCTTTCGCAGGTTCGAGAACTCAATGAGTGGCAGAATAACTTAATATCCTATAAAAGTACAGCAACGCAACTTAGTGCTTGCTGCAGCCTATTACACCCAGCGAGAAAAGGGATACACTTGCACTAGAAAAGTAGACCGAAAAGCGAAACGAAAAGGGGCATTAATAAACACTTAGGTTTCATCACAAAAATAATTGAACAATGCTTGCCTGAAAAGAGCGTAATCTGATATGGATGCGATCTCTGCGGGAAGGTGGTTCCAGTCTCTAGATGTGTTTGCCAAGAATGAATAATAAAAGGTGTTAGTGCGGCAATTAGGAAGAGCAACCTTGTGACGATGGCCGACACATGAGGAGTGGTGGCTAGGCGACATGATGAATTCGCTATGTGGAGACTCATGGTAGTAAATTTTATGAAACAAGCAAATGCGAAAAATTTTACGGCGCAAAGACAGACACGCAAACTGACGCTAGTCCTCATTAACGTTATGCTGGCTGTTCGGTTATAATTTCAAAGTACAAATCGAATAGCATTATTTTGCACCATTTCAACAGAATGACATAAAGTGTTTTGATTCGAATTCAAGATGGAGGCAGCATATTCAAGTTTGGCCGCCGCGGTGGCTGAGTGGTTACGGCGCTCGGCTGCTGGCCTGAAAGACGCGGGTTCAATCCCGGCCGCGGCGGTCGAATTTCGATGGAGGCGAAATTCTAGAGGCCCGTGTACTGCGCGATGTCAGTGCACGTTAAAGAACCCCAGGTGGTCTAAATTTCCGGAGCCCTTCACTATGGCGTCTCTCATAGCCTGAGTCACTTTGGGACGTTTAAACCCCCATAAACCATAAAACCAAGCCGCTCTGGGACGTTAAACCCCCATAAACCAAACTTATTCAAGTTTGGGTCGGATAAGGGTTTTACAAGGATGATTTAATGAAGTAGGGGCTTTACTTAAATTACGTCTTAAGTATCCTAAGGTGCGATTGGCGTTACTAGTAATGTGGTCAGTGTGAGCTTTCCAGTTTATGAAGACACGGACTCAAGTGGAGTGTTGTTAAGTGTGGACACTGAGGTACATTCACCTTGTCGAGAGACACGCGTTATTTTACATTTGTTAATGTTCAGTGCCATGAGCTATTTTTCACCCGAGAGCACAGTTCCAGCATGAACGGGAAGAGCCTTTTGCGCAAAGCTGTTTTCAAAGATCTTGCACTTACAGCCACATTAGGTGGCTGAGTCTTATTTCATCTTATTTCACTGCTGAAGCCGTCCTACTGTCACTCTGCGACAACGCCGGACTGGGTGGCCGAACCCACAGCTGCGGCAGCCCCGCCCACGAGACACCTCCCCACCGACCTCCTCTAGCTAGGGAGCCGCCCACCCATCCTCTGCAATCCTCGGTCCAGATCCCCACCCGACCAAAGCCCAACTTCATTCTCCAGCAGCGCTACTCAGCGACGAATCACCCAGCTTTGCCCTCCAAAAGCGGCATCCATCGCCGATTAATCTGGCGCCTCCCTCCACAAGGCCTACACCCAATGGAAGCCCACGCAGCAGCGAACCCAAAAAGCGAAGGCGAAATCAACTTCAAATACACTCTAGGAGCCAGCTGTCCTTCAAAAGCAACAGCCACCTCGCCCTTCACCTACACCCTTCAGTATAGCACCACTCACCAGCCAACCAACAACCTTCGCCTAATTTCATACTCAAATTCAGTCGCGTGTGCCTGAGCCGAGTTGTTAGCTGCTGATGTGGTTGCCCTTGCAAGCATTCTGCCGTCAATTCCTTCACTGTGCTGACATTTAAATATTGATCTGTGAATGCATATCATTCTATAGCGACGACAGTGTAATCTTTTTTTCGGTAATGTTGTGCAACGAATGAGCAGTACTCGTCAAAAGTACCGGTTCACTTCGTCTCAGGTCAGAATAGCCCTATTTAAAGCTATAAATGACATTATGTACTAATTATGTATATGGCACGTAGCAACAGGACTCTCGATTATAGACACTGACAGACTATGACACAACGAGAGACGCAGAAAGAAGAAACAACTGCATACTATTTTCCTTGTTGGCGTTACACGTTTCGTCATGTAGCGATTGCTGGTAGCCTCCCGCTACAGCTTTTTTTTTCACATGTGTCTGTAAAACCAAAGTTGTCGTTTGAAAAGGCGTCGCCCGCTCAATTCAAAGCACACACAAGAACAGCAATGTATCCGCTTCCTGTGTATTCCTTCATATAATAAAGTGAACTTTCACAAGTTCGAGAACTGAATGTGTGGCACAATAACTTAATACTCTATAAAACCACAGCAACCTAATTTAGCGCTTGCTGCTATTAGACCCAACGCATTTTAAAATTCCAGTATATGAATACCGGCTGGCGTTCCAAAAACTAGCTGATTACCGAATACACAAAAATTAACCGATTGTTCCACCAAAATGGCGTCGGCAGTCCGACAAAACTACAATGGTAGCATCGCGGGAATACTCTCTAGCATAAAAGCTACGAACAATAACACGTAATCCAAATTTGCAGCAGTGCAGACGTTCATAGCACAGAACAATGCTCAGACGTGTATAGAAGCTGGCCTTGCCGGCAGTTAAACAGCGCCGCGAACGACGGCACATTCATAACAGCAGCGTTGCATTTAATATCTGGCCATCTTGTTTCGTCTTCCGCAGAGAACGGATCGTCGGCCTGCGCACACAAGTGGTAGCAGTAACGTGCAAACAGTGTCTGCAGCATGGCCGGCTCCACCACTTCCTTCGGCTCTCGGGCTCTCTCGGTTGCGCTAGCAGCAAACGCGACCTGGACGCCTTTCGCCCAAGAGACCACTTCGTCCAGGAGCACGTCGCTTTGATCTGACTCAACACGCTGCGCCTGAGAGCTCAGAGTCGCGACGATTCCGGCGACGCAGGACCTGAACGAGGTGAGGTTCCCTCGAGGACCACCACTTTGCCCCATGGCGTCTGTGAACGGGTCTCCCAACATTCTTAGCACCTCGCGGGCGACAGACACGCCAAACGTGGCGTAATTAAGAAACTTGTAGGTCCCCTGACAGTACGAAGGCGGTACGAGGCCATCCCTTGGAATACGCAAGTTTGTTGAACGTCCACCACTTCCTTTGTCAGAGTTTTTAGTGTTTATCTCATAGCCGCTTCGAAATGTGCCCATCTCGATGAGGTTCCTGTACAGGCTTCGGACATTCATGCTGTCCAGGGCATCCAACTCAGCTACGCCATACACATCCGGATTCTCCGTCAATGTCTTCATGACCTTCGCTACCGTGTTCGCAGAAACTGACGGACGGTGGTCAGCGTCCAGACGCGAGAGCGAGTAATTCAGCGTCTCCAGGATTACTTCAGTGATGAACAGGGCGTCTCCGGTGTGTCTTACTGCCAGGGACAGGCGTGTAGCTAAACCTCCCCAGAAGTCGCTAAACACGGAACGAAGAAGTCTGTAGCACACGGTATGGTCTTTTCTGTTGGCAAACGCGAGAAGTAAGTCCTCTGGCAGAAGCATGTAGGCAAGAAGATATATGGCGGCCTCTGTTGAGCTCAGCTCCAAGAAAAAGGCGCGCACGGTTCTTCGGACGGTTCCTAAATCGCTCACGTGTATTACGTACTTCGGAGGAGGAAGGAATGTGTTGATGACGTCGCTGTCGATGGCAGAAGGAGATCTTTTCTGCTTGTCTTCACTGAGAAGAGATGTCCACTTGGTACTCTGGCTGCCGCTGTGTTTTTGAGCCCTGACTGCAGGTTCGACGACGTAATCGCCATTCTCTGAATGCTCTGTTTGATTTCCTGCTTCAGTTAAATCAGTGCTAGTGCAAACGGTACTGCAAAAAGGAGAATCTTGCAGGCCTTTCCTTGGCCGTCGACCTGCAGCGGTCGAAGCCCTCCACAGGTCACAGTCTTTGAGCAGAAGTCTTTCTATGGCTCGCTTGGCGTCGTCGTATTCAAGCTGGAGTAGCTCTGCAACGTTGGCTAACACTAGGCGGATATCAATTTCGTCAAGGTGTCTCGACAGGGGACGGCGAACGGATGTCAACGTGAACGTATGGTTTAGTCCTGCAGTGAAGAATAGTAGCGCTGAGATGCCGTACTTCAGGGAAATGGTCGACATGAGATCCAGAATCCTGGGAGCAGTGTTCAGATTTAGCAGCACACTCACGGACACCTCAGGGACCAGCTGGAAAAGTACGTCTGCGTGATCTTTGACGTAGAGCGTGGGCGCGGCGACCAGACGTCGGCAAGACCTGAAGAACCGCGCGGCCTTGTTCTCTGGGCCCTGTCTGTCAGCTTCCCAGGGTATGTTCATGAGCACCCGCTCAATCTTTGCCCAGACGGTTGCCGTTCCATTGCCATGCGCTCCCTCTTGTCGGCTCCTGCAAGGCCAAGCGTCCATACAGCTTATTACGAATATACGGACGACATAGACGCATCAAGCGGTCCTACACTGTTCGGGAACTTCTTACTGGGTCATGTCTGTATTTCACTGCATTTATAGATAGCAATGCTGCTTTTTCACTCCTTCTTATTCAAAAAACCGTGAACAAACACAGTTCTCACTTAGGGGTCGTGACGCAACTCTGACCGTTTGAATGTTATGAGCAACACGGCGAATGAGTATCATGGTTTTGGGTTTATTGGGGTTTAACGTCGCAAAGCGACTCAGGCTATGAGGGACACCGTAGTAGAGGACTCCGGAAATTTTGACCACCTGGGGTTCTTTAACGTGCACTAGCATCGCAGAGTACACTGGCCTCTAGAATTTCGCCTCCATTGAAATTCGACCGCCGCTGCCGGAATCGAGCCCGCGTCTTTCGGGTCAGCAGCCGAGTATCATAACCACTGGGCCATGGCGACGGCCGCCGAATGAGTATCATGCCGGAGGTGTATAATATTTTCGTTAATAGTAACCACATCCGTTAACCTCGCCAACCTTTTGACGCACTTTCTAAACAACAAACATCACGAAATATTATCGTAGCGGCCGGCAGTAACGGTTCTGTTTGCAAACGTAATATACTCAATTATTGGCGAATCTGCTTTCTTCGTACTGCGCGATTACTCGATGGCGTATGTTTCACATCATATTGATATGTTAGAATGATACGCAGCAATGTGCCATAGCTGAATGCGACAAAACGCCCTTCTAGTGCAGGTCTGTCTGCATGGCGAAAGGTCGGCTAACTGCTATTGCTGTAAGCCGAAATAAAGCAAGTGCCCACTCGGGGATGAAAATACTTCCCCTGCAAAGGTGAAAGCGCACAAAGGAACGATCCGATCACTTGAGGTGGTATGTTTCCTCAGCTTTGTTGTTCCTTATTATGGTTCATCTTCGCTGTAAAAAAGGCGTTCTTAACGTCGTACGGTTTCGTCAGGTTCATGTATAAGGGATAAGGGAACAAAGTAACAAGACAATGTGTTCAAGGGTCCGGTCGCATGAGCCAAAGTCTGATAGGTGATAATAGATCACGAGACCTTGCTATGTGCTGACGTCGTTGCATCCGTGCAGTTGGAGGCAGCGGCTGGTTGAAAAAAGCTGCCGCTATAAAGTTGTACAGCAACAATGGGCACAACCAAGAGAGAGTGCGTCAATGCTATTGTGGTGTGTGTGTGTGTGGTGTGCGGACGTGTGTGATCCGGCCTACAGCCGGACACAACTCAAGATCGAAGCGACTTTTCCCCGTCAAAAGACTCCCTTCCATCCAATGGCGTCGGCCGATTCTCACGAACCTGCTAGAGTGACAAAGCAGGGAGGAGACTACTCCCGACCACTGAGGGATCCAGGTGACTATCGCCTTTCATCTACCACTCCCTGAATTGTCACGATAGCAGGGTCATGATAATCGGCCGACGCTATTGGCTGGAAGGCGGTTCTTTGACGGGGAAAACCCGCTTCATTCTTGAGTTGTATCCGAATATAGCACCCTCAATACGGTTCCGAATACGTACGCGTCCTTCTGCGCTACATATGAGGAAATAATAAAAATATGTTCGGTGCTTTCAAAAGAAACTGCCAACTCGGCCAGAAACAAGTTATTGTGTTCTCGCCTTTCGTCGCCGCCTGGGCGGACGCCGCCGCAGACGAACGAGTAGAAGTCATCGCAAGGATCCACGGAGAAGTTGAGGGCCGCCCGTACATCCTCCGCGGCCTGTGAGCAGAGAAACGGCGGCTCACTCAGCTCACTCGGGTAGATGACGTCATTGCGGACGTGGACGAAGATCAGCACGGCCACGGCCACCATGGCGAGGAAGCTGGAGAGGCTGAAGCGGCACATGAAGATCCGGTGCTCCTCGAGCCAGTCGAGCATGCGCACCACCGACGGCGAGGGTGAGGCGGGTGCGCCACCCCCCGCTCCGTTGCCATCGCCACCAGAGCGTGAAGGCTTAGTGCTCCTAGACCGCGGCTTGGGTGACGCCCCAGGTGGCGAGTTGGATGGCGGCAGTGGAGGTGATTTGGACGAAGACTTTGGCGTCGATTTGGAAGCGGGTTGTGGTGGAGGTTTGGGGGCGGAGAGTGGTGGTGACCGGGGCGAAGACTGCGGAGGCGGCTTTGCCGAAGGCTTTGAAATCTGTTCGGATCTCTTCGGTGTCGGGGGCGATTGCCAAGACGGTGAAAGCGATTTGGGCGAAATCACGGGAGGTGATTTGGGTGGCGACTGCAGTGAAGGTTTGTACGAAGACAGCGCTGGCGATTTGGATGGTGGCCGCGGTGCCGGCACTGGTGGCGGTTCGTGCTGCAACGCGGGCGCAGGTGTCCGAGTGGCAGGGGAGCCGATGACAGGTGCCAGCGCAGACGCAGAGCCGTCATTCATCGTTGAGGATTCAGGAAGCTCGAGGTCACTTCTCTGAATCCAGAAGAGCTTCAATAAGATGTCGTCCAGTATATGCACGCAGACTGCTCCCAATGGCTTCTTCTTCTTCATGACTAGACCGATCACGCATATAGCCACGTGCAGCCGGTTCATCCACTGATGTTTATATTGCCGCCAGGTGTCCCAGGGCGGCGCCTTGAGGACAAAGAAGAAGTGAGTCGCGCGTGCTCTTTGCGGTTGTGCCATTTTGGATAGGTTAACAACAACAGCTGGACACTGCTTGATTTCTTGCGGCCTGTGCCGAGCCTCTTGATTCTGCAGCCCATTTGTGACATTTTGTGGCGGAAGTGCTGGGTAAATCGCTCTGGAATATGTCGCACACCGCTCCGAACACCGAGGACCCCAGACCTCTCCCTGTTGACACGCCAGTGCACCGGGTCAGCAGCAGAAATCTTGGACTGCCCCCTGAGCATGGGCTATTGGAGACAACCTCGCCGCCTGCCCGACTGCCTCCTGTGCTCAGGCCATTCGACTCTCCCTCGGCGCCTACTCCTCAACCAGTCATACAAGGCACCGCGTACTACACCCTCCAGAACCCACGGCTGCCAAAGTCCTTTCACGGGACTCAAATGGAGGACGTGGAAGATTGGCTCCTCTAGTTTGAACGTGTCGCCGCGTTTAACCAATGGGATGACGCCGCCAAGCTGAGGAAAGTTTTCTTCAGCCTGGAGGACGGTGCTCGTACGTGGTACGAAAACCGTGAGGACACTCTTTCATCATGGCCTGAGTTCCGGCGTCAACTGCTCGCCGCGTATGTCAGCTCTGATCGTCGGGAGCGAGCTGAACGAGCCTTGCAGTCCCGTATGCAAATGCCCAACGAAACTGTTACCATGTACGTCGATGACATGACGCGGCTCTTCCGACGGGCTGACCCAGCTATGTCAGAAGCCAAAAAGCTGCGCCACCTAATGCGTGGTGTTAAAGAACAGCTTTTCGCCGGCCTCGTGCGCAGTCCCCCCCCCCCCCCCCAGCACTGTTGCCGAATTTCTAGCGGAGGCAGTCATGATGGAGCAGGTCCTCCGGCAGCGTTCCACCGCGTACGACCGGCCAGTCCTTGCTGCTTCTGTTACAGAGTCCGTCCCGGTTTTCAACAGCAATACCGACTGTCTCCGCGACATGATCCGCGCTGTTGTCCGTGAGGAGCTAGAGAAGATTTGTGGTACGTCGCAGCCAGCGGCCAGCTGCCTTATGAGCGTTATCCGCGAAGAGGTGCAGCAAGCTATCAGGCCTCCGTTACTACACGCCGAACCACAGCCTACCCAGACAGACTACTGCAGCCCGACATATGCTGAAGCTCTGCGACGCCCCACCCCAAATCCACCGGCATTTCCACCGCCCAACCAGACAGACTACTGCCGCCCGACCCACGCTGACGCGCTGCGACGCCCTGCCCCGAATCCAGCAGCAGTTTTTCCCAACCATCACGACGTCCTGCTACACTCCGTGCAGCCAGGGCAGCAGCGCATCCCGAGTGATCGAGAATCCCTGCGCAGAGCGGACGTCTGGCGTGGCCCTGACCGCCGGCGTTTGTGCTTCCACTGTGGGGAGCCCGGTCACCTGTTCCGCCGGTGCCCATATCGAGAGCTTGGCCTGCAGGGTTTTCCCTCGGATGCCCCAATGCCCCGGCTTGGCCAACGGCCCCGTGAGATTGAAGAGTACCTGGCCCATCAACCTCAGTGGTCCATGGCGCGCCGTCCGTCCCGATCACCGTCACCTCGCCACCCATCGTTTTCACCGAATGTGCAGAACTCCTCGCGAGCGACGGCGGACCGCTCGCCCAGCCCTCGCCGGGAAAACTGAGGACAGCGACCTCCGGGGGCGTGGTCGCTGGATATCGACGCTGTAAAGACCCCCTGACGATGCAGACGACGCAGATATCCGATGATAGAGCTTTGACGACGTCGACGACAGCAGCTGAACTAAAGGACCGCTTCTCCCTCGACATACCCGTGCTTCTCGATGGTCACAGCATTAGCGCGTTGGTGGACACAGGAGCGGAGTTTTCAATTATCAGTGGCAAATTGGCAGCGCTTCTAAAGAAAGTTACAACCCCTTGCTCTGGCGTGCAGATCCGGACAGCGGGGGGCCATATCATTACTCCGCTTGGACAGTGCACGGCTAGGGTCCAGATCAGCGGCTCGACGTTCGTAGTTAGCTGCCTGGTGCTCCGCGACTGTTCTCGTGACCTGATTTTGGGCGTAGATTTTCTCTGTGAGAATGGTGCTGTTATTGACCTGAGGCACAGGACCGTTACGTTTTCGACAGCGGAAGCCGACGACACCTCCGACGTTCGACAACGCAGCTCCGCCCTTCGTATTTCCACTGAAAGTGTCTTGATCCCGCCGTGCTCCAGTGTTTTTGCAAGCGTCGAATGCGATGATGGGCTACGTGATGGACCTGCAGTCGCCGAGGGCAACCTTTCCTTGCTGCTGACACATGGCATTTGCGCGGCCCGAAGTGTCGTCCACCTCCGTGACGGTCGGTCGGAACTCCTGATTACTAATTTTACGAGCGAGCCTCGTCACCTTTTCCGAGCTATACTGCCATCGCGTGGGCCGACCAATTGGCCGATGTTACTGAGTGCTTTGCGTCCGAGGCCATGGACCGTCCGGACACGTCCCTGGATCACATCGATATTAGCTCCGGACTCTCTGCGACTCAACTGCGTGACCTCCGCACCCTACTGCTCCAGTACAAAACCTGCTTCGCATCCTCCTCGAAAGTGCGGCAAACGACGATCACGAAGCATCGGATCATCACTTCCCATGACGTTCGCCCCATGCGACAGCAGCCGTACCGCATTTCCCCGAAGGAACGCGACGCTATCCAAACGCAGGTGAAGGAGATGCTTACAGACAGCATTATTCAGCCCTCTAAGAGCCCGTGGCCGTCGCCCGTCGTGCTTGTTAAGAAGTGGGATGGGACACTGCGCTTTTGCGTGGATTACCGCAAGCTGAACGCCATAACGAAAGAGGACGTCTACCCGCTGCCTCGCATCGACGACTCGCTCGACAGACTTCGCCGCACCAAGTATTTTTCGTCAATCGACCTAAATACCGGATATTGGCAGATTGAGGTTGATGAACGTGACCGCGAAAAAACGGCCTTCATCACACCCGATGGCCTATATGAATTTAAGGTGTTGCCCTTCGGCCTTTGCTCTGCGCCAGCGACGTTTCATCGCATGGTGGATACTGTTCTGGCTGGCCTCAAATGGCAAACCTGTTTAGTTTACCTAGATGACGTGGTGGTGTTTTCAGAAACCTTCGACCAACACCTTGAACGCCTGCGGACCGTGTTGGATGCCCTGCGGTTGGCCGACGTGACACTTAAACACGAGAAATGCCACTCTGGCTACAAAGAGCTCAAGTATCTCGGCCATGTTGTGAGCACCGATGGCATACGACCCGATCCCGAGAAAACTGCCGCCGTAGCCAAGTTTCTCCGTCCTACTACAAAGAAAACGCTCAAGCGCTTCTTGGGTTTTTGCGCCTACTACCGCCGTTTTATCGCCGACTTCTCCAAGATCGCTGAACCCCTCACCCGTTTAACACGTGACGATACACCGTTCGTCTGGACTGCCGAGCAACAGGCTGCTTTCACAGAGCTGCGCCAACGGCTGCACACTACCCCTGTGCTGGCTCACTTCGATGAGGAGGCTGCTACCGAGATGCACACCGACGCTAGCAACATCGGGCTTGGTGCCGTCCTCGTTCAACACCAAGAAGGCGTGGAACGTGTGATCGCGTATGCGAGTCGCACACTCTCGCGCAACGAAATCAACTACTTCACCTCGGAAAAGGAGTGCCTCGCTGTCGTCTGGGCCACGATGAAATTTCGGCCTTATATCTATGGCCGACATTTTAAAGAGGTCACCGACCACCATTCCTTGTGCTGGCTTACCAATCTCCGGGACACATCAGGCCGCCTAGCACGCTGGAGCCTTCGCCTTCAAGAATTTTATTACACAATTGCCTATAAGTCCGGACGTAAACACGAAGACGCCGACACGCACTCACGCGCACCTGTCGAGCAAGCTGACGACAGCGCAGAGGATGACAGTCGTTTCCTAGGTGTGATCAGCAGTTCGGACTTAGCGGCAAAGCAGCGTGCTGACGCTGACCTGCGGTCTGTCATGGATCACCTGGAGGGCCATGCTTCCAACGTACCTCGACACTTTTCCCGCCACTTGTCCTCTTTTTTGCATTCGCAATGGCGTACTGTTCAAGAAAAACTCCAGCAACGGTGACCGGCCCTGCCTCCCAGTCGTGCCATCAGACCTCCGCGACGACATCCTTTCGGCGTGTCATGATGAGCCCACCTCTGGCCTCTTGGGATTTGCACGCACGCTCGCTCGAGTGCGTCAGGGCTATTATTGGCCTAAACTTGCAAAGGCCATCCACCGCTACGTCAGAGGTTGCCGTGAGTGCCAGCGTCGTAAGTCACCACCACTCAAGCCCGCAGGTTTGCTCCAACCAATTGCGCCACCTCGCACACCTTTTGACGAAGTCGGCATTCATCTTGTGGGCCCATTCCCTGTGTCGTCTTCTGGCAATAAGTGTATTATAGTTGCGACTGATTATTTGACGCGCTATGCGGAAACCCAGGCGGTGCCGCGCAGTACATCCTCTGCAATCGCGCGCTTCTTCATACACCACATTGTTTTACGACATGGCGCCCCATCCTCCGTCATCACCGATAGGGGCACCGCGTTTACAGCACAGCTCATGCACGAGGTGTTCCAGCTGAGTCATACGAACCACCGCAAGACTGCTGCAAACCACCCGCAGTCAAACGGGCTCACGGAGCGCCTCAACAAAACCTTAGCAGACATGCTCGCAATGTACGTCGACGTACAGCACAAGACTTGCGACGAGATCCTCCCATATGTGACGTTTGCCTACATCACGGCGATTCAGGAAACGACTCGATTTACGCCGTTTCGCCTCGTCTACGGTCGTGATGTCCACTCGATGCTCGACGCCATGCTTCCATGCCCCCTGACGACCAGGCACTCACGCCAGACGCCGAGGAATTTACCCGGCACGCAGAGGAAGCCCGCCAACTGGCCCGTATGCACATCCGCCGGCAGCAGGCAACGGATGCAGAACGCTACAACCAACGACATCGCCACGTCGAGTACCACCCCGACGACAAAGTGTGGGTATGGACCCCAGTACGTCGCCCCGGCCTGTCGGAGAAGCTCCTGAGCCGCTACTTTGGACCCTACACAGTGCTGCGCCGCATCACGGATGTGACGTATCAAGTCCTCTCCGATGGCACTCTGCCCAGTTCGCGCCGTCGACCGCAGCCTGAGGCCGTGCACGTACTGCGTATGAAGCCGTACTTTACGCAGTAACGGGCACCTCGTTCGCTTCAAGTGCGCCCGCGTATTTGTTTCCTTTTTTTGGATGTGGAGGGGGAATAATGCCTCCAGGTGTACCCGGGCGGCGCCTTGAGGACAAAGAAGTGTGTCGCGCGTGCTCTTTGCAGCTGGACACTGCTTGATTTCTTGCGGCCTGTGCCTAGCCTCTTGATTCTGCAGCCCATTTGTGCCAATATGTATCCAAAGCCAAGCTTTCGCCATAGAAATGAAATGTCTGATATTAATGTCTGTTTAAGATGGATGCAAACCAGCAATCAGCAGAAAAAAATGTAAGTCAATAGAAGCTATATTTCATGCCCAGCTTTTCTGCTGATGACGATGACGTCACTGGTGTGGATTTGTGGCAACGTGTCGTCGTTGCCCAGCGGTGCGGGCCAGATGTCGACTAGAGTCACTTCATTGAGCGGATAACATTCACACAGAAGAGCCATGCCCTCACGAAACAACTGTGTGCCAAGCACTACCACTCCCCGACTTCCAGGGATTTGTTGAGACGAAGACGGGAAAGCCGACGTACCACTAGCTGCCATTATATTCCGTTCTTAAAGAAACTTGTTGGTAGGAAATGTCCAGGCAAGAAGCATGTAACCGTGTTGGAGAGCATGGGAAACGCCTCATAAAGTCTGCTTTACTGAAAGAGACGCGATAATATGTACCAAATGTTTGTAAATGGCACTTCCGTCAGACAAATTATTCTGCAATATGGGAAGTCCACTTACTTCGAACTTCGGATACAATGAACAAAACCCGCGCTACTGTCGGGTTCGTTTTAAGGCTGTACCATCTGCGGTCATGCGACCAGGGTGGGCTCACGATAGAATGCAATAAACCTATAGCAATCACTTTATCACCTCGGCAGAGAACAAACACTATGGGATTATTTTTTCCCATTCGTTTTTCTTTTGGCACAGTGCCTTTTAGTGGCAGCCACGAGAACGCAGTCGTCGGCACAGGAGTCCCTCTGGTGGCCGCGGGCGGTGGCCCAAGACAACAAGAGCGGCCACGCGTTTCGGCAATGAGTCAAAGCCCGTTCGCACCACCGGCTGAGTCACGCATCGCCCAGCCGCCGCCGCCAGGCGAGAGTGTTGTCCCGCTGGAACCGTCGCGAGGCAGCGCGGCGGTGGAATTTGGGGAGCTCCCAAAAAGAACCTCCTTCTCCCGTAGCTAGAGACTCAAGATTTTGTGCAGCACCGGGGAGCCTCGTTACCTGGACAGGCCCTCGTACAGAGCCATCGGGAAAGAAGAAAGAACGGAAAAGAAAAAAGGAAGAAGACAAGGAGCCGACAGAACATCCAGTTCAGGAACACAAGCGGTTGTACAATGTCTTGCCCTTTGTGTTCCTGCGCCGAGTGTTCGATGACCAACCAACTTGGTCAATGTGTGTCAAGCAAGAGGAAGAGTGAACTTCTGTGTCGTTTCGCCGGACACTACGTCTTTGTCTTCCAAGGGACAAGGCTTAATTGCGCCGGTTTTTCCGAGGGCTATTCAATGCTGCAGGCGCGATATCCGCGTCACCCAGTGAGATGTCTAGATGTCACTCTTGAAAAAAAAAAGCCACAAAGCCACAAAACCAGCGATAGAGTTTCCTTCTCGCATGCTTCTAAGGGGTTATATGGCAGTGGAACTTCCTAGCCTTTCACCAAATCGCGTCTTATAGGGGCGGCGTAAAATGTGCTGCCAGTTGTCCCCTTGCTGTTGAATCAGATAAGCTGAGTTGGAGCCGACCAAGGTCTTCGAGAATATTCCAAGCCGCGTAGCTCGTGAGCATTGTAGGGGATAGCTTCATGTACTGCTCGCCAAAACAGAAGTCGCAACTATTCCGTCGTTAGTCGCCAGTTTGTATTTGTGACGCCATGCGACCGCGGCGACCAGTGGTGTGAACGCATCCGCCCCTGGGCAGATTAAACATGGAAACTTCAACGCATCGCATACCGCGTGAGTCAGCAAGCGGGAGTTTCTCTTCGTACATGAGCGAAGAGTCAGCTTTCCACTCTAAAACTACGCAAGGTTCTATAAACCGCCTTTACTTAGATCTGGCAGCCAGTAAGTTGCCACAATTCGGATAGCACAGAAGCACTGCTGCGTTGCACGTTCATTGACGTTCGCGCACTTCTGTCAGCTACAAAATGCGAAGCGTCGGAGCTATTTTCGGTTGTGTCAAGCGAACTCGCTTCCAAGACCCAACAGGCTTATCCAGCACTGCACACAACTTCACCAAGCGCACAAGAGCCGAAGCGCTGCGCGCGCGGCGCTGACTATTTTTGGCGCCACAGGCACCCTCGCCCCCGACGCGAAAGAAGCCGGCGGTGTCTTCGAACCGAACCAGCCCACCGCGAGGCTCGCCTTCCAGAGCTTCTCGCCACTTGCTCAAAACGCAAGAATCGCTTACTTTTTTGTGTTTCCCTCTCGGTGAGAACGTTCGAACGACGACGCGAAGTCGAAAGCCTTCATCGGCGGAGCTGCGGTGCATCGAGTAGGCTTAGCGGAGCTTCACGATCGAGCTCCGTTGACAGACGACGGACGTAGTACGTGCGAACGCCACCTGACGTAGAGTAACAAGGTAAGCTGCCAGGGACAGCTGAGATGATCGCAGTCTCGTTTGCTGTCCTCGCCGATTTTGGACGTAACTGGACTGGCTCACGGTGTAGAGTT
The DNA here is from genome assembly GCF_052857255.1 of Amblyomma americanum. Lineage (NCBI taxonomy): Eukaryota > Metazoa > Arthropoda > Arachnida > Ixodida > Ixodidae > Amblyomma > Amblyomma americanum. The sequence continues at coordinate 65,453,392 of NC_135504.1, forward strand.
CCACTCGTAGATGTACCCGATCGCTGGTTGGCTGAGAACGGAACAGAGCGCCGCGTCCGGATCCTGCCTGTCAGATTCAATGCGTTTTCTTCGCCGTATCGTATTGCAGGTCTAAAAGAGAGGTCCTTTTTATCGAGTGGTCCGTTGAAAAAAAGAAACAGGCTCCTTATTTTTTTGCTTGAAAACGTTCGCCTCGATGGTAGACGCACCTACCAACAATGAGCCATTCTGTCAAAGCAAGCGCATTGAGGGCTGTATCCTATATAAGATGAATTATATCATATTTGCGTCATCTTTACTCTGGTATTGGTAATATTTAGCAATCGTCTATGTTGTCTCGAAGCTTTATTTGTAGAGCGTCTCTCACAGCCTGTCACACATTATTTTGGCCGGTAACTGACGCCCAGACAGCAGCGTCCCTTTCCTGAAGTGGCCATTTTATTTTGGCAACGCGTCGTTGCTAGCGATCCCGAGCAACAAAGATATTGAGATGGTTAACAGGCAGTCTATAGGCTGTTGGGGTGCAGGCCACTCTTAGATAAATAGCTAGCAGTAAATTAAGTTTACTGCCGATGTCATCTGAAAACAATGCAGAACTTGATCTGAGAAGAAATCGGTAGTGGTTAACCAGATCGCATTTCATGAATGACTATGTCACCGACTGATTCATTGATTCATAGTACAGTGATGGACAAAAGTTTGCTGGATTCGAATTCGCGGGAAAAACAAATATTTCTGCGTTGTCTCACTAGCGAGCCGAATGGTACTATATATATATATATATATATATATATATATATATATATATATATATAGACCATTCCCCTGAAGACTGTCAGTACGGCGTTAGCTTTGCACACGAACAGGCAAGACTAACGGTGTCGTGTTGACAGTTGGCAGCTTTCAGCAAAAGTGTACTGCGACACGTTTCAACTCTATGCAAAATTTACAGTTGGATAAAACTTCAGTCTACAGAGAAGCTCCGCCCACATTCAGGACAGCTGCACAGAATTCCTCCATGACAAAAAAAATAGTCTGCTGTTAAGACGTGTCATGTTACCTAAACACGAAGGCAATTCCATCAGACAAAATCAAAAGCTCTAAAATGTTGATACCTCTGGCTTGTTTAACACAGTCAAAGGATAAAAAGCTCATTTCGTTTACTGTGATGATTTGTCTAAGAAACTCAAGACGCCGCGGACCATAAACCATTGTTATTAACTTTTTTCTTGTTTTTACTTAAGCCTGTTGGCATCGCGTTGTCTCGCGACACCTTCCGCGCGAGGTTGTTGACCTCGGGATGCCCGGTACCGTCGCGAGAGATATTTCAGGGCCAGCGAACGGTGACAGATGACAGAGAGGCACTCGCCTCCATACGCGACGTGTCGTTAATGCCGGCTCAGGTTTCTGCTGTTTCCTGCTAGCAAGTGAAGCAGTTAATCCCCTTTAAACGTTTCCAAATACCGAATGTCGTCATCTATATAAAAAAAATCCTTCCGTAACGACGCTATCCCATGGGCAGTTCGAAAATTACCATGCACCGACCCACCCTTAAAAAATTTCTTTAGACAGTCTGTAGACTGTCTATAGACTCCTGTCTGTAGTCTGCAGACTCTCTATTGGCGAACCTTAGAGAACAGTTTATAGGCAACACAAATCCTATAGACAGTCTATAATCTATAGATATATGGCCATGCAGTTTTAGTAGACTTTTCTCTAAAGACAGTCTATACACTATTCATAGACAAAAAGAAATATCTATGGAGAAATATCTATCTATAGACCGCTTCTAAAAGATCGCCCAACTTTCAATTTCGCACAAGACGACGCAAGTGCAGTTCTCAAGGGGCAGGAGAGCGGTCTTGACGCGTGCTTAGAACAGCCGTCGTAATCTCTGCATGTACAGAAGTGGAAGGCATAAGATCGGATCGAATATATAAGATGCAATGCCACGCGATCTAATCCTATCAGAAACGCCATGGGACCTGATATGGGCGCATCATATCAAATGAGATGAAATTAGTTAATGGAAGTAAATGAAATCCAGTCGACTGAGACGACTAAAATGGAATCGTATCCGGCAGGACGGAATAAGATATGAGCGGACAAAATCGCGCATTAAGTAACTCTGGAACCGCGTGAAATAAAGGCTCCCTCAGGATGGCGCTAGACCAGTTCGGGTAGGATGGGCCTATGTAAAGGAGGGACCCTGATGCGTTTGGACAGTATACTGGATAGTACAGAGGTATAGTGTGCATAAGAGCCGAACGGAAGGAATGGAATCAGAAGCACGAGACTGTACCGTTCGAAATGGAGTCGGCTGCGATTAGATGAAACATCTGATTGCATGCACCTGATTCGACAGACCTTACGGGACAACATCGAGTCGCTAAAGGCTGGTTCACATGCAAGCGACTGAGCGGCGCTTCGCGGCGAAAAATATCCGACTTGTTTGAACTTCGTCGATCTGGCCGCTCCAGCCGCCGCTACGACTCGAAGCAGGTGTTTGCGCCGCGGCGGCAGGAATAGCTAGCGTTTTCGCTTGCATGTGAATCAGGCTTAATGCGCATTCAGGAGCCTTCGGTCCGGATCCGGTAAGACCGAAAGAGTACCCGCCGCGGTGGCTCAGTGGTTAGGGCGCTCGACTACTGATCCGGAGTTCCCGGGTTCGAACCCCACCGCGGCGGCTGCGTTTTTATGGAGGAAAAACGCTAAGGCGCCCGTGTGCTGTGCGATGTCAGTGCACGTTAAATATCCCCAGGTGGTCGAAATTATTCCGGAGCCCTCCACTACGGCACCTCTCTCTTCCTTTCTTCTTTCACTCCCTCCTTTATCCCTTCCCTTACGGTGCGGTTCAGGTGTCCAACGATATATGAGACAGATACTGAGCCATTTCCTTTCCCAAAAAACCAATATTAAGACCGAAAGAGATGAAATCCGGTCATACAACATGGAGTGGTAATCTGCCGTTCCAATCGAGACGGATACCTCTGTGCGCACTCGAACCGCACCGTAAGGAAAGGAAAATGAAATGAAAACTGATTTTTAAGGAAAGGAAGTGACGCGTCTGACATATCTCTAGACTGGGCGCAGTGGGGCCGTGCGGGCACACAACAAACACATCAGAGTGGATGACTGTTGTTCTAACGACGATACGGCTAACAGGATACGGGAGTTGAGTGGAGAATTTTCTACTTTGCAGTCTTTGCAGTCTTCCGCTTTCCGCTTTACAATCTAAATTCTTCTGTAGTTCCCGCGGCGGCCGCGTTTTCATGGAGACGAAGCTCAGGATGCGCGCAGTGAAAGAGATCCATGTGGTCTAAATCAATCCGCAGCCATCCACTACAGCGTCCCTCACAGCCTATGTGTAGCTTTGGTAGGTTGGACCCAAGATGTATTGTACACACGATAACATACGAGTAGTTCCAGACTAACTGAGGGAGGGAACCATTTTGGACCAATTTTGGCTTCATCCTGAAGCGCCCACCTTCACAAAGATACCAGGGGATTCTATAACTACTGTAACACGTTTTGTTTCTCAGTCAATTTTTGCTCGAAACTTTAAAAATTTTGAGATAAATATCTCTGTATCTTTCAGTGTCATCTCAGAAATTTTCATTCATTTCTGATATATGGCAGCGCTGTCCACAGCTTTCAAAATGGCGTCGTTAAATGAGGTGCGATCCAAACAGAGGGCTCTGTGACTGAATTTCTTTCAGCAGAAACTTTCGGCACATATATTCACAGGCGCTAACAGAATGTCTACGAAAACCTGGAAGTGAAAAAAGCACAATGAGTCGTTGGGCGAAGACTCTGCCCTCATCATAACAAGGACAATGAAATCCGTCTGATCTCCCACGCGCCGTCCAGCCGCACACACCAGCTACGCCTGCAAATTTTCAACGTGCGGACAATCATATTCTAAGTGACCGAAGAATCGCAATCAAGCCACTCGCTGGACAACTTGACGTCTCTGTTGGTAACGCCGCCATAGCTGTCCAAAAGTTATGGTATTCAAAAGTTTCTGCCCCGGGTTCCTCGAAGCCTAAAAGGTGATCACACAAAAAAACAAAGAAGGTATATCTGTGCCGAATTTTTTGTTGGTCATGAGGATGATAAGAATCTATTTTCAAAAATCGTCACCAGTGATGGGTTCATCACTTCGTGCTCGAAACAAAGCAGCAATACATGCAGTGCAACCACACAGTGTATCGTCGGGAAGAAGTTCACAACAGCACCCTCAGCTGGCGAAGTCATATCTGCAGTCTTCCGGTACTCAGAAGGAGTTATTCTCATCGACGTACTCCCTCATGCTGAAGCTACCAACACCGAAGCCTGCTGAAAGACTCTTCAGAAACTGAAGAACCGATTCAGGCCTGTTTGTTGCCACAAATAAGTGAACAAACTATTCCTTATCATGGTCAAACGATCGGCCCCAAAGCTTGCTCTAAGACTCATCAGAAATTGAAGAAATGGTTCGTGCGTGTTCGCTGCCACAAAATGTGAGCTAACTTTTCTTTCTCCATAACAAGGCACAAGGCCACACACAAGTCTGCGCACACTGGAGGAGATAACAGCTCAGCGGACACTTCATCCTCATCTACCCTGCAGACTTGATTGTACCTTCTAGCTGATATGCCTTTGACCCTCTGAAGGATGGAGTTGAGGTGAGGTGTTGAATGCTACAGGTGGGGTTAGCCTAGCTTATTCTACCGGCAATTTCTCCACCGTAGCGTCCCTTCTATATTAACAATGTCCTGAAGCCTCTCGCATCTACACCGCTATGCGCAGTCTCTTATAATAGCACAGATTCTCTCCCGTAGTCACCATCTATGCACACAATCAATCCACACAGTCCGCATCACAGTCCACTACAATGGCCTATGTTCTACTGTGACTGAATAAGTGCATACATGGTGACTTCTGAAGGATGGACTCCGCGGGAAGCACTACAGCATTGACGAGGAATTGCTACTGATGAAGTAAGACGTTGGCTGAGACGCAGGCTAGTAGAGTGGTACCATGAATGCACACAGATCTCCCAGTTCGGTGGCGAAAGGTCATAGATTTTAACGGAGATTGTTTTAAAAATTGGGGTTTTTTAGCCAAGGAATTGGGGAAGGATCATCATCATCATCAGCCCTACTACACCCACTGCAGGGCAAAGGCCTCTTTCATGTCTCTCCAATTAACCCTATCCTTTGCCAGCTGCATCCACCCTTTGCCTGCAAACTTCTTAATCTCATCCGCCCACCTAACCTTCTGCCGCCCCCTGCTCCGCTTACTTTCTCTTGGAATCCACTCCGTTACCCTTAAGGACCAGCGGTTATCTTGCCTTCGCATTACATGCCCTGCCCAAGCCCATTTCTTTCTCTTGATTTCGACTAGGATGTCATTAACCCGTGTTTGTTCCCTCACCCACTCTGCCCGCTTCCGATCTCTTAACGTTACACCTATCATTTTTCTTTCCATGGCTCGCTGCGTTGTCCTTAACTTAAGCTGAACTCTTTTCGTTAGCCTCCACGTTTCTGCCCCGTAGGTGAGTAATATTAATAATAATTGGTTTTTGGGGAAAGGAAATGGCGCAGTATCTGTCTCATATATCTTTGGACACCTGAACCGTGCCGTAAGGGAAGGGATAAGGGAGGGAGTGAAAGAAGAAAGGAAGAATAGGTGCCGTAGTGGAGGGCTCCGGAATAATTTCGACCACCTGGGGATCTTTAACGTGCACTGACATCGCACAGCACACGGGCGCCTTAGCGTTTTTCCTCCCGTAGGTGAGTACCGGTAAGATTATGCTGTTGTACACTTTCCTCTTGAGGGAAATTGGTAAACTGCCACTCATGATCTGCGAGAATTTGCCATATGCGCTCCACCCCATTCTTATCCTTCTAGTTATCTCCCTCTCATGATCCGGATCAGCTGTCACTACCTGCCCTAAGTAGACGTATTCCGGCACAATTTCTAGGCTCTCGCTGCCAATTGTGAACTGGTGTTCCCTTGCTAGGCTGTTGAACATTACCTTGGTTTTCTGCATGTTAATTTTTAGACCCATCGATCTGCTCTGCCTAACTCGTTGATCATGATTTGCAGTTCACCTCCTGAGTGACTCAGCAAGGCAATGTCATCAGCAAATCTCAGATTATTTAGGTATTCTCCATTTATTCTTATTCCCAACTGTTCCCAATTCAGGCCTCGAAATACCTCCTGTAGACATGCGGTGAACAGCATTGGCGAGATCGTGTCTCCTTGCCGGACGCCCTTCCTTATTGGAATTTTATTGCTGACTTTATGGAGGACTATAGTAGCTGTGCAGTTGCTATATATATATATCTTCCAGTATTTTGACATAAGGCTCTTCTACCCCCTGATTACGCAATGCCTGTATGACTGCTGAGGTTTCCACTGAGTCGAATGCTTTCTCGAAATCAATGAAAGCTATATATAGAGGTTGATTATATTCTGCGCATTTCTCTATCACCTGATTGATAGTGTGAATATGATCTATTGTGGAATATCCTTTACGAAAGCCTGCCTGATCATTTGGTTGATTAAAGTCTAACGTTGCCCTCACTCTGTTAGCGATTACCTTAGTAAATACTTTGTAGGCAACGGATAGTAAGCTGATCGGCCGGTAATTTTTCAAGTTCTTGGCGTCTCCCTTCTTATGAATTAAGATAATGTTTGCATTCTTCCAAGCTTCTGGTACCGTCGAGGTCATAAGGCATTGCGTATACAGGGAAGGATATGATGTATTTAAATCCAGAATGAAATAATAATAATTGGTTTTGGAGGGAAAGGAAATGGCGCAGTATCTGTCTCATATATCGTTGGACACCTGAACCGCGCCGTAAGGGAAGGGTAAAATCCAGAATGAAACGATGCAGTTTTTGAGAAAAAAATGAGTTGGATTACTCATTAAATGACCCAGCGCAACGTAAATAGGAGCTCGTTCCTCCACCGAAGGTATCAGGATATAAAAATTTTAAACTAAAAATAAAATAAAAACAATGCTTTCGCATTCAAAGCACGCAAGTAGTCTTCAGTGCCGTCCGTAATATTAGTAGCATGCTTTCTTCTTTGAAATCGATGCTTAAAACTTTCGTGTACATGGCTGACGACGTGGCATTGGCCTACGGATGGCAAATAATTCATTACTGAATTTATTATATCGTGCTGCATTGCGTAACAGCCAAACGGTGGCCGTGATGTTCAGTGTAGGTCACTTCATGCATGAAAAAAAAGCTACACAATTATTAATAGTAATTGGCTTTTGGTTTTTGGGGAAAGGAAATAGCGCAGTATCTGCCTCATATCTCGTTGGACACCTGAACCGCGCCGTAAGGGAAGGAATAAACGAAGGAATGAAAGAAGAAAGGAACAAAGAGTTGCCGTAGTGGAGGGCTCCGGAATAATTTCGACCATCCGGGGATCTTTAACGTGCACTGACATCGCACAGCACACGGGCGCCTTAGCGTTTCGCCTCTATAAAAACGCAGCCGCCGCGGTCAGGTTCGAACCCGGGAACTCCTTCATCGTTTTAATTTACTACAGCGCTTTTTTATTTTATTCCAGAAGTGTGCCAAGAGGCATAAGTTGAAAAAGGAAAGGGGGGAAGGAATACACGAGATTGAAAGTTAAAAGAAGGAGTGAAGACCCGTTGTGCTGAGGTAGTCGCAGAGGTTGCTGATGAAACGGTTAAGCGTTGTAGTGATGAAACGTTGTAGTGTAGCTTAAGCGTTGTAGTGATGAAACGGTTGTCCATAGTCCACTTCACGTAGTCGCTATAAGAAAGTGACAACGTGAAGTGGACTATGATCAACCGTTTCATCACTACAACGCTTAAGCCAGCCTGCCACAATAACCAAAGTGAAGCGAATGAAGAAGCGATTGTTTCAGTTTTTTCAAGCCTCAAATGGCCTACATTGAACTCTGACGTCACGAGCACTGTTCTACTATTGAAGCCGAAATATCATGCAAGAACAAATTCGATTATAAATTATTCAGCTGTCCTAAAGGAACACAATATGATAATCCGTGTATACTTAGATCTCACACATCGTTAAAGTGTTATATCATAGCGCCATCCGCTACCGTGATCCGATTCCATGGGAACCCATCTGCGCCTGAGCAGTGGCTAGTGTGCGACCCTGAGGGCCGTGTGCACATGTGGATACACTCTAAACACGAATACGCCTGTATGGGAGTAAAAAGGAAGTGAGCTATGCGCTACAGGACAGCTTACTCACTTTTTACTCTTTTCTGTTTAGACTGTAGCTGGCTCCTCCGGGATAAAGTTCGCGGTAGCGGATCGAACTATGATATAGCGGATCGCGTACCGCACTATGCTATAACTCAATTACAAAAAAGAAAGTATTCAAACAACTTTTCGTGTCTACTCATTTAACTGCACGTGCTAGCCTGTTTTGCATGCCTCGGTCTTCTTGTGCTGAGTCTTTTTCATGCGAGCTGTCTGCACTACACTCAACATGCGCCGAGACTATAGGAGTGACGGCCTTGGCACGCTCCCGAGAAGGCGCGGCACCAGTGTCGCCATCGTGGCATGGTCGGCCAGGCAGCAACTTGGCTAGCGAAGCGATCACTTTCACCTCGTGCTTTGTTCTTTTGCCGCTCCGACGCCCGTCTGCCGCTGACTTTCGGCAGCACTCCAAGCTGCGGTGAAGCAACGCGAGGTATATTTCGGTATTTCTTGTAGCGTTATGAGAGAGGCCTGAAATCGCAGCAGAAGCCACATTGGTAATTCACCAAGACGACCATGCGGCCTACATGAGGAAAAAATAGAGGAACGCGCGGTGGCTCAGTGGTTAGGGCGCTCGGCTACTGATCCGGAGTTACCGGGTTCTAACCCGACCGCGGCGGCCGCGTTTCGATGGAGGCGAAACGCCAAGGCGCCCGTGTGCTGTGCGATGTCAGCGCACGTTAAAGATCCCCAGGTGGTCGAAATTATTCCCGAGCCCTCCACTACGACGCCTCTTTCTTCCTTTCTTCTTTCACTCCCTCCTTTATCCCTGCCCTTACGGCGCGGTTCAGGTGTCCAACGATATATGAGACAGATACTGCGCCATTTCCTTTCCCCAAAAACCAATTATTATTATTACGTTCGTATACTGTAGCCGCTGCTAACATAGGGTAATTCATGAGAGGTTCCTCTCCACCTTTCCTTTCATTAAATTACTTTCTCTCTCATGAGAGGTTCTTCGATTTTTTTTTCTTCGCATCGCAGAGTATTTCTTCGTGTTAAGGAACAGCAGCATCTCTCCGAGACGTCGACCTTCATGCACATGTCGTTCGGAGTTGTCAAATCAAGGCCGCAGCCTCGATTTTGACGCCAGGGGAAACGCGTATGGCGTTGGGTGTGCACATGAGAAGGGCTGCAAGCTCAATAACTTTCTTCTCAGATTTCACTATGAGCACCAATACTCCAGCGTGCAGTGACTTTGACGCCCCTGCTTATTTAAAGGCTTACATATTACATTTACCTTTAACCTACCCGAATGACTCTTAGCGCAGCAACATGGTTCATGTTCAAAGCGAAAAGACAGTGTAAGAAGACAACAGGCGAATGTAAAAAAATTTACGGTGGGCACTTAAGATCCTTTACAAACTGTGAATGTGACAGGATCCTGCGACATAAAGGCCTTACTCTAACGACATTTACCATAAAGATATTTTGACCTCTTTATCATAAAGACATTTACCTAAGTGCCTGTATCATAAAGATTTTCACCACAAAGGCATTTACCATACAGGTCTCAACCTTAAGGCCTTTATCAATGTCATCGTCTCTGATGACCCTCATTATTTTGTAGCGTCCTTTGTCATTCCAAAACTATCGTTATCACTATTACTAACTACTGATGTCTCGTTTAATTTATTTGCTTCATTGCCCATAATGCCCATTACTATCTTACTGTCTATTGATGACGTCAGCGAGACATTGCGACGTAATTGTGACTCGACAACAACGCTGGTTTTCGCTGCCGATGAGCCATATAATGATTTTGCATTAAAACTGCGGGAAAGACAACCACGTAATGGTTCGCCAAAGAGCTTCAGATGCAGTTCTAGCGACTTCAGCTTGCGCACGCCGCTATCTAAAAACACAACAAAAACTTTCTATCAGAACAGATTTTTGTGTATTCCCATGGCCATGAAACTAGTAACAACAAAAAATTTAGTTGTCACAACAAAATTTTCTATAGCTTTGCGCTGCCCTTTGTCGTAGCGACCGAGCGACGAAATAATCTAAAGTGCAACAGGAAAATCTGTCATAAAAAAACATTTTGTCGTATTTTGTACCTGATTTTGTCGGGGTTTTTTTCGGCTGGGAGGCCCTAATCTCTTGTCTGTTTTTGCCCACTAAAGACAACTAAACAGGAACTCTTGATACTGAAGCTCGACCGGTGCACTTTAGCCTAAGATGCCACGATCCGTATAGGCGTAAAGGTTAACGGTTTTTCGCGCGTCAAAATATGCCTTGCAGGTTCCCAGCCGCCATGCCTTTCCACCGGAGCCTGTTCGGCCGTCATCGGGACAAGGACTGGTGGGACGCGTGGGACTACCCGTCGCGCATCTTCGACCAGAAGTTCGGCGTGGCGCTCAGGGACGAGGACCTCTTCGACCGCGAACCCTTCGCCAGGAGACCCTTCTCGACGCTCTCGATCTCATCGCCGCGCAGAGGACAGGTGAGCCGCGGCTGGGGTCACTGCTCTTAATTACAGCTCCGTTTGTTACTTAGTGTGACTAAAGTGCACTAACTTAGGTATCCACAACGTATCAGCAAGGTGGGCTCATCTATGCAGGCAAAAGTGGTCACTATGCTGAAAGTCGGGGCTGCTCAGCCCGGCCTCCGTCAAAGCTCAAGGGTGCCCAGTCCGCTGACTCCGAAGTCTGACCACTAGAACCTCGGCAATTTGTTCTCGCTTAATTCGAACTTCCGGTTTATTCGAACTAATAATTTTTGGTCCTGTCAACGTCAAGTGCATTAAATATTGAACCACTTTAATCTCTGAACTCGATCCGCATAATGGCAACAAAAAAAGGTATCGTTAAAATTTCAATTACCCAGTGTCGACTGTATGTGTCTATGTAGTTGGATACAACTTAAGCCTGCAGTGAAGTTCCGCCCACATTCAGGACTGCCGCACAGAATGCTTCCACGACGGAAAAGTAGTGCGTAGTTCAAACCTTTCTTGTTATCTAAACAAGAAACTAATCACAAGAAAAACATATGGTTTAGAATTTTTTATGCCTGGCTCATTTAATGAAGTCAGACATTAAAAAACACTTTTTTTTACTGTTGTTATTGGCTAGCGGAGTAATGCACGACCGTGACCCAGGGTTAGCAACTGCTGTTTTTTTTTAAGTTTTATCTGCGGCGGCTGCGTTTCTATAGAGGCAAAACGCTAAGGCGCCCGTGGTGTGCTGTGCTATGTCAGTGCACGTTAAAGATCCCCAGGTGGTCGAAATTATTCCGGAGCCCCACTACGGCACCTGTCTTCCTTTCTTCTTTCACTCCCTCCTTTATCCCTTCCCTTACGGCGCGGTTCAGGTGTCCAACGATATATGAGACAGATACTGCGCCATTTCCTTTCCCCCAAACCAATTATCCAGCTATATATTTAACGTTCTCGTAATAATAATAATTATTGGTTTTTGGGGAAAGGAAATGGCGCAGTATCTGTCTCATATATCGTTGGACACCTGAACCGCGCCGTAACGGAAGGGATAAAGGAGGGAGCGAAAGAAGAAAGGAAGACAGAGGTGCCGTAGTGGGGCTCCGGAATAAATTCGACCACCTGGGGATCTTTAACGTGCACTGACATCGCACAGCACACCACGGGCGCCTTAGCGTTTTGCCTCCATAAAAACGCAGCCGCCGCGGTCGTGTTCGAACCCAGGAACTCCGGTTCAGAATATTCTCGTTAGAAGGACGAATCTGGACGATGAGCTTACCGCGACACAAAGCATGTCACGTGAACTAAAGAAAGAAAAGTCGGAAAGTGTCAAGCTAGGTGCGAGACCAGTTCCCCCAACGCGTATTCGCGCATAGCCGTTTTTTATTTAGCGTGGTCATTCACTGTGTACGTTTCTGTCGTGCCCCTGGTTGCGTGTGGCGGTCCGACCAAGTACAGGTCGATTAACGCGACATTCGCGTCGTCACCGCTCACGCAGGTTGCCGGCGGCATGTGCGAGGTTGCGCCTCGCTCCACGGGCGTCTCGGAGGTGGTCAACGACGAATCCAAGTTCGAAGTGCGCCTCGACGTGAGCTTCTTCAATCCCAGCGACATCACCGTCAAGGTGAGCAAGCGCACGAACGCCAACGACGTCTGGCACCTTCCAAGTACGTCACAGAAATGAAGCATCGGAGCGGATAATTTTGGTTATGAAAATTCCGCATGCTCCGCGCTGATGAAAACTTTCCGTATGACGTATGTGTGTTTACACGGACACGGACGGGGAACAACGACGTTAATTTTTTGGGTGATGCAAGCAGGACAAGCTGCCGCTAGGCGGCGCTGCAAGCTTTCTTTCTGAGTTCGAAACCGGAACCACACTACACCTTTTTTTTTTAGAGCGAAAGCTCTACTACTTGAGGTACAATTCAGTTTTGCCTGACTTTGCGCGTTTGACTTTGAAGCCATACCACGTGACCAATGACGTGGTCGCTTTACCTTTGATCTTGACCTTTAGAGCTGAGATTCCCATCGCCTCATGTGACATCTTGCGATGACGTAGCAATGACGTCACACCATTCTTTGCTATAAATACTGTTGGCTTTGCTTTCGCTTGTCTACTAGGTTCAGCCGGGTTGAACCTCAGCCAATTTTTATAATTGTGATAGTTACAATTTCTGTTGCTAGTATCTAGCGGAACCACACACTTCACCTGATGTTCTGTACCAGCATGCATTCCTCTCCATGACGGCCTGTATAGTCACATGGCCTCAGCGAGCTTCACAAGATGCGCTCTCCGCATCAACCACATACAATTCCAGATTTGTAATATCAGTCACAGACTGCACTTTGCGATATTTCTGGACTCCACTGTCCCATTCGCTGCGTGGCAGTTTAAGGCGTACGTGTTTGTAGTATGGAGATTACGGAACCTGAGAGTAAGGCTTAAGATGCAAGCATTAATAATTCGCTTTGGCACAGCTAGTTTTACACGCAATATTTGCCTTAACAAGATTCGCCAGTATAGCAGCCAAGGTATAGAAATTGCAAGATTGACACAACAGCTATTTCAAAGCACTAACACTTAAGGAGAGTCACGTACACATCATGAGAGCCATGTTTAAAATATGGCAAGCAAAGCTATCTGAAATCTAAGCTTTACAATTTGCCCCTTTACCTGCAACAGATATAGTACTTGGCGGGCACCAACTGCCAAAACAGGTCTCCTGCTAAACAGGCTCACGAACAGGAGCAGTCATACTGGCTGTACAACACGTACATTAAGTTTAGGTTTTACCTTGAACCCGTACATCGTTAAGGTCCTCATAGAGCCGACCACACATCCAAGACCAAACCCTTATCAAACGTACCTTGTATTCGTTAACCCTCACTCCACTCCGCGCTTCGGCCACCACCAAGCAAGAATATGTGAAGACCTTTTACACGCAGACTTTGATACGGATCAAAGCAGCTGCATATAACACGATTCTGACATAGGTATTAAGAACTGGCCCACTACCTCTAACCACTAGCTAGCTTCAAGAACTGGGAAGGCATTCAAGGAATCCCACTGAGCACAGAATATCTTATAGATGTCTTGGAACATCTGTAATGGCCATAGACATCTTGGGCTACAAAAGATATCTGCAAGATGCTGTTTTATGCTTGTCTAGAAAACATCTAACCAAGATGACCGGAAGCTGTCTTAGGAAGGGTTTCTATGCCTTCAGCAGCTATGCAAGATGTTTACCAATCCGCTTAAGCAAGTTGTCTTCAAGACATTCTGCTTCAGAAGCCTGGAGGGCTTCCTCAGGAGACGTTTTATGGCTTGAGCTATATGCAACTGCAATGCAATATTTACATTTAAAAAGAAAACACCTAAAGAGAAGCGTGGCCATCAGAGACATAACAAAAGAAAGTTCACAAGTTACCAACACGTACACGCTTGCATAACTGCCTACGGCAGGAATATTTTATTGCCCCGGACATGCTACTCAGATTCCTGTGCCACATGCGTGACAACAAATTCCCTGGCCACTATCCATCTACTAGACAGATATAACGAGTCTTGCCAAGATGAACAAGCCGTCTTAAGGCGTCTCAACTGACCTCTGCGACTTATTGAATGTTTATAAGACGTCTTGACAAGATGTGCAAGACATCTTGCAGATGATTACAAGGCACTTCTAAGAGTCTTGAAACACTTTGTAGAGACCTTCTAGCTCAACTAATGCTCCCACTTTTTTGAGCTACAAGATTTTTGCAAGACTTCTTGTAGATATCTCAAAAAATTCTAGAGGTCTACACGGGTTTGAATGACAGTCTACAGAAAATATGTGACAATCGGAAATCTCAACAACTCATTTTGAGCTGTCCCCATAAGTATACTGCCTGGCTGCTCACTGAGCACAGTACGTCTAAAAGATGCTAAAATCCAAGTGATTTTTAGTAAAAATTGAGACAACCTTTACAGACACCTACAAGACGTTTCTACTTGACATTTTTTATGTAGAATGCATGTGCGTGCCCATAAAATAGCTATTTCTGAGTTTTTCTTCTTTGGTATGTATCAAGACTTTCAACTAACAAAACGTTGCATTTAAATCAGGCGAACTCTAATAAACCAATAATAAATTAACACGAAAATACCTTCAGTAACTTTATAGAATGGTAGTTCTACCCGTGGACATTGCAGAGGGTACTGGAGTGCAGTATTAAGGATGAGCGAAGGTTTCCTGGTAGTATAAGGTGAGTGCAGGGTTTGTAATCTTTTGACGTTTCGTGTGCTTGCATGGATGACTGTGGAGGCCTTCATTATCAGTACCTAAGAAATCTTGGTCAATTAAGACGACGCATCTTGTGGGAGCACTAGCTGAGCTAGGAGGTAGCTACAAGATGTATAAAGAAGTCTAAAAATTTCTTGCAAGCAGCCGACAATTATTGTATCAAGACATTTATAACCGTTCAGTAACCATATCAGAGGCCAGTTGACACGTCTACAAGACGGTTTATCTTTACGATTACAAAAAGTCAGACAAACTTTCGTGGGTGTCTAGAAGTTATCTTTTAGTCAGCTAAGAAACGTCCTCGAAAAATATCTTCTAGCCTAAATAGGTGGAAGTTTAGCTGATCTAGAGGACATTTACAGAACGCCAGAAAGATATCTGGAAATTTCTTGCAAGCCATTTATTAGATGTCTTCCCGAGATGGTTTTCAAACATTAACGAAATGATGATTTACTTAGGACGTCTTCAAGATGGGTTGGACATCTTGTCCAGATTAGTTCGATAGTAGTCTGAAAGATTACACAGTGTTCAATGGGAATTTTGCGTATGCTATTCCAGGATATCTTTCAGATAAATTGCTCACCTTTGCTTGAAGCTAGCATAATCGCAAAGCGCCCAACTCAAGAAACCCAGAATAGGGAGAAACTGCAGGCTCCCAAAATCTGTGTGTAGTCTCCTCCAAGAGACTACCAGAACCTCTCCCCCTCCTCCCTTTGGTAGCATTTTCCGTATCGTGCACAGCATCCGAGCACAGCGCGATCCCCAATACACTATCGTGATCCGCTTGTGCAGGGAGCCACTGCTCATGCGCAGATCATCCCGAAGGCGCCAGATGGCGCCAGGTGCTGGTTTGTCGAGTCGAGACCAATCAGTGCGTGCACACTGGCGGCGCACGGACCGCGCTATGCTAAATCTCCAATGTCAGTCACATCCACCGCGACGCCACGCTCGGCACTATAGGCATAAGCCACGTTTCGCAGTAAAGCAAAAGCGAGAACACAGCCTGCTCCATTCCTAGAACCTGGTCTCAGATGACTTGCACTTTATCCTTCCGGGCTGCAAATTCCCACTTAGATGGGCACTGAGGGGAATTACCCTTATGACTCGAAGCTCCATTTTTGGCGGGATCACCGTCTACATATGCACAGACGAGCTGACGAGCAGACTGTGCATATGTCACGAGGCCCTACATCGCCCCACTTACAGACACCTTGAACCATCACGAACACAACAATCTGCCTACAGGCTCTTGTGATGACGGCGGTAGTAGGACACCCATTCTACCATTTGTAACAAGACGGTTATGTGATCGTCTTACCTTTTTCACAATTTAAGCCCAACGTCAGGCTACTCCGAGCCCGATACGGACAAACCGCTTGTTTCCTGAACGAATACAAAAAAAGTACTCCAGCTGCTCTTTGCGTTTGTGTTTCCGTGACCTGCTGAGTAGAGAGTAGTTTATTTCTCGTAATGCCGGGCATCAGGTGTTAATAAAAGTTCTCTCTCCTACGAGACACATGCATGTGCTAACTCCGGAAAACCCGGCATAAGAAATTACAGGATTTACAAACGCAGCCGTGGAACTGGTACGACGAAAGCATGCCCAGTACCGCTGCTAACTAGTTGAGTTTTAAGACGGAATCTCGCCTGATGAAGGGGAATCAAAATAAGAAATAAATGAACAATCGCCAATTTAAAAAAAAAACAGAATAAAGCTGACATTTTCGTCATTGTGAACTAGGGAGTCGTACGGGCCACGAAACGTCAACAATTTTTTGTCTTTGTTTAGTGAATGTTCGTTTATGTTGAACCGCTACTGAAGTTCATGGGAGCTCATTTGAGACTGTGCTTTTGAAATAAGCTCTGAAAGAACATGCACGTGGCCCGCCCGTTATATCTCATATGCGATGGCACTTGTAAACGTATCTGTTCCCATTGCCTGGCGCAGGTTGTTGGCACGGACTGCGTACTGGTGCATGGGAAGCACGAGGAGCGGCAGGACGAGCACGGCTTCGTGTCACGGGAGTTCACACGCCGCTACATGCTGCCTCCGGATGCCGACCCGGAGCAGGTCACCTCCGAGTTCATGGCGGACGAAGAAGGCGTGCTCGTCATACGTGCTGCCAAGAAGTCGCCAGAGCCGGCGGCACTCAAGGAACGCGTGGTGCCTATCGCCGTCCTGCAGCCGGCCAAGGGCAAGGCCTAAATAAATTGCGATGCTGTACATATATTACATATACGTCTTATGACACACTGCCCTGTGCGGCACTTTCTTATACAGGGTGTCTCACCCAAGACTTTCCATAATTTTTAAAATAGGCTTTTTGAGTTGGAACGCTTTTTTCGGCATAGCATTGTCAGCAGTGTAGTACATCAGAATACAGCTAAGGCGTGGTAACTAGCAGGATAGTTAACTAATATTGTATAGTTAACTTTTTTAACTATTACTGTTAGGCTTCTTAATTACCGAGAGGCGTGTAGCTCAGCGTAAGTGATATCCATGCCAGTTTTTCTAATTTTGAAAATGCAGTTACCCTCGGTGATGTGGCCCAACAAATTCTGGCTATTCCGACAAGTTACGTGCACTGGAGAGGTTGCTTTGCCTGCAAGCTTCTCGAGAGCGCATGCATTTTGCCGCGATGTAGCCAAAATTTGTTAGGCCAAAACGCCGAGGGTAACCGCGTTTTCCAATTCTAAATACTGGTATGGATATTACTTACAGTAGGCTACACGCTTCTCAAAATAATTAAGGAGCCTAAAAGTAACAGTTAAAAAGTTTATTCAATATTAGTTAACATCCTGCTAGTAAACACATCTTAGCTGTATTCTGATGTACTACACTGCTGAAAATGGTGTGCTGAAAAGAGCGCTCCTCCAACTCAAAAAGCCTAGTTTTAAAAATTGTGGAAAGCATTGGGTGAAACACCCTGCATTACACCACTCGAGGCAAAGCTGTGCCCATTGGACTCGTGCGTCCCTTAGCGGAGAATTCAAGATTCTCGACCGTGGCCTCAGCTTACATCGACACAGAAAGCCACCAAAGCGTTGCTCAAACACTTGAAGGCCGCACGCTCGACCGGCCGCCTAGGGTCATTTTCACAAAAAGGTCGAAGGGCGCCGCCATATCTGACACTGGACAGCGAGGCACAGCTGCTCGTATAGAACAAAAAAGGGTTTAGCCACAAACTTGGGCAAGTTCTCTCTATTGTCCAAAAGCCAAGTGCGTCCAGTGTCATGAAAAGTTATATGGACAAACTGTGAATGTTTGCTTCTATCAGCCAGAAGGAGGAGGGAAAAATTCGGCAGACACTTAAGACTTTACGTGTGGGAATGTGAAAGCATTACTGTACCTGGGTGCACTGACACCCACCCACACAACGTACACGCAATTATGACACCATCCGAAACACTGTACAACGAACCGGCTGCATCGAAATTTTGATACTGACAGGCAGCAACTGAAGGTGCATGTGTCGTCCATTCGAATCCCTCTCACAAGCTAGCCTCCAACTTGACTTTCAAATGTAAGCTATATGCAATAAGAAATTGTATGACACCAACCAGAACACTGTGCGACAAATGGCTGCATCGCAATTTTGGTACGATTGTTGCTGGGAACACTGGCAACAATGTTGAGGTAGGCCAGTGGGGAGTATATTAGATGAACAACATTTATATGATTGTCTGAGTGGTGGTGCTCGGCTTGCTCTGTGCATCATACAGCTGCTTGATGATGTCACTCTATTTTTCTGGCCATCGCTCGTACTTTCCGTACCACCTGTGAGTACACACACTAACATGCTGCCAGCTATTCTCGTAATGGGACTAGTAAGGCTTTCGCATTAAAACTATTCAAGGCCAGCACTAAGGCCCAGCGAAAAAGAGCAAACAAGGAGAGGTAATGAAAGTGTTACATGAGTACATAATGTGTTCTGTGCCTGCCTTCCTCTTAGGACAATCAGCTGTGTTGCACCGTCCGAAGTTGCAGAGAATTAGTGGGGCAACTATGGGCTCATGACACCATAGTTGCATGAAAATTGGTTTTGAAGAAAGGAAAGCGTGCAGTAACTGTCTCACTATGGACCCCTCAACCCTGCTGTGAGGGAAGGGTTGGAGGAGGAAATGAAAGAAGGAGAAAGAGGTGTTGTAGAGGAGGCTGGTGCTGGTAATAACTTTATTTGTACGAATATTTGAATATTTTATCTGAAGAAGCAAAGTGCCAGTGGGTTAGTGGAGGGCTACAGAATAATTTTGAAGGCATGGGGTTCTTAACTACATTGCATGGCACATCAGTGCCTTTTGTGTTTAATAATAAATTGGTTTTTGAGGAAAGGAAATGGTGCAGTATCTGTCTCATATATCATTGGACACCTGAACCAAAATGAGCTAGATCTGAACACTGGTGTGATAGGCATCAAAACTTAGTCCTTAGGGAAGGTATATAAGGGAGGGAGTGAAAGAAGAAAGGAAGGAGGAGGAGCCGTAGTGGAGGGTTCCGGAATAATTTCGACCACCTGGGGATCTTTAACCTGCACTGACAGGCACCCGAAGCCGCTGGGGTCCGGTTCGAACCCGGATCAGTAGTCGAGCGCCCTAACCACTGAGCCACCGCGGCGGGTAATTGTGTTTTATACTAAATTGGTTTTTGAGGAAAGAAAATGGTGCAGTAAATGTCTCAGCATCTCAATCTCAGCAGATACCAGAACCGAACCCCACCACACCACCCACTCACTACCCACCATAAGTGAAGGGATAAAGGAGGGAGTGAAAGAAGAAAGGAAGAGAGAGGTGCAGCAAACCATTTCGACCATCTGTGAATCTTTAATGTGCACTGATATCCCACAGCACACGGGCTCCTTTGCATTTCGACTCCATCGAACCACGGCAGCGAAAGGTGGCTATTCTACTCTGGCTCAGTAGCCGTATGTTTGACCGACCTCACAACAAATGTTATTTTACATGTCTGACAGAAATCACACACAGCATCTGCAGTCAACTGCTCAGATTTTTACTACTTCTGCAAAAATCTGCTCTTTTGTCACGAGCACATCTGTTCCCTTGGAAGCAGCAAAAGTTTACGGGACGAGTGTTCTCACAAAAAATTTATTGTAGCTCTGCCTCGTGACCCAGTCACTTGTTATCAATACCAGAGGACAGAGCATGCACGTACCCTCGTACCTTGGCCCCTTTCAGACGACTGGACTGCACAAATGCACCGAAAAAAATATTTTTCTGTGCACTCACATCCCTTAAAGGGGCTCTGAAACGCCTTCCGAGGAGAGCACATTAACTCACCGTATTTACACGATTGTAAGTCAACTCGAATATAAGTCGACCCCCCCAAATCGCATGTCCGCAAAAAAAAATAATGTTGACGCGAATGTAAGTCGACACCCCCAATTGCATGTCCGAACAAAAAACACCGGTGGAGCGCTTCAAGAACGAAAATTTATTGCATAGATGGGCTATTCATCCTCACTTCAGTCATCTTCAGTGGTACTGCTGTCGTCGTCGTCGTCGCCGCTGCGATCCCACAGCACATCGTCCTCCATGGAAAGCCCGCACTTCCTAAATGACCGCACCACGACATCGCGTGGAACGGCCACCCAAGCGGAAATCACCCACCCAGGGAGGCTCTCTTCACCAGGGAGGCTCTCTTCACGCGCCTCGTTAGCGTAAGTTCCTGCCCTTCTGCTGCCAGCCACTCGTACTCACGCCGGAGCAAGTCCTTGAATGGCTTGTTAATGCCAACGTCTAGTGGCTGCAGCTGCCCCGTCAGACCGCCGGGAATCACCAGCATATCTGTATCTTCTTTTCGGAGCTCTGCCTTCACTTTCGCAGTAAGGTGGCCGCGAAATGAGTCCAGCACGAGGAGGTTCGGATTGCGATTTTTGAGGGATGCCCCTGGCCTCAAAAGCCACACCCGACGGTACCAATCAATAACTAAGTCGTCCGTCATAAAGCCTTTTTCGTTCACTCGCACAATCACACCTTTCGGGGACATTTCCTTTGGCATAGTTTTTCTTTTGAAGACGATGTACGATCGGAGCTTTGTGCCATCTGCCAAGCATGATAGCATAACAGTGAACCGAAGTTTCTCGTTTCCTGTCGTGGAAGCTTAACCTCGCGAGCTCCCCTCACGCTCACTGTTGTGTTGCTCGTCATGTCAAAGTAGACGGGAGTCTGGTCCGCATTGCCGATTTGGCCGAGCAGGTATCACCGTGAGTCGCGGAGCTTGAGGTAGTGCCTATGGAAGGCGAGAACTTTCTCCTCGTAAGCAGCAGGCAGCTTCTGGCATACACTAATACGCCGACGAAGAGAGAAACCAGCCCTCTTCATAAATTTTGAAGCCCAAGCCCTGCTTGCTTTGAAGTCTGTTCGGAGTATTCCAGCTTCCGCAGCAAAGACCCGGGCTTGTTGCGTGATCATTTCGCATCTCACTAGGAAGAGACCGATCCCGTATTTCGGTGACATACGCTGCAAGCTTGACCTCCAGCTCCAGAAAGCATCCCGATTTCGGCCCGCGGAAACCTCTTCGTTTGGAGTCGCAATAGAAAATTTTGTCTCGCTGCATCCACCACTCCTGCACCAACCGTTCAGAAACGTCAAACTTGCGGCCCGCCGCGCAGTTGTTGGTTTCTTCGGCGTAAATGATGGCCTCCCTCTTGAACGCTGCAGTGAATGAGCGCTGAATGCTTTTCAAACCTGGAGAGCTCATGGCGAAGCACGCAGCCGGCAGTCGAGTCAAAAGCACCAACTCCAAGCACCACCAAACAAAGAGTGATCGGTGTCGAGGCGTCGGCTCTTCCAGCAAACATCGGCATTCCCCAAAAGCGCTGCTCTTACGTATTGCGCAACCAACTGAAATAGCGGCTCTTCCATCAGCTAGCGACACTCCCGGGCGCTGGCGCAGACTCCGCGATTGGAACAGCGGGACAGCGGCCCTTCCCGCGAGTGAAACGAAATGAAATTGGTTTTGGGGGAAAGGAAGTGGCGCAGTATTTGTCTCAAATATCGGGGGAAACCCTGTTGTAAGGGAAGAGATAAAGGAGGGAGTGAAAGAAGAAAGGAAGGACGAGGTGCCGTAGTGAAGGGCTCCCGAATAATTTCGACCACCTGGGGATCTTTAACCTGCTGTACTGACATCGCACAGCACACGGACGCCTTTGCGTTTCGCTTCCATCGAAACGCTGCCGCCGCGGTCGGGTTCTAACCCGGGTATCCTGTTCAGTAGCACTGAACCATCGCGGTGGGTAACGGTGTGCGCAGTAAAAATAAAAAATGAAAAATCCTGGCCAAAAAGCCCGCGGAATACCTGAATGCTACGCTTAGAGCCGTAGAGCAAACAAAAACTTCTAACATCGCAGTAGCGTCCCTGACAGATTGTTTTTCTTGCTTTTATTGGCAGTTCAAGGTTTCATTTCGATTGTAAGTCGACTCCCCCACTTTGGAATTTTAAATTTCAAAAAAGGGTCTACTTACAATCGTGTAAATACGGTAATCACTGCACTGTGTTGCCATGAACACCAGAGCCAAATAATACACTTCTACACGCAGCAGACGACCCACAATCACGCGTCAAAGTTGGCGAGCCCTTCCCGGCGACTTTTTCACGCTCGCACCCTCCTCCGTCCCCCGCATCTGCGTAGACAAGGTGAGAGGTGGCCATTGGTTAGATTCTTTCAGACGTCAGGCAGCTACCATGGCCGCGGCCAATAAGCCGCTTATCTCCGGTGGGTCGGGAAGCTCCGCTCCCGGAGGGGGGGGTCGGCGACGAAGCGCCTACCTTCCAGCGTGCAAAAAGTGACGAAAGGAGAGGAAAAGGCGCGAAGACGCTGAAATTCAAATTTTAACCACAGATAACTCAGCTTCTACAATGCGCATTTAAAAAATTCTTGCTGGACACTATTCGTGAAGCGGCGTGCTTCAATATCCCATTCATGCCACAACATTATTAGAGCCCCTTTCACAGCCCCTTTAAACTTTTGCTGCTGATAGTATGTACATGGTTTCTTTGTGCTAGAAAACGATGTCAGAACTGTTCAGCTTAACAGAAAACTTAGCTTAACAGAGTTTGTTCTCAAGGAAGTTTGCTGCAATAAGTAACAACTAAGATTCATTGTCTTCTTTTGCTTCATCAAAGCTGTAATGGTTCACTGATTAGTACTTGCAATCAGATTTTAAAGATAACATCATAAACAGTCAAAACTCTATATACTCTGAAACCTGCATTACAACCATCAGATTCACACAGAGCTTTTAAATGTATAGCCCTAGACAATAATGTTGAATGCTCGCGGTGCTAAATGTCCAACAATGAGAAAACGAAGCACAACTTCACAGAAAAAAACACTGAACTAAACGCACAACTTTCACCGCCTGAAAATATTTGTACAGGCATGCCTTCGCAGGCACAAAACAAAGCTTGTACTAGCCTGCCTATGAACCATCTAGTGTGTGCTTGTGAAGGAATATCAGGCTGAGAAAAGGGAAAGAAATTAGACAAGCACTTCATATGCAGCATCCGTCAACACCAATTCATTGTGTCACTCACACATATCATACATGCAGCCATCCCGAGCTGCAAATACAAAGAAGCCCAAGCTTGCACTAAACTTCTACATTTAGCAAGCAACAGTAACCCAAGAAAATGACAACACAAATGCACCGCAGCAGTTGCTTCTTACAATGCACCATCAGCAACAACTTCAGCTTTGCTGCAACAGCGCTGAACACATTGCACACAATGTGTCCCTAGAACCTGCGCCAAAGTATGACGGCATTCAGGAAACTGCACTCTGGCCGAATTTCCCTATCCAATCAAACATATGCGCCAGGCGAAGTCACTCGGGTGACTGTAATGCACATGTTTTCATTTGTCAGAAAGGACTCTACCACAACTGGTTCTTTCTGCTGCAACTATAGTTACAGCATTCCGCTGCCCCCTGTTTCTTTGCCTCCTTTGTTGCAACTTGGTTTTGCTCTCGAGTCCTCAATATGGCCAATGCTGGTAGGAAATATTTGGAACTATTTCAAATAAGAAGGACATGGAATGTGTAGAGAGCCTATTTAAAGCTATCATGCCCCTGTTACATGGGTGGTTTCAACTCCCATTCAGACCAGAGTTCATGGAAACCACATTTGGATGACATCTTATGGCAGCATCAACAGCTGCCGAGAAAGCACTGGCAGTTGAGTCCAATCGCGATCTCAGCCTTAGCTGAATGGGTCAACTGACGAAACGGAAGTTGGCAGTCTTCCGTACCAGGCAACACAGTTTTAATTCTAGCTGCCATCCATTTCTAATTGCACGCAAGAGTGCGTCCTGGTCGATACAGATAGAAATCCATAACCTTCACAATAAAAGACGCAAATAAGCAAGAAAAACACAAAACATTACCAGAAAAAGCCACAACAGAGCGCTAAAGCCAACAGTATCTCAGCACGGTTGCCTTACGTTTGTACAATGCTCAGTTACAGAATAGGCAAAATAAAAAGCTTGCACCGAAACTGCAAGTAGGATAATCAAGTAAAGTTAAATGAGGTGAGCGCTTAAAATCAAAATGACCAGATAAAAGTATCGTCTTACTTATTCATGAAGGGCATTACACGTCACCACGTTATCGAAAGGTTGAACCAAGTTCCACGAACAGTGCCATGTAAGAACGGTTCAACATTCCAGCTCTTCAGTTACAAACTGCCTGTCAATTTAATGGCAGTCGCAAAGCAGAACTGCCGCTGACCTGAACAGTAGTTAAAGCTGCCAGTGTAACAGGGGTACCAGCCACTTCCATTCCTGTTATGCATGGCAGACTGCAGTGCTTAAATCAGACTAGCAAGCACGTCGGCTGTGATGCCCCGAGGCAGCATGTGGTCGAGCAATTCCAGTAGAGAGCCTAGCTCCTTTGCTGTCAGCTGTAGAAGACAGCAACCATGGGGTCTTCGTGCTGCACAGTGAAGAGCACCTCACGGAACTTGTCCAACAGAGCAAGGAGGTGGGAACGACGGACGTTTTCGTAGTACATGATCTCCTCGAGGTGGTCCTTGCCCTTGAAGTGCGGACATAACCTGGAACAAGACAAACTCACACTTATTCATCAGTGCACTGTTCACTGCACCACTGGCAAGAATGGGGAGCTGCTGCTATACTGTGCAGCAGATACTGCCACCATGCTAGTAGTTATCATGCAGCATAAATAAAGAGTACTGCTTTGAAGCACTTACAGTGAAACCTTTGTTGAATATACAATGCAGCACTTGCTCAATGACAGCTCTCAGAATAACTTGAGACAAAAAAATAATACAAAAGTGATTAAAGGCACAGAAACCTTGCAAACAAGTAGAAATTATCGAGTGTATAAGCATGTTTACTTCAAAGAAATGTGTCATTGAAACAGCAGTACTACTGGCCTTCAAGTGCTGCAGAAAATTCCAACAAGAAACCTTAACCACAAAAAAATCAAGCATACAGTTACACACTATTACTGAAGAAATGAGAAAAAGAAAAAAAGATGATGAGAGTCCGTAACAGTGCAACTCTACACTGACAGTTGGAAAAAAGGAGTCATGGCAGCAGTGCCCAATGTGTCATGCTTTAACATCATCACTACAAAATGGAGCACTCTTGTTGCCCAGCTCATTAATTTCCTGTTTACCAAGTTCCCAAGAGTGAACTTGCAGGCAGCGTATACATCTGTCCAACCAGGGACATTGCGCCAGCTTTCCTGGTTTCCACAACTGCAAAAAGTGACACCACACCTTTTCTGGACCACCAGTACTTGACCAAGCTGTCTCAAGCTGAGCATTTTTTTTTTGTCATCTCTTGAAAAAAAGAAAACTAGTTATAAAATAGAAGAAGCTGTGCTTTTCACACATATTTATGAAGTAATCATTAATTGCATGCTCAAAATATGTTCCCTTTATATTGGAGAGACCTGCACAAAGCAAGTGCAGTCTAACTCGTGTGCAAATGACATGGTCCCCGGAGGCTGGTTTTGCATTGCAGCAACTAAACTCATCCTCACAAAACAGGAGCCAACAACAAAGGTAAGGGATACAAAGAAATATGCAAAGCAACCAACAACAGCAGCTCAGAGCACTTTTACAATGCCATATTGCTCAACGGCATTACTGTGGCCATAACAAGCACAATAGGGAGAGACGGACTAGTTGGTGACTAATAGTTGAGTGCATCTTGAAACTGCGCAAAAAAATACAAGGGACGAGGAAGAAACCAACAGGACGGAGCGCGGAACTTCAACTGGTTTATTACAACAGTGCGTCACATTTATATGTTGTATAAACATCAGACTTCAGGAGCACCACGCAAGAATAGGCGCATTGGCGGGGGGAGGGCATGTGGCCGACCATTGTCGCCACTGCCGTGGTTGCACGCCTCGGTTCCGCGATACCACTATCCTCAACAAGTTCAGGTCTAAACTGAGCAGAGAAGTGTACGAGGCCTACTGTATCAAGAAGGAATCCGGCTCGTGTGTCAGCAAAACCTCAGTTAACCTGTCCGATAAAGAGCATTCGTATCTAGATTGCATGATGTCTCGTACACGCCTGCGCACAAGTGTTACGTGATGATCATTTGTCATGTTACAATGTGATTACGATGATTGTATAAATGTGACACATTGTTGTAATAAACCAGTTGAAGTTCCGCACTCTGTCCTGTTGGTTTCTTCCTCATCCCTTGTTTTTTTTTTGCACGGTTTCAAGATGCACTCTACCATAACAAGATAAGCGGGAAACACTTGGAGCTACCTGAGAAAGAGCTTGCGGTCCTCGAGGTTTCTGTAGGCAGGCACTCTTGCGACAGCCTCCTTCTCATCCCACGAGAGCGCAAACCGTCCGTCCGATTCCGCCGGAGACAGGTCTTCTTCCGAGCCGCACTTTGACGACTGGCTGGACTGACTTGGGCTACCTATCATGGAGTCCTCACTGGGCACTGCACACGTGAAGAGAACAGTGAAAATGCAGATGGACACCGTCAGCCCAAACTACGTCTACTCATCTCATATTAGCTCTGTTTTGTGCCACCTATGGTCGCTTCATTCCAACGAATTTCCCAAATTGCATCTCACCACCCAACGACCTGTCGCTCACTGCCACGTTCACCTTCTGTCGGAATTCACTCCATTACCCTGAGGGATCAATCATTGTCCCCTTCCGCCCATAAACAAACCTAATGGGAAGCGCTAATTTCTGCGTGTAATTAATTATTGCTCTTGAAGGTCAGTTGACATAACATCTAGCCTCAAAGGATAAAAAAATTAAACCGTCAATGTTAATGTTGTGGGGTCATTGTTATGATAACCCCACAAATACCTGCACGTTGGGCTTTTATTGATGAAACTGTCACCTCAGTAGAGATCAAAGATGCACCCGAGTAACAGGAAGCTTAGACTTCGGTATAAAAAAGTGCGGAACAGCTAAACAGGCTTATTTTCAAAGCACTCACAAACATGTGGACTGGGCTGAAACATGTACAGTAGACTCGCAACAATTGAAACTTAGATAATTTGCGCTTTTGGTTGATTAAAACTAATTTCGAAATTTTGGTTGGCTGGATATATTTTAAATGCATTTCAAAACTGCCTCATTCGTAACACAGTTTCACTTGACTCGCTTAATTAAAACTTTGACTTGCTCCAACACCCCCAGCATACAAGCGAGAGGCCGAGGAAGGATACATCGGGTTTGTGGTACTGCGGGAGCTGAAAATTGAGCCTCTTCAACAGGTTAATTTGGACCTGGTCCGAAGGAGGGTCGTGTGTGGGTGCGATTGGCACTTCAAACAAACAGAACTCCAAGCAATTGGAGGTACTGCACGTTTAATTTTCTAACTTTGCAACCGGTCTGCAGCGATAGAAGCTATCGGACACAGATTAACAAGCCAAGACAGCTGTGCGCCGTTAAGACTTTAGTCGGAGCATCACTGGTTCTTTTTCTTTTTAGAAAGCAACTCACTGTTCCCGTGCAAATGTGTGCCCCCTCGCTTCCACCCGCGCGGTCCTGTGAGCCGAAAATACACACTCATCCCGAGTTTCTCATTGTGCGGTGAGGCCTCCTTACATGGACACCGCTGCTTATGAGGAATATCCAAATTTGCGACATCACACCTGTGAAGGAGACAGCAGAAGGCCCTACTAATCTGGAACAGTTTTGCTTTGATTTACATGCTGTACATACAGCACATGGAATTGTTAAATCATAAATCACGCAGTTTTCATTCAAAGGCAGAAGATCACAGCCTATTTTTCATCAATTAAATTTGCTGCACTGCAAAATAGTTTTCTGAAAAATTTTTTGTAGCCATTCGATTATTCAACTTTCAGATAATTTGGATTTTTTTTCCAGTCTTCTGAGGTCACAATTCATGCAGTTTTATTGTATTGGGAAAGAAGTGCATTACTCACAAATAATTTGAAAATACTACTTTGCCTGATACCCTTAAAGCAAGTCACATTTTGCCTTGGATCACATTAAGTTGCACTGCTGACAATTCCAAGTTCTAATAAATCAAACACAATGCACAATAATATTTTATTGGGGCCAAGCATGAAAGAGCGATATATTAGCAGTATCACATGCCTAGCTCGAGTGTCCATTTCCTCTTCTTGATTTCAGCTCTGATATCTTTAACCTGTGGCATACGATGAGCTGTCCATATACTATAGAAGGTAGTGGAGGCTATTATCATCAAGAAACCTCGGCAGGGTCCGGCTCTTTGTGCAGTACACACGGCTGGGCCTCTTCATATTCTTGTCAACACACTTTTACAGTGTTGACCATTTTCTTCAAGCATTGATTGTTTTAAAGATTGCAAGACCTGTCACCAATGAGCATTGACTGCTGTATACCAAAGGGCATAATCAACACTGGTTGTCACACTTTGTCTCTCATTGGCGCAGTCAGGCCATAGGTGCATAGAAATGGAACGGCGTGTAAATACTATCGCAGTAAGCTGCGGTAAGCGTCCAGTCCGGATCCCATCTATTCCATTAACAAAGAGGGTTGCACGAGTCATGTGCTGCATACACAGGGTGGTCACTTCATCATTGCCATATATGCCCAATCATTCTGATATGCAATCAGAGCCGCTACCTCTTACACCACTCCTCTCCCACCAATCAGAGCACTCTCTCCCCTCACTAGCTTGCCCTCGTCCTCCGCTTTCTTGCTCGTACTCTTATGGTTGCATCACCATTGAAGGATGCCGCTCAAACCAGGAAGTGACGCTTAAAGGAACACTGAAAAGGGTGCTCGAGCTTGGCCTTAAAATGCTTGCATTATGCAGAGTACAGGCCACTGAGCGTTCATGCCGCGTACGAGACCTCGAAAGCAAGCAGGAGATTTACAATACATTTTTAAAAATTCCCGCTTTCACACCTCGTAGCGACGCGCGCTGCTGGGCTTTCGCACGAAACCTGGCATACAATGTCATGTTGTGCAAGTGACATCTTTCAAGTGTCATGCAGCTACCATGGCCGCGGTCACTCCGCGCGCGCCGGCAGCCGGCAGAGGTAGAGGATGGACCAAGTTGGTGGGGCCGGCGGAGGAGCGCCGACATTTTGGTGTGTGAAAATTGACGAGAGAGGAAAAGGCGCAAGATGCTGAAGTTCCAATTTTGACTGCATGTAACTCAGCTTGCACAAGACGCATTTAAAAAATTCTTGCTGGAGGATATTTGTGATGCGGCATCCTTTAAGATTCCAGATAGACTTCAACTTCATTCAGAGCCCCTTTCTGAGGCCCTTTAACGCTTGCACTGTAAAAAAGAGGGTGTCAGCTCCTCTCCTAGCAAGACAGCCCAGACAGCACGGCCTGACCTGAGCCACTGAAGTCTGACTGGCTGGTAGCTGGCCGATGGCCCAGGTGAGGCTCCGAGAGGTAGGGTCGTGACCCGAGGTAGCCATTGTTTGGCTGCTCGGTCGGCACGAGGTAGACGTACGTGTGGAGCTGCATCAGGATCTTCTCCTGGAGCATCCACACCAATATCTGCAGCAGCTGCTTCTGCAAACAGCACAGGAGGCAGAAGAAATGCAGCTAAGTTAAAACATAACCTTGCAATGCGAATCAGCGCATAGCAAGAGCGGCGCTGAAGTTTTAGAGCACAGCTCTTAAGCACCTGTTCGTGGGTTGAGCCGCATCGCCGCTATCGCTGTAACTGAGCCAAACCATAAATAAATAAATAAAAATAAACATTGCTGCAACTGGGATTTGAACCTACGGCACTGCGAACAGATCAGCTTCACTGGCTACTACACGAGAGCACTAGGCCATCGCCAAAACCGATCATGCCTCGTGTTATACTGGAACACATGGTCATGCTGCGCATTGTACATGGTTGTCTTCTTCAACTAATACTGCTATCGGACTAATATAAACATTCTCGTGCACTGTCCATTGCACATCGTTGTCTTCATCAACTAATACTACTACTATCAAACTAATATCATCGCCAGATGTGCCGACGACCCAGCAAAGCAAAACAAATGAGACTACCAGAGCAAAAACACCAACAGAGCTGCACCCAAATTTCGCACTAGGGAGAATCGTAATCGTCCTTAGAATTTTTGGGAGGTAACAAAGGCCCAAACCATCTCTGAAACCGAGTCCGTCTGTGAAGCCTGTGCATAGCTGGCCTTCAGCATCACACATACATCCCACTGTATGCTGCCATCATCAGCTTTCGTCTTCAATTTCTCCCTGATTCTGTATTTTACCTTTCCTCTAGTGTGGAGTAGCAGAGCAAAGCGATCCCGCTCCAGAAGACCTCTCAACTCTTCCGCACATTAAAGGTTTTTATCTTCATTTCCTTACCGTAATGTCGACATAGTTACTTTTTTAAGTCAAAAACATAGACATATTGTAAGGCCAGAGGAAAAATAAATATTATTACTGTGCAGGAAAAGACTTTAGTTTCTGTTTGGCCAACATCAGAGCCAGTTTAAGTGCCCAAATACTGCACCCGTGAGCACAACCGCAGTTCTATTGGAACTCATGAGCAGGCCAGAAGACTGCTGCAAAAGATGAATGACAACTAGTACCCCAAGTAATGTCAGCACAAGAAATGCAGCAATGGCCACTTCATTACTGTCTTCAGTGGCCTACCAGTGCTAGCAGTATGTCAAACAGCACACCCTAGATGAGCCTTGCCTTTTGACCAATGCTATATGAAATTTTGAATCTTGAGAGCAGATTATTCCCATCTGTTACGTCAACCTCAACTGCAAAGCTAAACTCCAAGACTCGAATCAAAGCACAGACGGGCAGTTTCAGCATGGCGACAAATGCCCTATTGCATGCCCCCCTACCCTATTAGGACATTAAACCAGGTACCACACAGGTGGCACAACAAATGGTGCACACACAAATCCTTACTCGCTCATTCTTGAGGTCCATGGGGTCATTCAGTTGGGAAAGTGAAGTGGGCATAGAAAATTTGGACATGATGGCTGGCAGGGAGACACCAGGGAACATCTCGGCAAACCTCTCGTGCACAGGGGATTTCCTGCAACGAGTTAAAACCTTCGTCACAACCGAATCACTCCCAGGAGTTGCAAGAGCCAAGCGCTATGCGTAAGAGTAGGTGAATAAACAAGCCCAGGTTCATGAGGTTTGCCACATCCATTGGGCTTGCAAACACATAAGCAGCAAGCTGTGACTTGCAATCACTTTTACTGATTTGCTGTTCCCTCTCATGACTTGCAATTCTAGCTTTTACAGTGAAAGCTGTTACAGCTTTGGTTCAGCCATAGAGCCTTGCGTTCTACCGCAGAACCTACAGCATCATTCATACAATGTTAATTACTCAGTAAATAATTTGAATTTATGTTAATTTATTCATTTACACACATCTTACAGGCCTCAAGAGGAGTACTGTGTAAGGGGTCAAATACAGAAGTTTGTGTAAAGTAGGTTAGAAATCGAGAGCATAACAGTAAGTACAGCAAAATTGACCAAAAACCGGTTAGGTCAGATTCTAAATATCGCAATTCACAAGAAGTGACATGAAGTACAAGACGACAACTATGCGCCATGGAACAAAACAGGGGAAATGCGCCAAGTATCATACAAATGCAAAAAAAAAAAGAAATTTCAGGCACACGTGAGGACAACCGCACATTAAGAGAAGCAATGAGGCAATAGTCTCAAGTGACCGAAAAAACAGTTATACGAATCTTGAGTACAGAAATGACGTGCTAAGCGTTATCAATGAAGTTTTTGAACAGATGTTCACTCAATGTTCGAGCGGATGAGCAGATTATTCAATTCAATTCAAAGAGACTTAATTCAGATCACCACCTGCCAACCGTGGCAGGTGGTAAAGTGGAGAAAGGGAAAGTGCTAGAGAAGAGAGGCAGGGTAGTAGGCGATGGGTGGCCAGATCAGATTTTGATGACTCACCTTAGCACAACTAGGTTTTCTCTTACAGCTGATGATGTAGATTCCACGGCAGAATGCAGGGCTAAAAAACTATAACGGCTTTTGCTGATTAATGCCCCAAGCCTGTAAGCTTAGCTCTACAAATATTTTGCTTGTATTTATATCTAATATGAACACTTCTGCTTAGGCCACAGCGATTTAAAGCACCGTCAGATAAACAAATAAATTATCCCAAAGGACAATGAACAATGAACAAATAAACAGATGGACAATCAGGAACTATGTCAAGCCAACAGCACATTCACTGGCCACGCCATTTTCTGAGCTGGGCAGTGAAATACAAGGTGCACTGAGTGCCATAACTCAGCTAAATATGCTAAACATATATATGGGAATTGAGGGAATTGTGAATGGCACATTCAAATGCATTAAATTAGTGCGGGGGTACTTCCGAGCATTTCAATCAGGTCTAAGTACTCTGCGTAATTTATGGGTAATCAATACATCTCATGCGGAGTTTGTTTTTTTATTCACACATTATAAAACACGCAGTTTTGCTTCACCTGTCTCACACCTAGGGAAACTTCCATCAAGTATATGGGGGAAAAATTAAGGGTCTCTATGTGCGCAGATTGAAAAAAAAAAAAAAAACTTCGCTGATAAAAAAAGGAGCCACAATTAGCGCACCTCCGAAGCAGGCACAATTTCTCAAGATTACAATATGCATAAAAAAAAAAGCATGTTACTTATTACCCAAGCCAGATCCAGTCTGGTTCTTAAAAAAAGAAATGATGGTCGATGTGCTGAGTTACGTCAAATGCAAATTACGTGCGCTACCAGTTCGATTTTCCCTTCAGTTCCAGTGTTCAGATTCAGTGTTCACGGATGGCAGTTGTTCGGATAGCGATAAGGGGCTAATGTCCATTATATGAGGAACTGGTAATTCTCTACATCCATAGATCACTGGGAGTCTTCCTACCACGCCTGGCGCAGTGGTGCAGCAGTCAAGTTAAGATGCGCCACTGCACTTCTGCGGCAGGTGCCGCCACCGGTGGGACATGGGTTGCTTGGTTTAGAGTGCAACCCAGGTTGCACTTTCCAACCAGCCTCTTACGATTAAACGCGCTGCCACCTGACATGGGGGCCAGGCTGCTCACCTGCCACAAAACAGGCTCCAGACAAACAGGCTTCAGACGGACAAATTCACAACGGCCGCTGTAAGTGCTAGCGCACTGAAAAAATTAAAAGCTTGAGGGCTTTTACAAGGCGGAGGAACATGCCCGTCTTTTTTCAACCGAGCAAAAGCTCTCAGAACGCATGCAAAACGTCTGAAGCAACACCCCAACCAAAACGATTTATGTGAATGTTGTGTGCTTATATACACACAACTGGGTTATAAGCCTACTTCTAACCCGTCTTTCTGTTTCAATTTTCCTCCTATTTCTTGTCCGTTCATTTAAACCCCTTTTTAACTACCTTCCATGACATCTGGTGCACTGTACGAAGCAAAAAAAAAAAGCGCAAGTGAAGACTTTGTTGCTGCAGTCTCGGCCCATGCGAGTTCCACGAAGCACACTCACACACTGGTTGGTGCATTGGGAGCAAGCACGTAGCAGTTGCTCTCGCACAGAGGGTAGATGATGGTGGCCTTGGCCCAGTAGACCAGGTGGGCCGACAGTTGGAACACCTGCCACAATTGAGCCGCCAGTCAATCAACTGGCTGAGTGATTCAATGATATAAATCTCTGTACTTTCAAAGCACAAATATGGCCCATGCACTGCAACCCACTGCTCAAAGACACTCTCCAGCCTATTCTGTCATGTGAGTTAACTCTAAGACATAAGACTTTTTCTCCTCAATCAATGCTTGTGTTTGCACAAAAGTGGCCACATCCTACTAAAGACTTGCACAGACCATACATAGCAGGGGTGCCAGTGATGACAACGTCACCTGGCAATGCCAAGACAGGCACCAACATCTTTTGTATCAGCGGGTTATGTATATGGCTAATTGCAAAAATAAATTACTCATAGGATGGCACAAGTCGTCCATGCTTCTACCTCAAGCCCTGAAATAAAAATAAACTGTCCCAAAAATAGTCCGCATATTATGAGCTTCTAACGAGAGCAGAGCAAGCGTCTACGCTTCGGACCACCAGAAAGCCAGGGTTCGGTCAACAGCTTGGTAGCCCGGTCCAGCAACTACGTTAAACCAGATAAGGCTGACAGTGATAGATGATGACTGCAAAATACAAAACTGTGCCAAGACAATCCAAGGAACACAGTAATGAAAACAGCAAAAATAGCTCCGTTAGCATCTGGAGTGATAGCATTAGAAAAATCACATGCCTGTCTCAGAGCAAGATCCGTATCCGCTGCCAGCTGTACCAGGCTGCGCATTGGGCTAGCTGTGTGGATGAGCCGAACAAGTGCAGATGACGCATCATTGGGCAGTGACTCGACCAGTTCCCTTGGATCCACCAGAAGAAGCAACGCATGGTACGGCCTGGTGCAAACAAACATCGAACAGCAAATGCTATTTTACGCGACAGCATATACAGCTCATTCGGTGCTATTTTTCAACCATTCCTGCTATTACGCGATAGCATATGCAGCTCGTTCAGTCGAAAAGCCATAGGCGCAGTCGTAGTCGGCACCACATGCCGGAAATAATTGGGGGCTGCGTAAAAAAAATCGTATGATGATAATTCGTGGTTCTAGTGACTGAGGATTGATTGGTATGCGATTGGCAATGATGAGTTAATTAGGTCATTATAATTAGTTGATTAATTAAAAAGATTAAAAATTGAAAAAAGGGAGTGCAAAGGTGTCAAAATGCTCAGAATAAAAAGCAAATGCTTGATGATGTTAATTAGAAAAGTTCAGAGTGTGTAAATGATCAAGCAATTAATTGAAGCAATTGAAAAAAAAAATGCATTCAAAGGTGTCAAACTGCCTAGAATGGAAAGCGTAACCCACTACTCTATCGAGTCATACCCTTATGGCAGAGCTAAATGGATCTCTCCAATTTTTCCCAAATGCTAATTTTTCACTATTTTTCAACATTATCAACTCCATTTCGAAGGCTACTCAGTCAATTCCTCAGCTGCACGTCTGGAAAAAATTCCGGTAAGTACGATAACTGCTAAGCAAAGAACTTGACAGAAAAAGCTTGTGATATTCCGTCACTTAGTAATCAATGCAATAGGAAACTCCTACAGAAGAGGGGGACAGAGGAATTTCAAACAGCCATAACCTAAAAAAAACCTGAAAAGCACAAGAACTTTACCTGAGTTGTGTCAAGCACTTCTGAATGGCTTCAGCCTGTTCAAATAGAAAAAGAAAAAAAAAACTTGCTGAGCATGAATGCTTAAGAGCATATACGACACGCATTATAATAGGAGCTTCGACAGAAGCCCATGTATCGTATCAAGGTTCTCTTCATGACTCTTTTTTTCTAGGCCTTCCTGGACAGCATTGCATTCTATCAAGGGTCGAGGTTATACTGGACATCAGTGCCATACCGGTCTTTCAAATGCAAAAAAAAATGGCTCACAATTTTTAAGCATGAATAACAATACAAAACTCTCGAGATAAGAAAAACTCAATCTGCACAGAACCTTCAAACAGTATCACTCATTTCCCTTCACAGCAGGCCTCCCACAGTTTTGCAATGTATGGAAAAATTTTCGATAAATTAGGCTGCTTCCTTTTCTCTTAGAGACATGTCGTAAAGTTGGAAGACTCAATATAGAATAATGCACTCATAAATATGCATGCTAACAGCGTTCAATATTTGAATACTAAACCACAATACGCACAAGCAGTAACATGCAAGACATAAGTTTTGGTATTATTGCTCAGTTTGTTATCTGTTTCTGTAATCCACTCCTGCTTGGGCCCCATGGCCTGCAGTATGTCATAAATAAATAAATAAATAAGGAGGTCAATACTGAGCATATAGCAAAACATGAAAAATAATCATTAGTGCGTATTCTGTCCCTTTGATGGCACACTCATCTGATACTTGAAGAATGCAACTGATCATCCTGATAAGTATGCTGATCAGCATGCAATTGACGAAGGTCGTAGGTTCAGACCCCACCGGCGGCATGTGGTTGTTTTTTCTTCCCCTATGCTCCTTGTTTACAGTGACTGTTGGCTTCCGTCACTTATGTCATAACGAGCACTTCTTTCCATTCCCTTGTCTGCTGGATAGTCTGTTTACGACTTCTGTGACAGCCTGACCACTAATCTTTTGTGCCCTTGCAGGTGTGCAATATTTACAAGCTACACACATCTGTCCACGCAGCACACTGACATTAATGCGCCCACACCGTTTTTCACATGCAGCTGCTTCAGCTGCTACACTCCATAGCATGCACTGCCTTTTACATACAGCCATTTCTGCTAATGGCTCATGGTTGTGCATACACATTGTGTGGAGACGTAGTATGCTTGTTCATTTAGAGCTCAATTGCTGTGGGAACTCCGCTTCCTGATTTGCACGCCAGAAGGAAACTACATTTTGGAGTATGCAAGACAGCAATAACATTGCAAGGCTTTTTTTTTCTCGCCCTTCATTAGGCACAGGTTAGGCTCGATTTCTCGCCCAAACACCATTTCTGCACAAGACATCATGAACACTTGTCCTAGGCATAATTTGGCGCAAGTGGGCATGCCAATTTTCTTTCTGCTTTCCTCTGTGTCCCCCCAACGAGGCATCTCACCTTGACGCAGTTGCGTGCCAGAGATAGCCGATGCACCTTATGCGGGAGGCAGAAAGAGACGTTAATCCAACGGTTGATGTGCAGCTGCACGGAACCACTGCTGTGCAGCCTGCAAGGAAGGCATAGTTACCACAACGGTTAAGAAAAGTGCATGTTCTGCAATTCTACAAGTACAAGTCAAAGTGCAAGGCAAAGCTTCCAGACCTGTGGGCTTGGCTTCTGAGGGCACGAAAACAGCGCAGCAATGCAAGCTATTGCCCCATGCCCGTAGATTCCACTCAAATGTGAGAGGTTTTGAGATAAGGTATAGCAGTGCAAGGCAAGAAGAAAAGGCCATAGCCTGCAATCAACTTCTGTGGGGAAGGAAACGCAAGCACACTCCTGTGTAAGTGTTACAAAGCACAGGGATGTGGTGGAGGCACAAGGCATGCCTCTTACAACAGGAACTGTCTCTGGAGATATTACCGGTTGATGCCCAAAGCAAGCACGAAATAAGATGAAATAATGAGTCGCAGATGTACCGCAGGCAACAGAGCTTCATAAATAAAAAATACAAGGCACTTGCGATGCTCAAGGTGCAGCTGGCCCCTTCGTCCCTCCTCTAATCAATACAGAGCATTAGATGACGTAAGAGGATCGTCCTGGGCATAACTGGGCACAATTGGCACGCAACTAATGTGAAAGCTTCCGTCTTGATTATGTTGCCAAAATGACCACCTTTGTATCAAAAGGCAATACTTAATTGACATGCTCTCTTTCCGTGCCATTATGCAACTTAAAATAGAAAAAGCAAGGCTAAGTAAGTAGACTTACTCGTTATATGCCCGCTGCAAGTCCCGGGCCAGTTGACTGCGCGTTAGGATCAGGTAATACGGTGACTCTCCACAGTCTGGGGGAACACAAAGAGGATGTTGACATGCGATCGCAAGACGTATTTTCAGGTACGCAACTACACATAGCTTATTCTCTTCAGTACTGCATCATGTGCATGCCTTGGAAATGAATCTAAATGATCTATCCACAGGTTTCACTGAATCTAACCCTCCTTACTGCAAATCTGCTAAGAGTTGGTGCTTCAGCATCTAACAGTTCGAAGTGCGTTCAAGCAAGCCATTTATACTAACACACAACACACTTCAAAAAATATTTATTTTGTGTTGGTGCTGATGTGGAATGCTCACTGCATAATTTTACTCTTTGAAAGTTATGAAAAGCAGCTCTGATGACACAGAAGGGTTTTGTACAAAAAAAGAGGGGGGGCTCAAAAAACCAACTAAGCACACGTCTTGGGATCTGAATACAAAACAGAGGGCAACATGAGCAAACAGGGCTTTTAACGTTGCAAATAAAACCAGCAGATACCGGTTCGTAAACATGATGCATAACAGGCAAGCACAGCTAGTGCTCACCTTCAGGCATGGCCACAGTGTCGTCGTGAGCTCGCAGCATGCCTTTTAGCTCGACGCTCAGGTAGCTGCAACGCATCTCTTCCGAGGACAGGGCTATCGCAATCTTGTGTGTGAAGTCGTGGTAGAAGTTGACAATGTCGTGGCTAGCGTTGGCCTTCGTGGACGCGAAAAGAGAGGAAAAGAAGATGTATGCAGTTCAGTGCCAAATCTAATAAAAAATTCTTCACTCATGCCTTAGGGTCAGATGGAACTAACAGGTCCACAAACCATGTAAAAAAAAAAATTAGTGGAGGCTCCACCTTGGTGCTGCTACCATGCACAGTGCAAGACATCAGACAGTGCAGCTGATACACTCTGAGCGCACGTGCGCTGCGCTACTTTCATCACTGTATGTGCTAAGGAAAGACAGATGACGCTGTCGAAAAGGGACGTTATCAGGCACATGTAGATTTGCTGCAGTGCATTGTTGATGCATAGCTGGCCAGACGTGGACTCGGATGACTATGTTCCTGCGGAGACGATATCGCAGAGCTATGCTCTGGCAGAGCCGCTGAGCAAAGTGAGAGCACTCTCCAACAGTTAGAAATGTGATTAATGTGGCCAACCTGCCCCCAGCTTTCGTGGACGCTTGAACCACAATAAATTATATCCAGTCCCTAAAGCAGATTTCTGCAGCAAGGGTCTTGGCAATGAGTACATGACCACCCTGGAGATCCTGGAAAGTGCCGCGGTAGGTTCTGCTTTTAAGAAATAGATGTGTATGAAGCAGTTTTCCTTTAAAAGAGTTCGGCTATTTGAATTACTGACAAAGTATACATATTTTGTCAGTTTTCCTTAGTATGAACATAGGATACAATGAATACAATCTGTGTTTGCACAATCAGGTTTGTTATAAGTGAGCTCAACTGTAATTGTTTGCACAATCAGGTTTGTTATAAGTGAGCTCAACTGTAATTGTACGGGGTCCAAAAAAAGTCATCCTAAAGTTGACAAGTCACCAAGTGGGCCATGAAGTCGGGTTCTTATTATGACTCGCCTGGCATTTGTTAAGCTCTAAGGGTTCAGAAATTAAACACAAGACCTAGAACCAAATATGGCCTAGAATCAAACCCAAAAGCCAGCAGAGTTTCAGAGAAACAATACTGCAGCAATATACAGCTCAGCAGACAATCTGCACAATGTGGCTTTGTGTGCACGATATCCAGTTTTCAAAACAATGACACACCACGCCTTTGGCATAGTGCCACTAAGGCAAGGCCCACAGCACACAAATTAACCAAGCAGAGCTCATCTCTGTCATGAGCAATAAATCAAGTACAAAGGTCATCCAGGTATGGTAGCTACCTTGAGGGCAAAGACGACGTTGAACATGAGAAACGTGGAAGTTTCTCGCTTCGAGCACAACTGGACGGGGTGTCCCACGAATCGAACATCGTTCACCTTGAGTTCGAACTTTCTGTTGCAGAGTTCACTCTTGGTGGCGAAGAGATTTGACAGGGCCTTGTCCGATATTCTGCCAAAAGATGAATCATTAATGCAAATCAGTCCGCAAAAAGAAAACGCTTCACACCATTAAGTTGGTCGTATCAATCTCATCAAAGAACACATGCAATACATCACAACTGTCACCGTGCCGCACCGGATCCGCACAGCATCGATCAATCAGACCATACTCCGATAATCTAAATTAGATACAGTTGCGGGTGACAAACACGTGCATGCGATAACATTTATTGATGCTCAGTTTACTGATGTTATCTTCTGTACATCTGTTCTGTGCCCACGGCATTCATTTCGAGAGCATGCAACTTCGATTACCAAATTGGAGTGCTCGTAAAGCAATTGACAGGAAAGCGTCCTACTTACAGCACTAAGTTTTTGTCAGAAACCTCTGAACAGGTTCTGGCTCTGAAATTCGAAGTTTTGAATACAAAATTTCAGGAATAGTAGGCAATCAGACAGCCCAGTGCGCAGTATTGTCTAGTTTGCTCTCGTGTTCGTTACCTGGTTGTATTCAGCGTGTCCTCGTGTACAATCGTTGCGTACGGATTGGCCCGTTTTCCTGAAAGTGTACAAACACGAATGCATCCTCAGCCCACGAGGGCAGACTCAGGTGCATGTCCAACCAACTCAGCAAAATCAGCTGCCGCCGGCATTAAGGTCATTTAACTCACTGTTGGCATGGGAGTCACTTTCGGCGTCGACCGCGTACGGATAGCGGAATAGGAGGCGATCGCCTTTACTGCCCGACTTCACCAAATAAACACCCAGTGGACTGGCCTCATCCATCGTCAGTTCGTGACGCTTCGCGAAACTCGTAACATCATTGCTTTTAAAGTTTCTTTCAAAACTGGCTCAAAGCACCGAAACCGACGCCACAGTTTACAAAAGTAGTTCCACGTGACAGCGGGGTATGAACACAATGTTTGTTGACGTTCAGCGCGTTCGGCGTGTTCTCAATCAGAAGATTTCAGTCATGCGAAAGCGCGAATTTACGATTTATTTGTGGTTACGCATGAAATTATAAACATTGTAACTAAAATTTCTTGTTGAATGTGCAAAGAGTGTAGAACTACTTATTGCACGCGGATGCCAGATGCCTGTAGGAGAGACGAAAACATGAATTCGCTCGTATCGCAGTGAGCCATCAATCTCGGGCGGCGGTGATACTTTCTGGCTGGCGTTTCGCTAATCTGACCGCCGCGACGGATTCCTTGACGGCCTGCATCCAACGCATGGAGATAAACAAAGCAAAGATTCTCGAAGAGAAGCTTCGAGAAGCTGCGTGCTACGGCGACGAGGAGGCTGTGATCACGCTCGTCGAACGCAATGTACGCGTCAACTCTCAGCATGACATAAACGGATGGTGAGTGTCTTCGAATGCACAGCACTGAGATTTCATCAGAGTAGTCCGATCTTTATCTGTGCGGTCGGAATCTGATCGTCGCCGAAGTGCTCCTGCCACATGTGGCCGCCGCATTGGTCTCCTGGAGGTGCGTTTCGAGCGCACTGGTTTTATGCTATGCCATGAAGCCGACCGCATGCTTTGCAGGGGCGTCAACCAAACATGCGAAAGTCGAAATAGCTTCGCATCCCGAGCATTTTACTCGTTTTGAAGAGCTTATTGCTGTTCTTTTTGTGGAACTTGTGGTGTCTATATTTTCTTAAATTGCTGAATAATACTGGATTGTGCTTGATTTTTTTTTTTGCGCAATCGTATGAAAGCGTGTCTATGCCACGTTGCTTACGTGTTTGGTTAGAAAGCGCAAATGTGAGAGAAGGAATAAGACGCAAGGAAATAATACTTTCGCATGTTTTGAGAATGAAAAAATAAAAGGCAACTAGCGCACACATTTATAAATGTAGCTGGTGTACAGGAGTTATAATACTTGTGCAAATAATGTGAGTTTCGAAAACTTTTTCAAGTCAATAATCAAAGTCGATCGACTCTCAGTTCCACCTCGTGATCATTTTTGGATCTCTGTGACGCTTGTGATCAGCTGCTTTTTGTAAAATACATCAATAGCTTTGTAGTTTCTATTTTTTTCAAATTTCAGTACGTATATTCTGGTCGCTATAAAATAAATCTCGCAGAGACATGTGCTTCATAAGCAGCATATCATGTGCAGATTGCATAGTTTATTATCATCGTTATTTCAGATTTTTTTTTTCAAAATAATCCAATGTATTTGTTCAGCGCAACATTGCAGAGGTGTATAATTCATGCTTTACGTACATTGCCTAACTTGGAAGCGAGTTCATAGTTGAGTCTCGTAAGCATGCAGAAACAATCATAATTTGATCCCATCAGGTCAAGAACTTGATGCCAAATATGTATTCTTTAGGTAACTGCTTTATCCACAGAGCCTGCATATCATCGTTTGCTTAAAATTTTTATGCAGAGAATAAGCAACGTAATGGGCAAGGAAAGGAAGAATTTGCATTTTTTTTTCTCTACACTGCAGATATCTGCATACACTAGATGCGTATTGATTTCATATGCATGCCTTTCAGTATGTGTGCATATGTTAAGTACATGCTCTGTCTACACAGGGGAACAAGTGTGATAGCCTCATGCAATTTTGTTCTCCTATGTTCATTGGAATTCAGTTCAGGCACAGTGTAAGAGGACAACACACGGAGCACAGACAGAAGCTTAATTATGTTGCACCAACAATTCCAATAATCCACTCTTGAAAACCACATCATTGCGGTTCATCGTACTTAGTCAAAAATCTCCACCAACCCTGTAACCCTGTCCTTTGACACTCTGAGTACAAATAGCTGTGTTCCATATTCACTCATGCAATGGAGCTTAACTATACTTGGGATGTTATCATGACTAACCGACTTGTATGCAGTACCAACTAAGCAATGAAAAAAAATGTGGCCCCCTCTGTGTGCATTACACCAGACTTGTGGTAGCCCCATATTTCAAAACTTCGTGCACATCAGAAGTGGTAACACCATTTTAAAACAGCACTGCCTCCTAACTCCTTTGGCAATGCGGGAAAAAAAAAAAAAGAAAACTGGAACGGAATGTAATAGATAGGGAAGGAAATGGCTTAATGATTGTCTCGCTTTGAACGGACAACTTAGCCGTCCATTGTGAGGAGGGAAGGAGGAGGCAAAAAGAAAAAGTGCCTGCAGAACTGGCCTCTGACCTGTGAAGCACCTACAGTACGCTTGAAGTACTACTGTGCTAATTTGGTAATTTTAATCTCCTTCTTTTTGACCATCTTTCGATTGACCTCTTGGTTCTATACTTAGATACAACTCAAGAATGAAGCGGCTTT
Organism: Amblyomma americanum; assembly: GCF_052857255.1. NCBI lineage: Eukaryota > Metazoa > Arthropoda > Arachnida > Ixodida > Ixodidae > Amblyomma > Amblyomma americanum. The sequence goes on from NC_135504.1 coordinate 65,496,707, forward strand.
TCCCCGTCAAGGGACCCCCTTCCAGCCAATGACATTGGCCGATTCTCATGACCCTGCTAGCGTGACAATCCAGGGAGTGGTATATGAAAGGGGATAATCCCCTTCCTGCATTGTCATGCTAACAGGTTCATGTGAATCGGCCAATGTCATTGGCTGGAAGGGGGTCCCTTGACAGGGAAAAGCCACTTTGTTCTTGAGTTGTATCTGACTATAGACAACCTTCAATCCATCCAACAGGGCTCAAGCTCATTGTTTCTCCCTTTCCGTCACTCTTTATTGCACCATATTTGGGATTGTTTAAAGGCCGTGAGTTTCCGCACACTTTCTCATGCCTCCTATAGGTTGCATTAAAGGGTTGCATAATGTATTTGGTTAAACTTAGGAAGAGTTTTCAGTCGATTTTGTGTGCACTGTTGTGGCTGACTTAGGAATGTGTGCACCTGTCCTCTGCTCATAACCTCCTCCTTCTTCTGGCACTAAGCGTATCTGAACAAGGCGATGCTGAGGTCTTCACGTAACTGTTACCGTGCCTTAATTACCATGCCTTTTCTCCGCTTTTCTGTGTTCCTATAGCCTCTTTTCACTGTGCTAAGTGCAACTGGGCCAGAGTGCCCAAACACTACCACACATTTCCTTTTGTCATAACCTCTACAAATCTAGATGGTTCTTGCATTAATAACAACGTATATGTGTACTAGAATGGGCACTCCTATAGAAGCCTGTATAATTTGTCAAGACTAACTTATTCTTTTTAGTCTGCTATTTCTTCTTTCTCTTCCCCTTAATCTGTGCCCTTCTAGATGGGACTAGAAAATTTTTATGCTTGGACAGAAAACTGCGAACATGACAGATGGTAGGTCTATGAATGTAGACAGTAAATGCATTCATGCATTAAGAACTGCTTTCCAAGTGTGTCAGCCATTTCACGGGCCGACATACTACTGAAGACTACAGGCTGCCACCAGCAAGAAAGAATTTCAGCATCCCTCGTTTTGTGCATTCTTTGCAGGACACCACTGCACTGGGCATGTAAAAGGGGCCACATTGCCATCGTGCGGTACCTGCTCAGTCAGGGTGCCGACCCCAATATAACGACCTTCAAGGGTGAAACACCTGCAGCACTCACAGACAATGAAGACATCAAAGCTCTGCTTGGGGGTAAGCCTCGCATAGATATATAAGTATATACTGGATGCCAAGAATGTTTTCCTCGAAACAAAGAGGCACAGAAGTGAGCTCTGCTTCTCATATCAACAGAGAACTATTGTTCTTCACTTTGCCCTCTTCACGTTTTGGCCACTTCACAGAGTATTTAAGATAATTTCAAGCATGAAATTTTTTCAGCAGAGTGAACTAAATTTTAGGAGTGAAACTCTTACCTGAAGCTTTATTTCTAGTCATCAGGTTGTGAAGCAAATAAGGCGAAGGCAGTATCGGGTAGCTGGGCAAGTAAACAGTTGCTTTACTGGTCTAACTGGTAATTGAACTGTCATCGTTTGAGATAGACTGGCTTACATCGTGAGCTCATCAATTGAACTGCCACCCTTTGAGATTGGCTTACATTGTGAGCCCATCAACTGAACTGTCACCCTTTGATATTGGCTTACATCGTGAGCCCATCCGCACTAAAATTCATGTTGGCAAGCTCAAGTTGCTGATAGAGCATGTGGTGTCCACCAAAGGGTAGAGCCTTGTTTTCACAATGCTTTGATTTCACGTCTTGTTTTCACAATGGGAACGACAGTCATGGTGGCAATGAGAACACGAATGGATCAGCGCAGTTGGTGCCAGTTGGCTCTGTGATGTTTAATCACTTTTTCATTGTAGAAATAGCACTGTCAAGCTGCACCTACTATTTATCATTATTTTTTTATTAGTACTATACCAGAAAACTTGTTATAGCCAGCACAACCTTCACGGTAAGCATGTTTTTCAGTTATTGTTTCAGTGATTTCAATTATAATTAAGCCAGCACAACTTATGGAGTGAGCATATTTCATCAGTTACAGTTATTCAATCAGTTATAGTTGTAGTGAGCACAAGCTTCATAGTGAATTTAATTCTTTTGCTGTGCAGAAGCTGGACAGGGTGATGCACCGACCTCCACGCCATCTCTGCCAATCACACCTCACTTTCTGAGCCACCCCACGATGGACTACAAGGTGGACCTATCAGAATTGTCCAGAAGTACGAGAAACGTTGATGCCGACCTTCCGGGAAAGCATGGCTTGCCTCACGACAACGGACAGTCGGACTACTCCAGCGGCCACCAGGGTATGGCATCATAACTGGGAAAGTGTGAAATATGCTGTCAGGAACTCTGGATTAAAGTGCAGGTGTTAACCTCTCCTCTAAATGATGATGATCATGATCATTTTCATCATCATCATCATCAATTTCTGAATGCTGTAGCCTGCAGCAGAGTATCATATTTTTCAAAATGCAATTTGCATATACTATATATTTCTAATTGTTAGAATTTTATACCATGCAGACTATCTGCAGATGTGGATGATGCAGTAGCCTTATTTTGAATGTTACACTTTGTGTTGGTAAGTGTTTTGTCCCACAAACAGAAAATTGTGAAGTCAGTGCAATAGATACACAGTTATGATGCCTCCTAAAGAATACATCCACTGCCCTGTGCCATCACCACCCAGACACCTGTCTATGCAATGACTAGGCATATGTCTAGATGATAACTAGGCGCCTGTCAGGCTGTGTACCAGGTGCAGACAATTTAATAACCTTTTTTTAGCCAAAATTGAATTTTCAGAATATAGACCAGGTGCACAGTATGGTCTGAAAATTACAGTAATTGTTCGCTCTTGATGTAAGGTACTAAACTAGCAAGAAGTAGAATATTGGAGATAATTCAGGGTTATCCTCATCATCATCAGCCTGACTACACCCACTGCAGGGCAAAGGCCTCTTCCATGTCTCTCCAATTAACCCTCTCCTTTGCCAGCTGCACCCACCCTATGCCTGCAAACTTCTTAATCTCATCCGCCCACCTAACCTTCTGTCGCCCCCTGCTACGCTTGCCTTCTCTTGCAATCCACTCCGTTACCCTCAAGGACCAGCGGTTATCTTGCCTTCACACCACACGCCCTGCCCAAGCCCATTTCTTCCTCTTGATTTTGACTAGGATGTCATTAACCCGCGCTTTTCCCACGAAATACAAGAAGGGCTGTGCAATGTGTAACAAACGTCTACAAAAATATGCGGTAATGTCTAGAAGAGATATATTTTCAGATGTTCTGTAAACAATCAGGCAAAAAGAGGTGTTATATGCCTGCTAAAGCTCCGCCAAACAAGATCTAGAAAACTTCGTCATAAGAACTCATTAAGAACAGATTTAGACCTTTTTACTTTTCGGAAATGGCTGCTAATATGAAGCCTATAGACTCAAGATCAGTACGCTATATATTTAGAGCGCTCTAAAATCAATCAGTGGGAATTCATTAGGTTTAGTCATCATGCCATTTTAAAAGCGCTAGCTCTTAATATAGTGGACTGTACTTTTACTCATCACGTTTGGACATTTCGTGGGGTCTGCTACCACCCTGAGATCACAGCGCCATCTGTGGCGGCAACTGCTCAACACGTTTTGAGATTTCGTGGGGTCTCCTACCGCTCTGAGATTACAGCGGCATCTGTGGCAGCAACTAGAAAACAGCACATCTCGCATTAAGACTTGTCTGTCTACAATGCATACAATTGTTCCGCTAATATATATACTCCAACAACAAGGGGCACCCATCTGGGGACAGTTGTGTACCGAATTTGGTAGGCAAATAAAGCCCTACAGGTTGTGGTATAGAAATAAAACCACAATTAAGTAATAGGTAAACATTGTATACATGCAATTACTAATTGAAGGTTACTATATCGCACCGCAAGCCGAATTCTAGGTCCACCTTGACCACCCAAACGAAACAGATTTTATTTGGGATGTATCCTGAGAGGGCGCAACTCGACAACGAGTAGACGTGCATCATAATTTCTCTGATAGATGGCGCTAGGCATTGATCGCTCCGCTAGGTGGAAAAGTGGTTTACTTTTTCAAACCACTCAGGGTTTTCTTCACTGGCCCTGCTGGATGCGGAAAGACTTCCGTTTTATGCACGGCTAATAAAGCTAATGCTCGTTATTTCAACGTCCTTCAGACGGTGGCGGCCTTATTTTAGAGCTGCAGATTTTGTTTGCTCAGATATGTGCAGTATAGCTCGAACTGCAAACGGCAGACAGCTGCCCTTTGCAGCATAAATACACATGCAAATGAAGCAAGAAAACCCGCTTCATGAGTCTCTACCATAGTTTCATCAGTTCATCATGCAGTTCCTACCAGCGGTGTGCGTGGAGCTTGAAACCAGCATAGTCGTAGAAATTAGAGAGCTTTAGCTCTGCCGTACGGTAAGCACAGTAGCTACGGCAATTGCTACCGTACGACAAATGTGGCTTGGCAAGCCTGGCAACAGTAGCAACAGCAACACGTTACCATACTTGCCGTACAGCTAACCGGCTACGCTAAAACTCCCTATTGTCTCGCGCTCTACCACATACAGTACGTCCGACGCGCACTCTATATTGCTGTTATTACTTTTATTGTATATTGACTTCAAAGAAGGATGCTATTTGCAACGTTCGTTGCGTGGGCATATTCCTAACGGCCGTGCACAATTATCCTATGTTAATTGGCGCTGAGTCATGTACATGACTAGCTCAGTCGTTACTAATCACCGAAATAAAAGATGCATAAAAACTCATATGATTGGACTTAGGTTCACTGCGGCATTAGTTCACATCTATCGAAGTTTGTGTCAAGTACATGGACATGCAAAATATACGTTCGGAACAAATTGCTGTTAAAAGACCTCACCAAAACGTTCCCGAGTAAACTTCTCGTCAGAGAAATTTTTTAAACGTTGCGTGGAAAACGTATATTTAGAGAAGTTTTTAAAATGTTTGTGAATAAACCACTTTTGTCATTATGTTTTTAAAATGTTTGTGGATAGACCTCCATTGCCGAGACGTTGCTAGATGTTTGGAGTTGTTTGAAAACGTTTTATAGAAGCTATGTGTTTCGTGGGTTCTCTCACCAACTCTGCCCGCTTCCGGTCTCTTAACGCTACACCTATCATTTTTCTTTCCATGTCTCGCTGCGCTGTCCTTAACTTAAGCTGAACCCTTTTCGTTAGCCTCCACGTTTCTGCCCTGTAGGTGGTTACCGGTAAGATACAGCTGTTGTACTCTCTAAACAGGCTTAAACAGGTCACAGTATTGAATCCTTCCCCTCTGGCTTCTGGAGATAAAAGTTCTTTGCAGTTAACTGCGAACATTCGGGCCTTTGGGCATTTCTGAGTATTCCTAGTATGTGCATCTATAAAAATGGCGTTATTTTTTACACAAGCTGAGGTAGCTTTTTCTCAGGTTGGCTAAACCAAAAGCACATGTCAGAACAAAAGAAATGGAAAATAATTGCTGCTCCACCGGGAACCTATGGGAAACCACACGAATTCCTATGGGGATGTCACTCAAAGGAAGTAGTGACAGTGGTAATTGATTTCTGCGGTGCACATGGAAGCTGCGTCAAAAAAATGCTTAGAATGGGGCTAATGATCCCCATGTGTCCTTATGATGTGCTGTGGGGGTGAATTCATTTAAAACCTGCAATAAAGGTGGATTACGTCATAGCACGACACATGGGACAAAAAAGGTACACAGATGCTTAGTACAATTGATGTGGCAGAGTATGCATTTGCATATTAGTGTTCGCGTCCCCAGACACAGCAGCCACTGCCGCTGAGGCGTTCTGACTGTGTGAGCAGGTGGCCCGATCCAGTCCATCAATCGCCGTGTGACACATCATGCCCCGCTCCACTCTCCCACCGCTCAACTTTGATTGGCAACTGTGGTGTCCTTCTTGCCACTCGTCGCCTCCCACCCTCTGTTCCTCCCCTCTACCTCCTGCCTCCAACCAACCGAAGCTTCACACGCCAACAACAACAACGCCGGACACTCTTCATGATAAAGGGGCATTCTAATGCTAACGCGCTGAAAAGAAGGCAAACGGGACACGCGTTCGTCCTGTCTACCTTTTTTTTTTGTGTATGTGTGTCTCATGTATTGCGCTATGAAATAACCACCTTTAAACTTGGGCCAACTAGCTACAAATTGAATGCTGCTAAAAAACCTGCAGTGAGAATGAGAGCTGTGTAGAGCGTACTAAAACTTAAGTGCTACTGTTTTATCACTTTTCTGTCCACGCATAATGCACTGTCATTAGCACCAGTATATCTCCCTCGGGACTGAGTGCATGATGTACCACCTAAAACATCAGTCGTCTTGTATAAGAGCAGCAGGGTACAATACAGTGAGTACCATACTGTGAGCACTGAGTTGAGATTTGCTTTCTTGCTGCCAGAAGAGACAGACCTGGTGCTCAAAGTGAGGATTGCATACCTCGACGACCCCGACTTCATTGAAGTGGAGCTGCCAAGGACGGAGCTTACCTTTGCCAACCTCCTGCGGACATGCTGCGACGAACTGGGCGCCGACTTCAAACGGGTCAGTGCCCATTGGCTTTCGCGGGTGTAGGAAGCTTTGAGGCGACAACTGGTATACCAGTTGCCAACAGAGACTATGCAGCAGTTCAAACTGCTGTTTCAAACTACTGTTTCAAACTGCAGTCACGTTTACAGTCTGTGCGACAGAATCCACCAGGTAGGGCTTCATATAGCAGCTAGCTTTCACTCTAAAAATTTTTCTATCAGTGCCGCAACTTAAGCCAACCATCTGAAGCACCTGCAAGTATAAGGGGATGTGCACGCTTCAGCCACTAGTATCAGCAGCAGGTGAATTGTTGACAAGGCAGTGCTGCAATAAATTTGTTTTCAAGCACACACATCCAGTAAACTTTTGCTGTTATTTGTATGTTTGCTCCGCTGTGGGCAACATAAATGCTCTGCTGAAAGAGTTGAGATGTTGACTTCCTTCTTTACATCAAGTTGTGGTTCACATTATTTTTACTGGAATTTCAGATCCTTACTTGACTGCTCAGCAAACAGCAGTGCCGTTTGCACCCCTGTGCAAAAGTCTGCTCAAAGCACATCCCAATGCCTAAATAGACTGATCTCAATGGTGAATGACTCCTGGTTTCTGAGGAAAATTTGGGTTGACCATCACAGGCTCGAACGAGCACGTTTCCAAATGCAAATTCAAAGGTTGTACATTTCTCAACAGTTGCGTTACATGCACAGCAACATTTCAGTATCAGACTTGAGGAGTCATGTATTGTTCAAACTTCTTCATAAATTTTTCGGTTTTAGGTCTTAAAATGGCAGGAATGCATGACTCCTAAGCAGGCTACCTACAGCTCAGTGATATTTAAAAATATCAGAACAAAATTGCGTTGACATACCCAGGTTGGAGCATTTAATTGATCGTTTCATTGCTTAGTATACTTGTCAACATCCCATCATTTACTCTCCCAATTTTTTCAGCCTTCTTTATGGGGAATGCAAAGACACATATTCGATGCTTGAAATAGACTAAACGAGGGGCTTTAGGACTAGCTGTCATAACAAACATTTCACAAAACCCACACCTGCTTTTTGCACCACGCACAGGTGCGCAAGCTTCGCAAGCTGCCCAACACCATCCTTCGCAAGGACAAGGAGGTGCAGAGGCTCTCCGACTACCAGGAACTCGAACTGGTCCTGGACAACATCCAACCAAAACCACAGCCGAGTTCCAATCCAATCCTGCCCACTGTTTCCGGAGGCAGTGCGAGCAGCACCCTGAACCCCGTGGTCCACCTCGCCGGCCTCCTGTCAGGAGCCAACTACAATTCACCACCGGGGTACCTGCCCAATGGCAACGGAGCGACAACGCCGGCACAAAGCGCTTTCCCAAAGTCGGCTTACTGCATGAACGGAACTATTCTGTACTGAGCCAACACAGGCCTTGAGTGGAAAGGCCTGTTGTGCATCACTGTAAGCTAGATCTGAGGATGAGAAAAATGCTGTGGGAGTCCCAAGACAAATGCTTGGGCTCGTCATTACAGTGGCACCTTTGCAAAAAAGTGAGACCTCTGTTGGTGTGCTTTAAGGTGTGTCTCACCGTCACAGCAGCTCTTGGACATCATTTTGCCGTGGCTTAATGTGCATTAATTGTTTCTACGATTGAAAAAAATCTAAGGACCTGTGATTGGATCACTTGGGCATTATTGATGGACTGGTCGCTGTCCAACAGGTCTGCATGGTTATATTAAATATGTCCGTGATATGATTCTGTGCTGTGACATGGCAAAGGGTAGATGAAAGCACATTCCATTGATGAAGGTTCCTGATCACTTCTTTTGCTGAAATGAGAGATTGCAGCATGTTTCTGTAAGCTTCCTAATTTAAATTTTTGAGAAGATAGATTGCAGATGCAAGCTAGGCATACTGAATGCCTTATCTGGGTTGTAGGTAACACTGATCTTGTGCAGCAGTTACCGCTTGTCATGCATCGTCATCGCCTGTGGTGAAGCACCAATTTTTTGCCTTGCTATTTCATGGCATCAAAATAATTTTGGATCTGTTCATAAAGCATCACTATATATATATATACCTGCTCAAATCGCAAACCTGCTGCAAGAGCATTGAATAGTGATGCCATGAGAGTGAAAGTTAGGCATGCGTTAAATTTTTTTCTCTACTTTTTAGTCAGCACTATTGTTTCAAGGCAGGAGCCTAGTCTGTAGTCTAGCCCAAAGTATTCATATTGCTAAATTAACTGGTACATGCCGCTGTCATAATTAAGATTACGCCTGGTCTCTCTATGCCTCTCTTGTCCCAGCACCTTCACTAAGCCTGTTCTGTGAGCATACCAACTGCCCACTGAAAGCCCACAACAGCTCAAGGCAATGCATTGGAAGTTCTATGCTTTGTCTAAGAATTCTAGCAAAAAGTAGGCAAGGGCATTGCGGTTTAAGATATTGCAACTAACATGAATGAAGTGCTTGCCAACTTGTGTACATATGGCTGCCTGATTTTGTTTCCCCCTCCCCCCAGTCCAGTTTGTGTGAGACGAGTTCCTGCTGTAAGTCAGTGGGGTCAACGTTGCATAAAGTCAAGATCACTGTTCTCTACCGCGTTCGCGTCAAGTCTTTGACTTGCATCTACTGCTCGCATGCGATAGGTTGTGATCCCAATGCAAAACCTCAGGCATATCTCCCGCCGTGCTGCTCATTTTGTTTGTACATAGAATGCACTGGTGGTTTCATTTTGTACATAGCATCTCAGAGCGGCAGCGTGTGCATTGTTGATTTCTGCTGTCATGTTTTCCCCTGTGCTTTTCGTGAAACATTGTAAAGCAACACTGTGACGTCATGAGCACCTTGATATAACAGCCCAGCAATGCAAGGAAAAGTGTTTTGTGTTCAAGCTAAGCGACTCATTGCCTTGAGAAATATTGTGTGTCGATGATGTTCAAATTAGAGCACTGCATAGGCCTGGGCCTGCCCGGAAACTTAGGCCTGGCTTATCCTATGCACAGGCCTGAATTATATTCGATCCCTTTAAAGATGTACTGTTGGTTGCCAGCAAAGCTCCTTCTTGTACTGAAACTGGACCCCATGCTTCTTTGGGCTGGAACGATCTCTCGCGACATGGGAGCGTTGTGTTCAAAAAGAGCTGCCTATGACTGTCATGCAGTTTTCAAAACATGGTATGCGTCCACAGGTAGAAGAGTGCAATGACAGACCGTTGATGCTTCTATCATGATGTCATACATGTGCAGCCTTTCACGGAGGCTCATCTGCTCTACATGGTTCAGTCCAGATGATGTCTCAGTCATGCAGATAATGCCTCGCATGTAGTCGTCAAAACACTTGTGATGACTTGTCATGCAGCCGTGTGCTCCCGTCTTCCTTGGGTGGGCAGACTTTTATGGCCGATCAGGTGTTGTACTGTGCTCTATTCAACATCTGGTTGCCAAGGCAATGTAAGCTAGCGCATACATGCCAGACTAGCCACCTGTCATCACCTTACCCAGTTCTGTGGATCAGCTGAACCAGATCTGGCTTAAAGGGACCCTGAAAAGGATGTTTGAGTTTGCTTATAATAGCCTTGCATTATGTAGAGTACAGGCCACCGAGTGTTCATGCTGCGTACAGTACTTCAAAAGCGAACCGTTCATTTACAGCATATTTTTAAAAATTCGTGCTTCCGTGCCTCGCGGCGACCTGCGGTGCCGAGCGTTCACCCGAAATCCGCGCTCGTTACGTCAGCAGTGAAGGGCTTTCATTGGTCTGTTGTGACGTCTCCTTCTGACGTCATGCACCTCTCATGGCCACGGCCGGAAGCTCCACCCCCTCTCCTTCTCTTCCTGCGTGCGCCGACATTTCAGCGGAGATGCCGAGTGGGTGGGGCTGGCACAGGAGCGCCATTTCAGCGTGCAAAAAGTGACGAGAGGAGAGAGAAAGGCGCGATGACGCGTAAATTCAAATTTTGACTACAGATAACTCAGCTTCCATAAAACGCATTAAAAAAATTCTTGCTGGAGGATATTTGTGGAGCGCCATCCTTTAACATCGTAGGCATATCGCAACTTTATTCGAAGCCCCTTTCAGAGCCCCTATAAGCTTTTAAAAAAGCAGGGCAGCGGGTCCTGTTAAGGTGATTCCTCAAGTAGCAAGCCCTTGCAGTGCTCTGATTCAAATTACTTTCCATGTTGCAACTTTTGACTTGGATACATTATGTGAAATGCACGCATGCTACTTACAACCGTGGACATAGCCATTAGGCTTGCCACCCTCACAAATGTTTATTTTCCAATGACGGTAGTGAACTAGTTCGAGCATGTGATTACTTGTGCTTATGTGCACATGCTGTGACACTTAAAAGTTAACCATTAGATCAGTGCTGCAATTTTGGCAGCTACCCGAAAAGTCTAGTTTTGCAGTTGTATTTCAGTTTCAGTACAGCTTTTCAAAAGATCACGAATTTGTGCAAGGGGAATCTGTCTCAAGACTGCATCTGCAATTTTGTGAACTACCTGTAACTGCACTACAGTCTGGAATGCTAAACCTCACACTAATTCTGCGAACAAGATATTTGCTGCATTGCAGTGAATTCTTGTGTAGTGCAACAAATATGTTTCTGGTGGACCTCACATAAAAGGGCATAGAGCAACTATGGTGTATTTAAGAAAGCTGCGGAATACAGTTGCTGGTGGCGTCAGCCAGTATATGGAAAACGTGCAAAGCCATCGTACTCTCACATCGCAACTGCTATGCACTTACACTGTCAGTAATTTCTTCAACTTTTCATGTTTTAACACCCAGTTTAGCTAGTCACCAAAAAGAGCAACCTCATTCTACTCGCTCATATTTTTGTCGCAAATGCTTTTTTTTTACAAATGCACTGAAATCCTTCAGCGAGAACAGTTTTTTTCATCTGCGGCCTTTTTTAACAAACTGCGTGTGTTGGCGTGCTCTCACTTTCGTCGCAGTGGAAAATCAGTTGCGCACATGTGATCTCATTACTGAGCCTTGCTGGTTTTCAGTATCCTGCAAGCATTGCATGCTGTTTTGAGTGTTTGCAAAAAAAAAAAAAAGTAAGTGCCTTTCTTGAACTGTGTCACGTTTTCATGCATCAATTTTTTTTCCCCCCCATCCTTGTTCCAAGGTTGTCGGTGTGTGACATGTAATGCATTCTGTTTCATGCCTGCCGAAATATTTTAGCATCTTTGCTTAGAAGTCATTGCTAGCTGTAGGCCACTGTGTACATTTCAAGGATGGTCCTGCATTTCAATTTCCAAGCTGTGCTAAGAAAATAGCGTAAAGCATCCAGACTTGCATGGCACAAGAAACCGGATGCAATTCCGTTTTGCAAACAAGAACTAGCCAACTCTTTTTCAAATGCGCCATGCTACACAATTTTTTTTCGGTTATACCAGTTGCTAGCCTCCACTTCAAAACCTGACCACCCCATCCAGGCAATATTTGGGATCTAATTGGTGTGCAAAATTTAGCATCAGCAAAAAAGAAAAAACATGGTCGACTAGCACCAACATCAAGGAACCGTTTGTTTTGTTGACAACAGATCGCGCTGCAATCTTTAAAATTGTGGCAGTAATCAGTGTGGCACATTTTGGGAGATACAGCCTATTGAGAACTTCATTACTGACATGGTCAAAAACCTGTTTGTCCCGAAGCATAGAATCTGTCTTTGAACCTCAAGTGGCTGTATGATCTTCCTAGTAAAAGTGTTATTTCTTCCATGGCTTTTTTAGTATGCCAAACATCTCAGTCTTGACAAAGCTACAAGGGAAGGGGGAAGGGCCTGACATGGCTGGCGCTAACGGACCATTCTTGAAGTTTTAAACATGTGTAGTCTATAGACAACTGTAGACACAACTGAGTAGCACTGTGCAAAAGTGGCGTCGCTTTTCAGTCACTCTCAAAGCAGTCAACATGCTTACCAGTGTATTTCTGAAAAGCAAACGCCAGAACAGAGCATGATGTTCCAGTATAAACAATGCATGCAGATGCTTTTGCTAGTGGAACTGGATACCTATGCGGACAGAAGAGACGTAGTTAGTGCGCTGGCTTAGAAGCTGTAAAAAGTTTGCTTTCGCTGCTGGGACCAAAGCTTGAGATTAATGTCTGCGAGCGATACATTTCCGGGCAAAGAGCAGCTAGTGCAGAGTAAGGGCTAAAGTCTTCTCGAACATTGTGATGCGACTTTAGACCGAAAATATGGTGAACCTTTTCTGCTTCCATGTTGCTGGCAGTCCTTCAGCTTAGCTTTGTAAGACATTTACTGTGCACGTTTTTGTCAAAGTTTCGAGTCCTGTTTAGCGGTGGATGAGCAAGCGATGCTGGTGTCCTGGGTAATTCTTCCCATGCATCAACGCAACTACTTATCTCGAAAACCTGTAGAGTGCTTGTGTCTACTGAGTCAGCGTTTATGCTTTCATGTGATAAACTATAATTTCTAGTCTCTTTAGAATGCCAGTGATCATTACTTTTGCAGGTAGCACTGTCATGTTTTTTTTTTAATCAATTAAAGGAGCAATTACTGTAACTGTCATTTCATTACCAACATTTATTGTCTTTTCAGCCTTTCGTCATACAAGCAGGTTGTTCCATACTCAGCCACGTTAGAGTGATAACGAAATTATAAGGAAAATCAAACGACAGCAACATTTGCCCAGCAAACTGCCATTGCATAATCAGAATTAATTGCAGCCAGTCTCATTCAAGAGGAAGCAATATGACGAAACTGCCAAAGCGTCGCAGCCAATTTCAGACATTAGCATGACCTGTCTCCGATTTTCCCCATTGTTTCAAGGGCATCAGCAAAGACGATTAGTCTCCCAAGAGCAGTGGCATTAAGATAATGGAAAGTGGAATGCGACTGTAATGTGACGTCTGGAATGGTCCTCATTTCTGTAAATGGCTTTGGCAATAAAACATTTTTTCTTTGCCAGTGCCTCACAAGATTCGCAGCTGGAAACGTAATGAGTCCACATGTTCCCAGTTCACGTTTTTTTTTTCTTGCCATGACAAGATATGCGAAACATTGATGCGACCTCTGCACCTCGACACTGTGGAGCCAGGTTTCATGCTATTATAGAACTAAGGCAGTGATTGAAAGCAAACTGCACAATCAGAATTAGCAGTTGCTCCTTGCACAAACAACAAGCACAATGTAGAAAAGAGCATTAAGAAATCAAGAAACCACACGTATTATATCTCAGAAATGCCAAAATATATCATGGGGAAGAAAGTAAAGAAGGGATTTTTTGACTTCACATGTTCAAAATGGACCGCAATGGAAATCATTTGTGCAACATGTAAATTCACCGCAGGTTTTCTTTTTCAGAATAGGAAATGACATTTTCAGCCTGTGCTGCGCACAGTGCATGTGCTGTGCACATTCATATAATGTCCCAACATGAAAAGTGAACAACAATGGCAGTGTAATACTCTTGCTACACAGGAAGCCTGAACTATGGTTAAAGCAATCATGGCTATCATCAATTGCGGTTGTGCATAGCAGCATGGCACGACAGTTCACTTGTCATACATGGCTACCACAACCTGCACAACTGCGAATAATACCCTTTCTTCATGGACAGCCTTAACTCACACTGAATCTGGCTAACAGTGGCCACATATAGCAATTACACAGCCCAAATAACACGGGTATGATTAGGGGTTGGACTTTTCGTTTTCTAGTTTTCGCTGTCATTTGTAATTTTCCTGTCAGTACACAGTTTGCGTTGCCCGATATCTAAGCTCAAAATTAAGCTGTCGGAATGAAGTGCTGCAAAAAATGCTTGTCCAGGTTTGCAAGATTTTTTTTTCCCTGTTTCGTTTATGCGGTTAGTCGTTCAGTATTCAATGCGACAGTTTTTATTTTTTATTTTCTGAAAATTCGGAGGACTTATTCCTTTTTTATTTCAGGACGAAGTTTTCTTTTTCCAGCTAATATTATATTCGACGAATGAAATACTGACCTTTTTCAGTGACTTAATACGCCAATTATGTGCGGTCAAAAAGTCATTTATAGTCCATCTCGCTATTTTTATCATCTTGAACAATTTATTTACCAGTAATTAACGTGAAAATGGTGGAACTTGGAGCAGTGCTTGTAGAAAAAATTTCTACGCTCATTAAAAGGGTACCTCAAGATAAATGTGATAGCCGGCAGACATAAACGAAAGTGGAAGTTTACCAAGAATTAAGCAGACATGTTATTGCTGCCTTGTCAAGCTTCGTTGGGCATGCGGGCGGGGCATCGCGTGGTCTGCGTGTTGATGGCAGCGATGGGACTGCCACTCAATCGTCATGGTAGCCAAAACATACGCCCATTTGCGGTTTCGTGTCAATGCCCTACATGCATATGTAACCTAATTAACCAGCTAACTGCCCCAGCAGCTGATGATAGAGAAGAAACAATGCTTAGCTAGAAGACAGCGAGGAGATTATGCTTCACGGTATGCTGAGGCATGTAAGCTAGCGAAGCGAAATCTCAAATCGCACAACTGCACTGGTTATCCTATAATACCACCGTTGCATCAAGCCCCTCGATTTCCTGCTTAGTCAGTTTTCAATTTTAATTGAGTGTAACTCGCATTCAGAAGACAGCTAGCTATGCCTTGCAAGCTAAAAATACATTTCTTGGTTAAAACCAAATTTTTAACAGTGAATTTCGCTTACTTTTAACATTTTTTTGGGGAGTTCAAAGTGAAAAGTCCAGCCCCTAGGTACGGCATAACAGTTAGAGAAAACAGAGCGAAGGGCAACTAGGACGACAAAAAAAAAGGAAACAAAACAAAGACATGAGGCAAGAGTGAGTGAAGCCGGCATCCTTGCAACGCGACCATGCATACACAATGCATATTCTTAAAAGACATGGCTGATTTGTAATGCTATCCAGGGGCCAAATTCTAAACGGATCCATTACCCATTTAGGATCCAATTGGTCCTCTGGTATACAGCAGTGAACAGTCGAGCTCTTCAAGAAGAGCCCTCTTTTTGAATGCCTATGCGTATGCAGGCCCTGTTAACTTGCAACATTAAAGTCGTTTGCCTCGTACTGTCATTAATAACTGCACATGAATTGACAGGCTGGTGCTTCATACAGCACTAGCAGCAAACACAGGAAATGGTCATAAATAACGGTGAGCAGCTCTCTCAATACATATAATGCTTCCCCACCTAAAGCTCTGCAGTCCTTCCAAAACTAATGGCTGTCATTTCTCCCATCATCCCTTTGTGCGCCGGTACCTATTATCCTTGGCCACAGATTAATTGCATCAGTCAGTGCACACAGCTGCAGTTACTACTACCATTTCAAATCTGCTTAAATTCCATATCAAGCTCTCAGAAAACACTGGTTTTTCATCCTGGCAAATATAGGGAGCCTCTCTCCTATGAAGGCATCTTGCATCACACTGCCTTCAGCATAAGTGAGGAGGACTGTGCCAACAAAATCTGCTCCTAGCATCTCTTTCATCAGCACTCAAAAGTGAAAAATCATGTCTGCCCTCACTTCACACTTCGAAATAAGTGCTCTCTCTGTACACAGTCCCAATAACATATTCTTATGACAATTGGTCCCTTAACGGTTCTAGCTCTTTCACATTCTAAGTTCTGTAGACACTCACACACTTATGAAGAACTCACAAGCTTCAACTTCAGCGTATAGAAACTGAGATCAGAGGGCTCCTGCTCGGCGAAAGGTGCACATGACTGCACTGCCAACAGAAATGTCACATTCTTTGCTCCACAGAATGTCAACTGCATGTTCTGCGCAAGTGTTATGGAAGCTGTGCAGCTTTGTTGTGCATAATCTCCTGAGCTCGCTTGTGATTTACAGGCCAGTTGGCCCCATTCCCGACCCCCCATAGCAGTGATCTGTCCAAGTAAACACAAATGTTAGCAGAAAACTTTGAAAGGTTTACAACCATCAGGAACGCACCTAGAAAAAGTCGAGAAAAAAACAGGTCCCACAAAACAGCTGTGCACTGCGCACCTCCAGCGCTTGTTCTTTCTTTTCCCATTGGTCGAAAACGCTGTCACAGCGCCACAACGGGATAGCACTTCACTTCGTCCACCCGCGTCAGTTCGAAACCCCGGGCCCTGAGCTGCTCCCACCAGGAGTCCACGTGCGGCTTGAGCTCGACGCCGAGGGTGAGCGGAAAGCTGAAAGAGTAGACGTCGTCCCACTCCGTGGGTGTCCGCCCCGCGCCGCGCACCCTCACGACGTTCAGCTCCTCCATGGCCAAGCAGTTGGCGGCGTCGGGGCCGCCGTCGAACCAGTACACAACCGGGTAGCCCAGGAGGACGCCGAACGCCGTGCACAAGTTCCAATCTCCGTCAGCGGGAACGACGTCCGCGAACGCCGCGTCGCGGAACGCCGGCGGTGAGGCAGCTTCGGCCAGCCGTCGCTTCAACAACGACAGCATGTCGGCTACCCCGGACGGCGGCATTGCCAAGACGCGAGGAGAACGCAGCCTGGCCGAGACGTCGACGAACTTGAGCTGTGCGTCACCCAGCCTGCGCAGTGTCTCGGGAACGTTGCAGAGCAGAACGTCGCGTCCCAGTCGCAGCGCCCTGACGTCTCCGGTCGTGCTGCAGAGTCGCAGACAGTCGGCGACGGCGCGGTCTGTCGGTTCGTTGACGTCCCACAGGAAGGCCGGCTTACAGCCGCGGGCCGTCCACAGAGCGCGAGAGAAAGCAGCTGCAACGCGCCGGCACACGACCGTCCCTTTTCTGGCATTTGGCACGCCGTTCTCGACGCGCTTGCTCACGACGCGTTCGTGCATTGGCAGCGGGAAAGGATTACGCGCCAAGCAGCGCAGATGGGAAGATATCAAGCATCTGGAAGTCACACAATTAAAAAAGAAATTTTTTACCGACACTGCACTATGTGCGCGGCCATGTTCAATTTCTTGAGGCAGGCCTTGGCTTGGCTAGCTTGGACACGGAGCAAGAGAGAGAAAAAAATTGACTGAGGGAACTTACGTCTGCTTACGTGTCAAGCCGCTGGCTTTACTTGCGTGGAGGGATGCTTATACGTCTGCTTACGTGGAGTAAAGCGAAAGCATGTGCTTTTGAGGAAAGGACGCAGTAACTCCAAGATCTCGACATATCGGTGGACACCTCAACAGCGCCTTAAATCATGCAACTGAAGGTGCATTCGGTGGACACCTCCAACTGCAGGTGCACGTGTCATCGGTCCAAACCCCAATCGCAAGTCTCAGACAGCATGGAATTGAAGGTGGATACGCTATATTAGTCCGAACCCCTGTCCTACCTCAACTTGACTAAAATATGTAAGCTATATGCAAAGAGAAATGCTATGACACCACCCAGAATGCTGTGCGACGAACGGTTGCTCAAAAATTTGTGAATTTTATCGGGAATATTGCCACCACATACGCTCCTCGGTTCAGGCCTTATGAAACACACGCCGAACAAGCTACGGAAGGGAGTATTCAGTAGGTTGACATACGTCGGTAGGTCTCAAACAATGCCGGCACATACCCACTGCGCGGGAGTGGGCAAGACACAGGCGGTTAATTGCTTAATATGAAACAACATTTATTAATGCCGAAATAAATCGGTGGTGCACGCACGCACCAGACGGGGTGGTTCTCTAGTTACGAGACCCATATGTTTCCAGCAGCTCCTGCAGCCCCTGTCCGTCAGTGCGAGCTGAATAGGTTGGGCGGGGCTGGACAACAAGGTCTCCCATCGCTCAAGGGGGGTAGGGGATTGGGAGCCAAGTCACAGGCGGTTAATTGCTGGATACAGGAAAGTTTTGACGGGAAATGGAGTGGTAATAGCATGTAGGCTGATAATGGGCAGGCGCAAGGATCGACAGGGGTCGATCCTGTTAGATCGAAGACGGGACAATGGCTTAATGTGCATAGTAGTATACAACGCCTGTAATGTTTTAATGTCGTACTGATTGAGAGCGGGAAAAAGAAATTAGAATGGGAGTCGCTGCGATTCTTGAAGAAAATTTTGCAAAGCAGAGCGCACACTCCTGTCGCTTAATTTTCGTCCAAGCAACGAAGCGCCAATGGAAAGAACAACCGCAGAGGACACAGGCAAACCCAGTTGATGAAATGGAATTTGCAAAAGACGTTTCCTCAAATGAGAGAAGCAGCGGCAGAACTGCAGGAAGTGGTCTATTGTCTCAGGTTCGGCACAAAAAGGGCGCAGTGGGGAAACCGCCAGGCCAGATCTGTGAAGGTAGAAAGTTAGAAGGGGTAATCAGGTGGATGGAACTATTCGAACTGCACATGTATGCATTTATGGCGTGAGGCGAAAGCATAACGAAGCGCGAGCGTTTTGCACGCGTCCGCAGTAATGCAAAGAACACATGTGCTTTTACTTCTGTATGTAAATGATGTAAATTTAGGTCGCATATCCTTTTCGCGTTTTATTTTCAGATGCAAGGTAACCCGCGGCGCGGCGACGGCTGCTCTGTTTTGCCCGGTCTAGTCTGCAGGTTAGGACAGCCAGCTGGTTGTTGGACACATACCGGTCGTCGGTAGCGGTGGGGGGCTCTCACACGGCATGAGCAGATCTTCATCAAAGAATTACCGGGGCACTTAAGTCTGTTTACATGGAGGAATGCGAAAGCACGGAATTTTCTAGAATGAGTGTCCCTCAAAAACAGGGGACGCAAAGAGCTTACTAAGGCTAGTACAGGCATACATAATCAGCAGAGTTTGCTATATATGCAACACCCTACCTGAACTTAACAGCAAGAGAAAGAGAACAAACCGATACCGTAATAAGAAAAAGCGTAAAAAGCGCGATCAGCCTCCCCAAGAGTACATCTACAGCCAGATTAATGGGAATGGGAGTAAACAACACGTGGGAGGAAGTGGCGGAAGCCACGCGAGTCGCACAAGTAGAAAGACTCAGCCAGTCCTAAACAAGGCGACAAATCCTAGAATTGGTCGAGCTCAAGCATGACAGAGGGCCAAATCCCAAAACCAGCCTAAGCCAAGGTTGCAGAGCCAACTTGCGCATCGCACCCATGCCAAGAAATATGAAGGAAGGAAGGCCTCAGACGTTGCTGGCACATACCCACTACGGGGGAGTGGCCAAGACACAGGCGGTTAATTGCTGGATACAGGAAAGTTTTGACGGGAAAAGGAGTGGCCGCGGTGGCCCAGTGGTTAGGGCGCTCGACTACTGATCCGGAGTTCCCGGGTTCGAACCCGACCGCGGCGGCTGCGTTTTTATGGAGGAAAAACGCCAAGGCGCCTGTGTGCTGTGCAATGTCAGCGCACGTTAAAGATCCCCAGGTGGTCGAAATTATTCCGGAGCCCTCCACTACGGCACCTCCTTCTTCCTTTCCTCTTTCACTCCCTCCCTTATCCCTTCCCTTACGGCGCGGTTCAGGTGTCCAACGATATATGAGACAGATACTGCGCCATTTCCTTTCCCCAAAAACCAATTATTAATTATTAAAGGAGTGGTAATAGGATGTAGCCTGATAGATTGGAAGACGGAAGGACAGGGGTCCTGTTAACTTGGAGATCGAAGACGGGACAATGGCTTAATGTGCATAATAGTACACAATGCCTGTAATGTTCCAATGTCGTACTGACTGAGAGCGGGAAGAAGAAATTAGAATGGGAGGCGCTGCGTTTCTTGAAGAAAATTTTGCACAGCAGAGCGCACACTCCTGTCGCTTCGTCCAAGCAAAGAAGCGCCAATGGAAAGAACAACGGCGGAAGACACAGGCAAGCCCCGTTGATGAAATGGAATTTGCGAAAGGCGCTTCCTCAAATGAGAGAAGCGGCGGCAGAACAGCGGGAAATGATCTATTGTCTCAGGTTCGGCACAAAAAGGGCACAGTGGGGAAGCCGCCAGGCCAGATCTGTGAAGGTAGAAATTTAGAAGTGGAACCCGGCAACGCAAGCGCGTGAAAGAGACCTCTAGTCTGCGTGAGCGCCAGTCTTTGCTACTCCAAGGATGCAGAAGATGCTGATATTCGGGAGATGTAAGAGTCGAGGCAGCAAATTCCTGAAATATTGTGTAGCTGCGAAACCTCACCGCTGCTGTATATGCACACGTTGGTAGGACAGCAACAATTGGGCCGCAGAGAGAGGCTCTAGCTAAGGAATCTGCAACCTCATTTAAGTGAAAACCCATGTGACCTGGTACCCAGAGCAACCTTACCGAATTTAGATGGAGCGGAATCAGGAACTAAAAGAGGCGTAATGCCCGAGACTCAGTGGGTGAGGATAAGGAAGAGCAAATGGACAGAGAGTCTGTGATAACCACAACCTGGGAAACGGTAGTTTCTAATTTTCGTAAGGCTAAGATTACTGCTAATAATTCAGCCAGAAAAATGGGAGTGAAGTCAGGAAGACGGAGAGAAAAAGACCAATCCAGTGAAGGCGAAAAAATTCCCACACCTGCCTTCTCGCGATCCTGCGAGGCATCAGTAGCAATAAGAACATGAGAGGGAAAGGACCTTAGGTGGTCCTGCAACAGACCCTGGACGGTTCTGAACGGCTGTTTCCTGTGGTGCCTGTGGTTTCCTGGTGGTGTCTGCGTGCTCATCTCTGGTGAGGCCGTTCTGCGTGGGGGATTTGGCCAGGTCTAAGGTTAAGTCTGTAGGCGCGGTTAATGTGCACTTGAGGGCGCATTTGGCTCTGGTATGTCGCTGACGTCCCCGGGTGGAGGGTCGGCAGCCTGGTTTGCCAGCCTGCCCACCCAAAGCTTGCCGCTGTACCTTTAGGAAAAATGGAATTGACGTCATCCCTGTGGCGCTCGTACCGATCGGTGAAGGAATGATCAAGATGAAAACCTCTAAGGTTCTTCAGAAGGAGCTAAGGTCTCTCACTACCCACCACCTCCAGACCTCTGAGGTGCGACCGTTCGGCCGTAGAGGCATTGTTTTCAAGTCCTCTGACATTGCTTGCGTCACAGACCTGCTTCAGTGCAAAATTGTTCAGTCATTAGCGGTGAAAGCATTCATCCCTGAACAGCTCGCATGCTCTAAAGGTATTCTTCGTGGAGTGGACCCAGCATCTTCCCCACAGGAAATACTGGAGGAGTTTCAGGATGCAGGTGTGAGGGTTCTTTCTGTCTACTAAATGGTGTGCGTGTAGCGACAGAATCAGTTATAACTACTTTTGCTGTCTCCTCCTGTCCTTTTGAGCTCAAGGTCTGGCCAATAGTGTATCATGTGGATCCTCTGCAACCCCGTCCACTTCAATGCACCAACTGCTGGCGGTTCGGCCACAGTGGTAAAGCGTGTAAATCGGCGACCCGCTGCCGTGTTTGTGGAGAAGGGCATTCAGATGACAGCTGCTCCTCTGATCAGCCCCAGTGTTGCCTCTGCAAGTGTAACCACTCAGCTGATGATGCCCACAGCTCGAAGCGAGCTGGCGAACAAAGCCTGTTAGATATATATAATTCAAGTGAAGCGATGCTCGAGAGCAGATGCGAATGCAATTCTGGGTCGGAAGAATAATACATATATCAGCCATGCGCGAAGCTCTGTTGCAGATATAGAATCAAGTTTGACTACTTCGATAGTGTCCTCAGTAGAACAGGCTCTTTCTGTGGTGGTCGAGCGAATGTACAACATGTACAACGTGTTGTACAACGTGCAACTTCACCGAGGCTTTATCTCAACTTGTTCCAGGCCTGTCTCTGCCTTCTCAATCATCTGTTTCGGCGGCGACGCCTGCATCGCTCCTAAATTGTGCTGCCAGTAAGAGTGACTCCATGTCGCCTCCTGACGCGTCCCAAGTCCCGCTTGCCAACAGCAATCCTGGCAATGTCTCTCACGTAGATATCTGTAACATGGATGTTGAAATGCTCTGTCCTTCCCAAAAGCGTCGAGCTTCTTCCTCACCCTCGAAGTCAGCTGTTCCGCAAATCAAAGCAAAGAAGGGACCCCCCAAACTAATCCCCCAGACTGATGTGCTGAAGGAGGCTGTTGCTGCCTCTTTCATCAGTCAATAATCATGGCGGGTCTAAAAATCCTGCAATGGAATTGTCGTTCCGTACTTCTTCTCTCACGGATCTTGAAATACTTCTTCATAAACATAATCCAGATATTGTGATTTTGCAAGAAACGTGGCTCTCTCCACTTAAATCATTTTCAATGAAAAAAATTCCGTGTTTTCAGGGTAGACCGCGCATTAATGACAGGGGTGGTGGGTTAATAACTATGACCTCTACAAAAATATGTCACCGGGCATCAATCTTGCAGAAAGTTATGCTCCCTGACTCTGAGTTGTTGGCGGTTGAAATCTCCCTTCCACAGTGCGCCACAGTAACTGTTGCTAACGTCTACTTTCCTGTAGGTGTCCACAGGACAGACTGTTTGGATACCTTACTGAGCGAAGCAAACAACACAGTCATCGCAGGGGATTTTTAATTCGCACCACAGTGTCTGGGGTAGTCGCTCTGACTCTTGCGGCCAGCTTCTCTGGTCATGTATGTCTATGAATGCAGTGCGCTGCTGCAATTCCGGAGCAGTAACCTTTATGCGTGGAGTTTCTCGTTCAGTTATAGATTTAACATTAGCATCTCGTGGGGTTGGAGTATCTGCATGGTCAACAGTAGACTCAGATACATCTAGTGACCACTTTCCAATAACCTTTACTATTATGTCCTCTCCTATCAGAAATGGATGTGCAACCATGAAATTTGTAAATCACATTGCGTATAAAAAATTGATATCTGCCTCACTTCCCTCCATAGTTAGCTCAAGGTCGAGCAGAAAGAGCTCAGCTGGCAATTTTCCTTTCTGCAAGATGCTGCTGAGAGCTCTGTATTCTCTGTGTGCGCTGCTGCCCCTGCCAGACAGCCGTCTCCTAGGTGGACGGAGGAGTGTGAGAAAGCTTATAGCCTTAGAAAAGTAGCATTGAAAAGCCTTTCCAATAATCAGAGCCCAGCTAATTGGATAAATTATAAGTTCTACTCTGCTTCTTTCAAAAGAATTGTTAAAAAAGCAAAAGAGGATTATAATCAAAATTTAAACACATATCTCTCTTAACCTCAGAATAATAAGGCTCTATATAGATTCATGGCGCATAATAACAAATCTCCGGCCTCCAACCGCATAAAGTCAATGGTATTATCTCCGCAGGAAGCTAAGCAACACCTTGAACGTATCGCTCAGGGGCTGGCTTTACGTTTCCAAGTGCAGAAAACGGAACATTTGCACACTCTCACCCCCAGCTCGGACTGTCCCGAGGTGGACGTGTCGGAAGTCCTCCCAATTGTTTCCTCGATGCAGTCTGCTGCCCAGGGATCTGATGGGGTTACTGTGGGCATGTTAAAGATTTTAGCGCAAGACTTTCCAACTCACCTTCTGGGTATTGTAAATGCGTTTTTGGAAAACTCTTGGATTCCTTACAGTTGGAAAATTGCGAAAATAATTTTACTTATGAAAAATGCAGAGAATGGATTTCATTTAGACAATGTTAGGCCGATTGCTTTAACCACAAATTTAGTAAAGCTAATAGAAAGAGTAGTACATATGTAGTCGCCTCACAGAGCATGTTCATCACGTTAACGGCCTCAGCCCCGCACAGATTGGCTTTCGTCGCGGTTGTTCCATATGGTCCGCGCATGTGGATCTCGAGAGCCGAATGCGACTCTCAATGCGCAAGAGAGAAGTTGCGGCCTTGGTGACACTTGATGTTGCTAAAGCCTATGACAGCGTTGAACACACGGTCCTAATTAACAATCTTGCTCAACTACATCAACCGCACTACATCTATGCTTGGATTTGTGAAATTTTAAAAGATAGATTTTTCTTCTGTACAGACGGATCTTTCTGTTCTAATACCTGTGTTCAATCAAGAGGTGTGCCGCAAGGATCTGTTTTGTCTCCACTGCTTTTCAACATATTGGTTCGGGACATACCCATTCATCCAAACATTGCAGTTTTTGTATACGCAGATGATATAGCTTTTTTTCGCATCAGCAAAGGATATTCATGCACTGTATGAGCGTTTGCAGGCATGCCTGAATGCTATTGAAGTCTGGTTGAACCAAATTAATTTATCACTTAATGCCAGCAAATGTGGTGTGCTGGTATTTCCGCCGGACACTCCTTTGTACATCTCGCTAGTATATACCGCTCCATTCCAATTTGGCAGGTGGAGTCAATTAAATACCTAGGTGTTACTTATGATCAAAGCTCGGACTGGCGGCACCATATTAAGAATAATGTTATTAAAGGGGAACGTGCTCTGGGCCGGTTGACACGAGTTGGCAATTAGAAGCTTGGCATGCGTCGTGACACGTTACTGTTGCTCTATAAGGCTTATATGAGACCGATTCTGGAATTTGGTTGCGTCTTGTTCTCTGGTAGCGCAAACTACAAGCTGCAGCCATTAGCTTTAATGGAAAGGCGTGCCCTACAGCTATGCATCGGGCTCCCAAAATGAGCTTCAAACGCTGTCCTTTATCTGGAAGCCCGTATCCCCAATCTCTTTTCTCGCTTCCAACTTCTACCAGTGCGTACTTACCCAAGGTCCTTTGACACGGCCCTCGGCGCTCGTAGTCCCATTTTTCTATCCCAACCACACCTGTTTTCACTAATCATTGGCCACGCTATCAGCTTCCGCAAGTTAGGTTCACGCAGAATCTGTTAGCCGCGCTTAAGGTTAATCTGATCTCCTTGCAACAAGTTGCAGATATATACGCAGGCTGACCCCGTCTTCTGTTATGACCATTTTTTCCCATCCCATGCGGAACATATGCCCGCAAATATCCTAAATGGTCTCCTTTCTGAACACCTGCAGAATTTTCCTCTTCATGCTGTTATCTCCACTGATGTCTCCGGCAGCTGTGAGAAGGCGGCGGTTGAGATATATTCGCAGGATCTGGCTTGGAGCTATTCCGCTCGTATCCCAGATTATACTCCTATATTATTCGCAGAGTTTCTGGCCATTGGTTTGGCTCTTCTCAAACTTCATAGGCATGTAGCACGGGTTCTTATTCTTGCAGACTGCCTTTCAGTTCAAGTCTCTCTCCAAAATTCGGGAAAATCTTGAATCCTTCGCTTAGGTTTTTTGTTCCGCGCACAGTGCGTGAAATCCGCTTTGTCTGGGTACCTGGGCATTCGGGCGTCTATTTTAGTGAGGTGGCTGATTAATTGGCAAGGTCAGCTCTCAGCGCCCCTGTAATCTATCCCGTCCCTCACCTCATTCTGTTAGAAACTTCACGTTTCCAGCGCTTCCAACATATTTCAGCCAACTTGAGTGATCAATTGCTCAATACAGTGCATTTTAGCCACTTAAAGTTCCCATGGAATATCCGGTGGTGTAAATCAAGGCTTTGTGAGGTGTCAATGAGGCTTCTGTGATGCAGAATCCCTCACTTAAATTTGTACTTATGCAGATGTGGGTTCGCTGCGACAAACCTTTGTGTATCATGTGGGCAAGTTGAAACAATAGATCATTTTCTCCTCTCATTCCGGCTGTTCGCAGTTAAGAGAAAACATTATTTGGAGGTCCCTCTTTCGAGGTTAGGACTCCCACTGTCTCTTCCAGTTACTCTTTCGTTGGGTGCGAGCTCAAAGGTATTCCCATTAAGCAGTGTCTGCAGCTACCTTCATGATTACATAAGTGCAACTGATCGATTACCTTGTTAGCTGTATACAAAATTTTGTCACATGTCCAAAAATGCTTGATTCCATTCCTAGCAATTCATATTTCTTTAATTCATTTGACTGTTTCAATTTTTATATTGATTTAGTCTTCTCACGCCTACTTTTCCCCGCGCAAATACCTCATTGGGATTATCCACTGAACCTTGACCAATCCCCCTGCATGGGTATGTGCCATGCTTACTAAGGAGAAGAAGAAGAAGACCATCGAAAGAGAAATGAATGGACTAGAGCCAAACACTGTAGCACACACAGACGCAGCCACTGGCAAGTCAGGACCTGCAGTCGCGGCAGTGGTAAACGGCAGTGGCACACCCTTGATCACTGCATCGGTAAAGACAAGAGATGCAGGCGTCGCTGAGGATGTGGCGATCGCACTAGCCTGCGTCGGCACGAAGGCAAATACAATAATTAGTGACAGCAAAACGGCTATATGGAACCTAGAGAAAGGAAGAGTCTCTGTCGAGGCGAAGAAAATCCTCGAATCAAGAGAGATCACACGTAAGATCACAATCAAATGGACCCCAGGCCACGAATCGGTGTCTGGAAACGAAGCCGCTCATGCGCTCGCCCGAGATATCTACTACCGGACGAGCGCAGAAAGGCTCGTCAACCCACTATCACCCCTCCTTCCCCACTGCTGCCTGCACCTTGCGCCCAGAACCATTCGCCTCTTCCCTCCACATCCTCTCCCTCTGCCCGGCGGACCCTCCCCCGCGCGGCCTAGAGGACCTCAATACCTGGGAGGACTGGGATACCCTGCTGCGCTCGGAGGACCCGGCCGTGCAGACAATCGCCACCGGCCGGGCTGCCAGTGTTATGGACCTTAGGGACATAAACACTTGAGTGCAGTGGGGTCGTGCGGGGACCCAGGGGCGTGCCCCGACTTCCTCTCCAACAATAAAGTTTCTCTCTCTCTCTCTCTCGACAACCCAGAACACGAGGGGACGCTAAACACATACGTATACAATGACATCTGCGAATATTACAAGCTCATTAGGAAAATGTTGCTAACACCACTGCCAACCCACTGCGGCAAAAGAGTACACGACTACGTGAGGGCATTCCTGTCGAACCGCACGGCAACAGTGGGACTGGAAGACCTGCGGAGCGATGTCTTTGAAACGCCAAACAAAGGCACTCCGCAGGGATCCGTAACCTCACCGGCCCTCTTCAATATAACCATGATCGGACTAGCCCGCGAGATGAGCCGAATCGAGGGAATCCAGCATGCTATGTATGCGGATATCACGATTTGGATCAGCCACCCCATTTATTTGTGAATGAACGGCAACAGACATTGTCCCTTCAAAGATGCAGAAAATTTCTCTCCTCACGCATCTCGCGAAAAAAGAACTAAAAGGGCAGTGCGCGCACTCGTGAGCTAACTTTGGTGGGCCTCTGTGCATTCCTGGAACAGACGGGCTTGACGTCCCGTCTGTTCTCCGTCAGGTAATTACACGCAGTGACCGAACGCTCCGCGAGTTCTACCTTGAACGATTAATAACTGGACGCCCCACTCCAGTTCCAACACAGTGCTGTGCGCGTGTGTGATTCAATCCCTCTAAAATGAACTAATCACGGGCACTACCTGGACACATTTATTCTTGTGTAAAAAGTTTGTACATAATACTTCTCCCCCTATCCTCTCTTCCTGTCCCCTCACCTCTTTCATTTCATTTCTCCATTCTGCCTGCTATCCTTTATTTCCGCTGCCCCAGCTCAGGTGCTTCAGTACCGATGGCAGATGCCGGGGCTAGCAAAAATCTTTTTCCTTCTTTTTTAATATTATTTTAATAAAACCACTACCACCACCAAGTTCAAAAAAGTTGCCTGCTTTTTGCAGGATGTTTTTTCGTTTTTATGGAGGAAAAACGCTAAGGCGCCCGTGTGCTGTGTGATGTCAGTGCACGTTAAAGATCCACAGGTGGTCGAAATTATTCCGGAGCCCTCCACTACGGTACCTCTTCCTTCCTTTCTTCTTTCAGTCCATCCTTTATCCCTTCCCTTACGGAGCAGTTCCAGTGTCCAACGATATATGAGACAGATACTGCGCCATTTCCTTTCCTCAAAAACAAATTATTATTATTATTATTATTATTATTATTATTATTATTATTATTATTATTATTATTATTATTATTATTATTATTATTATTATTATTATTAATATTATTATTATTATTATTATTATTATTATTATTATTATTATTATTATTATTATTATTATTATTATTATTATTATTATTCGTTATTCAATTTAGACTACGTTTCTTACCATCTATTTTCGTTTTTTTTTAATTTTCTCAAAATTAAAAGAATGGCAGTTGCACCACTTCCCTAGGGCATAACTTTCATTGAAGTCTAAGCACACTGGATAAAATCGCACAGTTTTTAAGATAGGCCTCTAATTTAATGTTTGTATCTGTTATTGAAAATTGTAACCCACAAAGTGGCGTCGTACCTTAAGCACTGCTCAGCAGTGTCATCACCAGGTTGCTTATTTTGTCATTGCTAGTGCTTATTTTTCGCCTTCCTTTTCCAAGCTTTATCACTTGCTCAAGCTATGTCCCTTACCTGCTTTATCAAGACTGGTCATTTGTATAGTATCGGATACGAGTTGGTCCTTTCATATTGTGTCTTTGAACCACGGGACAATGTTAGAGAAGCAGTAAAGATTATTTCGGTTTTGTACACATGCTTGTCTATTTAATTCACGTGTCTGCTGACATGTGATACAGTACAATTGCCTTGTAGCAGCCTTCACGAGAAACAGGAAATATTCATCTTGTGACAGAAGTAGCCTGAGTAACCATCACTAATTCTCCCAAGCCTGCCTTGCACAGCTCGTACAAATAGCACTGAAAAGGAAAGATCTGCAGAACCTTACATACTCAAACTGTCAGTAGTAGGTGTGCAGCGGAAAGCCTGCAGTGGCTACGTCGAGAGAATTAAAAGCATGGTAGCTGCACCACTTCTCTGCTGGGTCATAAAATTCATTCATTGCGGTCTAACATCGGTCCAGTTGAGGCATTGTGCTTCTGAACACTGCAAGATGGCAGACTCGATATGAAGCGCAATCAAAAAGTGCGGGTGCAGGCTGCATGTGAAAACCATGCATAAGTGCTGCAAAAATGTTGACAGTCAAGCGGCAGCTCCGTCGCTGCTGTCAACACTTGTATCACATGATTCCCATTCTCTCAGCAAGCCTATAGCACAAAAACGCAAACATGGCAAACCACCTTTTAAGCATCAACTTTATTTTTTGCGTCTTTATCTAACAGTTCCATCATTTAACTTTCGTAACTTTTTTTCATTGCCGATACTCATGGGGGTTTAACGTCCCAAAACGACTCAGGCTACGAGGGACGCCGTAGTGTAGGACTCCGGAAATTTCGACCACCTGTTGTTCTTAAACGTGCACTGACATCGCACAGCACATGGTCCTCTAGAATTTCGCCTCCATCAAAATTCGACCGTTGCGGCCGGGATCGAACCCGTGTTATTCGGGTCAGCAGCCGAGCGCCTTAACCCCTGAGCCACCGCGTCGCGGAACGCCGGCGATGAGGCAGCTTCGGCCAGCCGTCGCTTCAACAACGACAGCATGTCGGCTACCCCGGGCGGCGTCGCCGCCAAGACGCGAGGAGAACGCAGCCTGGCCGAGACGTCGACGAACTTGAGCTGTGCGTCACCCAGCCTCCGCAGTGTCTCGGGAACGTTGCAGAGCAGGACGTCGCGTCCCAGTCGCAGCGCCCTGACGTCTCCGGTCGTGCTGCAGAGTCGCAGACAGTCGGCGACGGCGCGGTCTGTCGGTTCGTTGACGTCCCACAGGAAGGCCGGCTTACAGCCGCGGGCCGTCCACAGAGCGCGAGAGAAAGCAGCTGCAACGCGCCGGCACACGACCGTCCCTTTTCTGGCATTTGGCACGCCGTTCTCGACGCGCTTGCTCACAACGCGTTCGTGCATTGGTAGCGGGAAAGGATTACGCGCCAAGCAGCGCAGATGGGAAGATATCAAGCATCTGGAAGTCACACAATAAAAAAAAAATTTAACCGACACTGCACTACACTGCAACTGCACTATGTTCGCGGCCATGTTCAATTTCTTGAGGCAGGGCTTGGCTTGGCTAGCTTGGACACGGAGCAAGAGAGAGAAAAAAATTGACTGAGGGAACTTACGTCTGCTTACGTGTCAAGCCGCTGGCTTTACTTGCGTGGAGGGATGCTTATACGTCTGCTTACGTGGAGTAAAGCGAAAGCATGTGCTTTTGAGGAAAGGACGCAGTACCTCCAAGATGTCGACATATCGGTGGACACCTCAACCGCGCCTTAAAGCATGCAACTGAAGGTGCATTCGGTGGACACCTGTAACTGCAGGTGCACGTGTCATCGGTCCAAACCAAGACAGCATGGAATTGAAGGTGGATATGCCATATTAGTCCGAACACCTGTCCTGCCTCAACTTGAATAAAATATGTAAGCTACATGCAAAGAGAAATGCTATGACACCGCCCCAGAATGCTGTGCGACAAAGGGTTGCTCAAAATTTTGTGAATTTTATCGGGAATACTGCCACCACATCCGCTCCTCGGTTCAGGCAGTATGAAAAACGCGCCGAACCATCTACGGTGGGGAGTATACAGTAATGTTCGTCGGTGTCAGGTACGAACAATGGTGGCACATACCAGCTGCGGTGGAGTAACGTAGACACAAGCGGTTAATTGCTGATGATGAGTAAACATTTATTAAGGCCGATTTAAATCGGTGGTGCACGCAGGCACAGGCACCAGACCCATATGTTTCCAGAAGCTCCTGGCCCCTGTCCGAGGACGGGGAAGCGAGGAAGGGGTAAAGAAGAAAGGCAGAAAGAGGTGCCGTAGTGGTGGGCTCCCGAAGGCCTTTGTCCGTCAGCGCGAGCTGAATCGGTAGGGCGGGCAAGCGAGGAAGGGGGAAAAGAAGAAAGGCAGAAAGAGGTGCCGTAGTGGTGTGCTCCCGAAGGCCCCTGTCCGTCAGTGCGAGCTGAATTGGTAGGGCGGGGAAGCGAAGAAGGGGGAAAAGAAGAAAGGCAGAAAGAGGTGCCGTAGTGGTGTGCTCCCGAAGGCCCCTGTCCGTCAGTGCGAGCTGAATTGGTAGGGCGGGGAAGCGAAGAAGGGGGAAAAGAAGAAAGGCAGAAAGAGGTGCCGTAGTGGTGTGCTCCCGAAGGCCCCTGTCCGTCAGCGCGAGCTGAATCGGTAGGGCGGGGAAGCGAAGAAGGGGGAAAAGAAGAAAGGCAGAAAGAGGTGCTGTAGTGGTGTGCTCCCGAAGGCCCCTGTCCGTCAGTGCGAGCTGAATTGGTAGGGCGGGGAAGCGAAGAAGGGGGAAAAGAAGAAAGGCAGAAAGAGGTGCCGTAGTGGTGTGCTCCCGAAGGCCCCTGTCCGTCAGTGCGAGCTGAATTGGTAGGGCGGGGAAGCGAAGAAGGGGGAAAAGAAGAAAGGCAGAAAGAGGTGCCGTAGTGGTGTGCTCCCGAAGGCCCCTGTCCGTCAGTGCGAGCTGAATTGGTAGAGCGGGGAAGCGAAGAAGGGGGAAAAGAAGAAAGGCAGAAAGAGGTGCCGTAGTGGTGTGCTCCCGAAGGCCCCTGTCCGTCAGCGCGAGCTGAATCGGTAGGGCGGGGAAGCGAAGGGGGAAAAGAAGAAAGGCAGAAAGAGGTGCTGTAGTGGTGTGCTCCCGAAGGCCCCTGTCCGTCAGCGCGAGCTGAATTGGTAGGGCGGGGAAGCGAAGAAGGGGGAAAAGAAGAAAGGCAGAAAGAGGTGCCGTAGTGGTGTGCTCCCGAAGGCCCCTGTCCGTCAGTGCGAGCTGAATTGGTAGGGCGGGGAAGCGAAGAAGGGGGAAAAGAAGAAAGGCAGAAAGAGGTGCCGTAGTGGTGTGCTCCCGAAGGCCCCTGTCCGTCAGCGCGAGCTGAATCGGTAGGGCGGGGAAGCGAAGAAGGGGGAAAGAAGAAAGGCAGAAAGAGGTGCTGTAGTGGTGTGCTCCCGAAGGCCCCTGTCCGTCAGTGCGAGCTGAATTGGTAGGGCGGGGAAGCGAAGAAGGGGGAAAAGAAGAAAGGCAGAAAGAGGTGCCGTATTGTTGTGCTCCAGAAGGCCCCTGTCCGTCAATGCGAGCTGAATAGGTAGGGCGGGGAAGCGAAGAAGGGGGAAAAGAAGAAAGGCAGAAAGAGGTGCTGTAGTGGTGTGCTCCCGAAGGCCCCTGTCCGTCAGTGCGAGCTGAATAGGTAGGGCGGGGAAGCGAAGAAGGGGGGAAAGAAGAAAGGCAGAAAGAGGTGCCGTAGTGGTGTGCTCCCGAAGGCCCCTGTCCGTCAGCGCGAGCTGAATCGGTAGGGCGGGGAAGCGAAGAAGGGGGAAAAGAAGAAAGGCAGAAAGAGGTGCTGTAGTGGTGTGCTCCCGAAGGCCCCTGTCCGTCAGCGCGAGCTGAATCGGTAGGGCGGGGAAGCGAGGAAGGGGGAAAAGAAGAAAGGCAGAAAGAGGTGCCGTAGTGGTGTGCTCCCGAAGGCCCCTGTCCGTCAGCGCGAGCTGAATCGGTAGGGCGGGGAAGCGAAGAAGGGGGAAAAGAAGAAAGGCAGAAAGAGGTGCTGTAGTGGTGTGCTCCCGAAGGCCCCTGTCCGTCAGTGCGAGCTGAATTGGTAGGGCGGGGAAGCGAAGAAGGGGGATAAGAAGAAAGGCAGAAAGAGGTGCCGTATTGTTGTGCTCCAGAAGGCCCCTGTCCGTCAATGCGAGCTGAATAGGTAGGGCGGGGAAGCGAAGAAGGGGGAAAAGAAGAAAGGCAGAAAGAGGTGCTGTAGTGGTGTGCTCCCGAAGGCCCCTGTCCGTCAGCGCGAGCTGAATCGGCAGGGCGGGGAAGCGAGGAAGGGGGAAAAGAAGAAAGGCAGAAAGAGGTGCCGTAGTGGTGTGCTCCCGAAGGCCCCTGTCCGTCAGCGCGAGCTGAATCGGTAGGGCGGGGAAGCGAAGAAGGGGGAAAAGAAGAAAGGCAGAAAGAGGTGCCGTAGTGGTGTGCTCCCGAAGGCCCCTGTCCGTCAGTGCGAGCTGAATTGGTAGGGCGGGGAAGCGAAGAAGGGGGAAAAGAAGAAAGGCAGAAAGAGGTGCCGTAGTGGTGTGCTCCCGAAGGCCCCTGTCCGTCAGCGCGAGCTGAATTGGTAGGGCGGGGAAGCGAAGAAGGGGGAAAAGAAGAAAGGCAGAAAGAGGTGCTGTAGTGGTGTGCTCCCGAAGGCCCCTGTCCGTCAGTGCGAGCTGAATTGGTAGGGCGGGGAAGCGAAGAAGGGGGAAAAGAAGGAAGGCAGAAAGAGGTGCCGTAGTGGTGTGCTCCCGAAGGCCCCTGTCCGTCAGCGCGAGCTGAATCGGTAGGGCGGGGAAGCGAAGAAGGGGGAAAAGAAGAAAGGCAGAAAGAGGTGCTGTAGTGGTGTGCTCCCGAAGGCCCCTGTCCGTCAGCGCGAGCTGAATCGGTAGGGCGGGGAAGCGAAGAAGGGGGAAAAGAAGAAAGGCAGAAAGAGGTGATGTAGTGGTGTGCTCCCGAAGGCCCCTGTCCGTCAGTGCGAGCTGAATTGGTAGGGCGGGGAAGCGAGGAAGGGGGAAAAGAAGAAAGGCAGAAAGAGGTGCCGTAGTGGTGTGCTCCCGAAGGCCCCTGTCCCTCAGCGCGAGCTGAATCGGCAGGGCGGGGAAGCGAGGAAGGGGGAAAAGAAGAAAGGCAGAAAGAGGTGCCGTAGTGGTGTGCTCCCGAAGGCCCCTGTCCGTCAGCGCGAGCTGAATCGGCAGGGCGGGGAAGCGAGGAAGGGGGAAAAGAAGAAAGGCAGAAAGAGGTGCCGTAGTGGTGTGCTCCCGAAGGCCCCTGTCCGTCAGCGCGAGCTGAATCGCCAGGGCGGGAAAGCGAGGAAGGGGGAAAAGAAGAAAGGCAGAAAGAGGTGCCGCAGTGGTGTGCTCCCGAAGGCCCCTGTCCGTCAGCGCGAGCTGAATCGGCAGGGCGGGGAAGCGAGGAAGGGGGAAAAGAAGAAAGGCAGAAAGAGGTGCCGTATTGGTGTGCTCCCGAAGGCCCCTGTCCGTCAGCGCGAGCTGAATCGGCAGGGCGGGGAAGCGAGGAAGGGGGAAAAGAAGAAAGGCAGAAAGAGGTGCCGTAGTGGTGTGCTCCCGAAGGCCCCTGTCCGTCAGCGCGAGCTGAATCGGCAGGGCGGGGAAGCGAAGAAGGGGGAAAAGAAGAAAGGCAGAAAGAGGTGCCGTAGTGGTGTGCTCCCGAAGGCCCCTGTCCGTCAGCGCGAGCTGAATCGGCAGGGCGGGAAAGCGAGGAAGGGGGAAAAGAAGAAAGGCAGAAAGAGGTGCCGCAGTGGTGTGCTCCCGAAGGCCCCTGTCCGTCAGCGCGAGCTGAATCGGCAGGGCGGGAAAGCGAGGAAGGGGGAAAAGAAGAAAGGCAGAAAGAGGTGCCGCAGTGGTGTGCTCCCGAAGGCCCCTGTCCGTCAGCGCGAGCTGAATCGGCAGGGCGGGAAAGCGAGGAAGGGGGAAAAGAAGAAAGGCAGAAAGAGGTGCCGCAGTGGTGTGCTCCCGAAGGCCCCTGTCCGTCAGCGCGAGCTGAATCGGCAGGGCGGGGAAGCGAGGAAGGGGGAAAAGAAGAAAGGCAGAAAGAGGTGCCGCAGTGGTGTGCTCCCGAAGGCCCCTGTCCGTCAGCGCGAGCTGAATCGGCAGGGCGGGAAAGCGAGGAAGGGGGAAAAGAAGAAAGGCAGAAAGAGGTGCCGCAGTGGTGTGCTCCCGAAGGCCCCTGTCCGTCAGCGCGAGCTGAATCGGCAGGGCGGGAAAGCGAGGAAGGGGGAAAAGAAGAAAGGCAGAAAGAGGTGCCGCAGTGGTGTGCTCCCGAAGGCCCCTGTCCGTCAGCGCGAGCTGAATCGGCAGGGCGGGGAAGCGAGGAAGGGGGAAAAGAAGAAAGGCAGAAAGAGGTGCCGCAGTGGTGTGCTCCCGAAGGCCACTGCCCGTCAGCGCGAGCTGAATCGGCAGGGCGGGAAAGCGAGGAAGGGGGAAAAGAAGAAAGGCAGAAAGAGGTGCCGTATTGGTGTGCTCCCGAAGGCCCCTGTCCGTCAGCGCGAGCTGAATCGGTAGGGCGGGGAAGCGAGGAAGGGGGAAAAGAAGAAAGGCAGAAAGAGGTGCCGTAGTGGTGTGCTCCCGAAGGCCCCTGTCCGTCAGTGCGAGCTGAATCGGCAGGGCGGGGAAGCGAGGAAGGGGGAAAAGAAGAAAGGCAGAAAGAGGTGCCGCAGTGGTGTGCTCCCGAAGGCCCCTGTCCGTCAGCGCGAGCTGAATCGGCAGGGCGGGGAAGCGAGGAAGGGGGAAAAGAAGAAAGGCAGAAAGAGGTGCCGCAGTGGTGTGCTCCCGAAGGCCCCTGTCCGTCAGCGCGAGCTGAATCGGCAGGGCGGGAAAGCGAGGAAGGGGGAAAAGAAGAAAGGCAGAAAGAGGTGCCGTATTGGTGTGCTCCCGAAGGCCCCTGTCCGTCAGCGCGAGCTGAATCGGCAGGGCGGGGAAGCGAGGAAGGGGGAAAAGAAGAAAGGCAGAAAGAGGTGCCGCAGTGGTGTGCTCCCGAAGGCCCCTGTCCGTCAGCGCGAGCTGAATCGGCAGGGCGGGAAAGCGAGGAAGGGGGAAAAGAAGAAAGGCAGAAAGAGGTGCCGTAGTGGTGTGCTCCCGAAGGCGCCTGTCCGTCAGCGCGAGCTGAATCGGCAGGGCGGGGAAGCGAGGAAGGGGGAAAAGAAGAAAGGCAGAAAGAGGTGCCGTAGTGGTGTGCTCCCGAAGGCGCCTGTCCGTCAGCGCGAGCTGAATCGGCAGGCCGGGGAAGCGAGGAAGGGGGAAAAGAAGAAAGGCAGAAAGAGGTGCCGTAGTGGTGTGCTCCCGAAGGCGCCTGTCCGTCAGCGCGAGCTGAATCGGCAGGGCGGGGAAGCGAGGAAGGCGGAAAAGAAGAAAGGCAGAAAGAGGTGCCGTAGTGGTGTGCTCCCGAAGGCGCCTGTCCGTCAGCGCGAGCTGAATCGGCAGGGCGGGGAAGCGAGGAAGGCGGAAAAGAAGAAAGGCAGAAAGAGGTGCCGTAGTGGTGTGCTCCCGAAGGCGCCTGTCCGTCAGCGCGAGCTGAATCGGCAGGGCGGGGAAGCGAGGAAGGCGGAAAAGAAGAAAGGCAGAAAGAGGTGCCGTAGTGGTGTGCTCCCGAAGGCCCCTGTCCGTCAGCGCGAGCTGAATCGGCAGGGCGGGGAAGCGAGGAAGGCGGAAAAGAAGAAAGGCAGAAAGAGGTGCCGTAGTGGTGTGCTCCCGAAGGCGCCTGTCCGTCAGCGCGAGCTGAATCGGCAGGGCGGGGAAGCGAGGAAGGCGGAAAAGAAGAAAGGCAGAAAGAGGTGCCGTAGTGGTGTGCTCCCGAAGGCGCCTGTCCGTCAGCGCGAGCTGAATCGGCAGGGCGGGGAAGCGAGGAAGGGGGAAAAGAAGAAAGGCAGAAAGAGGTGCCGTAGTGGTGTGCTCCCGAAGGCGCCTGTCCGTCAGCGCGAGCTGAATCGGCAGGGCGGGGAAGCGAGGAAGGGGGAAAAGAAGAAAGGCAGAAAGAGGTGCCGTAGTGGTGTGCTCCCGAAGGCGCCTGTCCGTCAGCGCGAGCTGAATCGGCAGGGCGGGGAAGCGAGGAAGGGGGAAAAGAAGAAAGGCAGAAAGAGGTGCCGTAGTGGTGTGCTCCCGAAGGCCCCTGTCCGTCAGCGCGAGCTGAATCGGCAGGGCGGGGAAGCGAGGAAGGCGGAAAAGAAGAAAGGCAGAAAGAGGTGCCGTAGTGGTGTGCTCCCGAAGGCGCCTGTCCGTCAGCGCGAGCTGAATCGGCAGGGCGGGGAAGCGAGGAAGGGGGAAAAGAAGAAAGGCAGAAAGAGGTGCCGTAGTGGTGTGCTCCCGAAGGCCCCTGTCCGTCAGCGCGAGCTGAATCGGCAGGGCGGGGAAGCGAGGAAGGCGGAAAAGAAGAAAGGCAGAAAGAGGTGCCGTAGTGGTGTGCTCCCGAAGGCGCCTGTCCGTCAGCGCGAGCTGAATCGGCAGGGCGGGGAAGCGAGGAAGGGGGAAAAGAAGAAAGGCAGAAAGAGGTGCCGTAGTGGTGTGCTCCCGAAGGCGCCTGTCCGTCAGCGCGAGCTGAATCGGCAGGGCGGGGAAGCGAGGAAGGCGGAAAAGAAGAAAGGCAGAAAGAGGTGCCGTAGTGGTGTGCTCCCGAAGGCGCCTGTCCGTCAGCGCGAGCTGAATCGGCAGGGCGGGGAAGCGAGGAAGGCGGAAAAGAAGAAAGGCAGAAAGAGGTGCCGTAGTGGTGTGCTCCCGAAGGCGCCTGTCCGTCAGCGCGAGCTGAATCGGCAGGGCGGGGAAGCGAGGAAGGCGGAAAAGAAGAAAGGCAGAAAGAGGTGCCGTAGTGGTGTGCTCCCGAAGGCGCCTGTCCGTCAGCGCGAGCTGAATCGGCAGGGCGGGGAAGCGAGGAAGGCGGAAAAGAAGAAAGGCAGAAAGAGGTGCCGTAGTGGTGTGCTCCCGAAGGCGCCTGTCCGTCAGCGCGAGCTGAATCGGCAGGGCGGGGAAGCGAGGAAGGCGGAAAAGAAGAAAGGCAGAAAGAGGTGCCGTAGTGGTGTGCTCCCGAAGGCGCCCGTCCGTCAGCGCGAGCTGAATCGGCAGGGCGGGGAAGCGAGGAAGGGGGAAAAGAAGAAAGGCAGAAAGAGGTGCCGTAGTGGTGTGCTCCCGAAGGCCCCTGTCCGTCAGCGCGAGCTGAATCGGCAGGGCGGGGAAGCGAGGAAGGGGGAAAAGATGAAAGACTGAAAGAGGTGCCGTAGTGGTGTGCTCCCGAAGGCCCCTGTCCGTCAGCGCGAGCTGAATCGGCAGGGCGGGGAAGCGAGGAAGGGGGAAAAGAAGAAAGGCAGAAAGAGGTGCCGTAGTGGTGTGCTCCCGAAGGCCCCTGTCCGTCAGCGCGAGCTGAATCGGCAGGGCGGGGAAGCGAGGAAGGGGGAAAAGATGAAAGACTGAAAGAGGTGCCGTAGTGGTGTGCTCCCGAAGGCCCCTGTCCGTCAGCGCGAGCTGAATCGGCAGGGCGGGGAAGCGAGGAAGGGGGAAAAGAAGAAAGGCAGAAAGAGGTGCCGTAGTGGTGTGCTCCCGAAGGCCCCTGTCCGTCAGCGCGAGCTGAATCGGCAGGGCGGGGAAGCGAGGAAGGGGGAAAAGAAGAAAGGCAGAAAGAGGTGCCGTAGTGGTGTGCTCCCGAAGGCCCCTGTCCGTCAGCGCGAGCTGAATCGGCAGGGCGGGGAAGCGAGGAAGGGGGAAAAGATGAAAGACTGAAAGAGGTGCCGTAGTGGTGTGCTCCCGAAGGCGCCTGTCCGTCAGCGCGAGCTGAATCGGCAGGGCGGGGAAGCGAGGAAGGGGGAAAAGAAGAAAGGCAGAAAGAGGTGCCGTAGTGGTGTGCTCCCGAAGGCCCCTGTCCGTCAGCGCGAGCTGAATCGGCAGGGCGGGGAAGCGAGGAAGGGGGAAAAGATGAAAGACTGAAAGAGGTGCCGTAGTGGTGTGCTCCCGAAGGCGCCTGTCCGTCAGCGCGAGCTGAATCGGCAGGGCGGGGAAGCGAGAAAGGCGGAAAAGAAGAAAGGCAGAAAGAGGTGCCGTAGTGGTGTGCTCCCGAAGGCGCCTGTCCGTCAGCGCGAGCTGAATCTGCAGGGCGGGGAAGCGAGGAAGGGGGAAAAGAAGAAAGGCAGAAAGAGGTTCCGTAGTGGTGTGCTCCCGAAGGCGCCTGTCCGTCAGCGCGAGCTGAATCGGCAGGGCGGTGAAGCGAGGAAGGGGGAAAAGAAGAAAGGCAGAAAGAGGTGCCGTAGTGGTGTGCTCCCGAAGGCCCCTGTCCGTCAGCGCGAGCTGAATCGGCAGGGCGGGGAAGCGAGGAAGGGAAAAAAGATGAAAGACTGAAAGAGGTGCCGTAGTGGTGTGCTCCCGAAGGCCCCTGTCCGTCAGCGCGAGCTGAATCGGCAGGGCGGGGAAGCGAGGAAGGGGGAAAAGAAGAAAGGCAGAAAGAGGTGCCGTAGTGGTGTGCTCCCGAAGGCCCCTGTCCGTCAGCGCGAGCTGAATCGGCAGGGCGGGGAAGCGAGGAAGGGGGAAAAGATGAAAGACTGAAAGAGGTGCCGTAGTGGTGTGCTCCCGAAGGCGCCTGTCCGTCAGCGCGAGCTGAATCGGCAGGGCGGGGAAGCGAGAAAGGCGGAAAAGAAGAAAGGCAGAAAGAGGTGCCGTAGTGGTGTGCTCCCGAAGGCGCCTGTCCGTCAGCGCGAGCTGAATCTGCAGGGCGGGGAAGCGAGGAAGGGGGAAAAGAAGAAAGGCAGAAAGAGGTGCCGTAGTGGTGTGCTCCCGAAGGCGCCTGTCCGTCAGCGCGAGCTGAATCGGCAGGGCGGTGAAGCGAGGAAGGGGGAAAAGAAGAAAGGCAGAAAGAGGTGCCGTAGTGGTGTGCTCCCGAAGGCCCCTGTCCGTCAGCGCGAGCTGAATCGGCAGGGCGGGGAAGCGAGGAAGGGAAAAAAGATGAAAGACTGAAAGAGGTGCCGTAGTGGTGTGCTCCCGAAGGCCCCTGTCCGTCAGCGCGAGCTGAATCGGCAGGGCGGGGAAGCGAGGAAGGGGGAAAAGATGAAAGACTGAAAGAGGTGCCGTAGTGGTGTGCTCCCGAAGGCCCCTGTCCGTCAGCGCGAGCTGAATCGGCAGGGCGGGGAAGCGAGGAAGGGGGAAAAGAAGAAAGGCAGAAAGAGGTGCCGTTGTGGTGTGCTCCCGAAGGCCCCTGTCCGTCAGCGCGAGCTGAATCGGCAGGGCGGGGAAGCGAGGAAGGGGGAAAAGAAGAAAGACAGAAAGAGGTGCCGTAGTGGTGTGCTCCCGAAGGCCCCTGTCCGTCAGCGCGAGCTGAATCGGCAGGGCGGGGAAGCGAGGAAGGGGGAAAAGATGAAAGACTGAAAGAGGTGCCGTAGTGGTGTGCTCCCGAAGGCGCCTGTCCGTCAGCGCGAGCTGAATCGGCAGGGCGGGGAAGCGAGGAAGGCGGAAAAGAAGAAAGGCAGAAAGAGGTGCCGTAGTGGTGTGCTCCCGAAGGCCCCTGTCCGTCAGCGCGAGCTGAATCGGCAGGGCGGGGAAGCGAGGAAGGGGGAAAAGATGAAAGACTGAAAGAGGTGCCGTAGTGGTGTGCTCCCGAAGGCCCCTGTCCGTCAGCGCGAGCTGAATCGGCAGGGCGGGGAAGCGAGGAAGGGGGAAAAGAAGAAAGGAAGATAGAGGTGCCGTAGTGGTGTGCTCCCGAAGGCGCCTGTCCGTCAGCGCGAGCTGAATCGGCAGGGCGGGGAAGCGAGGAAGGGGGAAAAGAAGAAAGGCAGAAAGAGGTGCCGTAGTGGTGTGCTCCCGAAGGCCCCTGTCCGTCAGCGCGAGCTGAATCGGCAGGGCGGGGAAGCGAGGAAGGGGGAAAAGATGAAAGACTGAAAGAGGTGCCGTAGTGGTGTGCTCCCGAA
The DNA here is from genome assembly GCF_052857255.1 of Amblyomma americanum. Classification (NCBI taxonomy): domain Eukaryota; kingdom Metazoa; phylum Arthropoda; class Arachnida; order Ixodida; family Ixodidae; genus Amblyomma; species Amblyomma americanum. The sequence goes on from NC_135504.1 coordinate 65,537,359, forward strand.
GGCGCCTGTCCGTCAGCGCCAGCTGAATCGGCAGGGCGGGGAAGCGAGGAAGGCGGAAAAGAAGAAAGGCAGAAAGAGGTGCCGTAGTGGTGTGCTCCCGAAGGCGCCTGTCCGTCAGCGCGAGCTGAATCTGCAGGGCGGGGAAGCGAGGAAGGGGGAAAAGAAGAAAGGCAGAAAGAGGTGCCGTAGTGGTGTGCTCCCGAAGGCGCCTGTCCGTCAGCGCGAGCTGAATCGGCAGGGCGGTGAAGCGAGGAAGGCGGAAAAGAAGAAAGGCAGAAAGAGGTGCCGTAGTGGTGTGCTCCCGAAGGCGCCTGTCCGTCAGCGCGAGCTGAATCGGCAGGGCGGGGAAGCGAGGAAGGGGGAAAAGATGAAAGACTGAAAGAGGTGCCGTAGTGGTGTGCTCCCGAAGGCCCCTGTCCGTCAGCGCGAGCTGAATCGGCAGGGCGGGGAAGCGAGGAAGGGGGAAAAGAAGAAAGGCAGAAAGAGGTGCCGTAGTGGTGTGCTCCCGAAGGCCCCTGTCCGTCAGCGCGAGCTGAATCGGCAGGGCGGGGAAGCGAGGAAGGGGGAAAAGAAGAAAGGCAGAAAGAGGTGCCGTAGTGGTGTGCTCCCGAAGGCCCCTGTCCGTCAGTGCGAGCTGAATCGGCAGGGCGGGGAAGCGAGGAAGGGGGAAAAGAAGAAAGACTGAAAGAGGTGCCGTAGTGGTGTGCTCCCGAAGGCCCCTGTCCGTCAGTGCGAGCTGAATCGGCAGGGCGGGGAAGCGAGGAAGGGGGAAAAGAAGAAAGGCAGAAAGAGGTGCCGTAGTGGTGTGCTCCCGAAGGCCCCTGTCCGTCAGCGCGAGCTGAATCGGCAGGGCGGGGAAGCGAGGAAGGGGGAAAAGAAGAAAGGCAGAAAGAGGTGCCGTAGTGGTGTGCTCCCGAAGGCCCCTGTCCGTCAGCGCGAGCTGAATCGGCAGGGCGGGGAAGCGAGGAAGGGGGAAAAGAAGAAAGGCACAAAGAGGTGCCGTAGTGGTGTGCTCCCGAAGGCCCCTGTCCGTCAGCGCGAGCTGAATCGGCAGGGCGGGGAAGCGAGGAAGGGGGAAAAGAAGAAAGGCAGAAAGAGGTGCCGTAGTGGTGTGCTCCCGAAGGCCCCTGTCCGTCAGCGCGAGCTGAATCGGCAGGGCGGGGAAGCGAGGAAGGGGGAAAAGAAGAAAGGCAGAAAGAGGTGCCGTAGTGGTGTGCTCCCGAAGGCCCCTGTCCGTCAGCGCGAGCTGAATCGGCAGGGCGGGGAAGCGAGGAAGGGGGAAAAGAAGAAAGGCAGAAAGAGGTGCCGTAGTGGTGTGCTCCCGAAGGCCCCTGTCCGTCAGCGCGAGCTGAATCGGCAGGGCGGGGAAGCGAGGAAGGGGGAAAAGAAGAAAGGCAGAAAGAGGTGCCGTAGTGGTGTGCTCCCGAAGGCCCCTGTCCGTCAGCGCGAGCTGAATCGGCAGGGCGGGGAAGCGAGGAAGGGGGAAAAGAAGAAAGGCAGAAAGAGGTGCCGTAGTGGTGTGCTCCCGAAGGCCCCTGTCCGTCAGCGCGAGCAGAGTCGGCAGGGCGGGGAAGCGAGGAAGGGGGAAAAGAAGAAAGGCAGAAAGAGGTGTTGTAGTGGTGTGCTCCCGAAGGCCCCTGTCCGTCAGTGCGAGCTGTATCGGCAGGGCGGGGAAGCGAGGAAGGGGGAAAAGAAGAAAGGCAGAAAGAGGTGTTGTAGTGGTGTGCTCCCGAAGGCCCCTGTCCGTCAGTGCGAGCTGAATCGGCAGGGCGGGGAAGCGAGGAAGGGGGAAAAGAAGAAAGGCAGAAAGAGGTGTTGTAGTGGTGTGCTCCCGAAGGCCCCTGTCCGTCAGTGCGAGCTGAATCGGCAGGGCGGGGAAGCGAGGAAGGGGGAAAAGAAGAAAGGCAGAAAGAGGTGTTGTAGTGGTGTGCTCCCGAAGGCCCCTGTCCGTCAGTGCGAGCTGAATCGGCAGGGCGGGGAAGCGAGGAAGGGGGAAAAGAAGAAAGGCAGAAAGAGGTGTTGTAGTGGTGTGCTCCCGAAGGCCCCTGTCCGTCAGTGCGAGCTGAATCGGCAGGGCGGGGAAGCGAGGAAGGGGGAAAAGAAGAAAGGCAGAAAGAGGTGTTGTAGTGGTGTGCTCCCGAAGGCCCCTGTCCGTCAGCGCGAGCTGAATCGGCAGGGCGGGGAAGCGAGGAAGTGGGAAAAGAAGAAAGGCAGAAAGAGGTGCCGTAGTGGTGTGCTCCCGAAGGCCCCTGTCCGTCAGTGCGAGCTGAATCGGCAGGGCGGGGAAGCGAGGAAGGGGGAAAAGAAGAAAGGCAGAAAGAGGTGTTGTAGTGGTGTGCTCCCGAAGGCCCCTGTCCGTCAGTGCGAGCTGAATCGGCAGGGCGGGGAAGCGAGGAAGGGGGAAAAGAAGAAAGGCAGAAAGAGGTGTTGTAGTGGTGTGCTCCCGAAGGCCCCTGTCCGTCAGCGCGAGCTGAATCGGCAGGGCGGGGAAGCGAGGAAGTGGGAAAAGAAGAAAGGCAGAAAGAGGTGCCGTAGTGGTGTGCTCCCGAAGGCCCCTGTCCGTCAGTGCGAGCTGAATCGGCAGGGCGGGGAAGCGAGGAAGGGGGAAAAGAAGAAAGGCAGAAAGAGGTGTTGTAGTGGTGTGCTCCCGAAGGCCCCTGTCCGTCAGTGCGAGCTGAATCGGCAGGGCGGGGAAGCGAGGAAGGGGGAAAAGAAGAAAGGAAGAAAGAGGTGTTGTAGTGGTGTGCTCCCGAAGGCCCCTGTCCGTCAGTGCGAGCTGAATCGGCAGGGCGGGGAAGCGAGGAAGGGGGAAAAGAAGAAAGGCAGAAAGAGGTGCCGTAGTGGTGTGCTCCCGAAGGCCCCTGTCCGTCAGTGTGAGCTGAATCGGTAGGGCGGGGCTGAATATCAAGGTCTCCCATCGCTCAAGGGTTGGGGATTGGGGGCCAAGACACAGGCGGTTAATTGCTGGATGCAGGTAAGTTTTGACGTGTAAAGGAGTGGTAATAGCATGTAGGCTGATAGATTAGAAGACGCAAGGATCGACAGGGGTCGTGTTAACTTGGAGATCGAAGATGGGACAATGACTTAATGTGCATCCCAACAAACACAAAACCTCCTCAAAATCTCCCAGAAATATCCCATCAGGACATTTGGAATGTCTCCAGGAGGTTCTTATCGTTACCGAAGACGTCCAAAAAACCTCCCCACAACTAGCCCTGTCCAAATATTTCTTCTTTTTCATGCAGACTTAAGGCATCTAAGTGCACATACGTGCCAAATTTCAGGCATATGCTTACGTTACAGGTGGTGTAATACATCTGTCAACTCGCGTGAATGCTTGCTGGCTAGGCCATTCAGACTTACCTGTTTGCATGAGATGTGCTTTAACAAAGTGAAAATTTGGGCTGGTTGGTGTATTATCTTGTGACGGGAGCAGCGCAGCACGAGACAAAGAGAGAGGCGAGGCACGACGCCGAATAACAACCATATTTTTAATGCACGCTCGCCGAATATATACATTTCGATCGTATAAGATGAAAAAAAATAAGCATGAAAAACGCATAGGATGTACACGTGGTGAAATATTAAGACAACGCACGCAGATAATCAATTTCTCTGTCACGAAGCGCTATTGAAGGTATGCAGACGCATATGTCGCTCTTTGGTCGGATGTTGCAGGCTTCTTCAACCTCCCTGGTCCGTTGATCAAAATACGACGGGACGACCATTGTGTTGATAAGCTGCGGAGCGCATTCATGCTCTCTGCAATGTTTTGCTAATTCACTGCTGATGGCGCCCTTTAGGGATCTTTAGTGCTCTCGAAGCCTTTTATTCAAACAGCGGCTTGTTTGACCAATGTAGGTGCGTCCGCATGACAGAGGTATTTCCAAAACCCCGCTTTTCACACATTTCACATGTTTTTTTCAGGTGTTTTTTCTTGCACTGATTTTTTTCTTTGCTCTCTGTTGACTTTGGCGCACAGGCTTCTTAATTTGTTGGGTGCTGGTAAGAGCACTTTTACACCAGCTCTTGCGCCTACCTTTTTGAGACTGTGGGAAATGCCATTAATGTAAGGAATGACCGCGTACGGCTTCCTTTCTTCTGATGTGGTTGTGACATATTTTCTGCCTTTAAGTGCTTGCAGCGTCCCTTCTGCAGCACTGGATAGCAGTCTCGTCGGGTAAACTGCTTTCACTTGTTATTTCTAGTTCACTTGTTATTTCTAGTCCTAGTTCTTCTAGCCCTTCTAGTCCTTAGCAAAAGTAGCAATGAGAGCCGCATTGGCGAGATCGTGTCATCATGAAGTTCGAGGAAGTTTTGACGCCTAGAACAGTCGGCTGAATGCAGTTTACCCGACGAGACTGCTATCCAGTGTCGCAGAAGGGACGCCGAAAACACTTAAAGGCAGAAAATATGTCACAACCACATAAGAAGAAAGGAAGCCGTACGCGGTCATTCCTTACATTGAAGGCATTTCCCACAGTCTCAAAAAGGTAGTCGCAAGAGCTGGTGTATAAGTGCTCTTATCAGCACCCAACAAATTAAGAAGCCTGTGTGACATTCCTTGTGTGCTACGAGGTACATTCCTTGTGTGTGCTACGAGGCACATTCCTTGTGTGTGCTACGAGGTACATTCCTTGTGTGTGCTACGAGGTACATTCCTTGTGTGTGCTACGAGGTTCCACGTTCGACGGCGCGGCGTAGACGGAGACCCAGATGACAGGCATCATCAATTACCCAGCCATGCTCGTTGAGAGTGACAACCAGAACGAAGGGGCTTAAGCCCAACCGGACCCAACCGGACCCGCCGCCGCCGCCGCGGGGAAACAGGCTTTATCCTCCCCAATTGGCGTGGCGGTTTCAGGGGGCGGCCCTCCCGGGCACATTCCAGGACAAGGGAACTGTCAGCGGGCCAGAGCGCGCCTTACCACAGCCGACGCTATGCGCTACCTCGAAGACAACATTCTTTCCCTCGGACTCAACACGTGAGGGGAGCGAGACAATAAGTGCGGTGGTATGTTTGTGCGCCCAAGTGAAAGCCCTAGCCCCCCTCCTTCCCCTCCGGCGTGGGCGTCCTCACCCTAGGGGGTGTGGAGAAGAGGATATAAAAATCGAGAAGCAGTACGGAAGAGGGAACGCTCAGGACGACATCGTTCGCCAAGAGGGCCTTCAGCGCCGAAGCCCGACGGCGTGCAGCTTCTGCCAGCAACCGCTCGAGCCCAACTCCGGAGCCACTCCATCGCCCCCATGAAGTCGTCGGCACGTAAGCTCGGACGCCCCAGCCTCTGATGTTTAATCTTAATCATGTGTAATTATTGAATATACCTGTTTGTTTAAACTGAGCCATACGGTGTCTCTTTGCCTCTCCGTCCCGTGTGGACCTGCGCATTATGGGGGTCATCACACTGGTGTCAGAAGTGGGGTCTCAAAAGCAAATGTCCTCTGAATGCTGCGACATTCATGACTTCAAAATTGTAATCAAAAGCGAATCACGGGACTGATTGTGGGACTTTTACCCCCATTTGAGAGGCTTGAGGCACCGGAGGGCTTGAAAAAAAAATGTCTTTATCTGAGGGAGCTCCCACTCCACAGCCGTCGCTCGGAGCAAGCATGCTGGCATTAGGAAGCGTCATTCCGACGTTTACGGGAGATAAGACAGGGGCTCCAATCTGCGATTTCTTTTCCATGCTAGAAGAGATTGGGAAAATGGGGGGATGGTCCGATGCTCAAATGCTGGGAATGGCGAGGTGTAAGATGGCAGGAGCTGCTCATGATTTTGCATGGCGAGACGAAAAAGTAAAATCCACAAAATCATTTGCGGAATTTAAGAAGCTCGCGTTTGAGCATTTTGACACTGAACCACGTCACGTGCGAGTACAGAGGTTCCGTGACGCCGGACAGATGGTAGGGGCGGACGTGCGAACGTTTGCGTCGCGGCTTCAGCGCTTAGCGCGCGATACGTTAAGCAGGGAGGAGGAAGGAGACCAGCTAAGGAAGAAATACGCGGAGGATCTACTTAAAGAGGAAATGACCGCTTTGTTCGTGGCTGGTCTGCAAGACCCCGTGCGCCGGTTCGTGCTCTCGCGCAAGCCGAGCAATTTCGACCAAGCCGTGGAGGCCGCATTGGATGAGGAACAAAATGAGGCGTTAACGACAGCCGCAGCGAGAGTACGCGTCATAGAGAGAGCGGTGCTCAACCCTGAGGTTGCTCTCTTGACAGAGCGGTTAGATCGCTTAGAACAGCTGCTATCTCAGCAGGTAGAATGCCAGGTTGAAGCGCGCGCTCAACAGCGCCCATTCGCTGGAAACCGGAGACCGCCACAAAGCTACAGGCGCGGTATGCGAGATCTTGAAGAAATCGTATACGCTTCGCTTGCCAGGGTCGCGGGCACATCGCCAGGTTCTGCCAAAACGTGCGCCGTGGGGAGCCACAAAGAGAAGCAGGCGAGACACGCCCTAAGCAAGCCTACAGCGGGGCTCCAGATACCGAGACAAAAAACTAGTTAGTCCTCCCCAGCCTGAGGAGCGTGGGGAGGGAGCAGTAGATGATGAGGTGGTGGTAGTTTGTGTGGCCGACGAGGCATGCCCTGTTGTGCGTTGCAAGTTAAATGGTTGTTGTATGGAATTGTTGATAGATACGGGGTCAAAGGTGACATTGATTAAGGAGAGCAGTTTTAACACGCTTCGAAGGAAGGGGGACCGCGAGGTGTTGGAAGCGTCTGGTGGTATGGCAACCAAATTTGTAGGCATAACGGGGGATCCTCTTGGCATAAGTGGACTCTACCGGTAACACTTCTCTCTCGGCGGAATTGCATTGGAGCACCCCTGCTACGTATGCCCGGACACGGTGTCTCTGCCAAACGGAGTGTCAGGTATATTAGGGCAGGATTTTTTTAGAAAAGGGAAGGTAGTAGTCTCATTCTCTGAGGAAGAGGTTAATGCGGGCGGCTCAAAAGTTCCGTTTTTGAACAGGAGAGGGGCTGAGATTCGCATTACCGATATTGACACCCGTCAAACAGTGGGATCATTGGAGAAGGTATATTCGCGGGTTGCCGTCCGGCTGGTCGTGGAGGCGGTCGTCCTTCCTTGGTCGGAGCACATTTTGTACGCGTTTGTGCCTTCTGATGTAGAGAGCGGCGCCGTGGGAGTGCTTGAGCCGGTCGACTCTCTCAGCAATGGCCTGAAGGCAGCCGCGTGCCTCGTGACAGTTAATGACGCCCACAGAGTGCCCCTACGGGTGGTTAACTGTAGCCAGCAGCCACTGAGCCTTCCCAAGAACAAAACATTGGCTTTCTTCACCTCTGCGCTAGAGCAACGTGAGCCCACCGATACGGTACTCGCAACTGTAGAGCATGCTAGTCCTTCGGCTGCTCCAAAGGTGTCGTTCGATCTTTCTCACGTAAAATCCAGGGAGAGGGAGGCTCTGGCTGGTTTGCTGAACGACTACTCGGAGGTATTCGCCGCGTCCAACCTGGATTTGGGCTGCTGTGGCGTTATAAAGCACAGGATAGAAACCGGCACTTCATCGCCCGTTTACCAGCGTGCGTACAGGATTCCTTACTCCCAACGTGAGGAGATGGAGCGGCAGGTGCAGGACCTGATTGATCGCGGCATTGTCGAACACTCAAAGTCACCCTGGGGAGCACCAGCACTATTGGTGGAAAAGCCAGATGGCTCGTATCGATTGGTAGTGGACTACCGCAAACTAAATGCCGTAACTCGCATCGATCCATACCTCATCCCCAATATACAGGAGACGCTTTCTCAGCTGGGCTCTGCCAGGTACTTCACGGTAGTGGACATGGCGGCGGGATTCTGGCAGATAGCAATGGATCCGGCAGATGCCGAGAAAACGGCATTCAACACGCCCTCAGGGCACTATGAATGGAAAAGAATGCCGATGGGTCTGGCCAACAGCCCTGCTGTCTGGCAGAGAACCGCTGATGTTATCCTGGCAGGTCTTCTGGGGAGGCTGTGCTTCGTGTATATGGATGACATTATCATATACAGTGACAGTTTTGATAACCATTTGCGCGATATTGAGCAGGTTTTGGTGCGACTAAGAGCAGCGGGTCTCAAGCTGAAGCCCTCTAAGTGCCAATTCCTCAAAAACGAGGTGAAATACCTCGGGCACGTTGTTTCAGCTGACGGCGTGCGACCGGACCCTGAGAAACTAAGGTGTGTCTCGGATTTTCCATCCCCGACTAGCGTCCGCCAGGTCCGGCAGTTTCTCGGCCTGATCGGTTACTACCGAAGGCACATAGAGGAGTTCGCCAAGCTCGTTAAGCCGCTCACCGCCTTAACAGCCAAAAATGTCGCCTTTCGCTGGGACGAAAACGCGGAGGATGCTTTTGGGGCCCTGAAAAGGAAGCTAATGAGTGCACCGCTGTTGCGCCACCCGGATTTTAATTTGCCCTTCGTTATGGCCACAGATGCGTCAAAGTTCGCAGTTGGTGCCGTGCTATCTCAGGTTATCGAGGGCAAAGAACATCCCATTGCTTTTGCTAGCCGACAGCTGAGCCCCACAGAGCAAAAGTACGGAGCTACGGAAAGGGAGTGCCTCGCCGTTGTCTGGGCAGTAAACCACTTCAGATGCTACCTTTACGGCCGCAAATTCAAGCTAGTCACAGACTGCCATCCTCTGAAATGGGTGATGAGTGTCAGGGACCCTAGCTCGCGACTCGCTAGATGGAATCTACACCTGCAGGAATACTGCTTTGAAGTTGAGCACAAGTCAGGAAAGACACATCTGAATGCTGATGCACTCAGCCGCACAGCTGCCGTGGCAGCTATAGATGAGTTTGTCCCCGTAGTCGACCCCGCCGAATTACGCACAGAGCAGTGCAAAGATCCTGACCTGAAGCGAATAATCGAAAGCTTAGAGGGTGCACCGTCTCACCCCGAACAGCTAGGTTATTTCATTGGCAAAGACGGCACCCTGTGTCGGCGCACGAGGCCAACCAGGAAAGGGAGACCAGAGAAAACCGCTTGGGAGAGAGTCGTCATACCTCGGTCGTGGACAGAAAGGGTTCTTCGCGCGTTTCACGATGCGCCATGCGCCGGTCATTTTGGCGTAGCGAAGACACGCAGGCGTGTGGAGCGTTTGTACTTTTGGAGTGGCATGCGACAGGATGTTAGAGACTACTGTGCGAAGTGTCATTCCTGTCTCGAAAGAAAAACACCCAAGGGACGAAGACCAGCTCCAATTCAGCCGTTCCCTGAGGTTTCGGCTCCCTTCGAGCGGACAGGTATGGACATAATGGGCCCATGGCCCACGACCACTTCCGGAAACAAGTACATTTTAGTATTTGTCGACCACCTTTCAAAATACGCGGAAGCGGTAGCACTCCCAGATCAGAAGGCAGACACGGTTGCAAGAGCATTTGTCGAACAGATCGTGCTCCGACATGGACCCCCGAGGCAACTCTTGACAGATCGGGGAACGAACTTCGTGTCGCAGCTAATGAGGAGAGTTTGCGAGCTGCTTAAGATCGCTAAGAAGCAGACAACACCGTACCATCCGGCTTGCAACGGCGCGGTGGAGCGACTGAACCAAACCGTGGCCGGGTTCCTGTCGCATATTGTTTCGCGCGACCAGCGGGACTGGGACTTGTGGCTCCCGTATGCAATGTTTGCCTACAATTCCGCAGCACACGAGAGCACGGGCGAATCGCCATTCTTTCTTCTCTACGGCCGAGACCCGGACCAGCCTAGTTAAGTGCCAGAGGGCCCCCGTCGTGTCCCATACGCTTCACTGGACGACTATAAGGTTGAGCTAGAATCGCGCTTGCAAGTGGCGAGGGACATCGCAAAGGAGGCCTTAAAGAAAGCGGCGAAGCGCAGGAAGGAGGTGCACGATCGCAGTGCTAGAGACGCGCCGTTTAATGTGGGGGACAGCGTGTACATTGAAAACTGCCAAAGGCAGATTGGGCTAGCTCGTAAGTTCCAGACGAAGTGGAGAGGACCGTGCGAGGTTGTCGAGAAGCTTTCTCCGGTAAACTTCAGAGTCCGAGACGTGAACCGGCGCTTGATAAGGATACACACAAATCGCCTCAAGTCGGCACCGGTTCAGTATTCACGAAATGAGGAAAGGGAAAGCGCGGATTTTGATGGGGACAGAAGTGAAGCGGAGCGCGCAGATAGTTCGCAAGAAACGCCCTCTCCTGCATTTGTTCGGCAGGCGCCAGAGGTGACGGCCGGAATGCCACCGGATTTACTTCATGCATTGCTAGAAGAAGAAGCGCGCGAGGTTGCCGCGCAGATAACGCCAGGAGAGGCTCCTGCCACGAGCCCTCGCGAGTCCCAAAGCAGACAAAGGGTCACAGACTTACTTAGTATGACTCATGAAGGCCGATATCCGCTGCGAAATCGGAAAGCTAAGTCGGACTAATGGTGTAAACAGAGCGGAGTTGTGAACTGGTCAGAATTGTGTAATGCCGCAGCTCATAACATTGCTATATGCGTATGTGTTAAGTTATCGGAGTTGGTAGTTAAACCTTTCTGTCATTAAGTAACACCTTCACAGGAGAGCATGCGGAGCGCATGCAGAACCTGCCCTACTTCCTTTCGTTATCTATATTTTTGTCTGTGCCGTGATCGTGCTAGAAGTGGGAGCTCCTTTGTAACTGTGGTAAATTTATTTCGTCCAGTTTGGACTAGAAAGGAGAGGCTTGGGTGCTGAGTTTCATGTTTATCTGTAAAAGAAGATCAGTGCTGCCCCTGGAGACGCCAGTTATGACAGCGGAGGCATATGGTGCTGTGCAGTGGTGTTGAGTGCAGCGAAAAGTGTTTTGTCGGACGCACTGTGCGAGGCGATTCAGAAAGACAAGGGGAGCTGCAGGGACTCAAATGTTCGGAGAACATTCTTCTGGAGGGTGAGCGAGTGTGACATTCCTTGTGTGCTACGAGGTACATTCCTTGTGTGTGCTACGAGGCACATTCCTTGTGTGTGCTACGAGGTACATTCCTTGTGTGTGCTACGAGGTACATTCCTTGTGTGTGCTACGAGGTTCCACGTTCGACGGCGCGGCGTAGACGGAGACCCAGATGACAGGCATCATCAATTACCCAGCCATGCTCGTTGAGAGTGACAACCAGAACGAAGGGGCTTAAGCCCAACCGGACCCAACCGGACCCGCCGCCGCCGCCGCGGGGAAACAGGCTTTATCCTCCCCAATTGGCGTGGCGGTTTCAGGGGGCGGCCCTCCCGGGCACATTCCAGGACAAGGGAACTGTCAGCGGGCCAGAGCGCGCCTTACCACAGCCGACGCTATGCGCTACCTCGAAGACAACATTCTTTCCCTCGGACTCAACACGTGAGGGGAGCGAGACAATAAGTGCGGTGGTATGTTTGTGCGCCCAAGTGAAAGCCCTAGCCCCCCCTCCTTCCCCTCCGGCGTGGGCGTCCTCACCCTAGGGGGTGTGGAGAAGAGGATATAAAAATTGAGAAGCAGTACGGAAGAGGGAACGCTCAGGACGACATCGTTCGCCAAGAGGGCCTTCAGCGCCGAAGCCCGACGGCGTGCAGCTTCTGCCAGCAACCGCTCGAGCCCAACTCCGGAGCCACTCCATCGCCCCCATGAAGTCGTCGGCACGTAAGCTCGGAAGCCCCAGCCTCTGATGTTTAATCTTAATCATGTGTAATTATTGAATATACCTGTTTGTTTAAACTGAGCCATACGGTGTCTCTTTGCCTCTCCGTCCCGTGTAGACCTGCGCACTATGGGGGTCATCACACCTGTGCGCCAAAGTCAACAGGGAGCAAAGAAAAATCAATGCAAGAAAAATCAGCGAAAAAAAACGTGAAATGTGTGAAAAGCGGGGTTTAGGTAATACCTCTGTCATGCGGACGCAACTACATTAGTCAAACAGGGCACTGTTTGAATGAATGGCTTCGAGAGCACAAAATATCCCTAAAGGGCATCATGAGCAGTGAATTAGAATAACATTGCAGAGAGCATGAATGCGCTCCGCAACTTATCAACACAATGGTCATCCCGTCGTATTTTAATCAACGGACCAGGGAGATTGAAGAAGCCTTCAACATCGGGCAAAAGAGCGACGTATATGCGTCAGCATACTTTCGATAGCGTTTCGTGACAGCGAAATTGATTATCTGCGTGCGTGGTCCTAATCTTTTACCATGTGTACACCTTATGCGTTTGTCATGCTTCTGTCCTTTCCTTATTGCACGAGCGAGATGTATATATTCGACGAACGTGCAATAACAATCTGGTTGTTAGTCGGCGTCGATTCCCGCCTCTCTCTTCTTTGTTTCGTGCTGCACTGCTCCCGCCACAAGAACATGAAATGTGCTAGAATTTTACACACAAATGAAATATGAATTCAAAGGGTCGCCCGATCCCGCCCATATAACAGGAAATAGCAGCGCAATACAGATGTAATTTCAGTTTATTAGATGTGCTCTTTGCATTTAAATGAATACAAAGAGGAGAGGCATATGTATGCACCATTTAACACACAATGTACGGAGCACTACGACACCAGCAAATAATGATGGCCAAAATTTTCTCTAGCTCGGAGAAATGCGAAAAAAATGGAGCAATAAAAACATAATACAGTCTGAAATTTCATGCACCTAAAGCAAACATTCTAGAGGGTGCAAAAGCATATATGCACACGCAAAAGCAAACGCATGTAAAGAGCAACCTTTGTGCGAAAAGAAAAGACGATATGGGCGTACGATACAGACACACGGTTTCAGGTTACGGATATTCTGCAGGGTGAAACATCCCTCTCGCTTTGCCTCTCGCACGAGCCTGAGAGTAATCTTGGGCGTGTTATCAAAACAGGAAAAAAAATAATTCAACGAGGCGAAAATAAAAACGAGCATAAACCACATACCTTGACGTCGTTGCCAACAGAAACCTGGGGATGAAACAAAATGCTGCAATTATATATATGAGTTCAACGCAGCCTTCTGTCCTGCGCCTTCTCACGGCACAGCGAACGCTCAAACATACGCGTTACATCCTCGTTACACCCCCGCTTTATTTTCTTGTGAGTAAGTGTGGAGATAACACTGCTTGGAGCCGGATGGAAAGGGTCTTGAGGTAGGAGCCCTGGCTCGCCGCACCCATGGTACAGCAGACCATGCGTGCGGCACAATATACGGCGTGGGAGGCGAGATCAAGGTGATCAAGGCACAAGTAATCCGGTGGTGGTGGGTTGGGAGTCAGCGACGCGAACACAACACAAACTATACCGCTGCGACAGGACGGCAATGTAGGTAGAGCAGGTTAATCCATGGGCACTCGCAGCAAGAGTCTGGTGGGCTTCCGGAGATCTCTCCCGCCTATGACCGCAGTGGACGGCCACGCTGCCACCAACAACACGCCACAGTCGTCGGAGGCGCTGAGGGATGCAGAGTGCGCGCTAGGAGTCGCCCATTGCCCTGAAATCCGCTGCCGCGAACGACGCCTGTAAGACCGCCATTATGGTGTGGGGCCGTGAAGCTGTGCAGAAGACTTGCGATGCGCCGCGAGCCGCTGCACCAGTTCCAAGAGGAATTATGTGGGCACGCCGAGGTGCGCGGGAAAGCTGCCATGAATCCGCAGCTACGAAGTTCACGACAGCCCAGTGATGGGAGGAAGAGCTGCTGCGCGCTGGGGCTTGCGCGCGAGCGGCTAGGGGCTGCGCGAATACGTGTGGGCAAGATGGCTTCCGTCCAGCGAGGAAGCCGGGCGAGCGACGGGAGGCCCATTACTGGGCCTCTGCTAGACAGCGGCGCAACCAGGACAGCTGGTAGTCGGAGATGCCTGCAGGGACCGCCGCACCGTGCTGAAGTTGGAAACACTATAGAAGACGGGCACGTTGGTGACCGCCGCTCCCGGTGATGCGATGAAAAGGCAGACCGCCGTCGCCTGCCTGCCTGCAGCATGGAGCCGACGGCCCACGAGAGAGATGCGGGGTGAAATGCGCTTCCTTCGGCTGTTCGAACAAAACTGTCTGATCTCTCAAAACGGCGAGTGCAAGCGCAAAACCTTCTCTCCCCGTAGCTTTTGGCGCGAGGGAGAGAGAAAAGGGAACGAGGAATCAATTTGTACTTTTGTTGAAAAGCATTGCTACCAAAAACGTTCTCCCAGTTACCTTTCTGGGACCAAGATGCTATGATTTGTTTTTGTTTCTGCTTAACATCTTCGAAAAAACATTTCTAGGACATTAGTGGGCGCACTCCCTTTTGCTTGTGTTTCTATGTCCTGCCTCTACGGCCTGGAACTGTTCGATAAATGTTGTGCTGGGACAGGGACATTCCATCCTTTCTGGGCGCTCTTGGGGAGGTACGTTGTTTGCTGGGATAGTAGTATGCAACGCTTGTAATGTTTTAATGTCGTACTGATTGAAAGCGAGAAAAAGAAATTAGAATGGGAGTCGCTTCGTTTCTTGAAGGAAATTTTGCAAAGCAGAGCGCACATAGGAGCGCCAATGGAAAGAACCGCAGAGGACACAGGCCAACCTGGCCAACTGATGAAATGGAATTTGCAAAAGACGCTTTCTCAAATGAGAGAAGCGGCGGCAGAACTGCAGGAAGTGGTCTCTTGTCTCAGGTTCGGCACAAAAAGGGCACAGTGGGGAAACCGCCAGGCCAGATCTGTGAAGGTAGAAATTTAGAAGGGGTAATCAGGTGGATGGAACTATTCGAACTGCACATGTATGCATTTATGGCGTGAGGCGAAAGCATAACGAAGCGCGAGCGTTTTGCACGCGTCCGCAGTAATGCAAAGAACACATGTGCTTTTACTTCTGTATGTAAATGATGTAAATTTAGGTCGCATACCCTTTTCGCGCTATTATTTTCAGTTGCAAGCTAACCCGGGGCACAGCGACGGCTGCTCTGTTTTGCACGGTCTAGTCTGCAGGTTAGGGCAGCCAGCTGGCTGTTGGACACATCACGGTCGTCGGTAACGGTGGGGAGCTCTCACATGGCATCAGCAGATCTTCATTAAAGAATTACCAGGGCATTTAAGTCTGTTTACATGGAGGAATGCGAAAGCACGGAACTTTCTAGAATCAGTTTTTTCCACGATACGATCTATTTATTACGCGATAGAGAGAGAGAGAGAAAAACATTATTGTTGGAGAGGAAGTCGGGGCACGCCCCTGGGTCTCCGCACGACCCCACTGCACTCAAGTGTTTATGTCCCTAAGGTCCATAACACTGGCAGCCCGGCCGGTGGCGATGGTCTGCACGGCCGGGTCCTCCGAGCGCAGCAGCGTCTCCCAGTCCTCCCAGGTCTTGAGGTCCTCTAGGCCGCGCGGCGGAGGGTCCGCCGGGCAGAGGGAGAGGATGTGGAGGGAAGAGGCGAATGGTTCTGGGCACAAGGTGCAGGCAGGAGTGGGGAAGGAGGGGTGATTGTGGGCTAGGGTCAGGGGTGAGGGAAGTGTGTGTGTCTGTAGTTTGCGCCAGAGTGTTGCGTGTTTGTTATCTAGGGAGGGGTGTGGCGGGGGGTAGAGCTGGTGCGAGGCTCTGTAGGCCTGCGTCATCTCGCTGAACGAGTGCATTCGCTCCCTCGCGAATCCCCGATCCGAAGCCACCTGAACCCGGTTTAAAGAACCTCGGGCTAAAAGGTTGGCGGCCTAAGTTGAAATCGATAGGGAACGAAGGAACGCCTTGGTAGTCCGCCCCCTACCAGAAAAATATGCTCCCGGAGTTTAACGTAGAACGCGCAGGGCCGATGAGAGCTGAGGTTCGGCAATATGGAGAATTAAGCGGACTATGTTGATGCGGCGGTGGCTGGACGGGAGCGGCAGTAGCTTCGGTCGTCAACGGCCAGTCTCCGCGGCTAGCCATCCGGGGCGCAACATAGAGTCTGCGGAGGAAGCTGCTATAGCGCTCGCCTGCGTGGGAACAAAAGCAAAATTCGTAGTAAGCGATAGTAAAACTGCCATTCAGCATTTTGGAAGAGGCAGGATCTCACCGGAAGCAGCCAAGATACTTAGCCAACAACCGCTGGATAGGAAAATTCATTTAATTTGGACACCCGCACATGCCACCGTCCCCGGCAACGAGGCGGCTCACGAGCTAATAATAATAATAATAATAGTAATAATAATTGGTTTTGGGGGGAAAGGAAATGGCGCAGTATCTGTCTCATATATCGTTGGACACCTGTACTGCGCCGTAAGGGGAGGGATAAAGGAGGGAGTGAAAGAAGAAAGGAAGAAGAGGTGCCGTAGTAGAGGGCTCCGGAATAATTTCGACCACCTGGGGATCTTTAACGTGCACTGACATCGCACAGCACACGGGCGCCTTAGCGTTTTTCCTCCATAAAAAGGCAGCCGCCGCGGTCGGGTTCGAACCCGGGAACTCCGGATCAGTAGCCGAGCGCCCTAACCACTGAGCCACCGCGGCGGGGGCGAGCTAGCCCGAGTTGTCTATTTGCGGGTAGCCGTAGAGCCCCCCGAGCACTGGAGGAAAGAGGAGCGCCTGCAAAATTGCGGGGAAATTCTTGACCATTACAAATTGGGACTTACAGGCTGGCACCCCCACCAGACCCAAAATTAAACAATAGAGAAGCTGTCGCGTGGAGGCGGCTACAAACCAATACATTCATGAACCCGGTATGGGATTACCACGAGTACCCAGAGCTGAGGTCGCATGATCGATGCACACACTGTGGGGCGAGAGGGACCATCAACCACATAATTTTGGAGTGCCCGAATTCTCCCGGGGCGGGCAAAAATATTGATAGTAGAGAAGCCTGGGAGACCCTGCTAAGAAGCCCGGACCCTGAGCTCCAGCGCACCACCATCCATCTGGCGGAAGAGGCTGCCAGGAATCAAGGACTGCCAGCCTCTAACCGCGGCCGTACAACTCCCCGTCTCCCAGGCCTGCTTGCCGGTGGCGGAAAGAAACGTCTTTTCTGGTGGAAATTAAAGTTGTTCTCTCTCTCTCTCAACGCGTTTCGGAAATATGCCTTCCCTTACGGTGATCCCTTATTAAATTGTTTTATAGACAGTCTGTAGACTTCTTATAAACACTACTGCCTTCCTATAGATATTTCTTTTTGTTTATTAATAATGTATTGACTGTCTATAGACAAAAGACTACTAAAAGTGTATGACCATAAATCTATAGATTGTCTACGGACTGTCTATAGGATTTCTATTGCCTATAGGCTGTTCTCTAGGATTCGTCTATAAAGAGTCTGTAGACTTTATAAACAGAAGTACATGGACAGCATATAGACTGTTTAAAAAAAAACTTTTGTAAGGGATAGGACCGAGCCTTGGGCAGTTCCTTTGTTGCCAGCCTTATGCCTTTCTCTTCCTTCCCTCCTAGGCTGATAGTAACTGTCCGGTTTGAAAGTCCTTGACATATATAGCTGTATATCTTTCCGGCTCCATTTAGAGTTTCTAGGCGTTCTAGTATGGCTGCAGTGTGTGGTCAACGTTGTCGAAAGCTTTGGCTGCGTCTAGGCCGACTATTACTCTCGTATCTGCCGTTTGGTTGTCTAGCACTTGCTCTTTAAGAAGCATAACGTCGCATGCAGAAAGATGTCTATTCAATCGGATCATCGTGTCGGGGTAATGGTTGTGTTCTTCTAGGAATCTGTTTAGTCTCGTTTGAATGACGTGCTCCATTAATTAGCTTACCTACAAATGAGGTAAGCGAAATGGGCCTCAGGTTTTCGAGACTTACAGTTTCTTACCTGGTTTCGGAATAAGGTCTATTTTGGCCTTTCCTCGTAGGTGGGATTCGGCCCTTGTCTCAACATTCCTGCATGTACGCTTTTAGATTTCTAATTGATGCATCATCCAAATTCCTCAGCATGCGATTGCTGATTCTGTCTGGACCTGATGGTGGTGGTGGTAGTGGTTTCATTAAAAATAATAGTAAAAAGGAAGGAAAAGATTTTTGCTAGCCCCGGCATCTGCCATCGATACTGAAGCACGTGAGCTGGGGCAGCGGAAATAAATGATATATAGCAGGTAGAATGGAGAAATGAAATAAAAGAGGTGAGGGGCGTCTGGACCTGCCGCCGTTTTCCTCCTGAGTGTATAATTTCACCCTAACCTCTCCAATGGTCATGGTTCCCACGAGGTTCTCTGAGGAAACGAGACAGCGCACGCATCGGCCCGAGAACTCACACACCGAAATCCTGCACTGCAGTCTCGACCGTCATCCGGCCGTCAGGTCCTGGACACCGCTGAATCCCAAGGGATACCAGCCTGCTTAAAGGGGAGGAAGGTCAAGACCACGGTGGAAGAATAGACTATTCTTCCACCGTGGTCAAGACTCAAGTCTTCATAGCCTTCTAAATCCTTGTAGGGTGCCAAAGATCATTCCCTTATGGCGCTGTTCGGGTGCTGCAACACGCTGTCGCGTACCACTCTTAAAGACGAAGCTTAAGCGTCCTCCATTTTTTTAATATTATGGTCTTTTCCTATATTTATTTTTCTAATTTCCCTCGTCCAGGTGCTAAGTCGACGTCTGCGGCTGTTATGACATCCAGGTGCTATGTCGACGTTAGTGGCTATTGTGTCGTCGAAGTGTAATTAATTAATTACAATTCAACCAAGTGTTTCCCACAGCAAGATCTCGTCACGCGCTAACACAGTCAAACTTTTGCACACTTATCTTCACAGAACGGCGAGATCTTGTGGAGAAAGCTTTGCTGACACGAAACACGGGCTATTGTGACGTCAAGTTGTAATTTTTACTAAATACACCGCATGGGCCAAATTTTTTTCCCGCAACGAGACCTCAGCACGCACTAACAAACTTTTGCATATTTATTTTCACAGCACAACAAAATCATGCGGAGAAAGTTTTGCTGACACGAAACTGACATAGCCCTCTAACGTACATTGATTTCGCATTAATATAAGATCATCGCCAATGCAGCCTACAATTAAGTCAAACATCGCCCGTAAATGGCTTACCGGCCCTCGCTGGCATCATGGAGGAAAGTAGACGTTAT
Source organism: Amblyomma americanum (assembly GCF_052857255.1). NCBI lineage: Eukaryota > Metazoa > Arthropoda > Arachnida > Ixodida > Ixodidae > Amblyomma > Amblyomma americanum. The sequence continues at coordinate 65,556,303 of NC_135504.1, forward strand.
GTTGCATGGGCAATGTAGACGGCGGCTGTATGTGCCGTGCTGATCTTTATCACCAGGTTTAATTGGTATTGCTCAGGCTTCCACAAGGGGCACGACAACCTTGTCGCCAAGAATTGTTTTCCCATCTATGACGAGGAATTTCGTGCGCGGACCAGAGCTGGAGCGAACGGCACCTGAGAAGATATTGGCAATTAATTTCTAAGATAAGTAGATAAGTAAGATCGGTCGACCACCCGTCCCCCGTCCCCCCTATTTATTTAATTAGTTCCTACTTTTTCCTTCCATTAACAACCCAATTCCCCAACAAACGGCCGATCGAGCCTTCCTTTCTAAATAAACAGCTCATTCATTCATTCATTCATTCATTCATTCATTCATTTTCCGTCGAGGTCCGTGTGGCTGTGCGCATTATGCGCATGAGCCGGCAGCAGAAACCCAAGCTTGATTTTTTTTCCGCGTCCTGCATTCTGCTACATGTACTGTCGGGCCTTCCTGGGATGTTTCGGCAGTCGGTAACTTCACGGACTTAAGGACTTTTGAATACCGGAATACGGAACCCGTAAAAGCTCCCACACTGCGCAAAGGAACAAAACCAAGTCATTTGTAAAATAGCATTTCTAACATAATTATAGATATGATCGGCAATGTGAACTTCCATTCACCATGCACCAAGACACCAGATTACAGAAGATTGGCTTTTGGGAAAAGGAAATGGCGCATTATCTGTCTCACATATCGACGGGAAGGGATATAGGAGGGAGTGAAAGAAGAAAGAGGTGCCGTAGTGGAGGGCTCCGGAATAATTTCGACCACCTGGGAATCTTTAACGTGCACTGAGATCGCACAGCACACGGGCGCCTTAGCGTTTTGCCTCCATAAAAACGCAGCCGCCGCCGCCGCGGTCGGGTTCGAACCCAAGTACTCCGGATCAGTAGCCGAGCGGCCTAAGTACTCAGCCACCGCGGCGGGTTACAGCACTGATCTCCACTAGGCGGCTGGATGCCGCATTCCCGCTTTCTGAAGCGGGCGCAAGTGAAGCCACCGGAAGTTCGGTGGCATGTCCCGGAAGTTCGCTGTCTGCTGTGTATTTCAATGCAAAAAGTCGCGTCTCTCGCCTTTGCATTCTATATTTTTCGCGTTCTTTCGTGTAACGTCTACTGTAATATCAAAGGAATAAGCAAGCTCAACGCGAGAAATGTGTGCATTGTTTGGGAAACCATGTAATTTCAGAGAAACCGAATAAAACAGACATGCAGGTCTCAGCATGTCGCGGCAAAGTGTTACGTGCATTAAACACTATTTTCTGATCTGGTTCTTGTCTTCTGAGCATAATTAGGAGAAGTAGTGGAGTGGGATGAGTCGAGGTCATCCTAAAAACAAATGTTCGTGTACCAAAGAAAAAGCAACGGCGCGGAAATCCTGACACTCGAAGAGCTAGCTACTCGATATACAGCTGTTTCAGTTTCGGGTCGGTGGCGGACGATGTCGCTTCTCGTCGACAGGCACAGCAACAAAAGTAAAATACCCTGCGCCAAGAGAAGCACTCGAATCCCCACTACGATTCTGCAGTGGAATTGTAGGGGTGGCAAGAGCAAGAAATCACTCTTACAGCAATACATAGATCAAGAAGAAACCTTCCCCTTAGCTATAACACTCCAAAAAACAGGCACAGACTACGTAAACCAGATGAACTATCAAGCTTACATCAGTGACAGGGGCAACAAATCCAGAGTAGCCGTTCTCGTCAAGAAGAACGTCGCGGTCATCCAGCATGAAACTACCTCCAAGGACATTGAAGCGGTGCCAGTAGAAATCATCACGCGTGACAAGAACGATCCAAGCATCTTTATTCTCAACACATACAGCACACCAAAGCAGAAGATTCCCTTCAGATCTCTCTTCAAAAACGCCATCAAAGCAGCCGGCAAAGCCCCCCTGATCACTACAGGCGATTTCAACGCTGCGCATCAAGAGTAGGGATACAATTGACCATTTGCGGAAAAGTTTCTGCGCATGCGCGGTGAAAGCGCAGCTAGCGCCCTCTGTAGGAAATTTGGTCTAACTAAACTGACCACGCGTTTTGCAACAGCGATACTTGAACGTAATAAAAGCCGCTACGAGATACAACGCGCAAAAGAGGAAGCCGTTAATGGAGCCAGCAATTCGCGCATCGAGCACGTTTCGAAACGACTGTTCCTGCTACATTTCGCGCTTGATCCCAAGTGCGCACAGCTCGGTCGTTCTAGAAGAGTTTTGCCATCGACGGACGTGCGTATTCGGCGACAGCCAAATTATTTGTACTAGTATGAACATTCATAAATGCTACAATGTCAAGCTGTGCTATCTCAACAGCGAAGCACGCGTCAGAGCGCAACCTCGCCTATATCCGCGCATTCCAACGCTCCAGCGGCCTGTTAGAACGCAAAGCAATGCTCTATCGTATCAGCACGAGCCTTGGTTGAGATGGTGCAACGGGTCGTTTACTGATCAGTTAAGTGTGGCCTGCGGCAAAAGGTGCTGCATGAAGTTAGCAGAAACTCTTGCCCTATCGAGGAAGCGCGAACATAAATGGGCATTAGGAAAGTGCATTTCATTATGCTGTTACACTCGCCCGCACATAGGCGCACATTCATGCACACTTTCATTTGGTCATTCGGCGTTCCGGTGAGGTAGTAGACTGCAGGTTCAGCCACACATGGTCGTTTTTCAGGCTACAACTCGAAAACTCTTCGCCCCACCCCGTTTATAAAAACGGAAATGGGGTGTTCTTCTCCTCCATCATCCTCTTTCGTTAGCAAACGCACGCTTCCGGCGAAGAAACAACGCTAAAACAACAAAACAAGCGCACGTGAACAGCTGAAATCTACCTTTGCACACGCCTGCTCGAGAACCCCTTTCCAACCAAAAGTGCCAGCGGAGCTTCCCTGTTTGCACGGCAGGCGGCGCTCGCTTTTCCGATTGAGAAGGATGGAGGAAAAGCGGTGGGCTAGGAAAGTTTTCAGATACCTGTATATAAAGAATGTTGACACGAAATGGAGAAAGCGAACTAGAAAATTGACAAGCAAATATCTGGACAGCAGTAAGGGGGCAAATCAGCAATTATCGGTTAAGAAAAAGGTTAAAGGAACAGAGAGAGCTTTGTGGAAAAAAGGGATGCTGACGAACTCGGCACTAGAAACATACCGGACCTTTAAACAGGAAATTGTCAAAGAAAATATCTATGATAATTGTAGGGGAAGTTCTTTGTTGTTTGAGGCCAGGACTGGAGTTTTGCGGACTAAGACGTATAGAGTCAGGTACCAGGAGATGGACACTTTGTGCATTGCGTGCGGAGAGGAGGAGGAAACAGCTGAACACTTGATACTTTTCTGTAAAGGGCTTCACCCTACAGTGGAAGGCAGCGGGGCTGACTTACCCAAGGCATTGGGGTTTAGGGATAGTGAAGGGAAAGTGGATTTTAAGAGGTTAGAAGTAACCAAGCGAAGGTTATCTGATTGGTGGCTAAAAGCAAGACAGGAGTAAAATTTCACAAGACATGGCTAGGTGGCTTGAGCCACCGCCCGATGTAAAGGGTTCAGCCGTATCCATCCATCCATCCATCGTGGTCCATTCGGTCGTTCCAGCGACGGTGGCGGCGCCACGCGGCCTCTTCCTGAAGCGGCGAGCCGGTGATCGCTCTGCGCGGCGCGTGCAATCGCAGTGGTTTGGAGCGTAAGATACGCGTCAAAAATGAGCACATTTTGTTATTCTACGATGTGCGAACATTCCAAACAGCAAACATGTTGTTTCTGCAAACACGTAAAGAGATCAAAAAGCAGTGATCAAGTGCATTCAGCAGGTTGGTAACGAGTTTAAGCCCAATGACCCGTCTCAGCGACGTACTCTGTCGACTTCACGACACCGTGTCGTCAATGCATTTCTATTCGGTGCTTTGTTCATGCGACCATCGTAGCGTATTACAGCTGCATGAAAGCAGTGCAGTGCTTATACAATGAGCTGTTATTAACTATATTGGTTATATTTTGAGGCAGACGTTTGCAGCAAACATTTTTCATCAAGTTTCAGTCCATTTTGGCCTAGATTAAGCACGGCTTTCAGGCCACAACGTGATTCCTAAATAGCGATATGAATGGAAAGAACTTCACAATTGTATCTTCATTTCTCGGATATAATGCGCAAAGTGGATGAGTAACCGCAAACGCTTCCTAATCACAGCATTTTCCCTCGCGAGTCAAAAACACATTTCTAGCGCTATTTCGACTATTTTGTAATTAAAGCTCGAATGGCCCCTTGGCTGCCGCTTCAAACAACAGCTACACCGCTTCTTCTATTACCGCGTATATGAGACCAACATACGCTGCAGGTGGACTATTGTCGGATACAATTAAGGCTGGAGCAATGCTCCGCCCACATTCAGGAGCACCGTACAGCATTCCTCCGTGAGAGAATGTAGCCCACTGGTTAAACTTTTCTGTTTACCTAAACAACCAGCCAATCACGAGTCGAAATTGTAGGCTCGAGGACTTTGATCTTTCTGGCATTGTCTGATGCAGCCCAACATTAAAAGGTTGATTTTGATCTCTGTTGTAATGTAATTGGTAAGTGTAGTTATGTTACGCCGTGAACCGTGGCCAGTGTTACGAACTGTTTATTTCCTTTCCAACTGTGTCCTTATCAGATCAGCGCGCAATCAATACACACGGTATTTATGCGGGTAAGGGCCATACAAAATATACCGTCAGACTGTCTGCGTCTTTAAAGTAGTTTCCTTCCGCTTTCAGGTGAGTGCCGAAAGAACAAGAAAGTCAACGCGCAAAAAATTACAGTTCAAAGTGTTTATCGCAGTCTACTATGCTCAGTTCGCAAGTTTCAGCGCCGACGGAGTTTTTGCGGCACTTGCGAAGTAGCGGTTCCAAGCTCATACCGATAAAAATTTATTTTGAGCCTCTAATGCAGCCAAACTTAAGTATAGGATCTTATTAATAACTGAAAATCATTTACTGCTGCTTATCTACACTCTAAAAATCACACGAAAGATGCCACAACGTCAAGAAGCCGCATTGCTTCTATGAGATCGGCGCCATCACCGCCTCGTCCGCCATGTCGTAAAGCCTCCGCGCCACCTATAGGAGCTGGAATGACCGAAAAATAGAGCTGTGGGAGGACACACAGGAACTCGCGCTCACCATTCACACAGACCCAAGCTCTCCCAAAAGAATCGGCAACAGTGTCTCAACAGACACGTCGCCAGATCTCACCTTCACCAAAAATCTGGCAGACCTCAGATGGGAAAACACCACTCACAACCACTGCATCCTAAACCACACGATCCCACACGCCAAGAAATTGGGGCAAGAAAGAGGAAACCCACAGCGTCTCACAGACTGGGATAAATTCAGGGAAGAACCCAAGCCTCATCGCCCGGGGCAATTGTAGACACTGAAAAATGGACCAAACAAATCCGCACGCATGTCAAAAACAACACGCAAATCATAGAGGAAGAAGACGCCCTCATCATCATGGATTCGCACCTCTTACACATGTGGGAGGCTAAATCAAGCATGGAAAGGAGATTAAAAAAACAGAGATGGAACCGAAGCCTGAGGAGAAGGATCCACAGACTTAACAAATAAACAGAAAAGCACGCTCTAAACGTATGCGAGCAAAACTGGCTCAAACGGTGCGACGACATGGAGAAGCAAATGAGTCTCCCCAAGACGTAGAGCATCTTCCGCCACCTATTATGCCCCAAGCAATCCAAAACCCCCTCGGGCATAAACCAACGGAAGATAAAGCACGCTTTCGGGGGCTCAGAAGCAGATTTCTTTAACACACTGAAAGACAATTATGTTGGAGACAGCGTCATCCAAGCACCTCCAACATACTCGGGACTAGAAAATCCACAGCTGGACAAGCCCATAACGGAAGCTGAAGCCAGATCAGAGAATACCAGCCTCAAAAGGAATTGTGCACCCGGTCCGAATGGCATAATTAACAACCAGAATAATTAGAAACCTAGACGACAACTCCATCGCCAACCTCACTGAATACGTACAGAAAGTATGGGAAAGGCAGAGCTTCCCCCACAATGGAAATCAGCGGATGTTATATTTATCCCCAAGCCTGGAAAACCACAGAAACTAGAAAACCTGGGACATATATCCCTCACCTCGTATCTAGGGAAACTGATGGAAAAGGTCATTCATACAAGACTCGCAAACTGCATGGAGACCGAGAGACTCTGGCCCCATGAAATGATTGGCTTCAGAAGACACCTCAGCACACAGGATGTCATGCTGAGACTAAAACACGACATCATAGACAAAAAGACTACGGACACAAAGGCCATACTAGGCTTGGACCTCACAAAGGCCTTTGACAATGCCAGACATGAGGCAATTCTCAAGAATCTTGAGGGTATGAATGTCGGCTCAAAAACCTTTGCGTACTTAGTAGCTTCCTCTCAGAGAGAAGCTTTCGTGGATGCAGCCTACATACCGGGAAAGCATGCCTGCTCGGTAGCAGTAATCGATGGACACGGGCGAACGCGCAACTCACTCACGCTTTACACTAAGAAGCCAGAGGTAGCTGAACAAGCAGCGATAGCGCTAGTTCTCAAAGACTCGAGGTTCACAACTGTCTACAGCGACTCTAGAGCAGCCACAAGAGCTTTCGCCAAGGGCGGAATAGACAAGATGACGCTACGAATCTTAGGCGGAAGTAACATCACCGATCACTCCATCGTATGGTTCCCCGCACACATGGGTAACTAGGGGGCGGACTGCGGAATCTCAACGAGATCGCACACGAGGCGGTGCGAGGACTCATCGACCGCGTCCCTCCGGTTTCCTCCGCTACCCCACATATCGAGTACAGGGATCAATTATTCACGTACAACGAGCTCACTAAGCACTTTTATTTAGGCAAACCAGAATTTCCTCTCCCGGATAAGAAATTAACCCGCAGCCAGTCGGTCACGTTACGCTTGCTCCAAACGAATTCACACCCCAACCCCTGGCGCATGAAGCACATCGACCCAGACTACGACGGACATGTGTGTGAACAGTGCAGTGAACGTGTAGACTTGAACCATATGCTGTGTGGCTGTGCATAGAGTGACGCCTATGCCAAGAACAAGGACCATTGGGACGAAGTGCTAAAAAGTGCTTCACTACACGGCCAGCTTCGGGCTGTCCAGGAGGCCCGCGCGGCGGCGGAGAGCTTCGGGCTCTCTGTGCCGACGTGGAAGCTGCCCTCTACACCTGGCGCCTAGCCGGGTGTCCTTCAGGACCCCTACTGTGGGGTATAAAGCTTTACCACCACCACCACCACCATCTCCAATCATCAAGACAAAAGGCAGAGGCACACCACAAGGATCGATACTCTCCCCCTTGCTTTTTAACATAGCAATGATCAACCTCCCGTCTCTGCTCAAAATAATCCCAGACATCAAGTTCAGCCTCTACGCCGATGACATTAACATCTGGCTAAACGAAGGCCCGAACGCGGAAATACAAGAGAAACTTCAACACGCGGCCAAAACAGTTACGGAGTACGCAGCCAAAACAGGACTCAAGTGCTCGCCGCAAAAATCAGAACTACTAGTCTACACAAGTAAGAAGGAAAAACCAAGTTTCGACATCATAGTAGACAGCCAAAAAGTACCCATGGTGAGTGAGATCAGGATACTCGGCCTCATTATTCAAGCCGACGGCAAAAACGGCTCCCTAGTCCACAAATTATACAAGGATATGCCGCACAAGTCACTGGCCTTATCAGTACAGTGTCCCTCAAAAACAGGGGACGCAAGGGAAAGAGCTTACTAAGGCTAGTACAGGCATACATAAGACTTAACAGCAAGAGAAAGAGAACAAATGATATCGCAATAAGAAAAAGTAAAAATCGCGCTCAGCCTCCCCAACAGTACATCTACAGCCAGATTAATGGGAATGGGAGTACACAACACGTGGGAGGAAGTGGCGGAAGCCACGCGAGTCGCACAAGTAGAAAGACTCAGCCAGTCCGAAACAGGGCGACAAATCCTAGAGTGGGTCGGGCTCCAGCACGACAGAGGGCCAAATCCCAAACTGACCAGCCTAAACCAAAGTTGCAGAGGCAACTTGCGCATCGCACCCATGCCAAGAATTATGAGTCCCACCCACAACGAAGAAAAAAAGACAGGACCAAGACCATCGAAAGAGAAATGAATGGACTGGAGCCAAACACTGTAGCATGCACAGACGCAGCCACTGGCAAGTCAGGACCTGCAGTCGCGGCAGTGGTAAACGCCAGTGGCATTCCTTGATCACGGCATCGGTAAAAACAAGAGATGCAGGCGTCGCTGAGGAAGTGGCGATCGCACTAGCATGCGTCGGCACGCAGGCAAATACAATAATTAGTGACAGCAAAACGGCTATATGGAACCTAGCGAAAGGAAGAGTCTCTGTCGAGGCGAAGAAAATCCTCAAATCAAGAGATATCACACGTAAGGACACAATCAAATGGTCCCCAGGCCACGAATCGGTGTCTGGAAACGAAGCGGCTCATGCGCTCGCCCGAGATATCTACTACCGGACGAGCGCAGAAAGGCTCGACAGACCAGAACACGAGGAGACGCTAAACACATACGTATACGATGACATCTGCGAATATTACAAGCTCAGTAGGAAAATGTTCCTAACACCACAAAACAAACTAGACAACGGAGAGGTCAAAAGCCTTCGAAGGCTGCAGGCTGGAAACTACCCCAACCCCGTATGGCTACACCACTTCAATATCGATGACAGAGACCACGATAAATTTAAACATTGTGGACAGAGAGGCACACTAGACCACATCATATGGGAATGCCCTTTTCACCTGGGGCTATGGCCAACATCCTAGACGTAGAAGCTTGGGAGCCCCTCCTTCAAAGCGCAAACCCTGAAGACCAAAAAGAAGCCATCCGCCTGGCGGCTGAGGCCCCGAAGAATCAATGTATTCTCGCGCGCTCTTAGTTGCGGAGTCCCGGCCCCCTGCTCGAGCCTCCGTACCTGAGTAGGGGATCCCGGAGCCTCCTATACTGGCGAAAACAAAGTTTTCAATCAATCAAACAATCAATCAATCTTCTCATCGATGGTAAGTGATGTTTATCGCTTTAGGGTGTCAGTGCTTTTAATCTAACTCAATAATACAGCCAAGTTTCATCTACGCAGAGCGAGAGAAACGACTGACAAGAAAGATGAATGCTGCAGCGCATGTGGCAAACGCTGTTAGAAGTCGACTGCGCCAAGCATCACGAATAAAAGCCCATTCAGGCATAATTTGGTACGTCGAAACAGTACTTGATACACTCCGTCGAAAAAGCAGTACCATATACCTTTTGGACGCGCTAATGTGAACCAGTAGAACACCAACGGCACCTCACCAGATAGTGGCGTCACCCTCGCTCCGGTTCTGTCTAAACATAATTCGGTAAAATGGTCAGTGCAAAGTCGACTGCCTAATGAAGGTTTCCACCTAGTCTTTCTTAAAATGATCCCCCATTGTTGGTATAACTTGGGCTTAGACAGCGACAGCGCGCATTACAACAAAGAGCAGAGTTGGCGACGCTAGCGCAACGGAAATACACAGAGCTGAGCAGACGAGGCTCCGTACGTTGTGTGTAGCGACGTTCTGTCGTCTGCTAGTGTAGTCCCATAGCGATGCAATGGACCCTTAATTTTGAAACCTCTTTCCCCAGGACATTGCTGCTCTCCTCATACAGTTGACGGCGCAAAAGGTAGGCATTGTCATGAAAAAAGACGAGAATGTCCAAAAAGACAAAATGCTTAGTGGAAAACGAAAACTGAAAAACTATCCAGAGGTTCGATTTAGTGCACTGCCAAGGCTGACTTTACGGACAAGCTGCCCAACTTTCGATGGCTTCACTTTCGCTTTCGGGCGCCCGATGCGGTATCCAACCCCCTAGTGGAGATCAGTGGGTTACAGTGAACTAATAATAATAATTGGTTTTTGGGGAAAGGAAAGCATTGTCATCAACACAAACAATAGGAAGGTGGATTTGGAGAGGAAAGAGATAGTCAAACTGGATATCTTAAAAGCGAAATAGAAGGAAAAGGAAAAAAAATTAAGAGGGGACGTAGAGGCTAGGAGGGGCAAGCTGCCACCCGATACAAGGGGTACAGCCATTATCATCCATCCATCGAAAGCAAGAAAAGCGACGAAAGTTCGCGCCACTTTTCCTGCCACATACTAATGCGAGGCATCGGTCAGGAGCGCACGCGCGCAGGGACAGGCAGATAACATTTCAGCATGCTGCGTAACGGAAGCGCTTCAGTAGCGGGTGCCCTGCTAGAGTCATGCCTGACCCAACTTCAACAAGCAAGGAGTGAAAAAAGCTGCAGGGACGTATTTGCCGGTTACTTGGCGCGCATCATCGGACCGCAGTGGCTGCTGTATTTCGGTGTTCTCACCCTCAACGACCGACTAACGCCTCTGCTAGCCCAGCGCGAAGGCGACGACTGGCAGCCCGACAGATGCGACGTCGACGAAATGTGCAGCTGTCTCGTCGAGAGCCAAAAAGCGGGCCACCAGTCGAAACGTGTCCCGTCGGTGCAGTTGAAGGTAAAAAGGGACGGCGTAGGTACCGTACGCTTTTTTCGGATCGGCGGTCACGCCGTGGTCATCATGGTCACTTCAGCGGACATGCGCCATCCACTGCCGGAGGATTTCAGGCCGGCCCTGCGGGAGTTCGCGTTCACTCTGCATCAGCTGGAACTCGAAGAGGTAGCCAAGGGCGCCGCTTGCGACCAACTCACTCAGCTGCTGAACAAGAGGGCCTACCAAGACAAGACCCGACGTCGTCTGCTCGCGGCTTGCATCCAGCGTTCGGTTGCGTCAGTGGCCATCATGGACTTGGACAATTTCAAGAAGATGAACACTGATCTCGGCTACCTCGACGCCGACAGGGTCGTCGCCAGCGTAGGACGCCTCATCTGCGAATCAGTCAAAGGCGACGAGAGTGTGGTGGCGGGACGCTTTGGGGGGGACGAGTTTATGTTTACGTTCGATGCAGACGCGGATGTCGCGAAAAGCGTTATGCAGGGCATTTTGAGCCGCTTGTCTGACATAAAACCCTGTTTCACCGGTAAAGATGCGGTCGATAAATTTCGAAATTTAGGTGCCTGTAAAGCGTCTATCGGTATAGCCGAGTATCGGTTCGACGCACTACGATATGGCAACTACGACAGTGAAGTGGAAAGAGCTGCCGAAGACGTTATTACAAAAGCCAACAAAGCACTTACAAAGGCTAAGGAACGTAAGAATTGCATAGAAGTGTACCGGGAACTGTTGATTACTCCCTGCTGACTTCTACGCCCACTGCAGTGCAAAGGCTTCCTTGTCTGTCCAGTCAACCCTGTCCGTGCGGCCACCGTATCCTTGTATTTTTAACTTCTGGTTTATTGTCTGTTGAGGTGCCGGACCACCTTGAAGGCTCAGTATTTTTAAAATGTTTTAAAATTTTAGGTCACTAAAATCCCAATTTATTTGTCAATGAACAGCAACAGAAATTGTCCCTTCAATCATAGACAAAATTTCTCTCCTCACGCATCTCGCAGAATCAGAACTAAAAGTTCAAAAAAATTGCCTGCTTTTTGCAGGATGTTTTTTTGTTCGTTCTTCAATTTAGACTACGTTTCTTACCATCTATTTTCGTTTTTTTAAATTTTCTGAGAATTAAAAGAATGGCAGTTGCACCTCTTCCCTAGGGCATAACATATTTCATTGAAGTCTAAACACACTGGATAAAATCGAACAGTTTTTAAGGTAGGCCTCTAATTTAATGTTTGTATCTGCTATTAAAAATGTAACCCACAAAGTGGCCTCATAGCTTAAAGTACTGCTCAACAGTGTCATCACCAGGTTGCTTATTCTGTCATTGCTAGTGCTTATTTTCCGCCTTCCTTTTCCAAGCTTTATCACTTGCTCAAGCTATGTCCCTTACCTGTTTTATCAAGACTGGTCATTTGTATAGTATCGAATACGAGTTGGTCCTTTCATATTGTGTCTTTGAACCAAGGGACAATATTGGAGAGGCAGTAAAGATTATTTCGGTTTTGTACATATGCTTGTTGTCTATTTAATTCACGTGTCTGATGACATGTGATACAGTACAATTGCCTTGTAGCAGCCTTCACGAGAAACCGGAAATATTCATCTTGTGACAGAAGTAGCCTGAGTAACCACCACTGATTCTCCCAAGCCTGCCTTGCACAGCTCGTACAAATAGCACTGAAAAGGAAAGATCTGCAGAACCTTACATACTCATAAACTGTCAGTAGTAGGTGTGCAGCGGAAAGCCTGCAGTGGCTACGTCGGGAGAATTAAAAGCATGGTGGTAGCTGCACCACTTCTCTGCTGGGTCATAAAATTCATTCATTGCGGTCTAACATTGGTCCAGTTGAGGCATTATGCTTCTGAACACTGCAAGATGGCAGACTGGATCTGAAGCGCAATCAAAAAGTGCGGGTGCAGGTTGCATGTGAAAACCATGCATAAGTGCTGCAAAAATGTTTGACAGTTAAGCGGCAGCTCCCTCGCTGTTGTCAACACTTGTATCACGATTCCCCAATCTCTCAGCAAGCCTATAGCACAAAAGCTCAAAAGATAACATGGCAAACCACCTTTTAAGCATCAATTTTTTTTTTTGCGTCTTTATCTAACAGATCCATCATTTAACTTTCGTCACTTTTTTCATTGACGATATTCATGGGGGTTTAACGTCCCAAAACGACTCAGGCTATGAGGGACGCCGTAGTGAAGGACTCAGAAAATTTCGACCACCTAGGGTTTAACGTGTACTGACATCACACGGTACACAGGCCTCTAGGATTTCGCCTCCATCGAAATTCGACCGCCGCGGCTGGGATTGAACCCGCATCATTCGGGTCAGCAGCCGAGTGCCATAACCACTGAGCCACCGCAACGGGGATAGCATGCATTTCCTTTTGAAAGCATAGCTAAGTGCTTTACCAGTAATTAATGACCATTTGTGTTTTACTTAATGGTGAATGATATGCTCAGGCTGAAAAAAACCGAGAGAAATGTTAAGTGACTTTTTACCAAACAGAAATACTACAACACATCACCGAAAAAAAAACTATGAAAACAGTGTGTAGGAAATGATATCCACCCCCCGCAGTCCCCGGAAAAAACTGTGCTCTGAAATAAAAGCTGGAGAAGGTACAACAAGTTTCAAAAAAATAAAAACCAAGGAGTCCAGCCTCTCTCGAGCAAAAAACATCACTGCAGTATTGCCTCACAGTAAACAGCACTTCAGCAGGCATCCACTACCTGCTGAAATGATGTTTACTGTTTAAAAAAACTGCCACTTCATTAGTGAAGTCATGCCACAAGCACTGGTATGAGACGAAAGGTTATGCGTCCAAGTTGCATTTCCTAAACACTGAAGTCTTAGCTCAACAAAGTCAGTTTTTGCACCTGATAAAAAAAAATCCTTATGTTACAAATTGTAATTTTGCAAGACGCTTTTGACATCTAATATTAATGCTGACTTCAAAGCTCTCAAATTAATGCAAAGCAAATACCATAATAATTAGGCTTTTATTAAGAGAAGCAATTTCATAACAAAGAAAGTAATGACATTCCTGGGGCAAAAATTGTGCGTTTGAACAGGAAACAATGGCAGACAGCCTTTGACCCTGGGTACGCTTTAAGCATAAGCGTTCGAGTGGCCCATTGCCAGTGTGATAAACATGACGTCACCTCTAGCCTCCTAAAGCAGTGGCTGTGTGCAAGCATAGACAAGGTATCTTGCTTAATCTACAGCAGCTGCGATGTATTGCACAAAAAGAGTTAGCATTGTGTATGAGACTCTCAGCTAGCTATATTGAAACTTGGAAAGAACACCTTGGAGCAGATAAAATCACATGCACAAAACAGACAAGAAGACAACGGACAGCCGCCAGCTTCCTGTCCATTGTCTACTCGTCTCTTTTGTGCATGCGAATTTATCTGCACCGAGGTGTTTTTTTTTCAAGTTTCAATATGCTAAACCAACTAGCCTGCCAACATGCCTTATTGAGCTAGGGGATTCCTCTAAACATTTGACCAACACTGTTCCCACTTCGACTTATTGATCAATTCGCTCTCTCCCTACCATAAGCTTGCCGTCCCGGTTAGCGCAGTTGTTAGAGCGACTGCTCCGGTGAAGTGGTGGTCCAGGGTTCGAACCCTGGACCAGGACAAATTTTTCTTTAACTACAGAGTTTCTGAGAAAGCTGTACAGCTTTCCTTTGCAGCCGTAAGGCTGCGCTTGGTTGGATGCCAATGAGTAATTACTCCCTTATTACAAATCTACTCCACTTTGGGGGACTCCCCAACACATCTGACCAATAACGATCTGCAAAGAAAAAAAAAATGTTCAGAAAAAAAAAACGCTACAACTAGGGTCTGCTTCCGTGCATAAAAGTTGTCAGTGAAGTTGAAATTAGACACAATTTTGGGAGCCCCAAGCCTATTACGTTGTCGCCATTATGCCTGGAACAATGAGCAGCAGCTCTGCCCACACTGAGCGGCGCCAAACAGAACTCCTCCGTGACAAAAAGGAGATTGTTAAATTTTTTCTTGCTACCTATTAACAAAAAACTAATCACAAGACAAAATTATAAACTGAATAATGTTTATGCCTCTGGCTTGTTCGGTACGCTCAAACAATAAAAACTGACCTTGTTCACTCCTGTGATTGGTCAGCGCAGCAACACAGGACACTGCAAACCATGGCCCACTCTTACCTATTGCTTTTTATAAGTTGTATCCTACTATGGTGACCTATGTGTGATACGTATAACAGAATCTCATGGCTGGATGACCCAACTCATACTATGACTGCTCACATCCCACGACCCCCACGGCTCATCACCATCATCATCAGCCCGACAACACACACTGCAGGGCAAAGGCCTCTCCTCCCATGTCTCTCCAATTAACCCTCTCCCCGCAAACTTCTTAATCTCATCCGCCCTCCTAACAATTTCCCGGGCCCTGCTATGCTTGCCTTCTCTTGGAATCCACTCCGTTACCCTTAAGGACGACCGCATTACATGCCGTGCCCAAGCCCATTTCTTTCTCTTGATTTCGACTAGGAAGTCATTAACACACGTTTGTTTACTCATCCACTCTGCCCGCTTCCGGTCTCTTTAATGTTACACCTCTGATTTTTCTTTCCGTAGCTCGCTGCATTGTCCTTAAAGGTGCTCTAAAGAAGATTCTGAACTCGTTCTTTTACCATGGGAACTCGATCTACACGTTCCGAGCATTCTTAGAAACTTCACATTATTGTCCTGTGCGGCAAATGGTAAGGGATGTTGAATCGGCAACTTTCCGGAGCAAAGCATGACACCAGAAAAGAAAATGACCATCAGTCAGTCATTTCTCCTTTTCCACTGCACTGCTTGGTGTGTCCTGCACTCAAACTGCTGCAGGCAATGAAACATCTGGTTGGGGCAGTAGAGATTTTGTTCCTACCATCATCTATATTAGCGCGACAAAAATACATGGGCCCCAGTGGGCTCTGTGCATTTTCCCCCATCCATTGCCTGTTGCCTGAACAGCGAGTTTCCATATTGACGAGGCATAAATATATTGAAAAAATTAGGTCCCCAGAATAATTGTCCATAATTCGAGTTGTCCATATTAACAGGACTCATATTAATGAGGCACAATGTGCAGCCAGGTTTGCAATACAAAATGCAAACAGTTATTGTTTTGGAGGCACGTACAAAAATTTCACAAGGTCCCAAAATGGTTGCAAATTGCAACATCGAAACACCACAATTTCTCAGATGAGTACATGAGGTGCTAGGGCATCATTTTATGCATTTTTTAATGATGGGCATCACTAGTAGAAACGTGCGAAAAAGGATATACTCTTCAAGGTGAAAAAAAATGTTTGCAACAGTATGACAAAGAACATGCTAAACAGTGCACTGTTTTGAGGAATTTCACATGCCGCGTTTCCTACTGAGCATGGAAAAGCACCCTAGTTTCAAAGTGAAGAATGCTAAATTCATACGAAACAAAGGAATCACTTCCAGCTGTAGCACACTCAAAAAATGGCTGTGGTTTAGTTCTGGTTAAACCTGGAGTCACGCGAAAGCTACATCTGGCCTGGCCGAGTGGAATTAGCTCAGTCGAATTGCAAAGACAGTCTTTCGCCGCTCCGTTTCGCTGGGCGTTCCTCCTTCGTCTTTGTCCCACTTGACACGGCGCATGCACACAGCTGTTGCAGCTGTTGCGTGCCACGCCATTGGCAGCAGCAGCTGCTTCTCACCACGTGACCAACCCACGTGACCAACGGCGCCACCACAGAGCTCTAGTGCTGCCAAGCTGAAGGATTGAAGAGGTGGCGTAGTGTAGCTATCGCAACAAAAAGAGCCGAAAAGACCTGTCGATATGACAGAGCCACCGCCATGAATATAATGCAAGGCTAGCCCTAACAGAAGCCAGTAGCAACCTAATAACCATACCTTAGCAGACTGCAGCATCCTAGCATGGAAGACAAAAAAACTGGAGGGGAAACTTAAGCCCCGTCTTAAGGGCATGATGCGATATCTGAAATGGGTTAATGCCCATATATGCAGAACTGGTCATTCTCCACTGGTCATTCGTAGATCCCTGGGACTCTTCATACCACTCCTAGTGCAGCGGTTAAGCAATGCACCAATGCCCTGCGATGGCAGGTGATGCCACCTGTGGGGGCTTGTAAGACACAGGTAGCACTTCCCGAGCAACCTCTCGTGACCATTCATTAATTTAACTGCACCTGCCACGGTGTGCAGTTTGCTCATAATCTGGATCACAATCAGTTTGCACACACTGCCTTGGCCGTCACAGCATTGACTGCCAAAGACCAATAATAGTGAATCTGTCTGCTTTCAAAACAAAAAGGGTCATTCTTTCAAATCGCCCTAAGCTTAAAGATACAGATTTCAGTATCGGCGAAGTTTTTTCTCGACCAGTCCGAAATGCTCGAAAACACTTTCTCGACCCTTTTCCCTTTGATATAAAACGCTGCACACATTATATGTTTGACCAAGACACACAGACCGTGAAAGAAATCGCATAGGAATCATCTTGCCGCTGCATCGTGCTCTAGCAACCACAGGCTATCCGTCGAGTTAATCTTTCTTTCTCTATAATCTAGACCAATATACGCAGTTACCTTCCAAAGCCCTGTCTAATCTCGTGTCATCTTCAGGCAGCAACATAGTAATCTTAACTGAAACGTGGCTGACAGATAATGAAATCCTGGATAAATTGCCAAATTTCAACGTTTACCGCAATGATAATCAAGGCACATGCGGAGAAGGTGTCCTTATTACCATTAACAACCAAATATCTTGTTCTCATGTTAACATTAGTTCAGATCTAGAAATATTGTGGTTAAAATGTTGCGCTCCACCGGAAACAGTTCTACTTGGCGTCTGCTACAGGGCCCCCAACAGCAACCCAGGATTCGCGCTTAACCTGAACGATGCACTAGTCCAAATTACTAAAAAAACACCCTGTTTCGCAAATTGTTCTCTTAGGCGATTTTAACTACCTTGGCATCGATTGGCAAAACGTAGGACCACTAACCGCCGGTAACCCTGAAGCAAGAGAATTCGTAGATGTATGCTTAAACTTTAACCTGACGCAAATGGTGCTCCGACCGACACGCGTCGCTCACAGATCTTCAAATATTCTGGACTTAGTACTAACCAACAACCCTGAAAGCTCATCATCGATTACTTACCTACGTGAAATCACTGATCATAAGGTTATTTATGCCATATTCAAGTTCTCTCTCACATCCCGCCAAACGTTCAAGAAAACCATCCGTATGTACGACAAAGGCAATTACGGAGAAATCAACAACGAGCTAGAAACATTCCTGCCGTATTTTCAATCCACATTTCATCACCGGTCTGCCACTGATAACTGGTCAATTTTCAAAAAGAAGATCGAAGAACTGACAAACAAATTCATTCCCTCTATGAGTTTTCAAGCAAACCACCAAAAACCGTGGTTTTCACACAATCTTTAGAGATTAGAAAGAAGAAAAAAAAACGACCTTATAGTGCAGCAACACGGAACCCATGCGCAGATGCATGGGATCAGTACTATCAGGCCGAGGACACATATTACAATGAAATTCGCTGCGCCAAACAAGCATTTTTTTCAAATTGATGTACCAAAAATCCTAACGAATAACCCCAGGAAGTTTTGGGAAAGAATAAATCCGCAAGCAACTCGCATCATCGCTCTTAACAAATGCCGCAGGCGAGGATGTCAGCGATACTGAATGTGCCGAGATATTTAATCGCGCGTTTGTATGTTTTCACAGACGAAACTGCCTCACCATTGCCCACTCCATTTACTGTAACACTGTCAGCAATGCAGCCCATCGAAATCACAGCGCAGGGTATCGCAAACCTTATCGACAGAATTAAACTTTCATCAGCCGCTGGAGTGGACGAAATCAACTTAAAAGTACTGAAAAACGCAAAACACATTTCTGCCATTTATCTCGCATTATATTTTTGCAATCGCTTTCGACAGGAAGCTTACTGGATGACTGGAAGGTAAGGAGGGTCATCCCGGACCACAAATCAGGTAAAAAGGATTCTACGCTAAATTATCGTCGCATTTCCTTGACCAGCGTGCCTTGCAAAATCACGAAACATGTCATCTATTCCCATATTATAAACTTTCTAGATTCAAACACCTTCCTTGATCTGGCTCAACACGGGTTTTGTAGGCGGCTCTCTTGCGAAACCCAACTGGCAATCTTCACTCACGACGTGCATGCTAACCTTGACCGAAACGTGCAGACCGATACGTTATTATTAGATTTCGTGAAGGCATTCGACAAGGTACCTCACCGGCACCCAATACTAAAGCTCGCCCTTTTAAATCCTGGAATGGATTAAAAATTTCTAGCTAACTGCTTTCAGTTCGTTTCCATTAACAACCACCGCTCAAGCGCTCTCCCTGTTAAATCTGGCGTCCCTCAGGGATCTGTGCTCGGCCCACTCTTGTTTCTATTATATATTAATGATCTAGCTGCACATGTGTCATGTAAAATTCGTATCTTCGCCGATGACTGTGTAATCTGTCGCACTGTCACTAACATTTCTGATCAAATGGCCCTTCGAAACGACCTTAACAGCGTCCATAAATGGTGTGACCTCTGGCTAATGACACTAAATGCTAACAAATGCAAACTCGTTTCCTTCCATCATCAACACAACCCCCTTATTTTTTTCCTATGCTGTTGTTAACTCGTTTATAGAAAACATCCAATCGTTAAGGTATCTTGGTGTCACCCTGTGCAGCGATCTATCTTGGCGAGCACACATTACCACAATCATATCATCTGCTAACAGATTCCCAGGATTCATGAAACGTCATCTTCGTCATACGCCGCAACACGTGAAGCTTGTCGCTTATAAAACCCTCATCAGAACCAAACTTGAGTATGCCAGCCCCATCTGGAGCCCACACCATGTATGCCTAACAAATGCACTCGAATCAGTTCAGAACCGTGCCATTCGTTTCGTTCACACTGCATATTCATATACCACCAGCATTTCAGCTCTGAAGACGAATTCCGGTCTCGAAAGCCTCGCAGCCCGCCGCCGTATCGCCAGTCTCTGTTTGCTCCACAAGTTTTTCCATAGCTATCTAAGTCAGCCACCCTACATTAGTCATCCGAACCGCATATCTCACCGCACTGCCCATCCGTTTCAGATTGCTCGCCCTGTGTCCCGTACTGCAACTTTTTCAGGCTCCTTTTCTTCTCCGAACTGTTGTGGACTGAAATGCCCTCCCCACCGATATCACTGCCAACACACACCCGTCTGCATTTTCAGATGCTGTAAGCAATTGTATTTCAAGGAAATGACTTGTACTTGTTGATGAATATGTTAACCCACCCCTTATGTAATATCCCCTGATGGGGTCTTTAAGGTGAATAAAGTGAAGTGAAGTGAAGGCAGGTTGCGATGACGTCACAAGGTTACGTGACCTAGATGGCTTACCTGCCACCTAGGTTGCTTCTATGGTGATTTTTTCGGGGAATTTTCGCTCATGTAAAAAGATCAACGTTGCCGCCGCTGAATTTTCTGTGACACTAGCTCACCGACGCTATCACATTAACAGTGCTGCCACATTTGCACAAAATGTCAGCTGCAATGCAAGGTGAGTCTTGAGGAACCTTATTTGGCAAACAGGACCCGGAAAAGGGAGCAGTTAGCTACGGACAGCTGCAGATGTCCTTGCCTCTCAGCGCTAACTTCTCAACATCCGCCAAAAAGATTGACGCACAAGCCACCCAGCTGTTTGTGCACTGAACTGATGGGGATATAGCCAGGTTGGCTGACCCTCGTGCACCAGTGAGGGATCTGTGCCAATGTGAGAGCATTAAGAGTACCATGAAGGCGAAAACTGTACGGCGTCAGCTTCTGTATTAAACCACCACCTGCCAACTGTGGCAGGTGACAGGTGGTGTTTGGGTGGAGTTTCCTCACTCCACCTTCGAACCGCCCCCCAAAACCCTCTCCACTTGGAAAGAAGAGGAGGGAGACGTTGGACAAAGAATGACTCAGCAGAAATGAATAAAAGAAGTGGTTACGAATATAAATGGAAGAAGAATAAAATCAGAAATGGAATAGAATGGTGGATGAAAGACAATAGAATCAACGGAATCAAGACAACGGAATTGGAATAGATGCGCGAGTGAAAGAAAAATGCCATCGTATTTTCTCTGCATCAATCCAGTTGATTGCCCCTGAATTTTTTTCACCTGGAAAGGAAACCTTCTTATTGCAAAACTGAACTCAATCTCAATCTGTAAGAAGCCCTCTAAATCAAACACTTCGTTTTAATGCTGACGCCTTAGGGCTCTCAAATTAGTGCAGGGGAAGTGCTCTACCAACTCTGCTGTAGTGAACTCTGGAAACGCGAGAACCCAATTTCCTGACATTCCTGGAGCTCTGATCACATGTTGAAACAGGAGACAATTTCCATTTGGATCTGGGCTCTTGCTGAATGGCTTATTGCCAACATGATAAGAATGGGATCACTCTCACTTCTTTAGCAATTAATGGCTTTGTGGAAGCACAGATAATGAATTACATTGATTGTGACGTCAAGCACAATGGTAGATAGAAAGGCTTAAAGGGCACTCAAGTTATCCACTACTGCACAAGTATTTGTGTTGTTCATGAATTGCCGGAAGCTATGTAGTGATGCAAGTATAAGTACTATAATTTCATAATGAACATAAAAATAAGTCTCATTAAAGCTAATAAATTTTTTTTTATTTACTGCAGGCTGCATTCACCGCTTTACTTTTAGATGGCTAAGCATGTGTCAGTTTCATACTTTTGCACAAATGCACAAACGCAGTATAGTCCTAATTTTTAAGCACAGTCTCATGAAACAGGTCCAACAACAGAATGAAAAGTTTGAATTCGGTTTCATTTCTGTCTTCAAAAGAAAAAACTGAATGGTATCCTTTATCTGCTGTTTAATAAAATTGTTTGTGCATTTTTTCCCACTTCTCTGCTAACTTTCAATGGAGTGGAATATTGGGATTTCTTCTAAATATTTTTTTATCGCTTGTTCAGGCATATTTCTATAAACCTGTTTTTATTGCTCTATTGAAATAAAGAATTGAGTGACAGATTGATTGACTGATCGATCGTTTGATTGCCAGCTGGCTGTCCACACATCCAAACTGGTGCACACCTGAAAGCCTTGAAAGCTACAGCAGGGTAATACCGTATTTACCCGAATTAAATGCTACTATAAATATAACGCATGATTTGATTTCGCGGCCACAGAACAAGAAAAAATAAGTACACGAATGTAACATGAGGAACGAGAGCACAGCATACTGAAAGTGAAATCAACGGCTTCAGGCCTTCATCTAAAATTAGTGAATTCATTATCATAGACGTGCACAGCTCACTCCATAAAAGGGGGGCAAAGTTGACGGTAGCACCATTAATGCTTTCCGAGTAGTAGGGAACAACATAGTACAAAATTTGCACCCATGACTTCAAAGAGGGCCTCCCCCCCCATCTGCGCACGCCTATGTTCGTTATAGCTCAGGCACAAGTATGGAAGTGCTGCTTAGTTTCACAGAACATTACCCCCTTTTATAACTGCATAAAGTTTGACATATGCATATTGAGTGTAAGTACACCAGGCAAGCATATACAGTAAAACCTATCGTTAAATCGAAGTCACTCAGACCACGAATGTTATTCGAGTTAACTGGGTCTTCGAATTAGCCAAGTGCAGCAAAAAAAAAAAGGTACGGGCAAAAAAAAACTCGCTGCCTTTATTAGGCGAATTGTGAGACTACCATATATTGCCGCATAAATGTCGACAACCTCTAAACAGTGTCTAAACAAAAAGAAAAAAGTGTACCGCAGAGCTAAGGAAGTTAACTCTGACAGCGCCTGGCAACAGTACAAAGACGTATCTGCTACGACCAAAACCGCCATAAAGAAGGCTAAAAACAAATTTTTTAACCACACTTTACCCGACTTGTTAAGAACCAACCCTGCAAAATTCTGGCAAGTGATAAACCCTAACGGCAGCCATGAGATACCAGTATTGAAAGATGCGGACGGACGTGTGGCACCTCCAGAGGCAATGCCTGACCTATTCAACAAGCATTTTACAGACACCTTTACAACCGAATCAGTGCCTTTTAATTACCGTGAACCTCAACAACCGTTAGTGCTTCATCCATCAGAACCAATCATCATTAGCGCAGCTGGTGTTGCCCGAGCTATTGAGCGACTTCCACTTAATTGTAGCCGTGGTCCAGACGGTATCAATACCAAACTTCTTAAACTTACCGCGCACGTGTTGGCTGCCTTACTAACTTTAATATTTCAGCAGTCTTTAGATACAGGATGCATTCCCGATGACTGGAAAACCGCAAACGTCAGCCCAGTTTTTAAATCCGGTGATAACACGTCACCGGAAAATTATCGCCCCATATCACTAACATCGATTTGTTGCAAGTTGCTTGAACATATCCTCTATTCAAACATAATGGCCCACCTAAACGCCAATAACTTGCTTATTGCTAACCAACATGACTTTAGGCAAAAAAAGTCCTGTCAAACACAGCTATTTGAGCTCTTAACGGATCTTCATGAATCGGTACACGAATTAATATATACTGATGCCATATTTATAGATTTTTCAAAAGCTTTCGATCGCGTTCCCCACATAAGACTAATGAAGAAAATTAACAACCTACAACAGCACCGCGATATCACCCATTGGATCGGAGAATTCCTAAGTAATCGTTCCCAAGGCGTCAAAATTAGAGTATTCATCGAGCAGTTCACGAGTCATATCGGGAGTCCCACAGGGATCCGTTTTAGGGCCATTACTATTTTTAATTTACATTAATGACATAGCATCTAACATATCATCTAATGTGCGACTGTTCGCTGACGGACTGCGTAATCTATAGAAGGATAGTCACCCCCCTTGATGCAGTTATTCTACAGACTGACTTAGTGCGCCTAAATGAATGGTGCCAGCTATGGCAGATGGAAATTAATATCAAAAAAACAATGTTGATGACCTTTTCCACGCGCACTAATATACCTTCTAATGTCTACACAATTAATGAGAATAGAGTTGAAAGAACAGATTGTTTTAAGTACCTAGGTGTTTATCTCAGTGCTGATTTAAGCTAGAACACCCACATAAATCACATCACAAACAAAGCATTTAAGAAACTGGGACTCATCAGACGTCGTCTATATCTTGCCAACCCCGAGACAAAGCTTCGTGCGTATACTACACTCATAAGGTCAGCTTTAGAATATGCATATTTAATATGGAGTCCAAGTAGCGTTTCATTAATTAACCGCCTTGAGTCTGTGCAAAATAAAGCTGTGAGGTTCATCCTTTCTTCATACTCACCGTATGAAAGTGTGTCATTATTGAAGCAAACTATCAGTATTCCGGACCTTATCACTCGACGCAAGTTCTCTCGTTTATCGTTTTTTCATTCCTTGTACTACGATGGCTCCCCGTTCACAGCTGATCGCATCGCCCCTGCCCATCATGTTTCATCCCGGTCTGATCATTCCCACAAAGTGCAACCCATCTTCGCACGAACACTGAGATATCAAACATCACCCTTACTATTATCTATGGCAGAGTGGAACTCGTTACCGGCTGACATAGTTTCTGAAACTGAGCTATCACATTTCCAAACAAAACTTTCATTGCACCTTGGCCTACAAAATTCACCGTGATATTTTCAGTATTGTTGAAGCATTAAGTCTTATACGCTCAACCTATGTATCTTTCAGCGACTGCAGTGATGTGTACTTGCAATTTGTATATATAGTTATTCTTTGTATTTGTTAACTACAGTGTGCCAATAATCTGTATTGTGTTGTTTTCATGCCCCCCTTCCCCCCCCCCCCCCCCCCCCCCCCCCCCCCCCTATGTAATGCCCACTTGGGCCTTTAGGGTATTTAAATAAAAAAAAATAAAACTCCTAGCTCTTGCTGGTAAATAAATAAATAAGTTTTAAGAACTTGACGGGACCGCAGAAATTCTCAGAATTTTTAGGAATTCTGAATTATCAATGTTTACCATGCTTACATGCAGTCGCAAGCAAGCGTGGCATTGGCTGGATGGAAGGTCGGACGTGTGCACTCACACGCACACTTTCAGTCTATGCTCGATTAAGGGCCCCACTTTCTTTTTTTCGATTTTTGCGGGATATGCGGACCAGGCAAACTACTTTACTGTACCGTAGTACAGTTTCATGCTATGCTGGTACATCTGAAGCCTGGTTGCACATAAGTTTAAGGTTCTTCATCACTGTTGCCGCAGCTTAGGCCCGGCTCCTCACCACTCTACTAGACGAGGTCATCTTTGGTTCCATTCATTACATTAGAAATTCCTGTATAAAACTTATAACTAGGAGCGGAGACATCGCACGTGATGAATTCAAAATTCGAAAGCACATGAGCTGAAGGAGCGCTCTCCTTACCCGTCCTGTAGGCATCACTTCATCGTGGACAGTTGCCACCTACGCCGAGTACAGGAGTCTGAATTCCGCTTTAAATGGCACACACGCAAAGCGCAAATGCTTTTTGCAGATTTTTTTGTTCCATATTATCGACTCCCAAGTTCGGGGGGAGTGGCCCATATACGAGGGCAGCCCTTAGTTGAGTGAGTGCGGCTTATACCAGGTGCTTCAGCAAAGTTGTACCAAAATTTTTTTTTAATAGGCTTTTTCAGGTATGAGGGCGGTGTCTGCCGTACAACAATACCTGTGTTGGCGGACATCGACAAAATTTGTCTTTTTCAACAGTAACGTGCACTGGAGGGGTTGCTTTGCCTGCATACTTTCAAAAGCGCATGCATTTTCGCACGATGCAGCCAAATTTTGTCGAGCCACAACACCGAGGGTAATCGTGTTTTCGAAATTCTAAAACTAATATGGCTATTACTTGGACCGGCTACAAGTATCTAATTGCAACCAGTAGACTATCTGTTATAGTTAAAAAGTTAATTATCAGAAATTAGTTAAGTAGCTAACTAGTTAACATTATTTACATGTTTTCTGATGTCCGCCAGCACAGGTATTATTGTGCTGCAGAAGCCACCTTCATACACGGAAAGGCCTAGTTTAAAGAATTTTGGTTCACCTTCACTGAAACACTTCGTATATCAGACACTAGAAGGGCCGAGGTCTTGGTGGAGGCCAAGGCAGCCCCCGCAACACTTCATTTGTTCATTACATATCGACACACCTGCCAATCCATCCCCAAGATAAACATCATGAAAACTAAAGGTAAGGAACAATTTTTTGAGACATTTATTGGCACTTCTCTGGGGATAATAGTTATAACAACCTAAAATCATTAACTTGGACACAATATGAAAGCCACTTGTTATTTGTGTGATCCACTAGTACCATATTTTTATCTGATAACAGTGTTTGTATGAGATGGACTGACCAGACCTCTGGTCTAACAGTAGATAACTCACCTCATTGGCAAGGAAGTGCCAAAATTTGAACACCCAGCTTGAAATGGCTGCTGTGCGGTCTATACGCACAGACGTTCTCATCGGGTCTTTGCCAGTCTGATAAAAGCACCACTTTCAAGATGTCAAAAAAAAATTAAAAAATCATAAACGTGGCAACCACTCGTGTCTACTCATAGAAGACAGTACAACAGTGCCCTGGCTGCATTTTCAACACTGGAACGTGAAACAAAATGCAACGAGGACTACTAAAAGAAGAAGAAAAAAATTGCACAGCCTAAGACACTAAGCATACTGGGATAAAGTCGATCTAAACAAAAAAAAAAACATCTCGAATTCATGAAGGAAACTGAAAAGAAATAAAAATGGTGTGTGTCGTCACCACCGGATGTTCAAAGCATTCGTTGCCTTCTCTAGGGCACGGTAGGCAGTCCACAATGGTGCCCGATCGGCACTGCCAATCTCGGAGAGAGGATCTTCCGCATCCAGCCAATCACGGTACACTTCCAACACTGTTGGACTGGCTGCAGGCGGCTGAGACTTGACGGCATTGTAGGCCTCCTCGACGCGCTTCAGCAGGGCCTTGGAGTCACCGTCATCTGCCCGCAGCTGAGCTCCACCATTCAGGCACCCTGCGTGTCAGTTCGAGAGCACAAATTTCGCTGGGCTGTGTATGCACAGCTGGAACGCCTAAAGCAAAGCTGTCCTGTAGAAGTGGTTACTAGAAGCTTCCATCAGGACAATGACATCTGGGACAGTGAGGTGTGAGAAATTTTTGCGAGATATTCGCATCACTGCGATCCAGCAGAGAAATACTGCTTTTAAAATACACACCGTGAAGCCCTTTGTTAGCGCTAGCCCTTGATTTGTGAAAGATTCAGGCATGGCCCAAAAGCGGAGTGTTCTTGAGGGTTTCCTTTTGTATGTGTGTCGACAACAAGGAAATTGGGCTTCACACACCTGCGTGCCCAGCTGCGAGACCTTTTGCATGACACTAGTAAATCAAAGAAGAAAAGTTGATTTCACAACTGTGCTACCTTTTGTCTCTGTGCAACAACTTACTTTTCGTTCTCACTGATTAGGTAGCTCCAGTTACACTGCTCTGAATGCTGTCCAGCAAAGTGTTGTCGCGCGTAATCCACTTGATAGCACATGCTGTACAAGACCTAAAAATCTTGATACTATCATTTTTTTGCCCATCTTGAGAGGTGCAAACAATTCACGGACAAACAAGAATCAACCAGCCTGAACTGGAATCAAGTTCAAGTGAATTCCTTCTCACTTTTGCAAGTCAGCAGTTGTCAGACAGAACAAGCCTAATTGGAGGTCAATCCATGAGGTCTTTGTCCTGCAATGAATGTCGACTAAGAAGTCTAGTAAGGACTAAAGGTGGGATGTTGAGCCCTCCACCCATACTCATCTGGGTTTCCTGTTCAATCCCACTGTGACAGGATTTCAAACTATATGCGCTCCTTTTCCAAGCCATGCAACCCTAGGAAGCCGAGCACCAGGCTAGAGCTTGTGTCCGTTTTGAGAAAATCAGTGAGCATCTGGCTGGTGTCAGCAGGAGCCGAACCCACCACCTCCCACACCACCAGTGTCCTTTGCAGTTTCTTTCGTCCAGTCGTTTGTGATTAATAAAATGAGCATGACGTCGGAACACAAACTAGCCGAACAGCCAATCAGATTCCTCCGGAGTAGTAGCTGTAGAGCCAAACAGCCATTAAATGAGCCCTGAACCCAGCTCATGAGCAGGGCGAGTTTTCACGATCACTGAGCAGGCCGTGCATGTGTGAGCATCTCAGCCAAACTACACAGTCCCAAGTGGTGTGTAGTGCCCACAAATGGCGCATAAAAGTGAGGCTTCCTTCCTTTCTTACATCTATTCTACTAGACCACCACGACATAATAGCATCACATGTCATGAAAGGTCAGCACCCATACTAGCTCCTGCTGTTGCTCAAGACAGTGTTGGAACCTCCACTGCAGTGTGGTGGGAATCTGAGTTGAGGGAAACAGCTAAACATTGAACACTTAAAATTCCACTGCTCCTGTTGTGTGCTTAGCTGGTTGGTCGATAACATAAACGTGACCATGTGTTTCAACTTGGCAATCTCTTGGGCCTCTTGACGGGAGCTGACATGCAGGCAGCCTGGACTCACCTGAAGGGGCACGCCATGATCTCGATGAAGTGGTAGGGGCACTTTGCCCGCTTCATCTTCTGCACCACGTTCTGGATGTTGCGGAAGCCGTTGGGCAATGGCAAAGCGTAACACCGCACTCCCCAGCGACCCTCTAGCGTCACCTCCCGGAAGTCCTGGTTCCTGAAGGAGAAACAATGTAGTATCATGTCAAGGAACATAGACGAGCACGAGGAAGCGGTGCCACAATAATAAAAAAAAAAGCCGAAAAAGAAGCTGACAAACACACACACTGAGCTGCTATGAACGCATGCCTTTTTCCTTGGTCTCGCCCTGCACTTCTCTTCGAACTAATCATGTGCAACATTGCCTTGTAATGGTCACACACACACAGGTGAACAGGTGACCACAGAAATATTTGGGAATACGGGAAGCCGTGAAGAAGGTATGTGCTGCCTGACATCGAAGGTTCACTGTACAGGTGCTGCAGGGGAAGTGCAGAGCGCACAGCCTTCACTTTGCAGCTTAGAGAGCCACGAAATGAAGAGCTTCTTTGCGGCTTTTGAAAACTTGTGTTCGGGCACCACTGCTTTATGTCTTTATACACACACTCTGCCACAAACGCATGCACGAATCCATTTCTGTTTCAGCGCACATTGGGTTTGCAACACCAGACTGTCCATTTTACCTTTGTGGTTACCGCACTATCCACTACCTGTCAAGGGTGCAAAACATGAGCGTGAATGGGCACTGGCCAAAAGTTACACTGTTCGATACGGTGATGGCTAAACATGCTTGGCGACTAGGCCAAAGATGAGTGCATTACTAGGCTCTCGTGAGTGGAAGTCTGCATAACCTCCGACCGCAATATGGTCAAAAACTTGGTCCCGCTTTGGTGGCTGTGAAGAATTATTTGCAAGGGCTCATTAAGAGCAGAGTTACAGGCAATACAGTGAAGCAATTTTGACACACTTCTCTCTGCTGTGGCCTCTTTAAGACCGTTTCCCTCACATGTTTGGTGACCACCCCCTGAAGTCATTATTTTTTTTACTCTTCATGAAAGAGAAAGGGACAAAGAATGTCAGGACTGTACCAAACAGCATATCTCGAGCTCCACCTGGGCTGTGCTACATGTGTGCTTTCAGTGGTCGCCTTGCCGTGGTGGATAAAAATACAAAATATACATGATTTCAGCAAGAGCAGAATTGAACAGCATGTACCCCACCTAGAGCAGATTTGAAATAGTGCAACATCCGCACTAACTACAAGGGCGGTCCCCTACCAGTGAGCACGCAATAAAACTGTGATACAGAAAGAAAAAAAGAGCACAAAAATCAAGTCTTCGCAGAAATGTGAAACAGATTAGCAAAGCAAAGCTCTAACACCTGCTTCTTAATGCTTGAAAAAAAAAAGAATAAATGGCGCATCAAATACGTCAGGGCTGCAGAATGCAGGCAAAACAAAAAATCTTGCTGACGGTTACCACACCTCGTGCATAATGCGATAGTCTGCGATAGGTGCTCGCAGTGCTAAGCTCGCAATTCGCCACACTGCACAGTGATACCCTCTCTGCTCAAAGGCGCAAACGGTGCAAGCACTAGTTCATGCCGTTGCACATAGAGGATGCCCCAGATCCATCGTGTGGTGAATGGCGCCGTTGCCTTTACTCCCCCGTTTCTCGTTATGCCGACACAGCAGCACCGGGACATGCCCTTAACCGAAGTCGCAGCAAAAGATGCCAGGGAAGCACATCACCTATCAATCGGGACGATGCCAGTGAAGCACTAAATGAAGACCTAGTAGGCAGGGTGGGAGATTTCGTTGCGCTAAGGTAAAAAGGGTGAATGGGAGAAGTCTGAATTTTCCGGAGTGCAGAAGTCAAGCTTTACCACAGTGCAGAGCTCTGATATTCTGCAAAAGTGGACGCAACAGCTCGATCTACACATGGTGTACTTGTTTAGTTGAAACGCGGGTACTATCTGGTCAAGGGCAAGCACAACCAAGGACCAGTGAGGTTATGATGACCAAGGTCCAATTCAGTTAGAAGCACTCACCGATGAAACAATGAAAACGCAGCTGTTCACCAGAACAGGATTTGGCCACCTTGGCCTAGTACCTGGCCACCACCTCCTATGCTTGCAAGCTAATGATATCCGAACTGAAATCGAGAAGTGGGCATGGGCAGGGCATGTGAATGACCGATGGCTGATGTGATTATGAAGTTAGTGGGGACAAGGTGGCCGCAGCTGGCACAGCACAGGGTTAATTTCAAGGAAATGAAAAAGGCCTTTTCCTTGAGGTGGACAGTCGGGCAGATGACGATGATGCTGATCGGAGGTCCTCTGACCAAGTGATAAACAGCGCATTTTCAAGCCTGTCATTTCACCGCATGAGCATGATCATCAGTACACAGAATGCTATTCACATCTTGCAGAAATGGAACACACCACAACACCATAGGCTGAGAAAGCATACCACGTCTCCACATCAGACTGGTATTTATTCGATGTTACAGTCCAAATAAAAGATAACTAATGTCCTGTTGGGGCAGCAGGGTGCATTCCAAGGGAAGGAAAGTACAAGTTGGAGGCAGCTGAAAGTACAGATGAGATTAGGAAAGCTGTGGAGGTAGGATGGCTGCAGCCGGTGCAGGACAGGGCTGATGGGAGATTATCAGGAGACGTCCGTGTCTGGCAGTGGACATAGCCTGGCTGGTGATGACAACAGCATTGGCGATTATAATCAAAATAGTAAACAGCTACCTCGTTCAAGGGATACCTTTCAAGGCATGGCTCCTTCACGATCTAAAAAAAAATCAACCAGTGAGTGTGATCTAAAATCAACTTGAGAAAGCCAGTGGACGCAAACAGGTGGCTCATAGTGCACTTCAGCATTGGAAAGGTGCATCCATTCTCATTAAAGGGACTATGCAAAGAATTCAAAGTCGCTTGTAAATGTTTTCTGTGTTTATAAATGATGCTAATGAGCATTTACACCAAGTATAAGTCTTCGGAACTGAGCCGGCAATTTATTATAAATTAAAAAAAAAATGTTTTTTAAAATTCGTGGGCCGATTGGTGTGCTCATAGTGACCGATTTTGGAACTAAAATCGTGGAAGAAAGACATCACGCTACCCATGACGTCGCCAGGCCACCACACGCTGTCACTCGCTGGAGCCACGGCAGCCATGACGTCACGGGCACACTTCCGGTAGCCGTGAAAATCGTCTGCTCGTGCCGCTGCGCGACCTCTCGGGCAAGCGCTAGCAAGGGCGTTGCCTTCGCGCATATGGTTTCAATTTTCCTCTGCCACCTCCTTCTGTCGGGAGTTCCGGAGCCACTCACACGGCTCTTCGTGGGCACGCATAGGGCTTGATGCCCATCGCGGCTATAAGAGCGAGCAGTCGCGCCTCGAGGTCCGGGTGTATTACTGCTAACTACAACAGATGACAAGCAAAGAAACCCGACGCACGCCGCAATCCAGGAAGGCGAAGAGACCGGAGAGATGCCGCCACGCCGCCAACGTTGCTGCGGGGTGCTAGGAGCGACATCCGGAAGTTGCAAAGCGAACGTCATCTGATGACGTATTCAAAGGCGGGGCCCAGTCCCAGACCTGTTTTCTTTATTTTTGTCTGGTGCCCCACGTGTACGAGTTGGGGGGGAGAGGAGGAGCGTAATTTTTAATCGTCTATATCTTCGTTGTTACTGATGCTAGCTTAAAAATCCTTGCGTTGGGGTGACGAGGGATGAAATGCCTATCTCTCGTCTGCTTTACGTAATTTCAATTAATTTATTGCATAGTCCCTTTAATGCGTCAAAAGGGCAGACAGGCAGCGCTGATAGCAAAATTCCAGTGCAGCCAAGCTTTGTCACCTGAGGGTCTTGAAGACGACCTCCTCTGGCCTCTGGCCAAACAGTAGCCTCGCTGCCTCCGTGAAGACATACTCGCAGTAGCCACCAGATCCGGAACCCCGGTGCCTGTAGGGGGCGCCGTCCACTTCACAGCGAAACCTAGGAAAAACATGCACAAATGAAGACGGAACGAGGACAAAGAAAAACCACCCATTGCACACACTGTAACAGGGCACTTGCTTTAACCAAGAGCTTCTGAACCCAACAAAGTGCAAAACTGTTTATGGCTCTTGCGCTTAAAGAGGAAAATGGTGCACTAACTGGACATGGGCAAGGAGGTCTAATCATCAACATCGTTAACAGTCAGGCAAGCAAGTTGCTCGCAAGTTGCTGGGTGCTAAAGATGCAGTGAAACCTCATTATAGCGAACAGGCAAAAAAATCACAATAGAGTTCAGTGTAGCCGAAATTTGTAGTATAAAATATTTCCACAAACTCAAGCTGGAGAAGCGAAATTTAGCCAGCGAAAGAACGGCAACAGGGAGAGTCTTTCTCAAGTTTCAGCGCCGCCTCGAAGCTGATCGCGGCGATTGTGGAGGCTGCAAAAAACTGAGTGCCATACGCCAGTTAGGTTGGCTACTCCATTCGGCACCACCAGCACAAGACAAAGGCAGGTCAAATGCCAGCTGCAGTGGCTTCCCCGCATTACAGCGGCGTCGCGTGATAAACGGGACGCCAGAACGAAAGCATGCTCCCTGACAGTTGACACGAGCATGGAATGGCTTCTGGAATGCTACAACCGACCGTGTCGCTGATTCTGGGGCACTATCCACGGGTGCGAGAGGCGCAAAAGGGTGGCAACAAGCTGGCTACCGAATATTCACGCCACTACATCTTGTGTGGCGCTGCTGGCAAGTGAGAGGTAATGCGTGAACCATGGCGCAAAAGCTTGCCACACCACCACCAGTCACCCGTGTAGTAAGGCAAAACCTGCCACTTGCCTTTCGAACAAGCACAATGCAGCACTCAGCAGTCTAATACATCCGTTATATGGCAGGCTGTGTGCAATATGTATAAAGTAAAAAGTGCATAAGTTTGTTACAAAAATTTGGGAACAGTTCGATATAGCCAACAATCTGTAGTATTCCTGTTCATTATAGCAAAGTATGACTATACTACACTGCAAGTGTCTAGCCTGCTGCTCAGCACAAGGTCGCGAGTTGGACCTGGCTGCGGTGGCCGCGTTTCGATGTAGGTAAAATCCAAAATTGTTCATGCACCGAGGTTTTGCTGCTTGCAGAAGCGACATTGGAAACAAACTGAACTTGGCGTGTACAGACAGATTGCCCCCATTATAACAACGAACATGGTACTTTCACTGAAAATTGAGCTTTTAAAGGCTAGAAAAAGCCACAAAATGAAGTAGAGATGTCAGTATCAAAGGCGGTTTCGCAAGTAAACGTCAACAGTTTGTTGGATGCGGATCCCAGAGGTTAGGCTACACCACAATTCACTTGAAAACGGTGATCACGGAGTCCTTTTGGGAGTAGACATCATAAGTGACGGGAAAGTCCTTAAATGCGGTTTTCTCAGCACCCAATGTGTATTTTGCTGTCAGACAAACATCACCATACCCAGCAAAAGGCACATAATCGATTTGAACCAAGAATTTCCCTTAGCATCCCTTTGAAGGGCACACTAGTCTTAGGCCTATTTTCTATATTCTTAGTCAAATCCTAATAAACATGTGTCACCTTGCTCAGTTTTTTATACTGATTTCAAATATGAAACCACCTTTATCATAAATTAGTTAGTTCCTAAGACAGTTAATTTTAATTAGTCATTCATTAGTACCTCAGTTCAAAAAAAAAAATAGATGGCCCAATAAAAAATACCTTTTAATCCATGGCTATATAGTATAGTGAGTACAGAGAATGCAATAATCAAAGCCATTTTTCCATTTTATCCTCATCAGTAATTTTTACAGCACTTGAAGTAGGAAGGAACATTCAAGGTGTGACTATCATGCATTGGTCAAATTCGTAAAATTAAAAATTTTTTAAGCATGATTGAACAATTGTGCTTCAGTTATTGCATACACTGTGCGTTCAGCTTCCCTTAGCAAACATTATGACATTTCTAACAAAATGGCATTTATATCTGTTCTAGATGATGAGATATCGACATAGTAAGACAGCCAGGTGTCCAAAAATTTCCTGCCGTAAAATCGTCTGCTCCTGCACAAATTCAATCCACACCATAATCTGAATTTAATATATTGTGGTCAAAATACTCATTTCCCGGAGGAAAAAAATGGTAGAGTTCGAGAATAGTAGTTTTAGACTCCAGAAACGTCATTTGGTCCGAAAGACCAGTGCCCGGAGGGGGGGTGCAGGTCTTGAGATCTCGAAAAAGTTGATTTTTGGAAAAACAATTTTTTGTTATTAAATGTACCTCAAGCTTTATCTCTGCAAGATATCCACGCTCGAAACGATCCCGAAATACGAAAAAAATTAATGCTTAGAGAGTTGCGCGGCTGAAAAAACGAAGTGTGAGCTTTGAACTGATGTTCCATTTCACGTGATCGCAATTCTGAAACCGCTCTCCGATCACCACCATTTTGCCACCATTTCAAAGTTCGTATCGCGCCCTTTCGTCTGGCACCTCTCAAGACAGCACCACATAGGTACAGCTAAAGCAACAGTCCCTTTCCTGCCTCTCGATTTCTTGCGACTCAATAAGTCTCTTTATCTTCATTCATGGTTTGACAATTACAGTCTCTGCCTTGAGGGGTTTATCTCTAGTCTGCCTAAGGCAATTGAAATAAGCTTATTATTCATTTATACAGCAGCAGTAGAGCTAGCAGGAGTAGATGTGATGCTATTATGTGGTTATGATGCTATTTTGTGGTGTGGTGATGCCATTTTTACTGGCTTTCATGTCATGCATTAAATTTAATTAGCTGCTTTCCTAGGTTACTAGCCAACACATTTTTTTTTTTTTTCGTTTTATTCAAAAAAATTTTTACTAATGTATTTTCACCAAGGCAAGTGTAAAAACAGAAAGTGCACCTGGGTGATTCAGTTTGATAAATATCTTGAATTGTTTTTATAAACATTTTAACATGATAGCATTACACTACATGTTTTCCAGAAAATCCAGTGCCAGCGCAGTTGGTGTCAGCGTTGTGAACAAAAAATCACGGGCATGACTCTGGCAGGTGGTCCCCAGAGAACAACCTAGGACCCAGGTGGGCCACCTAGGTCACGTGACCTTGCAGCGTCAAGACAATCTACCCAACGTGGCAGGTGGCAGTTAAATTAATGTTTGGTCACTCGAATAGAGCAACCTAGGCCACACAAGGCCCATAGCTGGGAGCACCTGCCATTGCAGGGCCGTGGCACATCTTTAATCGCTGCACTACTGTGCCAAGAAAGATATGAGGACAGCCAGGGATCCATAAATGTAAAGGAGAGAATGACCTTCACCACATATGAGAATTATCCCATTACGCTATCACATCAGACCCTGAAGGTGGAGCTTAAGTGTTCCCTCGAACCTTTTGGCTAACAACATGTAACAAAGAGCCCCGTTAAACTAACAGAACAGCTCACAACTCAAATTATAAATGCGCTATTCAAACTCTAATTGCATATTTCAACTCTACACAAAAAAACACACTTACAGAGTGACTTTAGGAAGAACCCTACTATCAATAATAAAAAAGCTTAGATCCGCATCATCTCTTACAGAACCTTAGACGACTGAAAATAACCACCGACCTTCCGCTATGGCATCTCTCATAGATATGCGCACCTTTGGCAAGTAAAAATCAATCAATAAATCAATCAATCAACCAAATGCGAGAATCTGGCCTGAAAACATAAGTCAATCCAAACATGAAGGCAAGGCATGGTACAATTTGGCTGCTCGGAAGCAAGGAGTTCCTACTCACGGAGAATCTGATGCAGTGGATGGGAGCTCATCAAACCCCTTGCCTTCTTTCGTTAACATGCTTTCCACCTCAACTGGAAGGAAACAGAAAATAAGTTCAATGCCTTTCAAACAACAGGACCATGGTCTCTTCATGACACATGAACAGGCTACCGTATTTACTCGCAAAATGGACACAGCCCATATTTTGGTTGCCAATATAAAACTTTCTTTTTTGCCAATACATTACCCTCCATAAGGAACACAGCACAGAAAATTCCACAAATTTATGGTGGAAAAAAAAAAGAAGGGTGCTCATTGTGTGAGTAGACGCAAAATTAGCCAGCAGGACAACCATTAACATGATATACGTGATCCATATCCCAATGTATGGATTCCGGACAAGAGGAAATACTAAAGAGTTCATGAAGCTTACTGTAATGTATATTATCCATTAAGCTACGAAGCAGTTTACAGCAAGTGGTGCACTATCAAGAACTAAGTAGATAAGATTGATACTATATACTGCGCACTACTCACAAGGCACGAACCTCGAGTTTGCTCTGCAATAATTAATACAGTAAAACCTCGATAATTCGAACTCGGTTAATTCGAAACCCCGGATAATTCGAAGGTTTTCTGCGGTCCCGTATTTTACAATGTAAATTTGGCCGGATAATTCGAACAGGTGGCCTGCGCCAGCCCGGTTAATTCGAAAATTTGGGGTACTTTGCGGCAATGCATGATCCATGTTTCGCCGCAGATTCGGCGAAACGACAGCCCTACGGAGCCGCGAGGCAAAGCCACAAAGCAATGGCGATGATTTATAGGCGAAGCGCCCCAGCCAGAGCACTCTCGGCACAAAAATCGGTCCACAGTGCGCCTCGCGGACCGCTGAAACGTGCGCCTGCAGAGGAGAAGACATGCTTCACTGCAACGCGGTGAGCATACCGGTTTTTATCACGTGATCTCGCTCCCACTCCATTCCCACGGCGTGCTTCACCCTTCCTTCGCACAGCATCAGTGGTTCCGTACCGCGACCGCTTTTCTCCCGTGCCTCCGACGCTGCAAGTACGCCGCCACCACCGCCACGCAGGTCTCGCCTGCGCCATTTCTTTGTGTTGTGCGCGGCGGTTAGGGGTCGGCCACTGTGCCGTTGTTTTCTTTGGGCGTGCAGAAGTGCTAGCTTTGTGGCCGTACCAGCGAACAAAATGCCGAAGTACAAGACTTTAACGCTGCAGCAGAAGTTCTGCCTGATCCAAGAAGCAGGCAAGAACGGCTGTTCCAAGACAGAGTTGGCTAAAAGGCACGCCGTGCCCCTCTCGACGTTGTCCACAATAGTACTCAGCAACAAGCCGAAAACATTAGAGGCTTATGGCAAGACATATTCTTCGAAGCGGTCACGAGTGCAGGCTCCCACGTATCAAGATGTGGAGTCTGCTCAACTTCGCTGGCTTGGCTGCAGAAAGCAAACGCAGCCCACCTTCCCGTCAATGGAACGCTGCTGCAGTAGAAGGCCAATGACCTAGCTCTACAACTTGGGTACGAAGAATTCAAGTGCAGTAACGGATGTGGCAGCACTAACTACAGCGTTATCAATGATTGGAAAAAGCACACTTTGGCACCGCTGCTTAGCAAGTACGGTGCAGACAACATTTACTACCTTGATGAGGCTGCACTTTTTTATAAGATGCTGCCAAAAAAAACATTTGCAGTGAAGAATACCGCAATCAAGAGTAGAAAACAGGCCAAGGACAGGATTACTGTGCTGATTGGCGCGAACATGTGCGGTAAACCCAAGCTGCCGCTACTGGTTGTGGGAAAGACGGGGAAGCCTCGCTGCTTCAAAAACGAGTGGCTGCCGCCAAAGGATGAACTCGTCTACAGGCACAGTAAGAAAGCCTGGGTGACAGGTGCAATATTTGAGGACTACTTGCGGCAACTTGACCGCAAGTTCGCGGCCACAGGCAGGAATGTCCTATTTGTCGTTGACAATTGCCCGGCACATGGCGACATCCCACATGTCCAGGCCATGAGGATGGTATTTTTACCTCCGAACACCACTTCGATCTCACAGCCAATGAGCCAAGGCGTCATACACCACACAAGGAAGATTTATCGGCACCACCCGCTCAAGCGCATGCTCCTTTGCTCTGATAATGGCAAGGAGTACTCCATCGACCTCCTCGCAGCCATATGCCTCATGGTGTACGCTTGGAAACAAGTGGAGCCCACACTGATCAGGCGGTGTTTTGAACGTGCTGGTTTTTCCAGTGAAAGCACTGTTGATGCCGATGCAGACTATCCATGTACACTTGACGAAGAAGGAGCAGAGGATTGCGACCGCATCAATGCACTCTGCGCAGAGGAGGGTGAGTCCAACGCAGTCAGCTTCGCCGAGTATCTGAACTTGTGAGAGTGGTGAGCAGACAGGCTACTTGGACTTGGAGAGTGAGATTACTGCTGCTGCGAACATGCACGATGACAGCGACGATAGCGATGACGAGCCTCCCCGAGCACCTGCTCTCGGTGAAGTTATCAGGGCGCTCAACATTATCCGCAGTTTTGTTCAGTTCCACGGTGGAAGTTCTGAAATGTTTCACCTAGTTGACCAATTTGAGAACATGACCTTCGGCGCCGCAAACTACCGGACGCGGCAAACCAGCATCTCTGATTTCTTTCAGTAATTCAAAACATGCCGAATAATGGTAGCGCGTTCCTGCAACGAATTTTTTTGCCCGAGTCGTATTTCTCGGTGTGTTCGGTTAATTCGAAAACCCGCTTAATTCGAAGATTTCCCGCGGTCCCGATGACTTCGAATTAACGAGGTTGTACTGTACACCCCTCTTTACAGGAACTAACTCAGTTCTTGCTGGTTTCGCACAGCAAGCAACAGGCACTTAAAAGAGAAAAAGAATGCATGCACATTACATGTCGTACCAGATGTGATGACACAGTCCACATCCCTGGTGCTATATATCTCGTCATAGAAGTCGGCCCGTGATGCTTCGAGCTTCTTGTCATAGCACGGCATCACGCTGACGTGGTATATCTGGTGAGAGCGGAAGAAATTAACCACGTTGTGAGACTCTCAACCAGCACGCAATACGGACAGCTGCAAAAGCTTCTTGTTTTTCCACTAGAGGATTTAGTGCATCAATAGAGGACACGAAAAGACACCAGTCTGTAGGAAATATATTCCAGGTTTTCAGGAAAAGCAGCAGCAGGTTCTACCTACAAAGAAACGACTGATATGACCAGCCACAGCAGACAAGGTAGTACTAGCACTGCTGAGCACCTCATTGCATGCAATTCATGAAACATGTGCCGGTCAATACATCAAAACTTACTAGTTTACTGAAATTTAATGTGCTGCTCATTTTACAGTTGGTTTCTACAGAAAGCATTAGCATCCGCTGTAGGGAACGAGAATGCCTATCATATTTTGTTCACCCTAAACTTCTCCTGTAGTAAAAAAAAAAAAAAGAAGAATGCCACTACAATTAAAGTACTTGCTTTGAATCTAAGCATATTACCTTCTTGTCTCTTCAACCAGAAACAAGCATTTTACGTGATTTTACAAATAACACATTTGTTTTCACCCTAACTTGCTCTTAACGAAAATGCAATTGTAGATTCCCCATGTGACTTTACATTCCCGAACGAAGCAAATGTTTTTGAGCAAACAACAAACATTATAAAGCTTCCGGTTTGTTTACCTCTAAAATCAAACATATGGAAGACTGCGTTTGGCCTGTTAGTAATGGATAAGATATGTGAAACACAGTGTGCATCCTGAAAGGCATTTTTCAAACAATGAACACGACTCTGAATCAGCACCAAGATTATGACTGGTTCCTGTGATGTTTACTGTATCTCCTTCAGAATGTCTGCAGAGGGCACCACAGACTTCGAATCAAAGCACAGCCGATTCAAAACCTCTTCTGAAATTAGGAAATTCTGGCACTTGCTCCATGAACTCTATGCCTCGTCCTGTGTACGTTGACGCTTGATCGGCAGGAAAAAGATGCCTTCATCACAGAGAAAACTGGACTCAAAACTCTTTCCCCCACTCGATTCAAACCAGTGATGCATACATCGAAAACGACTCCGTGATCCCAGTTAGGACGTGAATGGTGATGTAGCCTGGCTTCTGAGATCCGCACAAAAAACTGTGTCTACGCAGCGCAGTTGGCTTGCAAGATCAGCCGGCGATGGTCAACCCCCACATTTCTCCTAGGTTTTATAAGAGCACCGCTTTAGTCGAAGCAGAGTATTTATCATTACAGTGAAGTCATCTATTGATACAGTCCAATTTCAATCTGCTGTCAAGTGTTTCGGCTGCTTCACAAGGTTTCGGGGTAATAGCCCACGTGCTGCTTCGGGACGTTAAACCCCGCAACTTACAATTTGTTGCAAAGATTTCTGAATCGCTCACTCACCTGGTCGGGCTTTTTGCCCAGCTTCCCCGCCAGAAACTTCTTGACCAGTGACCCCATGACCTGCTGCGGTGAACGGGCTCGGCTGATGTGTGGCAAAAGTACGTCACCGTGCGTCTTCTCAGCGTAGCACACAAATCCTGGGAGAAAGTGGATGTTGGCATGCTATTGCAAACTATTTTGGCACTCTAGTTATCCTAACCACATGTTTAAAAAAAAAACAGTCTTATCAATCACCAGTCTTTTCGTTTCTTTCTCTAATACGTGCTGGTATAGTTCCCTTTTGCAGCTTCGGATGCAGTGAAGGTGAATGTATCATGTCAAGCTTACTTCCTTACATGAAAGGAGGCAGAAGCGTGATTAATTACAATTAGCTGAGGAGTGGGAGAAATTAGTTTGCTTTTCTGTACTTCTTCATCTTGCTCACTAGCTAGCTAACAGAAAGCTTCTGAGAGAGAAATACCAGCTTTCATGAATTTCATGAAGCGACACTGTTATCCCAGATAACACATGCAGATCAATACAGTGTGATAAAGGGATTAGCACAGAACGCAAACCATCCTTGCTCCTCCAATTCACAAAAAAATAAAAACAAAAAAGAGTTTCAAAGCAGAACTTTAGTTTCTGCACATAAACAAGTTTTTAAAGCACAGAGATTATCCATTTTCTTGGGTGTTACAGAACAAATGAGGCAGCAGAGGAAGTTTTTATGTAGCAAAACGAAGAAGCGGGCATTAACAGGCCACGTGTAAATGTTTCAGACGACGAGTTCACCGGCCTTGTGCCAACGAAAGCAATTATGACGAGGGCAACACGCAGTCTGCACACATCCATTCTTTAGGTATGCACGGAGTGTATAAACGCGGCCTGTTCTGTTCACTGAAGTTACTCGTTGAGAGTTCGTGCCCACGTGTGTGCATCTACCCTAGTCCCGTATTTACTGATGAACTTTTACTAAATCGCTCAACTGTCTACTGTGTTGCAACGTGCTGTAGAGGTTCACTACTCTCTCAAGTGGCCACTAGATGCATAAGGTTTTAGCAGTGTCACCCTTGAACTATTTCATGAAATGAGCTCTGACCACGAACTGCTTGATGCAAGTCCTACTGGGTGCATCAGCCCCAGGTTCTGAATGCAGGCCTCCTGCTGAGTGCCAAATGAATTCCACTAAGATGCCTGCAGAAAGTAACCTGCACAAACTGGGATTCTGGTTATCACTAGCAGTCCTTCCTCAATCTCTAATTTGGATGCCTTCAGCCTAAAGCAGGAAATGCTGTCTCACACCTGCGGCTGCATGAGAGACTGGCAAAAGGGCCAACAAAAAGCTGGGCTGTGCATTGCACGTCTAGCAAATGTGTGGCAACATGCTGCAATCAGTCTTGTCTCACCAGGATCACTAGGCAGAGTGACGGTAGTAGCTATCAGCTCATGTCACTCTTAGTGCACCTTTCATCTCTGCACAAGGCTGGGCTGTCCAAAAGACTTTGAGCAGTACACCAATATTACATTTCGGCGAC
Organism: Amblyomma americanum; assembly: GCF_052857255.1. Lineage (NCBI taxonomy): Eukaryota > Metazoa > Arthropoda > Arachnida > Ixodida > Ixodidae > Amblyomma > Amblyomma americanum. The sequence goes on from NC_135504.1 coordinate 65,598,278, forward strand.
TTTAAACTACTCAAAATGACGAGACCAAAAATTTTTAACATTATGATTTAGCACGCACGTATACATATAAAAAAGAAAGTAATTAGGATTTACAAGAGAACATAACGAGTACATGGATGGCTTGCTATTATCCCCAAATTTCTAAGAACTGCCAAAACATGTTAGCGTTTTTCCTCCATAAAAAAGCGGCTGTTAGGTTTCTACAGAGGCAAAATGCTAAGGCGCCCGTGTGCTGTGCGATGTCAGTGTGCACGTTAAGATCCCCAGGTGATCGAAATTATTCCCAGCCCTCCACTACATGGCACCTCTTCCTTTCTTCTTTCACTCCCTCCTTTATCCCTTCCCTTACAGCCAGTTCAGGTTTCTGCCGAGATATGTGAGACAGTTACTGCGCCATTTCCTTTCCCCAAAAATCAATTATTGTTATTATTATGCCAAAAAATCGAAGTTCTTCACAGCAAGCATACATCTGTATGCTTCCCTAATTCTGTGTGGAATTATTAAGTCGGGGTGTGTGCATTCGGCCTGAGGGCCTCATACCAGGACATGACGATGCCAACAGGGGAAGGGCAGCTGGGTCGCTGCTCCTCCGCGCCCATCGCTCCAGGAAGTCCCGCAGCGTCTCGACGAGCGCAAACTCACGGCCAAACGTTGCGTCCAGAACATAGTGGGCGCCTGGAATGCCAAAGCAACCGTTTTAATACGTGACAGGCCATAGTGTGACATCCAAGTTGTGGCTATAACAACAGTATAACACTTTGATGCCACAAGGCACATGATTTCCTTGAAGCATAACATAACAGCATGCAGTTTTTTTTGTTCAAGACAAAACCAGAGCTGCAAAGGGTGTGCGGGCTGAGGTTAGCTTAGTTTACAGTGAATAGCGTACAAGAAGCAGTCTTTTTAAATGCTGTTACGGATCATGATACAGCCAGAAGACCACAGGTCATGGGCAGGGAAGCAAGACATGAGATAGCACAAGGCTTTGAAGAAGGCAACTGAAGTCAGTGGAAGAAGACTGAACAATATCTGAAGCAAGGAATACATAACCTTTGACTGAACACTTCAACAAACGAACTTATGCTGTTTTTTTAAACTTGAACAAAAGCATCTTCAACGGAAGTCCGTCTGGTTGGGTTCTTGAGATAGTGAGAGAAAACTGACGCCAACCAATATTTTCTTTGCCCAACGTTTCGGTCCCTTCTTCAGGGGTGACTAATGTGTACCAGCAGCAGCAGGGTGCTGCCTTCGCTCTCGCTTTGTTAGCACATGGCGCAGTCCACTAACGTATGCAGAGGGGAGCGTTCCCCGGGTCCTATTCATCGCTGCCTTTTTGAGCAGTATGTGCCATGACTCCACATGTCGCCTCTTGATCAGGTTTGACTCCACGGCCAAGACGCTCACTCCCCCCAAGGCTATTTGGTGGTTGGCGCACTCACAGTGTTCAGCGAGGGGGTTGGATACTGAGTTCATTAGCTAGATGTCATATTTGTGTTGCCTTATTCTTTGGTGGAGGTTTCTTGTTTTACTGATGTATGAAGCCGGGCACTTGGAGCATGGGATTTTGTACACGGCATCCGGTTTTTTTTCTCTGGGGACGCGGTCTTTCGGTCGTGGTAAGAAGCGGCTTATTGTTTGAAACAGGTTTGTGAACCACGTAGATGCCAAGTTTTCCCAGAATGCGTGCAAGTGCCTTGCTGGTTCCCCTCACGTATGGAAGTTTTAAACTGCACTAAATTTAACAGTGACATGTGCTGTAGCCATAGCCACAGGGCTGCTTACCAACAGCTGCCTCTCAATGCCACCCTAAATGAAAATACGCTTTTCGTCAAGCACTCTTACTGTATGGTTTATGGGGGTTAAACGTCCCAAAGCGACTCAGGCTATAAGGGACACCGTAGTGAAGTGCCCTGGAAATATGACCGCCTGGGGTTCTTTAATGTGCACTGACATCGCACAGTACACAGGCCTCTAGCATTTCACCCCCATCGAAATTCGCAATCCGCATCTTTCGGGTCAGCAGCCGAGCACCATAACCACTAAGCCACCACGGCGGCTATCCTATTGTTTGAGTGCGCTACTTTAGTTACCCATGTCTTCTTGCTGTGGCAGGAGATAAGCACAGCCCAAGGCACATGAGGGGCAAAAAACACCAAGAACGCACCAAGTGCATTGAAGAAGCCAGAGAGCCTCGCCAAGGCTTGCTCGTAGCTGACGCCGTACTTCCCAGCAAAAGAAGCAGGCACCTGGGGGGCTACGGTGACAACTACCAGCTTGCGCTTTTCTTCTGGCTGCAATGAAGGCGCCGACAAACAGTAAAATGACAGCGTTCGATCTATCACAGTCCCGTCAGGGCAACGTCTGTCAACTCAAACCCTAAAGACACCGATTACAATTGGCATGCATCCGCACCTACAAACACACAATGTGAAATATAGTGAAAAAAAACGCACAAACTGTGACTCAACTGTGTCATTAAACTACAATATACGCAGAAAAAGTCTTCGAAACACAAACACTGTGAGGATAATGGGTGAAATCACCACAGTGATGTGCTGCGGCCGCATGCAATGGTGTGAGAGCATCCAGCAACCAGCATGGAGATGCTGGAAACGTGAACGCCGACACAGTTTTTCAGACACCATGCAGCTAAGGACTTCCTGGAGTCACAAACCTAGCCTGTGTGAGTGCGCAAACCAGCTCATAAGCATACGGTAATCGTGTAACGGCGCAGCCCGCCTGAAGCATGGTAGCGACATCTGGCTCCTCCAAGTATGCGCTGTACTTCGCCACTAAGCGCTTAAAAATGAAAAGAAAGAGGAGATGGAAGCTTACCAGTCTAGCGTTGTCCGCGAGCACAGTGTAAAGCTGTTCAGAGCTCTGCTCCGTGATGAGCACAGTTTCGGCAGATGTGACACAGCCGCTGCATGCCAGGCAGTCAGTAAGCGTTATCTGGGCCTTCTCCAGCTTAGAGGTCTGACCCAGCTGCAACGGCACGGCGATACCAATTACTTTACAAGCGATCAACTCCTGCACGTCCCCAGAGGCGCAACGTCGAATACTTCTCACCTCGTCAACTTGGACGTAAGAGCCATCTTCCACTATTTTGATCGAGCCAAGCTTGCCGGGACGTTTCTCTACCGTGACCGGCTTTATGCATTCCTGAAAACAAGAAAAATCACCCAGAAGCTATGGTGTAGTACATTAGCTGCGATGCAACCGCATTGCATGGCAATGCGGCTATGCAGAGAAGCCATGGTTGATGACCACGAAATGACGCTCGCACGCGGTGTCACCGCGGCTTTAACCTACATTTTTATTGTTCTGACATCCAAAACAGCAGATCGCTTTCTGTGCGCCATCACACTTACTTGAGAAGGCCCTATGAAATCATTTAGGTCTGTGATCCTCAGCACGCCGCTGAAGCCGTCTGCCATTCTTGCCGGATCGAGGAAAACAAACGGGTTCGTCCAATCGCAAAAAAGAAAATAGTTCGCCGCGGCATCACACTGCAACTGACCAATGGGAAATTTGGATTGTATTCACTGCGATTCTGTTAATGTTTTTGAGGGCAGACGAAACCTGACTGCTTATTTACCTTCAGCAGCGCAGGAAGCTTGAAATTATTTCTCGATGACCGTGAATATGCTGTAGCCGATTTGCTTAGATGAAAGATATGCTTGCGGACGGCGTCGGCGACCAGGTTATTTTGGCGACGGGTGGCTACGACCACAGCATTCGCCTGTGGCAAGCGCACAGCGGCTTGTGCCAGCGAACGCTTCAACACGCCGACTCTGTATCCGCACATTTTGAAGCGCGCTTTTCACATTCTATTTTGTGTAAAGTCACTCTGTTTAGCGGTATTTTGCATTCTGTACCTCTGACCGTCAGCTTTGAATTCGAATATACAGGAACGAATAACGGACCTGTTTATACTCAACGCTCATGAAAAGAATTGATGGGCTCTTCCCATGAGTGCGTGTTCCGTAGTCATACCGCGTTGTTCCAAGTTGTTGCTCTGTGTCGTCCTTAATCCTTTTCTTTACTCAGCAAGTCAACGCGATCGAAATCACACCCGATCGCCAGCACATAGCTGCTGGAGGTAGGTTGCCTTTCATTTACCATTCTCTAATGGGTTCAATCAGAAATAACCATTTGGAACTTCCACAAATGCCAACGAGAATCTGTCTCGCACCATTGGAAATCAACCCAGTTAAGGTTGTTTATGGCTGTGTTTGGAGTTCTAATTGGCCCTTTTCAGTGAAGTATGCAATCCACATTGTGTCATTAGGTGCATATATGTCCTGTGCATTCAATTTTTTTCGAAACGCTGTAAGCAGGCTGCAATTAAAGTCCATTAGCCGGAACTTTTGGTCGAGTGGTGTCCGGTCAGAAAACTGAATCAGGTATTGTATGCACCCGCTGCAGTGGCTCAGTGGTTACGGCGCTCGGCTACTGATCAGGAGTTCCCGGGTTCGAACCCGACCGCGGCGGCTGCGTTTTTATGGAGGCAAAACGCAAAGGTGCCCGTGTGCTGTGCGATGTCAGTGCACGTTAAAGATCCCTTCCCTTACGGCGCGGTTCAGGTGTCCAACGATATATGAGAGAGATGCTGCGCCATTTCTTTTCCCTAAAAAACAATTTTCATTTTCTTGTATGCAGAGTGTTTAGTTGACAGGTATTTAGGGCGTGCAAACTGCACTGCATTAATTATGTCTTAAAACTCTTTGATTGGTCCTGTGCAACTTCACTCTGAGTATTGAAAGTGCCTGAAGCCATCAGTTATAGCTGCAGTATTGCATACACTCAAGCATCGACCAGAAGACCCATGTAACGCGAGTCTCATCTATGTAGTTGGGATCATGTTGGGCTCTACGTAATGATTTCAGGAACCTGCAACAAATCCTCTAGATGTAAGTGTACTAGTCTACCTCACTAGTCCTCTTCCTTCTTTCACAGCACTCGCTTCCAACTGTTTCTTTATCATGTGAGGGTTCAGTACTTATACGTTCGATTCCGGCCGCGGCGGTCGAATTTCGATGGAGGCGAAATTCTAGAGGCCCATGTGCTGTGCAATGTCAGTGCACGTAAAAGAACCCCAGGTGGTCGAAATTTCCGGAGTCCTCCACTACGGCGTCCCTCATAGCCTGAGTCGCTTTGTGATGTTAAACTCCCATAAACCAAACCATCAGTACTTATACCCCATAGGTTTCTGTGTGCATGCTCACTGAGGAATTTGCTAAGTTGTGTAGTGAATGACATGTCTGTTCATATCGAGCACTTGTTTCTTCGAGAAAAGATGAGCTGATTTTTTTTTATTTCTAGAGAGCAGTATTGAAGTAACACTCACAAATTTTTCACTTGCTTGGCTGTTTCTTCTACATCTACGACTTGTTGTGTCATTTGGATTTTTTCCCCTGAGAAGGAGGTCAGTGCCCTAAAGCTGAGGCTAATGGCTTGAGTTGTAGCGGTGGATGCCCAGGTGCCCTGCCATACCCTACTCTCTTTCGTAGTCATACTCTCTTGACTTTCCATTTTAAAATCTTCTCGGTTGTCCAATGTAGCAATTCATCAAAGGTACTTTATACTCAACCCCTGAACACTTGTTCTTCCTTGTCATGCCATACCAGCCAGCTCAAATCTTGCCACTTGGGAAGCTTTAGTTTTGGTCACCATCTCAAGCTTCTCTATTCAGATATACGGGGCACAAAAAAAAAAAGCTTTTCATTAGATAATATTCTAGCTGTACCAATATGAATGAGTTATGATGCATGTGAAAGAAGTTTGTAGCTATAGTAAGACGCAGCTTATAAAAACAGCAGTTATTAACACTAGGCCATGGTCCAAGGTGTCCTGTGTTACTCTGCTGGCCAATCACAACTGTAAATGAAATCAGTTTTTTAATGTTTGACTTTATTAAGCAAGCCATGTATCAGAATTCTAGAGCTTATAATTTTTTTCTCGTGATTAGCTTCTTGTTTAGGTAAGAAATGTTTTAACAATGGACTAATTTTTTGTAGTGGAGGAATGGTGCACGTTGGTCCTGAATGTGGGCGGGGCTTCACTGCAGACTTAAGTTGTATCCAACTATAGTGGCAACTAGGAACACAATTTTAATTGAGACCCTCCACTTGTTATAAGACATGATTCCAAAAATCTTCAGCTTTCAAAGTTCTTTAGTTTAATTTTTGTTACTCATGCAGCTTTGTGAGAACAATACGTTGTCAAAACGACATTTATATACTTGTTGCACAGCTCAATGCACCTGATAACTTGTAAACTTGCTGGAAAGGTCAACAATAATGTTAATATTGAGTTGCAGTGGGCAATAAAGTTGCGTTATTCTCAGTGTAGTCCAGCCAGTAAATCGAATGTAATGGGAACGGCATCCTTCCTCTGTACTTTGTGGTGGTTCCAGGCTACCAGCACATTCGCACCTATGACATCAACTCGACAAACACAAACCCTGTGGTCAACTATGAGGGGCTGGGCAAGAACGTGACTGCCCTGGGCTTCCATGAGGATGGCCTGTGGATGTACTCAGGTGGTGAAGACTTTTCAGCTCGCATCTGGGACTCAAGGTAACGCAGCAGATGAACGGCCTTATTCCTTCGCAAAGCGTAGCAGTGGAAGCAGTTGCTATGGCCAGATCCCAAATTTGCTGCTGCTACTTGTGCGCAAAAACATGTGAAAATAATGGAGACATGCCTCTTTCTTGTCTGGAGCAGCTGAAACAGGAACGCAGTTCTCCATGAACATGTAGTACTGTCATGCCATGCAGTGTGCGTGGTATGATGGCTGACAGTGTATATGATGAAATATTCAACGAGACTTTGTGAATAGTGGCAGATGATGAGGAACTAATGAATCCTGGAGCTTAGTCAGCTGGGGAAAGCAGGTATGCTCAACATACTGTTATACAGAAAGCAAAATGTGATATGAGAAACTTTGGCATTGAGGAACTGTACACAATTCAGGCCCATGTATAATGTTAAGGTTTACTCTGATTCTATCGTACATATTTGCATTTTTTTCTGCGCTCTGTCAGTGCTTATAGCAAGGGCAGGATGTCACTTCAGTCAGTGATAAAAAGCGGAGGAGCTCTGGTTAAACCTGGAGTGACGCAATAGCTACATCTGGCCATGTGTAACTCGCTCAGTCAAACTGCAAAGTCAGTCTTTCGCCGCTCCGTGTCGCTGGGCATTCCTTCTTCGTCTTCGTTCCACTTGACATGGCACATGCACGCCACCGGCAGCAGCAGCTGCCCTGCACCACGGGACGAGGGGTGGCCACGCTGAGGGCTTGAAGAGGTGGCGTAGTGTAGCTATCGCTACAAAAAGAATGGAGTCAAAATAGAATTGTTTTATTCTGGTGTCCCAGTACAGTCGAAACTCTTGCCCTAGACTCTGTAACGCTTGCTAAAGGTGACTTCCTGTCTTCGCAACGTCAGGGCAAGGTCGCAGACGTGCCAGCGTGTGTTTGAGACCAATGCACCCGTCAACTGCGCCTGCCTTCACCCCAACCAGTGTGAGCTGTTCATTGGCGACCAGAGTGGCAGCATCTACATCTGGGACCTCAGGACAAACCACAACGAGCAGCTGGTACGTTGGCACTGATCGTCGTCTGTGGGCCGCTTTGACTTGGGAGGTATGCACGTCAGATTGTGGGGTTGCATGTAGCTGCCATCTGTAAAGATAGCAGTTATGCTGTGTGGTTTCTCTTGTGAAAGCATTCTCTCAGTGGATGCCAATTGCTGTAGTATTGCCGATCATCATCAGCATGACTACGCCCACTGCAGGGCACCGATGGCATGGGGCAAATGCAACTTTTGCACAAACCACTATCTTGTCTCGGAAGGGAACAGCAGTTTGCAATTAGAACCAAGGCGCTGGAAGTGGTAAGGGATGCGTGTGCTTAGGGCAGGTAGTGACCGCAGATCCGGATCACGAGAGAGAAATAGCGGTGGAGCACATTTGGCAGGCTTTCTCAGATCATGAGTGGCAGTTTACCAATATCCCTCAATAGAAAAGTATATAACAGCTGTATCTTACCGGTACTTACTTATGGGACAGAAACGTTGAGGCAGATGAAAAGGGTTCTACTTCAGTTGAAGACAACACAGCGACTTATGGAAAAGAAAATGACAGGTGTAATGTTACGAGACCGGAAGCAGGAAGAGTGGATCAGGGAACAAACATGGGTTAATGACATCCTAGCTGAAATCAAGGAAAAGAAATGGGCATGTAATGCAAAGGCAAGGTAACTAATGGTCGCTGACGGTAACGGAGTGGATTCCAAGAGAATGTAAGCGTAGCATAGGGCTGCAGAAGGTTAGGTGGGCAGATGAGATAAAGAAGTTTGTGGGGACAGGGTGGTCTCAGCTGGCACAGGAGAGGGTTAATTGGGGAGATACGGGAGAGGCTTTTGGCCTGCAGTGGGCTAAGTCCGGCTGATGATGGAATGCGACCTCAGTAACAAATATGGATAGCTAGGCAGCAGGTTAGGAAACAGAGGCATTTTTTCCGTACTTAAGAGGAACAGGCAGGGCATTAAGGCCTTTATCAAGGTGGGGATAATTTTATTGTGCCTCGTCAGACATTCAATATTCTCTGCATGCAGACATAAGCCATCTTTCTAGGGAAGGCATGTGAACTTCCATGCACAGTGTTTTACAGCAGGTCATGCACATTGAACTTGTAACGGCAGTTCTATCTGGCAGTTTTTGTCAGACATATTTGTCTTCCTTTTCTCTGTCACTTCCAAACAGACATTGGACTTGGATGTGTCAGTGCAGCACCTGGACATTGACTCCAGTGGCCAATACATGGCTGCCATCGATAACAAGGCAAGCTGTTCTTTTTTTCCTTTTTATTAGCTTTGCTGGTGTCACAGCAAACTATACTCCGTTTCATGCATAGCAGGCAGCACTGCCAAAGCTACTGAACCTGTTCACGCAAGCTAATGGAAATATAGTTCACCATACAGCCAGAGTGAACACAGGCACATTTCTTTCCGACAAATATCAAGTACTGTGATTGGCAACCCCCTGCGCTTCATTCACCTCTTGCAACATTTTGGTCGTGCAGCTCATTGAGACTTCAAGATGCAAGAATGACATGTGGCGGTATGATACACGGCTGGTAGAGCGAATCGCGCTGGCTCCATCTGCACCAAAAAGGTTGTGCACACTCGGAGGGAATTATAGACAGAGGGTCTGAACACTGAACGCCTCAAAGTTTCGACCGTGATTATTAATGCTAGCTTTTTGTTTTCGTCCAAACACTCACCAAGGCTTCGAGAGGAACGCATGGTGCGTGCCAGAGTAATATGTTTCGACGGGCGCACTACTTCCGCAGCCTCCGCTGCGTTGCCTGCTGCATATGAAACGGAGTTTAACTCAGTGAATTCCAAGTTGGTATGTATGGTGTTTGCAATTGCATGTTTGCATCTTTTCCCTTCAGTGAGTAAATGATGAGCTGAGATGACAGCGATCGATCGGAGAAGTTGTGCGTGAGACATACCAGGCAGTGCAATCACCACATTGGTGCTTTGGTAGAAACTTGCATGCAGTCCACAGACAACAGTGTTGCAGTCCATCTTTTTTGCTAAATGAATGTAACATTGAACATTTGAACATACTGAAATATGCATGCTGCTCTGACTTGCTTGTTAACCAGTGCTTTGCACTGAAGGAAGACACTTCCACCTGGTAGCATCCAGGTGAAATTTGGGCAGCTGTTTCAGCTTCTTGCCTCTTGGTGCCGCCACCTGGCAAGAGCTGCCGATGCATACAGATTGCGGTCTTGCGAGATTCAAAGCACGGTTTCAGTATCCAAAGCGTGGGATTATGCCGACCCTCTTTGCAGTGAGACAACACTGTGAGGCGCGTTGGTTGTTTGTTTTGCGGACACAAGGGGTGGCTTGTGGTTTTAGTAAGGCCCAATGTTTGTGTCTCCATGGGGCCATATTTGTGAAACATCAGAATTGTTCACTCTGTGAGTCTCTGTGCTCTCCCTTTCCTTTTCCATGCCCTTTCTTTTTCACCACTAGGGTATATGCTACCTGTTCCTGTTGGGCATTGGGAGTGACAGCCAGATATCGAGTCCTGAGCGGCTGCTCAAGTTTGTGGCACACAAGCGCTACGGCCTCAAGTGCCGTTTCAGCTGTGACTCAGAGTGAGTTGGTCTCCCAACAGACTGCTCATTAGCAGTCAGTGCGACACAGTAGTGCTCAGTTTTCCAAAATTATTATTGGAAATTACAGCTAGGGACATTTGTGTGCTGAAAGGGGGGTGGGGGGGGAGCAATTGACAAGGCGGTTGTTATGACTAGCAGTTGTGCCATGTGCAGAGATGGGGATTTTCTGATGTGGCTTGTTTAATGTGCCGTCTTTCCTTGGGAATTTCTATGTATTATCAGTTTCGCACTCTGTACTGTGACCATCTAAACTGAGTTCTGTCTTGTACGACACGATTCTTTTTGCATCAGTGTCATCTAGGGTGTTCTTTATTAGAAGTCTGAAATCGTTAGTACAAACTTTTTATAACTGGAGCTAATGCAAGTTTGTAATGAGACTTGCCTTTTGATAGCTATTCCATTATTGCCATTTTCCATTTGTCGTCTTATTTTATTTAGTTTTTTCAGAGAGAGAAAATAAACTTTTATTGTATAAATGGAGACCGGAACGGATTGTGGGTGGGGTCCTCAGTCCAGTACTCCAGTAGCTTCTGCCAACGCTTTGGCGATGGTGGTTAGCACCTCCTGATCTTCCAGGGTGCCACTGGCCAGCATCACCACCCACTGCTCCAGTGCCATGTTGGGCAGCTTTAAATGCTGCCCACCTCATGTTATTGTGCACCACTACCTGCATGCATGATGCTTAAACTTAATGTTAACTTAACAGCCAAAACGTTCGCTACCTAATTGTACCTGTTCACCTTTATTTTAATGTGTTTTTTTTCTTGGAAAGTAATGGACTCGAAAAGCCGGAGTAGTTCTGTGAGCAATTTTCAACTTTTGTCAAAGATGCATAGGCCACAGAGTTTGCGGCTGGAAGCCATATCAGTGGGGCTTCAAGTGGTAATGGTTCTCCTCACCACCGAGAGATCTGGAAAACTGGTGGTGCAAAGCAGGGGCTGTACTTTCCGGCCAAGAAGTGCACTCAGTAGCTGGTACATTTTTGACAAGGGCTGCATTCAGGAAGCACCTTGTCGTGGTACAAGTTTTGCACATCATAATCGTCTAGTTATTTATTTATGGCTTGCTGGAACAACTTGTTCTCTGACCTCTGCAGTGCGTATTTCGTGTTTCTTACATTTCTATAGCCATCCCACAGTGCTGCATGCTTTAGACTGTTAAGGCCATCTGAATGTTCATTGGTGGCAGGCTGTTGGCGACCTCGTCGGCTGACACGACGGCATGCATCTGGAAAGTGTCAGACCTGCTGGCTTCTAGCGAGGACAGTGGACCCCCCGAGCGGCTAGTCCGGCGGAGCTCTTCACAGTCATCAACTAGCACTCGAGCCTGGAATCTGGCTGACACCCTGCCCATGTCCAAGATGACCAATGCCAACCAGCGATGGGTCTGGGACGTTGCCTTCAGCTATGATGCGCAGTTCCTCATTACTGGTGAGCAGGAAGAACGGGCCAGCCTAGCAGAGCTCAGACGTCTTGATTCTGCTTGTGGTTCTTAATTCAGAGGTGCAAAGATCTTGTAGCCACCGCCACTCATATGCAGCTTGTGCAGGTAGGTGCGGGAATTTTGAGATGAAGGTTGGACCCATTTGTGTATCCGCAGCTCTCACTTTATATTGAAGCACCCTGCTTTTCTTGCATAAATGGCCAGGCCAAATGGAGTGTGCATCTGTCCAAATCTAGTGCATAAAGTGAATCATGCCTATTCAGTATATCCAATACTAATGTCGATGCAATGCTTTCTGGATTGGCATTCTGCCTACATTGATGGTGCAGGCCCTGCTCATAGCTGCAGCTAATTGCGTAACCTGAGCTTTCGTCAGCATTATGTTTCTATATTACACCTGTATGTTTCAGAGTCACCTTAATCGCTGTCTAAATGGGCTGTTGCGAAGTACTAGTGGCCGAAGACCTTGGGTTTGGGGAAATATTTGGTGGAAGTCAAGTACATCCTTGTGTTGATTAGCTGTTTTCAGAAAAACAAGGAAGTAAAGAAGAGCTCCTAAAGTACTTCAGACCTTTTGCATTCCATAAACGTTAGCTTGTCTTGTTTGTAAATGCAGCCAGATATCATATTTAACGAGAACGTGCTCTGTAGGAGAATATCTGATAAAAGTAAGTTACAGTAATTAGCCTGCAGCATTGTGGCTGGTTTAAATCATCTCCATTAGCATTGCCAGTTGATGAACATCTGGCATCAAAGAACTTTCTTTGAACTGCAACAGTATAGCTTCTCAAACATTGAACTTTTTGTTTCATGTTCTTTTGGTAAAAATACACCTTTGCTAACTTGGAATCATACAGCAATCATTTTGTTTGGTTGAAAGCAGCCTTATCAGTGCAGATTTGAGCTAGAGCTAAAAAGAACTAGAAAGAAGTGCACTGTGTTTATCCTTATGGATTTTGTTTAGCTGAGAGAAGTCAGTCCAAGTATGGTAAATGCAGTGAAACCAGCAAAGAGATCTGCTACAGTGTGCTATGGCATGCACATGAATGTGTATACAAGGGATTCTTGCGAACTCATCGAATAACGTGACTGCCTTTTGTTGAACTAAGGCCCAATGCAAGACACCTGGATAGAAGTGATTAAGGGAGATTAAGGTCAGAAGGAAGGATTGCTCATTTTTGTGGAGGCAACTTAACTGGCAAGCTCACAGAATGTGTGGATTGCATGCTTTGCCTCATTGTACTGTACAGAATTTTCACCTCCTGTCCAACTTCAGGATGATAAGAATGTGTAGCAGTCCCTGGCCAGAGTACATTATGTACAACATGCCGAATTTCAGATCTTCCAAAAACTCTGCCGTGCCACTATGGATGGTAACATGTAAGCCACGAATGCACTCTCGAGCACCAAGTGCTCTCCACACATGGCCGATGCCACAATCACCAGTCATGCGGCATAAGCAGTCAGCAGTGGCACGCGGCCGTAGATATATTCAATCAGTCACAAACACATCTGCATACAGATTTTGTTCTTTTTGAATGACACGAATTTCGGACCGTAAATATATATTTTGCAACCCATGAGATTCGTATCATCGAGATTCTACTGTACAGTGCTCCGGAACTCCACAAGACTGGCTTCAGTGGCTCATGTACTTTTAGGCATGACTCTATACCGAACACGAACAACCTAATGGCTGCTTTATCTTTTTTCGTTGTACTTAGACTTCAGCCCAGTGTACTGTTCATTTGTCCATGATTTGTGTGCAGCCTCATCGGACACTGTGGCCAGGCTGTGGAGCATCTCTGGTGCCGAAGTGAAGAGAGAGTACAGTGGCCACCAGAAGGCGCTGACAGCACTGTCATTCAAAGACAGCCCCTGACAAGCAAAGGCAGTAACAGCTGGATTGAACACTGCCTTACCTAGAGGAATTGGAAAACAATAAACAAGTCTTACATTAGCTGCCTGGTTTCTTGTTGGAAAAAATATATTTGGGGAATGTCCACTCTGATATGTGGGAAGCACAAGCCTCACCAACTTGCCATTAAAAAAACGTAAAAGAAAGTGCTGTGCATAGATGAGTACTACTTCATAAGCATTGCACCTTTTTTTTTCTCCAAGGCCACTAATGAAACTTCGAAGCAGCTGCCGGCGCGAAAAATTTTTCTTTGCGACTCATTTGCCATGACTCCAAGCCTTCCACAATGTTGAAGTAGTATTGGCTATTGCTTGAATGTTATTTTAGCTTGATTTCAAAGACTACATGGGCTGCTGTCAGGAACTTTACAAAGCTGAATTAAAAACGGGGGAAATCTCATCAAATAGACAGATCTGTATTTCTCAAAACTATTCGAATTTGGAAGGTTTCGTACGGCTTCCGCGTGTCATTTTTCAACGGGTTCCTTTGTTTTTGTAGTTGCTGTTCCTTCTGAAGGAATCTCACATACCCACATGGAGGAAAAAAAAAAACTTTTTTTTCCTCCATGCATACCCACGGTGGGGGATTGGCCAGAGTTTGGTGCAGATCGAAAGAAAAATTCACCCACACCTAGTTAGCTAGCTAGCTCAAACGGTTCATAAAGAATGAGGAATATAGGAAACAATTTTAAAAGATTTTGAGATGATGGGAATGAAAAATCGAAAAAAAATAATTGAGTCGACACAGATTGATGTGCTTGTAGATAAAAGTTGACCATAGACCATAGACAGTTGACAGTTGACCATAGAGCTACTACTACAAACAGCAGTTGACACTGCACCGACTAGCCCAACAGCGAGCCTCGGTGAACGGCGGTTCCGCTGTGTTGAGCGTTTTGCTTCATTCGGATATCGCGTTTATCTTTTATTTTAGTGTAAATTCTTTACAGAAGGCACTCTCAGCCTTTGTAATTCCAACGAAAAGTCGTGTATAAGTTAAAGAGACATAAAATATTTATTATAGTATGATCCTGACTTCTGTTACAAATTTTCCGAAACCGAAACTCAGCGAGCCGCCTGAACAAGCTTTCCTCCTGGACACGTGCTGCCCTCGTGCGAGGGCCAAGTGCGTTGTCTCCTCCCGTCGCGGCTTTGCGGTCGCGTTTCGCCGGCCTCGGTGGCCCGTGCGTGAATCATGCGGACTGACTAACCGCTGAAGCGCCGGCGCAGAGCATCGGATAAGAACGAGGAAAGGCACAACAAGCAGGCAGGCGGAGACGGCCAACAGCAACCACCGGGGATCCCGAGACGCGCCGTGTACTCGACGTCTCGCCCTTCGCAACTACGACGGTGTGCCTGTGTGTGTCGTGTAGTCCGAGTAGCGCTGTAGCCTGCGGTGCGAATGGAAAGCTGTGCTGCGCCGTAGCGCTCGTCGAGGGAAGAATGGCCATCGGTGGATCGCCGCTCGTGGCACTGTCGCCGACTGTCCTTGGGTCCCGGGATACTGGACGGCACAGCTGACCGTGAAGCGCCGATGAAACCGAGCTCGCCCGTCGCGGCAGCGTCCAGCTCTTCGCCAGGAGTGGTGGAAGTGGAGGGGAGGGGGGGTGCAGCGGATTTTTAAGCCTAATTAGAGAGGGAGATCGACTTCGATTTCGGCGTGTGTTTTCAGCCGTCGCGTTTTCGCGGCCTGTGCCAGCGTTCGATCTCGTGTCCGTTCGCCCTGAGGGGCGAATCCGAAAGAAGTCGCGTGCTGTTGTCGACTTCTCTAGTGCGAACAGCTCCCGCCGTGAACTGGTTGGAGAAGAAGAAAAAAAAAAAAACGTCGATCGTGGACTGAAACTCGCGCGCGTGTGTGTGCCGTGCTCGCGTGAGAGCCACCGCGGAATTCCTTCCCGTGCGCGTTCCGTCCGTTCTGGGCCGAGCCGTCCGTGAGTGGGGTAGCTCTTCCCTTACGTGCCCTGCATAGCATTAACGCTGTGACCACGTGTGCTTTTTCATCCAACGTCGTGTGCAGTGCCTATCCGTTCTGTTCCGACCACTGCCGTCGTAGAAGAGGAACTGCGGTCATCCTCGCCGCCAAAAAGTCTCTGCAAGGAACGCCTTTCACGCGTTCCCCAACGAACATTCGACAGTATGTCGGAGAGATCAGGTGGGTCTCTCGATAGCACCGCGCGAGAGCGGCTGTGCAGGATGTCTTGAACGCGAGCTGAGACTTGTGCTGCTCATGCTGCGGTTGTTTGAAGCCGCTGCCCTGCGCCGCAAAAAGGTTAGCAGAGATTGCTGACCTTTGAACCAAACTTTGATTCCAGACAGGCGCAGTTGAGCAAACTCGGTAAGCTGCGCTTCGATCAATTGATGATCCATTCTTGTGCGCTGAGAAAAAAGTAACCATATAGCGTCTGTGTCAAGTAGATGATGTGCCAAGTCATAATTGGCAACAGAAGTGCAGGGGTATGTCGAGAGGCTGCCTTGTTAGGATCTTGATGCAGCTCATTTGTCATTTACTATGAACTTGCCATGGGCAAATGCTATTTTGCCTTTTCTTTTACGATGCATATTGCACAACACGTTCACCTTCATCTTGTCACACTGCCGTGCCTAAAGGTACAAAAGAACAGTTGCAGGTGATTGATGGTTTATTTTCGTGTACATGGAAGTGAGTGGTGTTGGAACGCGTTCCAGAGTAGAAGGTGACGCGGGCACTCGAAATGCTCACCTCATCACCGACAGAGCCCCTTCCTGGTCGCCACTAAATGCCGAGTAGCGCAAAGGGTCAAATCCAATTAGTAAATCCTATTAATGGATGAAAAGAGTCTTTATGTCTATAAATGCACTTAGAGTAGAGGGAAAGCCCACTTAAATGCATCTAGGCATGGGCTGTGTGCTCATATTAGCCGTCTATACTGACCAGAACTTTTTGTATGTTTCTCTAAACTTTGTACTGTTTGTAGCACGTGCTGCATCCTTGTGGTGTGCAGGGCCATCGAAGTCTTCTTCCGTTCTAATTTTTATTCTATATCTAATTTGTCACCGACTATATGGAGCCTTGAATAGCAGCTAGTGGAATAAGCTGTCCCTTATCAGCAACGCTCGCATCACCGGTCATCTTGTGTGGTGCAAAAGTAACATTGACAACATTGTTTAGGTGGCATTGATAGTGAGCCACAAGGCAATTAAAGGCGCACCTTTGCCTCATTGTAGGCTCACTTCACTATCTACGTAGAGTGCAGACAGGCCATTTGGAAGCTGCTGACACTTTCTTGTATTAGTTCATAGCAGCAAGAGCTTTTTCGCCCTTGAAAAGCTGAGCTTGTGACCCTGCTTGCTTAGTTTGCTGGCCATGAATGAGGTAAAGAAAAAAAAAAACGGAGCACTGCAGTGCTTTGCTGCCAAATGTACAAAATACCAAGCGTTTGCCAAACGCGTACCAGTACATACCAAATGCTGCAGCGGTGGCTCAGTGGTTATGGTGCTTGGCTGCTGACCCGAAAGACACAGGTTTGATCCTGGTCACGTCGGTCGCATTTCGAAAGGTGGAGGCGAAATGCGAGAGGCCCATGTACTCTGTGATGTGCATAACAAAGGTGTGTAACTTGCCGTCTTGCTGAAACAGTGAAGCATCATGTATGGGCTCAGGCTTCTTCATAGTGGGGTGTAACATCTTCAACTTAGTCTTCAGTTGCTTGAGAATGTTTTTCAATGAGGCAAGGAGGTGGCTTTTTCAAATTCTCCTGCTGACGACGAAACTTGGGGAACCTCAGAAACTGCAGATCTAACTGCTATTTTTGTGGCCTAGTGCTTACAAAATTTCTTTGAGTAGTTCTTAGAAGGTCTCTCTCTTTACAGTCTATCGTAAAGTATACAAGCTGTTAGTTGAAATTTTTTTGAGAGAAGTGCTATGTCTGGAATTCAGAGACTAATTCTTGGCCCACTTTTATTTGTAGACCATCTTTGTCAGTTCTGCATTGTGAGAATGTTTTTTTCTCCATTTTTGTGGTCCACAAACTTTTTCTTGATATTTTTCTTGCACATCATTTGAACCTAGCAACGATCGCTTATGTTTTATAAGCCCATGTTGCAGGGTGGTTTAGTGTCCAGAGGGGTCTCTGGGGGGTTGTAAAGGTGCGACAAGAATGTTTAGCCGTCGGCTTTCGCATAGATAGCTGGTCCAGAGGTTCCCACGTACCTGATATCTTTCCAAGAGCACTATCTAAGTTGGCATTTGACCATTTTCTTTTTTTTTTTGATCCCCTGTGTCACCTGTTGGCACCTGTTCTGTTGGCTACGGGTGCATCTATGCTTGTTCCACATATGTTTGCTTTGGATTATGAAGAAAAATAACCTCGTCTGTTGGCATCAGGTAGAAGCCGGGGTTCAGTCGTTATCTCACACTCAACTACTGAACGCCGCCAATGAATGCTGTCTGTTGTGGAAAGCTGACATTGTGTTTGTTTTACTGGAGTTGTCAAGCACAGATAACATTGTGCTGTGCATGAATTGGGTGTGTTTTTCATTTGGAGCACATGTATGTGTTTTCA
This sequence comes from Amblyomma americanum, assembly GCF_052857255.1. Classification (NCBI taxonomy): domain Eukaryota; kingdom Metazoa; phylum Arthropoda; class Arachnida; order Ixodida; family Ixodidae; genus Amblyomma; species Amblyomma americanum. The sequence goes on from NC_135504.1 coordinate 65,616,375, forward strand.
AAGGGAATAACCTAGAGCTCCGACCATTAGCGTTTTCTCTTGTTCTGAAAATGCGTTGTTCGCTTGCTGAGAACTTGAGCCTTCATTTTCTATATGCGTTTTTTCTGATGAAGCAGACTTTGAAGGTCTTCTTGTCATCTTTAGACCTGTGACATGCGTGAGCAGTTTCAACCTTCTTTTTTACTGTCAGTTTGTTTGGGAACCTGTGTAAAAGAAATAATGCTATGCATGCGTGATGTATCTATGCGTCTTATTCATGTACCATTTCTCTTTTTTTGTGTGTGTTTGGCTTCTAGTTGGGGAGAAGAAACCGGAGAAGAAGAAACCGGAGAAGATCATCATTCCTGAGCCCAACCAGAATCATCAGAACAGAGGGTGAGGTGATAAGCTTTCTCCTTCCAAGATTTGTGCGTGGTATGCTTTTTCCGTAGCCATGCGTCCTGATAAAGGTTTGAATCGGTGTGTCAACTTGTCAGCCCGAGCCTTGGACTCACTGAAGTCTAACGCAAACATCGTCATTCTTTGTGTTGTCTTCTTTTGTTATGTCACTGTTGTATATAGATCCAAGGTTCGCTATTAAGGTGCTGCTATGTGGATCCTTGTGACCATGTGAATTAGGGTCTGCAGAGCATATCAGGTTTGTAATGCTGCTTACCAAATATATCACGTACTTTGTGTGCAAAGACACCTCTATTTAAGCTTTGTTCTAGCTCTTGCTTCAGGCAACACTACTACGCCCTCTCCATGACAAAGGCCCCTTCCATTCCACTCCCCCCACAAATTTGTCCTGTGCCAGCTGTAGCCCACCGTATTCCCTCAAACTTTCTGACCTTGTCTGCTCAGGTTACTGCCGCTCTCTGCTATGTTTGGCCTCTCTTGCAGTTCACTCCAGAGCCGTTGTGGTAGCTCAGTGGTTATGGTGCTGATCCCGGCCGGGATATCTGCGTGCGCCCTCTTATCGTAGTGACCTAATATGAGAGAATCACTGCCAGTCAGGTTCGTAGCCAGCCGCCGCAATGGCTCAGTGGTTATGGCGCTTGGATGCTGACCCGAAAGATGTGGGTGTGATCCTGGCCGCGGTGGTCGAATTTCGATGGAGGTGAAATGCTGGAGGCCCGTCTACTGCGCAATGTCAGTGCACTTTAAAGAAGCCCAGGTGGTAAAAATTATCCAGAGCCCTTCATTGCGTTGTTCCTCATAGCCTGAATTGCTTTGGGACGTTAAACCTCTTAATAAAATGAATGGCCAATTTGGTCGATGTTTTCGATTTATCACTTTTTTTTTCGTAGCAGATGAAATGCCATTGTAGTCGTCGTTGCTGAGTGCAATTGCATCCCTACACACAATGCACAAAAATAATAAAAGTGATTACAACAGCATTGCAGTGAATTCCACTTTGGGAAATGAGTGAATGGCATAAGTGTCAGCCTGTGCAAGCACAACCTGGCCATTGGCGGCTACAGTCGGAATGGTCGAATGAAGCCAGTGCCTCCTTGAGAACAGTACCTGCAGTATTGCGGTTGCCAGTCTGGTTCACTAGGTGACCGTGTGGTGATGCTACCCTATTACCCTATAACAATAAAAGGCTATGCGCGCAAAGCATCGGCGCTTGTCCGCAGGCACACTTTTGAGCAAGTAGCCCTTTTGCAGTTTTGTATTTGTTACGAACATCTTCATCTTTACTAAGTTCGAACTTATAAGGCTTCGAAGTTGACCAGCTAATTGCACCGGCCTGACAAGAAGTTTGCAGTCTGTTGCGTATTGAGTGCAAATGAGCACAAGTGCATGACAGAATATGCATAATTTAATAAAGTAACACCTGATGTTGCAAAATAAACAAATAGAGAGCTTGTGCCTGTAATTTAATGAACTACATAACCAAACTGCTTTGTCGAAGTTTCCCGCCATCAAATAGTGCCCACGGGGAAAATGTCCATCCTCGAACTGCAGCGTGCGCCTCATGCCAGTTTGGTTTTCTTTTATGCAGGTGTGCTTGTTATTATGTGTGCATGTTTTGGCTCAGAGCATGCGCAGTTTTTTTTTTATTATTGACGTGCACATATCAGTCCAGCATGCTTGCACACCAACAGGCTATGGGCGGCTGCGGAGGAATTCTTAGAGACCTCTGGGCTGGTTCACCACCACCAAGTTTCCTTCGAGGGGAAACAAAAATACAGTGCTTACTTTTCGAGGTGGTTGTTTGTACCTCTGTGAGTGCGGACTTGACAGCCAGGCGATGTCCGAGTCTGCGTTATTCAAAAGAATTGCGTTAGTGGCGACGGAAACAGCGGCATGTTGATGCTCAAGAGCATGCTGCAGCTATACCTTATACATTCATCGTGCATGTATATTTTCACCGTTCGTAGGCCGATGGCTGCACCATGAGAGCCAGTGCACCAGTCATGAGAGTGCATTCTTCTTGGGTGATAAATCTCTCACTATATCATCATCATCAGCCTGCAAGATAGAGGCTTCTCCCATATCTCTCCGATTAACCTTGTCCTGTGCCAGGTGCGCCCCTCAATTGCACTTTCACCCGTCATTGCATAGTGGGCATCAGCAGTTTGAATTTGCACTAGCCGTCGTAGGTGGAAAACCTCTGCAACACATTCACCTTCTTTGTTCAAGGACAATAGACAGTACGCCTGTGCAAAGAGATATAAAAAGCATATCTACAAGGCACGTGCATGGCAGTTAAGGTGTGTAAATGAAAAACAAGCAGAATGCTGCACTGAAGACATAGTTAATCAGCTGTGATCGACCGGCTATGTGACACACTCACAACTTGAAGACCTTGCACGAAAGTGGCTTTTTCTGGTAGATCACGGCTGCAGTTTTCCGGTCAGTCAAATCCACTGCGTGATTTGTGACGGGCGGCTTCATGAATTTGCGGAAAATCAGATCTAGAAGCGCCCGTCTCTGACCTTCGTCACGCTGCTCACGCATCAGAACAGGAAGTGCGGCAAGCATGTTCACACTTTACTCCACACAAGTTTCCAGGGGCTTCTGGAGCAACCTCCCGTCTGTCGATACAGTGTCCACAAACCTCTTTAGGGCGTGCAGTACCTGAGTGAGCAAGCAAGCCGCCGCTATGGCTTACTGTTATGGTGCTCGGCTGCTAATAGTATCAAAATCACTAGGTAGGGGGCTGGTGTTCCTCTGTTTTGCCAAGCTCGATCTACGTCATCGGCGGATGTGTGGCTGGTCTGACGGCTCGGATCGATACAGAGGCGGAAATGGGAGATTTTACCCATCGGGTCACGTCCCTTTGACATCATGTTGTTTACAACAGGGAGGGTTATGCTGCTCTATTCTTGAGTTGTGTCCTACTATAATCAATTTAAAATGAGGTCGTCAGTTCAGATAGCAAATATGTGCCTCCTGACACCTGCACGTTTTACACATGCAGGACCCCTCCGCGCAACCTGGATTCCCACGCGAAGCTTGTCGTGGAAGGCCAAGAGATCGAAGTGTCTACGGACGACCTCCAAGTCATCCAGGAACTGGGGCGGGGTGCGTACGGTGTTGTCGAGAAGATGGTCCATGTACCCAGTAACACCATCATGGCCGTCAAGGTGAGGATCCCTGGGTCAGCGATAGAATGGGTGTTGTGCCTTAGGCTCCTCGTCCAATATGAAAGAGAAATATATAGGGCGTTCCAGGAAAGCCCGTCACTAATTTTTTTAAGTAGGTTTCTGAGCTATAAGGATTCCCTTGCAGAATAATAATGTCAGTGGTGGTGGACGCCAGAACAATGGCGAGCCATGTGAACTAGTTTGCTGGCTAACTAATTTCTACTAGTAAACTTTTCAACTATTACAGTTGGACTTCTGGTCACTGTTGATGTTGGCATTGTTTGCCTTCAGCTCACGAATATGAGATGATTATAAGGTATGAGATGTCAGCACATGCGACTATGATCGTTTACTAACTAGCCCACAACCAGGCTTTAGCTAAGATTGAGAGATCAAAATCCAGTGCCTGTGTTTGTGTATGTCTTCCTTAGTCTTAGCCTCTTTTTGTTTTTTCAAATCAAATCAAAATTTATTAGTCTGTATGTGTACGCATTCAGAAATTCTGATCTGCCTGAGCACATTTTGCTTGCTGGCTGATTAGGCAGCAGGTGGAGAAATAACTCTATATGCACACATTTCTTTTCTAAACAGTCATGCTAACATAAAGGGAAAAAAAAAAAAAGGTCTGTGAACACAAAATAGCACATTCAAAAGAACTCAAGCTATACACAAGGCAATACATTTGCGCACCAATTCCTTATGTCAGTCATCATCCTACGCTTGTTATTTGCAACACATAGATCATCAAGAATTTCGTTAAATGCAGCCAGTACATAATAATTGTGCATCTTTCTGCCATAGTTTGTATAAACCCGTGGCTTAACAAAACGTTGCGTTTTTCTCAAGGTGACATCCTTTTTTACGGGAGTCTTATATTCATTTGAATAATAATATCGTGTTAACACAACAAAGTGAAACAGTTCACGAATCTGAAGGATGCCTAACTCATCGTATTTATTTATTTATTTTATTTATTTATTGATACTGTCAGCCGTAGGCCGTTACAGGGTGAAAACAGATACATATGTAAGTTATGTCACACAGCCACAAGTATGAACAGTGCACAATTCAAAATAGTCAAATTGAAAACGACAGTCATCGCAACACAGCTGTCCTGCACTGCAGATACAGACCTAAAGCACAAACGCTAGCGGGTAAATATTTTAGCTTACAACCATAAAATAGCAGTAGGGAAACAAAACGTATGAAAAGAAAAACAAAATTACAAGGATGTCTATTCAGGTAAGTGACGGTACAAGCAATTTTCAAATTGGGGGAGATTGTCTATTTGCAGAAAGGTCTGAGGCAGGGAATTCCACTCTGTTATTGTTCTGGGGAAAAAGGAGTATTTAAAACAGTTAATACGGGCCATCATGGGTGTAATCTGGTAACTGTGGGAGCTTCTTACAGGGCGACACGAACGCTGTTGCAAATAGCAGCTTGTGTTTAAGTTGAAGTGATTATTGCGCAAAAGATAAAGAAATTTTAGCCTGGCGATCTTCCTTCGTTTCGACAGTGAAGGAAGTTGTAATTCTTGCAGCATGTCAGTCACGGAATCAGTATATCTATATTTTGACAGAATGAACCTGGCGGCCCTTCTTTGAACTTTTTCAATCTTATACGTTTGATTTGACTGATACGGATCCCATATGACGCTTGCATATTCCAGTGTCGGACGTACCAGCGCGAGATAGGCAGTTAGTTTTGCTTTTGTGGATGCAAGTTTCAGTTTTCTTCTAAGGTACCACAACTTAGTTTCAGCTTTTGAACATATGTTGTCAATATGTAAATTCCAACTTAGATTAGATGATATAGTGACACCTAAATACTTAAAGGAGTTGACACATGTTATATTCCGCCCATCTATTTCATAACCAAATGAAAAAATATTTTTGGTTTTGTTTGTCAGTGTAATATATGATGTTTTCGTATAATTAATTTTCATTCTAGAAGCTGCGCACCATTGATTAATGGAGTTCAACGCCAAATTTAATGTGAGCTGGTCTTCTGGCTTTGATATGATTGAGTATATTAAACAGTCATCCGCAAATAGCCGGACTGTTATTTGAGGAGGAAGTGAGACTGCGATGTTGTTAACATAGCATAAAAATAATATGGGCCCCAGCACAGACCCCTGAGGGACACCTGAGGGTACACCCAGGACGTCAGATTTCGCACCGTCTACCTCCACATACTGGGTTCTATTAGTAAGGTAAGCTTTAATCCAGTACACAATATCTGTGTTTATGCCTAAGTCAATGAGCCTGTTAAGAAGTTCATCATGGGGTACACGGTCGAATGCTTTAGACATGTCTAGGCAAACTGCATCCACTTGGTCTCTGTTGTTTAAGGCTTTTGAAAAATCATGCAGTGTTTCAACAAGTTGGGTAACAGTAGAGAGCTTCCGCCTGAAACCATGTTGATTGGGATTTAGTTTGTTCGTGTCCTCAAGATATTTGGATAAGCAGTTTGCCACGACGTGCTCAAGCATCTTGCAACAGGAGCAGGTGATAGAAATAGGTCTGTAATTGTCGGGAACGTGCTTGCTTCCAGATTTGTGTACTGGAACTATCCTAGCCTGCAGCCAGTCATTTGGCAAGGAATGTTGCTTCAGTGATGCATTGAATATGATAATTAAATATTTTGCGATCCATTCCGCGTATCTTCTTAGGAACTCATTAGGAATAGAATCAGGACCGGAAGACTTTTTTGTATCTAAATTAAGGAGGAGGGAAAATATTCCTTCATGGGACAATGTAATAGCGGGTGTGTCAGACGGTTTGGAGCATAATCCGCTTATTGAATTCTGGGGCATAGAGTTAGAAGGGCTAAATACAGAATGAAAATAGGCATTACATCTGTTAGCGATTTCTGATTTATCAGTAACAACACAACCATCCACTGTAAGAAACTCCATTTTTTCCCTCGAGGGTGAAAGGTGACGCCAAAAACGCTGTGGGGAGGTTTTCATAAATTGGGTGAGCTTTTCGGAAAAATACCTATCTTTTGCTGTCAATAACTTCTCTTTAAGTATCGAAGATAGGTGCGAAATTTCATTTTGATTCCTTACTCTGTTGCGTTTTCTCCGCTTTATCCTTTGCTTTAGCTGGATTATCTCACGATTTATCCAAGGGTTACGTTTCTTTATCGTTTTTTGACGTTGCGGAACAAACTTTTGCAGGCAGTACCTGATTATATTTTTAAACCTCTCCCACAAAGTGTTGACGTCATCCTCCCCGTGGTAAGAATCCAAGGTCATTTCCAAGTAGTCTATGATGCTGACATCATCAGCATTCGAAAAATCGTTAACAGAAATAGTTAGCCTTTTCGTTTTTTCCGGTGGTCTAAGCCGTTTGAAAGAAACTAAAACAAGGTTATGGTCAGAAAGCCCTTCCTTAACGGACACATCATATTCAGTTATTTTGCTGTTTACAAAAACCAAGTCCAGTATTGATTCCGTACTTGCTCCAATCCTTGTTGTGCGTTTGACAATTTGCGTGAGATCATTATTAAAAGCAATGTCTAACATGACCTCACAGTGTTTAGCATCAGTTGTGCCTGCATCAAGTGACTCCCAAGATATACTAGGCAAATTGAAATCACCGGCAATGATCACACTTGCGTTTCTAGGTACATTATTTGAAACGTATTCTTGTAACGATTCAAGAAATGTAATAGGGGCACTGGGGGGTCGATATACTGCGGCAATAACACAAGAAGAAACACCAACTTTTATCCGGCACCAGATGCTCTCCGTGTTAGGGCAATCCTTCATAAGAACAAATTCGATTCCTTCTTTAAAAATAAGCGCCACACCACCACCGCGCGTGTCACGATCCTTACGTATCATTCGATACGTAGGTGGTACTATCTCACTATCAGTTATTTCAGGACGCAACCATGTTTCTGTTACTGCAATGACATCTGGCTGGTAAAGCATGATAATGTGTTCTAGCTCAGTAGTTTTATTCAGGAGACTGCGTGCATTCAAATTTATCAATGTAAAATTTCTTTCTTTTGTCCCAAACTGTCATTCGTTTTTATTAACAGTAGCAAGCGTGCGTTCTACCCTCACGCGGCAGTGGTTGTCGTCATCCCAGACAAATTCCTCTTTATCAATAAAAAGCCTGTCATGCTCGAGCCGAATCTTTGCGCCATTGTCCTTCTCATGCTGTGCACTTGCCCACAGTTTCTTACGCTTATGTAAAGTCGCCTGGGAATAATCATGTGATAAAGAAGTATTGCTGCCCTTTAGTTTCTTGCAGTTCCTAAATAAATTCATTTTTTCATTGTAGTCGAAGAAACGAACGATCACTGGGCGCACCTTGTCCACACCCCTCTTTCCGAGCCTGTGTATCCGTTCTACCGTGTTAACTCTGACACCAAGGCGTTCGTGGAACACATCGTCCAATACTTTCTTCTTAAGTTCGACGCTAGTTTCACTATCAGTTTCCGATATTCCGAATACGAGAAGATTATTTCGTCGGCCTCGGTCTTCCATCTCGACTATTTTCTGTTGCTGTGAATGGATAGTTACTCCCAGGTCATGCACCAATGCTTCTAGTTTTTCTTCTTTTTTGCGCATATTCAATAAATTGCTCTCAATTTCTAGCATCTTCTCATTCACTTTATCAAATTGCTGGGAAAGCAAACTCTGGTTTTCTTTAACTTGCCTCATATCCTCAATGAGCGCTTTCTGTCCTTTCAAGAGCTCACTGAACATTTTTTCGACAGTATCAGGCCCAGGATTTTGCTCAACATCACCAGCAAGTATCAACAACAATGAGATACATTCCAGTACAAGATCAACACACACTGTGGGGCACGGCAGAACAATAATGAACCTATCATCACTTCTAAAACATTTTTGTTGTTTATTAACCTGTAAGAACAGGACAAAAGGTTCAGCTGGCTTCATTCTGGAGGCCTCGCCGTGCCCACACGAATGCTCGATGAAGACTGAGCTTAAATAGCCAGTGCGGTCCGTTATCATCGACGAAGTTGTAGTCCCAGGGAGCGCATGCGCCAGTCCGTTCCATGCGGTAGCTTTCCACGCAGGCAGCCGCAAAAGATGACCATCGTAGCTGTCGGCAACATAGCACGTACTTGAGGCGTGATCCGATGTTGAAGCATGGCACAGGAAGGCCTGTAAGAACAGGACAAAAGGTTCAGCTGGCTTCATTCTGAAGGCCTCGCCGTGCCCGAGGCGTAGTTTGGTGGCGTAAGATATAGTGTTCACTATTCTTTTTAGGATAATATTTAATGCTCCTTTCTTGTATTCGGAGCAGTTACCATATACAGTAATGCCATACTTTAAAACAGGTTCTACTAATGCTGTATAGATCAGTAGACTAAGGTGAAGCGGAGATTTGCCACGAAGGTGATACATCATAGCCGCAATGGCCCTTATCTTTCTAGAGAGTTAGACGATGTGGTCGCTCCATGTAAGGTGTTGGTCAAAGTGGATGCCCAGATAGAGAACTGTTCGCTCTATTTGCATAGCTTTACAGTTACACTGGTAACAATGGGAAGTGTGAAGATACAGTGGTTGGTTTAAAGTAACAACTTTATGAGGGTTTTTAAAGCATGTCAGTTTAGTTTTGTTAACGTCTTAAAAAATGAAATTTGCGACAACCAGCCAACGACTCCACTTATATCTATTTGAAATGATACCACGCTTGTATGATAATCAGTAGCTTCAAGTGCTAGCGCTGTATCAGCGTATTGAAAAACATTTGACTTTAGCTGTAATAAACCCAAATCGGATACATATACGTTAAAAAGCAGTGGGTAAAGTGTATTTCCTTGAGGTACACCTAATTTACCGTTTTTTAAGATCTCCGTGCGTATTATCAAGCATCACGCACTGCAACCTATCTGTAAAATAGTTGACAAAACAACTTGTTAAAATGACCGCGGAAACCAGGTGAGCTTAATTTTTCAAGTAGTAGCGTATGGTCTGTCATGTCAAATGCCTTTTCCAGAAATAAGGCTAACACAATGTGATTATTTTCTAGTGCATTGTAAACATAGTCAGAAAATTCTTCAAGAAGTGTAGTCGTACTTCTATTCCTTGTGAAGCAAAATTGCGCAGCACTGTTCAAAGAGTATTTTTCTCAGAATGATTCCATAACATATGCAGCATGCTTTTCCATAATATGGGCTATTGATGACAGTACTGCGATTGGCCCATAATTTGTAAAATCACCTTTCTTCCCGTGTTTGGTATGGTGCACTTAAAAGCTCAAGTTTTATGCAGCGGAAACACATTTGTTTGATCTTGTCTGCATCAGGCATACTAGAAAGGCTTTCCCCAATTTTAGCTGCACATAATTTGAAAAAGTTTTAGCCTTCTTTAAGTTTGAGTAATCAGGAGTTGACAGTGTGTGTGTAAACAAAAATTGAAAATTGGTTTTTGGGGAAAGGAAATGGCGCAGTAATTGCCTCACATATGTGGGTGGGCACCAGAGCCTCAAGAGAAGGGATGAAGGTGGGAGTGAAAGAAGAAAGAGGTGGGGCTAGGAGTAATTTCAACTACCTGACCACCTGCAGGGGATCTTTAACGTACACTGACATTGCACAGCACATGGGTGCCTTTGTGTTTAGATGGAGGCGAAACGCTTCACACATTAGCGCCTTGGGCACAAAAGTGGCACCTGGCACCGGTTTCGTCTGGTGCGTAAGGTAGGAGTGACGGTACAGAGATGCCTGCGAAGGGCGAAAGAGCAGGTGTGAGCTGTTAGGTGGCGCAGAATGCAGTTTTGTCGCACTTTCCCATGTCCCGCAATATTTCGATCTCAACAGTATATATACTGCAACACACACCCCATGATCTGTGCACATCCTTCTCAGCGAGCCATGGCAAGCGTACTGGGGCATTTGTTGGGGTCGAAAAGCCTCACTGTGTGCCTGCACTGTGGCTACATGCCTGTGCAGATGTATGCTTGTGAGCAACAAGTCACGGTTTCTTTTTATTCCTTTTGTTGCATGTGCAGAGGATCACCTTCACCGAGTGCAACGAGGAGCAGAAACGCCTGCTGATGGACCTTGACGTCTCCATGCGCACAAGTGACTACCCCAACACGGTGCAGTTCTACGGGGCACTGTTCCGAGAGGTATGCACAGCATGCTTGGTTCCTCTGTGGCCTTTGCTGAAATGCCGTGAAAATAACATTCTCATTCAGTTGTTGGTATCGTCTCGGTTCTCTGGGATGAACTGTCACGGAACCATGTGTTTTAAACAGGAGTGCAAAAACTTGATTCTGGTCAAGTGAAACAAGTGAGGACAAGTGGAACAGCATGCTGGATTTCGTGCATCAATCTGAATACAGTATGCCGTGTTTGCAAAATGGTAACACCACAGACAAATTGGAATTTCTGAAATGTGACATGCCATCTGTAACAGCGGGCAAGAGTGTAATAATCTCCCATTTCCTGCTAGGACATTACAGAGAGATGGTGTGACCAGGTGTTGTACTGAATTTCTGGCAACTCTAATTATCATTTCAAGTGCATTTTCATTCTTATCTCCTCCTCACAAATTGAGTTCCCAAAGTGAGGGACTGTTTGGTGCATTGAAGTATAATTTGGCCTGAGCAGTCAAATGTAATGGGGCGTGATACGTGGAGAATTCAAATGCTGCATATCCACCGCATTTGCAGGGTGATGTGTGGATCTGCATGGAAGTGATGGACACCTCGCTGGACAAGTTCTACCACAAGGTGTTCAGCCTGGGAAAGACCATTCCTGAGAGCATCCTGGGAAAGATCGCCTTCTCGGTGAGGAGTCGCTGCTCACTTTTTTCACTGTTTTCTCTGGCGCTAGTTTTAACATCCTCAACAGCCAGGCACAAGTCTTGTGAAATACAGTGAAAGCTTGTTAATTTGAACTTCACTTATTTGACTTTTCAGATAATTCTATCTGTATCACTTTGTCTGTTCATGCTCCATTGCAGTCTACTACCCAAACGCAGTTCGAATTAATGAGCTTTTCCTACATATCAGAGCTGCAGCATCATCCAGCAAGGGTGGTCATCTCAGTATAGTACGTCGGTTCAAGCTAGTGGGAAATCGGCGTGAATGTTCATATAATCCTAAGGAAATCGCTGAAGAAGGGGAACATTGCCGTTTATCTGTATGTATTGTTTGTATGTATTTGTTTATGTATGTTTGTTTGTATGTATGTATGTATGTATGTATGTATGTATGTATGTATTGTACCCTGTGCAAATCGCCGGACCATGACATTCGCTCCCCCGCTTGTCCAAAGAAGAAGCAAGCGAAGAAGTTTCACAAGTCGCCTGCAAAAATGGATGTTCCTACAAGTAACCGCTTTGCAGCTCTCGCGTGTGATGACAACGACTTCCCTGAACTTCCTTTATCTGAGCCTGCTGCTCACCATACGTCTCCTCGCCAGCGTACATATGCACAAGCGGCTCACCTTCCCGGATCAAATGGTACGCCAAAACGTCCAGTGCATCCATCACATGTGGATACCACAGATGAAGACACAGCTTTAGACAATGCAATCGCGGAGGCTCGCCGCCGACTAGACGAACTCACCCAGCGCCGGGAACAGCGTCGTTCTCAGTCCTGTCGAAGAATTCTCATAACTCGGGAGCAATCATCAGAGGAATCACCTAGGGTAAGAACTGGGCCACAATCAGGTGCCGACAACCTGTTAGCCGTGAATACCCCGACAGTGGACAAGATATTAGCGCTGATGAAGCAGGTGACATCCCTCATCGTGGAAGCTCTTCGGACTCGTCATGGATAGCGCATCATCATCGGTGGTGGTGCAGTGGAACTGTCGAGGATTCGCTAATAAGGCCTCTGAAGTGAACATCCGCCTTCGCGACGGAAAGCTGAGGGCATGGGCGTTCCTACTGCAAGAGCATAATACACTCCCACGCCTTTCAGGTTTCTGCGCATACCATTCACCATCTATCCCTGATCGCCGTTGCACCGCCTCCTCCCTCAGCCCAGGTAAATCTGCAATTTATGTTCACAGTTCAGTTCCGCACACACCACTCGACCTTTCACGGTGGTGCAACACACGTCAGGAGGTTGTCGCCCTTCTCGTAAAACCTGCACGCACACCCCTTATTCTAGTTTCTTTTTATAGTCGTCCTGGCTCCGCATCTCCCAATCTGGGATGGGTTCGTTTTCTACGTTCTACCAACTCGGGTATCCCTATTCTAGTTGGTGGTGACTTCAACGGCGCACACACTGCGTGGGGTTACCCATCGGATTCCTCAAGGGGTTCACACATCCAAGGGAGCTTTTCGGATCATTCCTTTCAACTTTTAAACCACCCGAATACTTCTACCCGCCCACGAGGTGGCCCGTATTCACCTGATTTGACTTGGTGGCTAGGCCCCGGTAACCCTCGTTGGGCTGTTGATTCTGATACTTGGGGTAGCGATCACAGCCCTATTTTTATCTCCCTCACGCCTACGCGTCTACGGAAAATACGCCGCACTGTACGAATAACATCATGGGACTCTGTACGCGCAGACAATCATTTATTTACATTCAACCCCTCTTCAGCATTGTCTACTCTATCTGCTGTTCTCGCTACTCACACTATTACCACTACTGTAAATGAAGACGACCCAAACCCGGACATACATCTCTTGAATCTGTGGGCTCTTCGTCGCCAGGCGGATCTTTACGCTACTCGTCATCCCGATGACCCTTCGGCTCTTCCTACTCTTCACCGCGCTACCGCACGGGCGCGGCGCTATGCAAAGCGGCTAGGCAGGCAACGCTGGGCTGCATGGTGTGCCCGCCTGTCCTCTACGCAGGGCAATCGACATCTTTGGAGAGTGTTTCACGCCATGGAGCGCCCTTCTCAGGTTGCAGATTACACAGAGAGCATTCGCCTCGCGCTAAATGTGGATGAGGACACATTTGCACAACAAGCGGCCCGTTAATTTTTTCCAAACCATGACTGCACCGCTACGTCTCCACCTGACTTATCGGTAACAGAGCCCCCCGATGGGATTACTTCTGACCTCACCATGGCAGAGCTGCTGGCCTCCATTGACCGTTTAAAAACTACTACTACTCCCGGGCACGACGGCATACCTAACTCTTTATTCCGTAACTTGGAAGGGAGGGCTTTGGAAACCCTACTTGATACTTTTAACGAAGTGTGGCTTTCTGGCGTCATGCCGGGAGACTGGAAGCATTCTATTGTGGTTCCAATACCCAAGTCAGGTCAGCCTCCAGTATCTCTCTCGGCCCTTCGTCCAATTTCCCTTACCCCTACCATCTGCAAGCTTTATGAAAACATTCTAGCCGCACGCTTATCATGGTGGCTGGAATCCCATGATTGTTACCCAGACTCCCAAATTGGTTTCCGCCCACAGATTGGAACGGAGGACGGCCTTGCTACTTTGGCTGCTGACGTGCTTGACCACTCTCCACATAGTCACCTTGTACGAACCGTAATCGCTACAGACATAACAAAGGCATATGATAACATCCTTCACTCTGCCATTCTTGCCTCCCTTCAAAATCTTGGTCTCCCTCACTGGTTCCTCCTCTCCATTCACGCCTTTTTAGCAAATCGAACCTTCAGCGTGCGTGTCCACGGAAAGCCCTTTGGTAATTTCACTTCCAATAGAGGAGTGCCGCAGGGCTCCGTTCTCGCCCCCACATTATTTAATGTGGCTTTAATTCCTCTTGTTCGAGCCCTAGAGACCATCCCTTCTATCCGCGTGCTTGCATATGCCGATGATATCACCTTGTGGTGCTGTCATCCAGATGCGTCTATTCATCAGTCGGTCCTTCAACACGCGCTGGATGTATTGACATCTCGCCTCCCACCTCTGGGTCTAACACTCTCTCCTACTAAATCATGTTTCATTCGAATTGGAAATAAAGCCGCCTTACGAAAAGCTCCCCCTTTAAATTTTACGGTACATAATTCTGTGATTCCTCAGGTAGAAACTGTTCGTATTCTTGGTCTTCTCCTCCATACATCTGGGACTGGCACCCCGTGGCTGACAGCCACCCGTAAATCGGCTCACGCTACTCTAGGTCTGATTCGTCGCATCTTCATCGTTTAAAGACACTTCCACCGTGGTCCTATTGCCAGCTCACTGACAATCGCCCCACTGTTTCCCCGTCGGTATCAGCAGCGTATCTGCCTGAAGGGTGCATATTATACACGGATGCATCTCATTCTGCAGAGAGGGGAGTTACTGCTGTGTATAGTCCATCTCATCCGCATCTCAACTCTCGCGCAACGTATACTGCGGATACGTGCACTCCCCTGGCATTGGAACTTCAAGCCATTTACAATGCCATTGCTTCCCTTCCGCTCGTTCCAACATTCAATACAGTTCACATTTACACCGACTCCCGCGCCGCCCTTAAACAGCTTAAGGCTGTTCGACGAACGTTCCAGATTTCACAATCTATTCATGTGCTCTGCGCAAAGTATCCATGCCCTGTGCGCATACACTGGATTCGTGGCCATGCCCAGGATCCACATAACATTCAAGCGGATGCTATGACTCATCTTCATACATTAGACGATACGCCACCTTCCCCTCTTCCCCCAGATCCGCTCCTGTCCCATGTTTCCGATTCCGAAGTTCTGCGCCAGCGAACACGCGCTCTAATTCCTCCGTGTTGGCACCCTCTCCCCCGTAGTCTTACTCGGCAGGAGGAGGTATCCGTGCGCCGGATTCGGGCAGGGGCGGCTCTGACACCATCTGTCCGTCATCGGTGGCGTGCCAAAGATCTGCCACTACCTGGCAGGTGCCCTCACTGTGGCGCTGCACCGGACATGTGTGATGTGCGGCACTTGTTGTGGACGTGCCCAGCGACGGCTGCTATCAGAAAACGGCTCCTCAGGGAGGTGGGCCTGTGGTGGAACCGCGAAAGTGACTTCGTGAAGTGGACAATGGACAACCGTTTCATTAACAACCTCTGCGACTACCTCAGCTCAACGGTTCTTCACTCCTTCTTTTAACTTTCAATCCCGTGCATTCCTTCCCCCCCTTTCCTTTTTCACCTCATGGCACACTTCTCGAATAAAAAAAAAAATCTGTATGTATTGATCAACTCTCGTTTCTTTTGGCACGTAGGTTCAGTTTTCCGACAGTGCACCTGTGTGTGCATTGTTAGTGTGCCCTTCGCTCACTCGCAAGCATGTTTGCAGCTTCACTGCAAGGCTGTTCGAATTGAGGAAACGAGTCTTGCGCTGAGACATCTCTGCATGTCTTTCTCCCCTGCCCTGTTCAGGTGGTGAGCGCCCTGCACTACCTCCAGAGCAAGCTGCATGTGATCCACCGGGACGTGAAGCCGTCCAACATCCTGCTGAACCGGCGGGGAGAGGTCAAGATGTGTGACTTTGGCATATCAGGCTACCTAGTCGACTCGGTGGCCAAGACGGTCAACGCCGGCTGCAAGCCGTACATGGCGGTGAGTGGTGGGCCCGCTTCTTCTTCACACCGTACGGTCGGTTACCACTTGTGACGTCAAGCAATAGCGCTTCACATGTGTTGAGGTCGGAGGCTTGGCATTGAGTGGGTCTTTCACACAGCGATGCTGTTAGTTGCACCTGATTGTGATCACGAGGAAAGATAGGGAAAGCGCTGTAGCTGTTTCACTCTAGGTGGGTACCCCTACTGTACCGTGAGGGAATGGATGAACGTAGAGTGACGGCGTCGTAGTGAAGGGCTCTGGAAGAATGTTGAGCAGTGCTGTGGTTCTTTGATGTGCACTGACATCACATAGCGCATGGGCGTCTTTAGCTTTTCATCTCCTCTTCAGGGAGACCTACTGGCTTTAAAAAGGTGCTTCCGTCCCTCCCTGCCTGGCATGCATGCAGCACCTCAAGAAATGGCCAGATTCTGTTAATAATGCTTTCTTTTATACTGTGAGCAATAACAGCATAGTCAGTCCCAAAATAAAGGGGGCTGGAGGAAAGGTGGGGCTCGAGGTGTGTGTTCCAAAATCCAGAAAGCACTCCAAAGAGCCAAAGGGTTCCACTGAATCCCTTTTGAGAACCCCTGTATTAGATTGTACTCAAGTCTTGACTGTGCTCTGCCCCGTTTGCATGCAAGAAGAAAGAACAGCCTAGCAGTGGCATTCTATTTACAGAGGCACACACGCACCTTCTCATCTCTGCACAATACCGTACATCAGTAGAGATGAGGTCGGTGATGAGAGCTTGAGTAGGTTGTGGGAATTAGTGAACGAAAGTGTTGTTCAGGTCCTATTTGCAGCGGCGTCCTGGAAATCTAGACGTGTACGTGCAGTGCAGTTCTGGTATTCCTGATTATTGTAGAGATGAGAAAGCTGGCCTGATGTCTGTTTCCCTGCTTTTCTTGGATGTTTGCAGCCTGAACGAATCAACCCTGAGAGCTCAAACATGGGCTATGATGTCAGGTCTGATGTCTGGAGCTTGGGCATCACCATGGTAAGAAAGACTATGTGGGACAATTTTCTGGAAGCTTTTTAGGGGAAGGATCTTTAAAGAAGTTGACCGGCTTCTATGTTAGCTTGGCCAGCTTTTGAGGTATCCATGGCCTCCGTGCTTCATGGTTTATGTGACATGCCTGAGTGCTAAGCCATATAGTAACTGCCTCTGCTTAGGGTGAAAAAAAATGTAATTCAACTTCTAAAAAAAAAAAAGATACTTGAAAAATTGAGGCAGGGTGTGAACAGTCTCATGTTTCGTCAACTATTGCAGTGTTGCAATAGCTTTTCTTTCTTGCGGTCTGTCTTCATTGGCTACAAGTGTACCGTTGTGGAACTCATAGAGTGTCACTAGACCAAGGTCTTGCTATCGCACTCACAAGAAACTGGGTTAAACTGTGTTTTCTAATCAGCATTTTTTTTTTCTAGCATTCATTGCATTGTGACCCCTCAAGCGAGTTATTGAAACAAAAATTACTGCGGTATTGTTAAGTGGCTGCGAGAGAGCAGGGCGGCTCAAGGAAGAAACGCAAGCTGATGATATCCTAGCTAAAATGGAGAAGAGGAAATTAACATGGGCAAGGCATGTAATGCAAAGGCAAGACAACTGACGGTTCATTAGGATAATGGAGCTTATTCCAAGAGATGGCGAGCGTAGCAGAGGGTGGCAAATCAGGTCATGGTTAAGGGAGGTCATCAGGCTGATGATGAACTCTGAAGAGTTCTGTAGCTCTTCAAGCTCTAGTCTAAACCATAGCGAAGGTGCCTTTTGAGTATCGCACCGCTTGTGTGGTGCACCACTGCTCTTTGTTTTTCCCCCACAGATCGAATTGTCTCTAGGCAGGTTCCCATACCCCA
Organism: Amblyomma americanum; assembly: GCF_052857255.1. Lineage (NCBI taxonomy): Eukaryota > Metazoa > Arthropoda > Arachnida > Ixodida > Ixodidae > Amblyomma > Amblyomma americanum. Next base: position 65,634,244 of record NC_135504.1, read on the forward strand.
ACTTCCGAACTCCATTTGAGCAGCTCAAGCACGTCGTTGAAGACGACCCTCCTAGACTGCCCACAGGACAGTTCTCACCCGAGTATGAAGATTTTATCAATGCCTGGTGAGTGGTGATACCATGTCAGCCTCTCTCTCTCTCTCTCTCTCTCTCTCTCTCTCTCTCTCTCTCTCTCTCTCTCTCTCTCTCTCTCTCTCTCTCTCTCTCTCTCTCTCTCTCTCTCTCTCTTTTTGCTGTGCCCAATCACATTTTCGATTTGTCTGCTGGCAGGCTGAGTACAGAAACTCTTGGTCAGTCCGGCCGAGAGATCACGGCATACATCTTATTGTTGTGAATATTGAAAAAGTTCATTGCTAGACCATGTCCTGGCACCCGTTTGTATGGATTGCTTTGACTGATTCTTTGTGACTGCATCTTAATGGGTACAATTGGGCGTATGTTTTAACATTTTACTGTTCCTTACCTGTGGGATGAATTCCTCTCTCAGCAAGGTCACGTGACTGATTATCCTCACCGTGAATTGACATCATCACATACCAAGGCCACGTGACTTATTGTTATCACTTACATGACTGATGAGTAAGGCCCCTAGTTTCCTGTGATACCGCAGAAAATCCTAGATTTAAGTATTTTTCGAGAAATTTTCTGCTGACATTCTCTTTTTTGATGCAGCTGCTATTATGGACATCAGTAGAAAGGATAGTTTGATGGAAAAATGACTGTTTTCCCGCATTTGCGTGAATAAAGTGTGAGGGAGGAGTTTCAGAACTCAGGAGAACGGGCCAACTATAGTCTAACCCCCCCCCCCCACAGACATGCACCCAAATGCACGCACAAAAAATGCAATGCAGACTGCACACCAAAATACGAAAGCAGTGAATACTTAGACATTAGTATTTAGGGGAAAATGCTTCAGATGCACGTGCCACAATTCAGCAAACCCAAGCCTCTCCGACTTAATGCACGCAGCCTCTCGTGCAGCAAGGGCCCGGCGAGCCTCTCATAGGGATAATGCATCAAAGACCTCGAAAAAATATGCACGCCCTGCTTCGTACGACGGTCGGCGAGAACCGTCCAGAATGAGAGACGCTGGCAGAGCACTTTATTGGCGGGCATGATGTCAACCAAGTTGGTTCCAGATCGGAATTAAGACAGAAATGTACAGTGGACTCTCATTAAACGGAACCTCAAGGGACCGGGAAAATATGTTCCGTTTATCAGGAGTTTCGTTTAGAGAGAGAAAGTTCAGGATTTCGCAATCCTTGGTCCCGACGAGGCAGGTGTGCGCGCAGTTAGCAGTCTCCACCGAAGCGGATCTCAAATGCGAAATCTAGATAATAAAGAGAACGGTACTCTATGGGCACAAACTTTATGGCACAAAAGCAGTAATCAGTGAAGTTTTTTTTTTTTTTTTCAAAGCACTACTGAAATTTTTAAATAAATGTCAATAGTCCACTATTTCCGTGGAAATCAGTGGGAACTGCAATTTATTGGCTTGTGAAAAAGGACTTTATGTTTGCTTGTTTTAGCTCTTGCAACCGTTTCCTTTGGATGGCGCCACCCATACTAGACAGGCTGCTCATTTCTGCAGAATTTTGAGGAGCCGTCTTGATCGCCAGTCCCCGCATGCTGTCGTGTCTGCAGCGGCAGCCTCCCCTGAAACCGCACAACACACTATGCCATTCCGATCTTTAATTCTCGTCAACCACCCTTCGCTGCGAGAAAACCGGAAACGTCCAAAGATGGAAATCGGAATGGGGGGGGGGGGGGGGGGGCGGCAGAGATGCGTACTGCGATGGGGCTGCGCGTTCACCGTTCACGTCAAGTTGCAGTTTCGAGCCTATTTTAGTTTCCGTTTACATGGTGGTCGCAAAATTTTTTTCCGATTAACGGGATTTTTTTTACATTGATTTAATACAAAACCAACCAACTGCGAGGCGTTTGTTCCATTTAAGCGTTGGTTCCATTTAACCGACTTCCGTTTATCGTGATTCTACTGTACATGCAACAGTGTGATTGAGTGCATGACAGGCTGTAATAACGGTTCTGCCCATGGCTCAGACTGACTCCACGCATGCAACCCGCGGCCGTCGGTGTGAGGCAGCTCGCTTAGCCCTTTTTATGCACTATTCGCTGACGAAGGCGTTAGGGAAATCAACTGTGCATTCATACCAGCATGATGTTATGGTATATGCGGTAACAAAATTATACATTTCTGTGGCCATCGGCGGCTAGTTTCAAAGCACTTTCAGCTGTGGCTTTTCCTCGGCTTAACACGGCACTGAGCACGTTAGGCCTAGCGACACTGAGCGTGCCAGGAGTGAACAGCGCACTGTCACCCGGTGGGCCACACATCACTGCTGTAAGCGCACCGTCGGCACATTCACGTAGCAGGCAATAATCGTGTTTTATTTTTTTTTCTTCGTGATGCGAATTCGTAGTGCAGACACTGCTGCCTGCCGCAGTGTCTGTATTTCAGTGACAGCGGTTCTAGAAGTCTTAACAGAAAGACGTGTCACTGGCATGGTCATGCTGTGCGCCGTAAAACATCTTTGAAGAGCTGGAGCAGCCATATTTCTGGCGCGTCGTCCAAATCATCATTTTTGAGGCGCATGTGACATTTACTTGACACGCAGGGACAGAAGTGCACGCGCGCCTCATTTAAGCCACCGCTTCTACCCTGAAAAGCCTGGCTGCATGCGGCCGCAAAACTAATCCTTGCTGCATGAAAATGGGCGATTTTATAACACGCGGACAAAAGGACTTAAAATAATTTTTGGAAGCCAGAGTAGCCGACGCATTTTTTATGCAAATGCTTCACTTGTGCGAGATTTTTGATTAAACGATGCCCTGGTTATACGACAGTTTCACGGGGTCCCCTGAAAGTTGTGAAATCGAGGTTCTACCGTATTTCATTCAACTCTTTCAGTGCCTTCTCTTTTCCAACGACCTGCAGCCCCTTCTTTCTATATCTGTACGGACCATCTCCTTCAGAATCGCACGCCACACGATTTGACCCAATGTCAATACAAAGCTGCCTTCTCCTAGTGGTCTTTAATCTTAATGGCGAAGGTCAGTTTAGCTACCCTAAATAGCTTGGAAAAAAAATACATTCACACCTTGGATCTGAACCACTGGTCATTTTTGCAAGCGGATTGTGAGATGGCGTCAAGACAGTTATTTTTTTATATGGATTCCCAAGGTTAGGCTTTACTGCCTTTCACTTCCAAACAGTGATCGTGAAGCGCTTTTCGGTCTTGATGTTGCGAGTTTGAATGGCTGTAAGAGAAAGCTTCATTTTCAGCATCAGATGCATCCCTTGATGCCATGCAAATATCGGTATGGCCAGAAAGAGCCACGCAATCGTTTTTTGCTAAGAACAAAAATCGGATGGAGCTTCCCTCAATGTTTCTTCTACAGCTGGCTACGAAACTTTTGTGTCAACTATGTGTGCACTCTGTCAGCTTTTTTTTGTGTTTTTTTGTTTCTTCTAGCCTTCAAAAACAGCCGGCGAAAAGGCTTACCTACCCGCAGCTACTCAACATGCCATTCCTCCAGCGCCATTCGGATGGCTCGGTGGAGATGTCTGAGTTCATCGCAGAGATTCTGGATGGTACGGACAGCCCCAAGAAGGAGTCTTCGCCTGCGATTTAGCAGCAGCCTTTCAGGCCGACCAGGGAGAGACACTCAGTGATCACGTGACTGTGTCCAAGGGATCCCAACATCGCAAGACGCTTGCACAGGGACTTTCCCAACATATCGCACCGCCTCGTGCAACTGGAGCACCATGACGGCGGCACTGTGACAGAACGACTCAAAGGCAGTCCTGATGCTCCGATTAGGCCGACAGCATTGCAGAACTGCGTATGTGTGCTGCTAGTGGCACAGTGTATTGACGTGGACGGTCTGACAATCTCTGCAAGATTGAACTCTGCAGTTTGACATGGCTCTGGAAACTTGATGGCCACCCTTCAGGCCAGGAACTTTTATAGAGGCCATTACAAAGGTGTATTCACGATCACAGAACAGTTTTCTTGGAGCTTGAGAAGGCATCTGGCTGTGTGACGCTGTGGTATACTTGGCTCGCACTTGGGAGACTGTCTTTTAGTTTCCAAGTGGTTTGAAAGAGCTGCATGCAGCTGTCTCCATGTCAGTAGGCATCGTTGAGTGCCCAGTGAGGATGATTCACTGCCTCCGTACCGTTGTCTCTGAAATGCTGACGATGTATCTGCTGGGACTTCAGAAAAATTCCTGATCGGCATGTCTGGCAGAGTGCAGTTAGAAGAAGAAAGCTGTGACATCGCAGTAACCTGAATGCCGTCCTAGCTGATCCATTGTGATGGTTTGAGCCAGACTGCCACACAGTAGCGAGTTGTCCTAACAGATTTTCAGCTTTGTTTTATTGGAAACTTGGTGTTAGCAGTGCCAACGGCGATCTGGTGTTACCGTGTTGTTTGGTTCACTACGGAGGCACAAACTGCGTGGACAAGGTGACGGAAAGAGCATCCTCGGTGAAGTGGACGAGAAAATCAAAGCACCAGGCTTCGAGACTAGTCTCTCTCTGTTCACCTTATTCGTACACCATGCCACCAATGTTTGACTGCTACTGACCCGACATAGTTCAAATGTGGCAACGTCTCAGGTCTCCGAGTTTGCGTACTCGAGCGCATCATCACTCCTACCTGCCACAGCCTTTGTCAAGCCCTTCTTCTTGTTGGGGAAAAAAAAATAGCTATCAAAACTTTGCCTTGCTCAGTCAAGAACTGTGCTGTGTAAGGATAGATCTGATAGGGGGTGTCGCATTGCTGCTGCGGATTTGTGAAGGCATGTGCAAACTGTTCTCCAAGATGCAGGCACTGCAAGCTGTGAGGAGCAACGGGAGAAGTGGTTGGCATTTTTGGTTGAGAACTCGCGACATGCTTTTGTGGTCGAGAAAACAGTTATCTAATGTTTTGAATTGACCATTTAGGACTGCTCCATTACTGACGAGGTCAGCAGCACTGATTGCAGGTGCTGTGCTTTCTGCGTGTTGTTAATGGCACACACTGTGCTGGCTAGCCCCTGCAGCCCTTGTTTTTGGCCGCTGTTATAACGTTGGAATAACCCAACAGGCCGAGAAAATGAAATGCATCTGTGGCATCAACGTTGTTAGCAGCTCCCAGTTTTTTTCTTCTCTTCTTGAGGAGTTGGTATTCGTAACAAATGTGCGTTGAGACGCAATACAGATGTCTCGCTAGCTTTGTTGAAGTGCAAACATTAATTGCCTACCAGAGCTAACACCATGACCATGCGCTTTTCCTAATGGTACTAGCACTTTTGATTGGCAGGAGTGACAAAATGTTGGCGAGATACCGGGTCTCCTGGGTGTTTTGCGCGCCGTCCGTTGACTGCTGGGGAGTTGTTGACAACATGTGACAGCTGTTCTTACACTTGTGGCATGGTTTTGACAAGCGGAATTTGGAAAGTTCGCTCATGCTTTTTCAGCGAGAATTTTTGCCGCGCATGTCTTCTGGGAGCTTGCCATTTGCGAATGCTGCATGCTAGATGCCTACTCGCAGCCTCCGTGAAAAGTGCCTGTAAATTTACCCTTTTTCTTTTTCTGACGTTGTTCTTATATTAGAAACTATTTCTAGTGACTTCTGCCATTGACCTGCTTTGTGGCAATAAAATATGAAAGTGACGACACTCGTCAAAAGGATTAGTGTGTTGGTGGATTGACAACTGAAAGTTTGTGATATTTATGGTGTCTTTGACTGGTCGCTCTCGCGATCCGGTTCGGATCTGGCAGAGTGGGAGCCGCTCTCGCTCTGAGCGCATAGTGAGACTAGTCAAGCCGAATGGTCAGCGAGTTTTTAGAGCCGAAGCGGAGGGAGGAGGCAGAAGGGGGACATAACTTCCGGAACCTCTACGCGGCACCGCTGCTGATGTCAACAGTAGCCGCACGTAAGGTCCCTTTATTACCTTTAGCCGCACATGGCCACACAGTTTGCATTGCGGTCGCCGCTTAGCCTGTATCGATCGCTGCCCCGGCTTTCTGTCTCACGGGACGCTCATTTTTCGAACATCGCCTTGTGGATAGCACTGTCGTCCTTGTCTGAGCTGCTACTGGAATCGCTGTTGTCATGCGACAGCAACACAGAGAGCATTCCTAGCGTAGTTATCCGGCGTCTCTTGGACATTTTGCCTCACACAGCGCGGCACCAGCAAAACACAACACATAAAGGACGCTACTATACTGCGTCAAAAGCCTACACTTCCTTCTGCCTATGCGCAGGGGACGCTGAGGCCTCGCCCCGCTTTCGCGAAATGGCGGAAGTGGCTCTGTCACGTGGACTCATCTCGGAGCCGCTCCGACTTTTTCTCTGAGCGCGTTAGAGTCTGAGCTGGAGGCGAGCGCTCAGAAAGAACCAGCCGAATGTAGTCAGAGCGGCCGGTTTCGACCAGCCGAATGTGCGGTCGCCTCTCGGAGCTCTCTAGAGCGGTCTAAAGCGACCAGTCGAAGACACCATTAGCATGCCATGTGGCATGCCAGCTGCATGGCCGTGGATTTCTCGAACCTGTCCGATTTCTATCATGTCCAGGTTTGATGTGCAGTGCTTTTTAACAGCAAGTTCAACTCTTTCGCATTTACTGCCCTTGAACTTGTCAGGTTCTTGTCAGATTCTAAAGTGGTTTTGGTGTTGGAAAACATGTATCTGCTGTTGCTTGATTGCTGCAGCATCATGAGGCAGCAGTAGGAGAGAGGAAAGAAAAATACTGACTCAATCCACAGTATTAAAGAAACAAGTAGCGTGCTCTGCACTAGTACTGTGAAAAAAAAAAAAAAAATCTGGGAGACCTCGTGAAACCTACTACACTTTTCTACTATAGCCTTTAAAGGACGTCGAATGTCACACAGGAATGGAATGGTCAGTAATTATGCCATAATAGATTTCTTAGTCGTTTGGATTAACAAATTTCGGGGTAACTACTATGCATTACAAGAGTCCAGCACTGCTGTAGCTGGCTTTAGTTCAGAAGTTGCACTGGCCTTGTGTTTCGTGTGCTTTCTTTTCATTTCAGAGCTGTGCATTCTTGCATATTGGAGTATTTGGTTTCAGGTAAAATTGTCCTTTCTGGATTTCAGCGAGTAACCATCATTCATGGCTCTATGTTATTTATTTTTCCTGATTTTTCTTGATGAAGGCGCTGGCAGTTGCTGCCAGTCGAAAGATCCCCAGGTGGTTGAAATTACTCTGGAGCCCTCCACTATAGCACCTCTTTCTTCCTTTCTTCTCTTAGTCCCTCCTTTATCTCTCAGTTCAGGTGTCCACCAAGATATACAAGACAGTAACTGCATCATTTCCTTTCCTCAAAACCAATTTTAAAAACCAATTTTGCACTAAAAATGGTTGAACTGAGCCAATGTGCAAAATTTATCAAAGCGCCAAGACTTCCACAAAGTTATCCATTAATATTTTTTTTGGCAATCTCATTCTTGACACACTTGTCACATCACACAATGCAAGGCTTTATTTGAGGGAGAGGTTAAATAATACCTAGTAAAACCTAGAATAAAAGTTGGCACATTCTTTCATAAAATGGTACCGTTCACTCGCTTGGGCCTCTGAAGGTGGCTACGGCTGTGACATTCGAAAATTGTTTGTCACACAAAAAGGTTACAAAGGGGGCAAAAAAAGGAACTTGAAAAGGCAAAGCAGCAGCATGTATACGCTTCCTGAGGCATTTTCTTGTTGCAACCTGAATATATATATATATATTGCTTCTCTGTGGAATGAAATTATTTGTGCCACAAGAAAGCAATGCAAGCATGCTTAGTTATCTCGCTTCACTGGAAAAATGACCTGAAAAAAGGGGGGGGGGGGGGGGGGGAAATGAGTTGTGGATCGTTTTCAACAAATTTTTATTTTCTGTCAAATCGCGAGGTAATGTTAGATTTCTGTTCAAAATTTTCAAAAATATAAATCCCTAGAACAACAGCCCTGAGAGAGTAAAATTTGAATATATTATGAATGTATGACATTCAGGCACTGCCACTTTTGCACTGCATATTACTTTTCCCTGGCAGGCTGCCCTGCCTCTGGTTGAAATGTCTCTGCACGCTCAACTAGGAGCACTGATATATATATATCGGTGCTCCTAGTTGAGCGTGCAGAGACATTTCATATATATATATATATATATATACCCTTTGTATATGATACAGCGCTGCCTCTTGAGATATATAGTCTTTATGGGCGATATTATGCAGTCGCTTATGAATGTTGAGGCAAGAAACTAAAGCAAGGGCTATGCGATAAGTTCAGTGAAATTTGGTGAACGAAAGATCGAAGCTATATCAGACTTCATATTAACCGTGTATTATATAAAATGTAAAAATGACGCGTGCTTTCTGAATCTCCCGACACACTTTCTGCAGTCAATTAACTGTTATTGTCCGAAGCCCACGGAACGCTGAATGGTGATCAAGGCTATATCAAGGCCGCATTTTCCGCGGCTCGTACTGCGCACGATGCAAGCGCGCCTGTGCATGCATCGCGATCAGATATCAGGACCCAGCCAATAACAGCCCACCATGAAGTGCGGCAATTTCAAGCAGGAGGCAGCGCACCATTCACACTTTCACCTGGGATTAGAGGCAAAATACATTTCCAAAAAAATTAATAAATGAAAGAATTTGCAGCTAAACAGAACTGCCGAATGGCTTCCCATAAGTAAGGGGGTTTGCTGTGTAAAAAAATATGTTGGTTTATTTACGTTCGATCGGCGTCCGAATATCCACTTTCGGCGTACGCGGGGCGTTCCATAAACCGCCCCCCCCCCCCCCCCCTTTTTTTTTGCGCAATGCATCGATCAGAAGCAGCCACCTGAACTCCTGGGTATGTCTCACGGACGTCCAAATATTGGTTTCCAGGCATGCCTAATTCAATGGGTTCCACCTAGCTGTTAAAGCCAGGAAACTGTTTAGATATGGAGAGATGTTTACAGATTGTGCAATATGCGTTTGGCTGTGAAGCATGCTGTGGGGTGTGTGTGGGGTGTTGTGTGGTTGCAACCTACAAGTAGAAACAACACGCCGCCCGTATCTGCCCTTCCCTAGCGGCAAAAGGCATGAACTGGAACATGCGCGCTGGTGCAGTGCCATATGTGCAGGCGTGCAGGTATAGTTGCGGAAATCTGATCTTGACTGCGATTATAGTGGCGCGAACGGATCGAGGCGCGCGGCAGCGGAGCGGCTGAAGTAAAACGCCTCTCCCCGCCGCAAGGGGCGCTACCGCGCGTTTTACTTTTACATTTACCGCGCCTTTTAGAAAAATGGGGGAAACTCAGTGGGCTAGGAAAGTTTTCAGATACCTGTATATAAGGAGTGTTCACACGAAATGGAGAAAGCGAACTAGAAAATTGACAAGCAGATATCTGGACAGCAGTAGGGGGGCAAATCAGCAATTATCGGTTAAGAAAAAGGCTAAAGAAACAGAGAGAGTCCTGTGGAAAACAAGGATATATGCTGATGAAATCGGCACTGGGAACATACAGGATCTTTAAGCAGGAAATTGCCAAAGAAAATATCTATGATAATTGTAGGGGAAGCTCTTTGTTGTTTGAGGCTAGGACTGGAGTTTTGCGGACTAAGAAATATAGATCGAGTCAGGTACCACGAGATAGACACGTTGTGCATTGCGTGCGGAGAGGAGGAGGAAACGGCTGAACACTTGATACTTTTCTGTAAAGGGCTTCACCCTACAATGGAAAGCAGCGCGGCTGATTTACCCAAGGCATTGGGGTTTAAGGACAGTGAAGGGAAAGTAGATTTTAAGCGGGTAGTAGTAGCCAAGCGAAGGTTATATGATTGGTGGCTAAAATCAAGACAAGAGTAAAATTTCATGTCATGGTTAGCTGGATTGAGCCACCGCCCGATTTAAATTGTTCAGCCGTGTCCATCCATCCACCCATCCTAGCTCCGCGCCTCTGCCGCCGTGCAGATACGAACGGCTCAACACAATTGCGTTTTCGCGCCTCGCTGCTGGTGTTCTAGGCCCCAATTCTGCATCTGTTGACAAGCTTCATTTATTTCTGTCGCACCTAGCTGAGTGCGCGGGAAAACCAGACTAAATGAATGAAAGGCTTATATAAGGAAGTCGACAGCCACAGGGTATGCGTGTGACACTGTCTAGCGTACTGTCACTGTTGGAGCACCTAATAGAACGTGTAAGTTTCAGTTACCTGATTACAAGTAGAGTGAGCCAGGATCCGGCTAGGCGTCTTGTCAGAATTGTGCGCCAGTCTTCGTTCTGGTTGCAATACCCATACCCAGCGTCTGAGAAGACGTTCCTAGTTATACTGTAATCTGCCTTACACTTAACCTTTTTTTTCCCACTCAGTTTCTGCGGGAAACCTCGAGCCTGGCATCCTCATTGCCATTTTGTACGCAGATGCTGGCCAGCAAAGCTGTCCCAGTGGCACGCAGAAGCTTAATTGATGATAAATTCTAGATGCAGGCAACATGCAGATGCAGCAGGCGCAGCACTTAATTCTGAAAATACCGCCATTCCATTCCACTTGCACTGTAGCATCAAGTGACAGGCGGCTAATATTCTAATGGAGAAGCTTGGGCGTGTTGGTGGTAGATCATTCTTAAAACACAGCGCTAACAATATTCGAGGGCGTAGAGACAATAAGGGGCGATCGAAAGAAACGCGAACAGAGCGGAGCCTATAAACGCTCCGGTGTTCGCATTTCTTTTCATCGCGCTTTTACTTCGGTGGCAGCTAAAGGACGCCAGAGTCGTCCCTTAATACTTTCCAGGATGACTCTATAACGTCTTTTTCTTATCATCCAAGTAAAACTGCGATCAAAATGAATTCCAACAGCGGAGCGTTTATAGGCTCCGCGGGCTGTTCGCGTTTCTTTCCATCTCTATAGCACACACGAGCGCTCATGTGTACAGTACTCACGGATTGAAATAGGACATTCGGAGCGCGTGGCCGTCGCTTCATGGAGCGCCGCCCGTAGATGCTCATGGAACCAAGGTGGTGCATTGTGGTATGGCGCGAGGGGGAGAACATCTACAAAGCAGAATTGTTCCTTCCAGCCGCCAACGAGCCGGCCTGTGGTTTACCACATGCCTGCGTGGCACTGCAAGGCTTGGCTTCGAATGTCCTATTTCAATCCGTGAGTACTGTACGTCTCGTCTATATGTGCGCTCGTATTGTTGGCGCTGTTTCGTATTGTTAGCCGCACGGTTATGTAGCAAAAAAATAAAATGGCGTCTTGAAGACAGGCTGTGAAGGCTGTCTGAATTTGCTTCTAATGACCGATTAAAGAAGCGACAGCGAACTCAAGCCAGCCGAGTTCACTCGCATGAACGACACGGGTGACCGTCGTCCCTCTGCAGGGCCCCCTCTACAAATTGTAGCTGACCTGGAAAATACTTACATGGCATGCTCTAGCCTCCTATAAAGCTACATGCAGACAGTACCCTTGATATTGGTGTTTAATTGGCAAAAACAGAGATCTGGCTCTCTGACCACTGTGAAAATTTGGCAGCTGAGCTAGCTCACTGCTGTAGTGCCTAGCTACCACTACTTTTTACATAACAAAACCATCTTCCATTTTTGAACAACTGGAAGTAAAAAGATTCTGAGTACCAGAAAATTAGTCGGCGCTCTTAGACCTGGAAAGGACCTGTTAGGGTGAAATTCCATTTTACATAATTTCGGCTGGTTGCTCGTCGAAGAATGTGCCTGCCAGGAAGCCAAGCTTTGCTAGCTATAATTTTTATTTTACAAATATTTGCACTTACAATGCAAGCCTTGCCTAAAATTGGGGTGAATATATGTTTTTAATCGTTTGTAAATTTTTGTGAATAAAATGTGTTTCTGAGTCCGATGAACCGCTTCAGGAAAATTTGGAGGACGCTTAAGCTTCGCCTTTAAGAGCAGGACGCGACAGCGTACGCGTTGCAGCATTGCCAAGGGATCCACGGAACGCCTTCGTCCTTCGGTGCGACCCCTTGCCCGGATAATTTAAGGAAAGGAAACATATCTTGGTGGACATTCTAACCGCGCCGTGAGGCAAGGAAAGTGAAAATAAATTTTTTTAAGGAAAGGAAAGGACGCCTGTCTCACATATCTTGGTGGACACCCGAACCGGGCCATATATGGGAAGGAAATTGAAATTAAAATTTGTTTTAAGGAAAGGAAATGACGCCTGTCTGACAATTCTCGTTAGACACCCGTACCGCACCGTAAGGGAAGGAAAATTCCTTCCCTTACGGCGCGGTTCAGGTGTCCACTGAGATGCGCCATTATTGCTCACGGCCAAAGACGCCGGCCGGCTCTTCTGCGACACGAGCTCCGTAACGCGCTGACGCCTTAAATGTGGAAAAGTTATTTATGAGATCACTCGTACAGTGCCCTCACAGATGAATCACTAGGGTAGCTCAATAGTCGCATGTAAACAAAATCAGCTTAGTAAGAGATGCACATAAACAAATTACATCCACCAGCAAAAATGTGAGCATCTCACATTGCCCTTTGTCGGTAGCAGACGACATAGAGCGACGCGATTTTTCATCATCGCCAAAATGCTCAAAGGGGCACGGTGAGGAAAAGAAGGTGCCTAGGAGGTTACGTTGAAGTTAGTTGAAGCCAATGGCATGCAGGTTTCTTAACTAGGAGCGTATTATGCACCCTATCATTACAACGATGCGGTAAACCTACACAAGCTTCTAAAACAACAGCGATGGCGCCGCTAGAAAAGTTACAGTGGCGCCATCTGGTGGCGCCTACGCCAAAGAACACGCCCGCGCCCTCCCATTCACGCCACTAGACGAGTATTCTAGTTCACTATAGTTGTATCTACAGTGGGGCAAAGGCAGTCAGTAAAAGCACTGTCGCCGAAGGGGTTATGCACAATAATAATAATAATAATTGGTTTTTTGGGGAAAGGAAATGGCGCAGTATCTGTCTCATTTATCTTTGGACACCTGAACCGCGCCGTAACGGAAGGGATAAAGCAGGGAGTGAAAGAAAGGAAGAATAGGCACCGTAGTGGAGGGCTCCGGAATAATTTCGACCACCTGGGGATCTTTAACGTGCACTTACATCGCACAGCACACGGGCGCCTTAGCGTTTTTCCTCCATAAAAACGCAGCCGCCGCGGTTATGCACAATAGCCCTTCCGCCTTTTCATTTAGCAGAACAGGCTTCTTTCCGCTGGCAACACTAATTCACTGCTGATGGCGGCAGTGGCGGTTTCTAGCGGTGCCGAGAGGAAGCACCGATTCGACGCTGCCGACACGGTAAATACAAGTAGAGATCTGTCCCTGTAATGAGAGAAAACGTTAGTGGAAAGCAGCTGTGACAAGATGGAAACTCCGGAGATGCTGCCGCCTTGGCGACGCTGATGGATGCGCTGGTAGCGTGAGTTGGACGAGATCGCATCGATCGTCGAGCGAAGCAGCCCACGCGTGAAGCACGATCGGACGCGAGGAGGACTATCGGCAGCGGTGATTCGTGCGGAGATACGTTTTGCTTCGTTACATCGACTGCTACAGAAGCCTACAGGTGCAGTGCTTGAGGTGAAACATTCTCGTAAGGCCGAGCTGCGCGAGTTTTCTTTCGGGCTATGGAGCTTCGCGTTGGAGTGTTAAAGCTTCAGCCATTACTCATCAGCTGGCGCCACGAAACTGTTTGTTGTGCTTTTGGCGCGGTTTTTGAACTCCGCGTTTGCTGGGGCGGTGTTGTCTGTGACGTCAATTAACGGAAATGGCCGCAAGTGCTTTGTGCCTAATTGCAAGAGTGGCTATGAGCCTAGCGAAAAGCGAATTCGAGCCTTCAGGGCACCAAAGGACCCAAGACGCCTGACGGCTTGGGCAAAAGCCATCGGGCGCACCGACCGCCCGCTCACGTCAGACTGCTACGTCTGCGAGAGGCATTTTCCCAGCACCGCCATCAAAAAGCAGAAGTGGTTCGTCGAGTACAAGGGAAACGTTTTGCTCGAGCAACCAAAGAAGCCCGTCCTGCTCCCAGATGCCGTGCCGTCGCTCTGCCTCTTGACTCCACCGCCACTCACTACGCCTGACTCGGGAGAGGCTCTCAGCACCGGTGCGCCGAACGCAAAAATGTCGGCGCCCAAGTCAGCGGAAGGAAATACTCAAGAGCGCGGCAAGGACACTCCAGAGCGGACAAAAACCGACAGCATGGCGTCTCCTGCAGAGTCCAGCCCGGCGCTACCGCTTGAGATGGATGTGGATGTCCCTGAAACCGAGACCAGCACCGCACCCGAAGTTGAGACCACTGAGCCGCCCTCATTGGAGCCGAAAAGTGCTTCATCTGCAGTGATACTAAACAGCTTGTCTTCGACGCAGACGAGCATTCCAATGATAATAAGCAGCTTGTCTTCTTCAACACGGATGAGCACTCCTGTGATACTAAACAGCTTGTCCTCTTCTACACAGATGAGCACACCTGTAATACTAAACAGCTTGTCCTCAACACAGGTGAATACGACTGCTCCTATGGCGCTAAAAACCACACTGTCTTCTTTGACGCCAAAAAGTGCTCCGTTGACTCCTCTGGCATTGAAGAGCACGTTCCCTCTCACGCCAATGAACCCGTCGACTCCGCTGCCGTTGAACACTGCGCTGCCTCCTCTGACGCTTAAGACTTCGACGTCTACGCTGCTGCTGATGCCGGTGGCTTTGATCAAGAAGCCGGCGAACCGTCCCGACGCCTCTATACAAGGCGTGCCCAAAGAGCCCGCGCCAGGAGACGCTGGGAAGATGTCGTCCGCCTTAGCGTTCAAGGTCACGATGCCCGCCCCGCCGCCAAAGCCTGCCGTTGTCACACCAAAACGAGTAGAACGATCTGACACTGATACGAACTTGGCCGTCAAAGACGAAGTCCTTTCGGAAGACTCCAGGGAGAGTGGCTCATCGGACGAAAGCCCGGCCAGCTTCGCGGAACCCGCGGCAGTCAAGGACGTGCTCAAGGCAAGCGGAGCTAAGGCGAACGAACCGCACCCGGGCCCCGTCCGGATGCCCCTGAGCATGGCCCTGCGAGCCGACCAGGTCCTGCTGCCCAGCCCGGCCTGGAACCACCACGACGTGGACATGGAGGCCAACGCGCGCAGCCTCTGCTTCGTGGAGCTCATGAGCAGCCCGACGGCGGGGCCCCCGTTCACTCGGCGCATCCTGCAGATCGTGGAGTCCGCGTCGGCCGGCTACAGCATCAACTGCTACGTCCTGGACCGCGAGGTCGAGGTCACCGTGCTGCCCGCGGGCTCACCGCCGCCCACCGTGGAAGAGATCGCCGAGACGCTGCAGGACTTCCACGCTCGCACCGTGTGCAGCGGAGGGCTGCCCCGAAGGGACCTTCCGGGCGCCCGCTTCGAGCAGGCCTGGCTCGACAAGACTGGTGTCTGGAGGCACGACCGCTGCCTGCTCCTGCTCAGCGCCGGCGCTGCAGATACGCGGTGCAGGTTCTGCGCCAGCCTCCCGAACCCCTTCAGCACGCCCGTGTCGACCTTATTGGACAAACCCAAGCCTCAGTCGAGGCATTCCGTGAGGAATAGGGTTAAGACGGAAGCGTGAAGGAACTTATTGGTGCGGAAGACCTACACAGCTGCGGTAGACGTGTGTGGTTCAAGACCCACTTCGAACCGGGTTCACGGTGATGACTTTTACATCGGACCAGTTACCGTGTGCGCTTTGAGGTTGGGTTGACGGTCGCGATCGTGTTGATTTGTGTACAGAGTGCAGCTGTATCAACTTTCAGGTGCAGCGCGCTGAGTTGCCGAAAACCAAAAATCTGGGCAACTACATGGAACGCGGGTAAGGCTATTTCCTCCTCTTTTGCTGTGGCAGCTGGTACCGTGGTAGATGCGTTTGGCACATGAGCCACTCACGGCAACGGCCCGACTCTGCTTCCACTGTTTCGAAGGTCCAGACCCTGCGAGGTACGAACTATGGGCTGCGCCTGTAACTTCGTCTGCGACTTAGTGACTGGACAGTACCGATATGGGCGCAGGTCTCTTTCAGGACAGGTAGAGAGTCCCTTCCGTCTTAACCGCGAAGGTGACAACGCCGGCTTCAGCGATTGTTCCCTATACTTTTTTCCTTTTAACCAGTGATCTCGAGGAAAGCAGGGTGGTTTTGTCGACACTGTCGCTTCGCAGGTCTGTTCAGCTAACGTGGACGTGACAGGAAGGGTATCTTTCGGATGTCGGCCGTTTCGCTATTCTCCGACCACGAGTGTGTGTCGAGCCAAGTACTGTGAGAACTGAAAACTATCCTAGGCCTCTCGTGTTTCAAAATATTGTAGCTTAACGGCGGTGTTTATGCATTGACGAAGGAACATTTTACGTGTTTTCAAAAAGTGGAGTAGCTGGTAACGCTAGCCTTTAAACTTTGCGCGCCTCTTGTTGTGCCGTTCTATTGACGAGCATCAGGCCTTCCAAAGGATGTGCCTGTGCTATAACCTTTGTTCCCCGCAGTGCTCCTTTTGTTCTGGCCACCCTGAGAGGTTTGATTCATAGCCGCGCTGTGACTGCCCGCCGCCTTCGCACTCGGTTTCTGGCGACCACTGCAGATTGTTGGCGCTGCTGTCACCAGTCTCTGCTATCGCCAGAGGGCGCGCATTGTCTCTCGCCCATATCTGAACTCTTACGCAAGGTTACACAGTTAAGTGAAGAAGGCACCCTTCCCGTCATGCCCTGCGCTTTCGCCAAGCTTTACTGATGGGAAACGTGCGAGCTTGGGGGTGAGGGGGGGGGAGAAAATAGGAGGGTGTCACGTGTCATTCGTCACGCGTAGCAGATTACTGAGCGTGCGCCTATACCTAAATCTCTGCAAGAAACGGTTGTGCCAGTTGGTACGGGAGCATTTTGGCAAGTGCACATCGCGAACGACAAAGGAGGGTTGAACTTTGCAGGATAGCATAGCAAAAGCGAGTATAGCATGGCCGCAGTCAGAAGTTCGTGGAAGGCAAAATTAGCAAAAAAAGATCAATTTAACTGTCGTCTTTGCATGCATCCTGGAATGGATATATGCAGCTTAATTGTCATTGTGCGAATTGCACAGTGCGCTACTAAATGTCACGCAATACGCTATGTGAGAAAATTTCTTCGACAGAGTCGCCTTCCATAAACTTTGGCGCGGGCTATACAGCATGCGTCTTACTTAGAGGGAACACAAGTAGTGATTAAACCGTTTCTTAACGCTGAGAAAAAGTAGGTTTCACCGCGAAGGGTAAATAAGGTGCGGAGAGCTCAAGGAGGAAGAGCCTGAACGTGCTTCACGGTGAAGCCTACTTCCCATGTTCCCTTTAAATGTGACACACTGTATACATGCTGTCGTTCGAAGTGATTTCATCGCAAAAAGAAAACAGCGCTAGTTTTGTTGCGATTTTTCCGCCATGTTCCCGTGATCCTTTGCGCTAAATTACTTCAAAAGACAGGACGGTCACCGTCAGTGGACGGTCAACTTGCAGCCCATACCTTTCGTCTTTCGCGGTGTTCGCTTCCCAGGAAGACATTCGCTGTTCAGTCATGCAGAAGTCGTTGTTTATCGCGCTGCGTGTTTCTCTAGACGACAGCGCCAACTGGCCCGAAATGTGTGTACTTTTTCCGTGCATTTATACACAGAACAGCGCCTCTCCCGGCCGTCGCTTCCTGCCTAATTTTGTTTTTCCGCTCTGCGTTTATTACAGAGACCTCATTCGTGGTTTCCGTGTGGGGAGAGTTCGGGCGACCACGCGCTCAGAGCAGCGCTTTCACTCTTGTGTACCTAATTGCGCTACGGTTAGCATGGACAAGGAGAGACGATAGAAAGAACAGTTGCGCAGGCCTCGGTCTATCATAGCTATACAGCGCGATTAAGCGTACAAAATGCCTCACTAACTAGCCAAAGCCGAAGTTTTAAAAGCGTTTCCAGGCGTGTAAGAGAGGACTATAGCAACGGAAAAGCGCTGGTTGCTAACCCTAACCGCGCTCCTTGGTTGCATCTCTCTTCCGCCGCGGGTCGGACTCCAAACCAGCTTGGAGTGGCTGCCGTGTATGGGAACCACGTGCCAGTCAAAAGGATGCGTGCTTTCCTAAACAGGTTTACATCGACTACTGATCCGGAGTTCCCGGGTTCGAACCCGACCGCGGCGGCTGTGTTTTTATGGAGGAAAAACGCTAAGCGCCCGTGTGCTGTGCGATGTCAGTGCACGTTAAAGATACCCAGGTGGTCGAAATTATTCCGGAGCCCTCCACTACGGCACCTCCTTTTCCTTTCTTCTTTCAATCCCTCCTTTAGCCCTTCCCTTACGGCGTGGTTCGGGTGTCCAACGATATATGGGACAGATACTGCGCCATTTCCTTTCCCCCAAAACCAATTATTATTGTTTACATCGAACATGCCAGTGGAAGCTGTGTGTGTGACGTCGGTGACGTCATGCGGATTTAATCTCCCCTACTCGCAGGCAGCTAACTTCGATCTTCACCAAGCGTCTATCGGTGTCGTAGACCAGAGCAAAAAAAAAAAAAATGAAAAAGGAGGAGAAATTGTCGCGTACAAACCTGATGAGCCGCTGCGTACGTCAGTGGTCGCTTTCATTCTCATCTAGTCACAGCATGCATGCTGCAGCTGCACGCGTCGAGAGTCCAGAGTCCTGTTTGTCGGGTGTAGGAAAAAAATGTCCCCGGAAAAAAGTATCCGGAAGTTATGTCCCCGGAAAAAAGACCCCTGCGGAAGCGCCCGATTGGGAAAAAAATTGGCGATGGTTTAGCTCTGGTTAAACCTGGAGTGACGCGGTAGCTATATACAGCTGGCCGAGTGTAACTTGGTCACGTGACCAACCACGTGATCAGCCACGGCGCCACGCTGAAGGCTCGAAATGCTACTGTAATGTAGCTGTCGCTACAAAAGTCCCCAAGTGAAAAATTACCCACAGAGTGAATTCTTCGGGAAAGGGGGATGTTTTTCCAGGGATATTTTCTTCTGGGACGTTTTTTCCGGAACCCTCTGTTTGTCTGGACCCTGGGGACGGGTCTGTCGTGAGTGGCTTGGTTTTTCCACCACCATAACCCGATTATACCTGACGAAGGAAACAGAAGGAACGCACAGTGGCGTCGTTCGTTTTCGTAAACCAACTGTGTCGCCAAAAGCAGGGTATATGATGTGTGTTGACACTCTTTTAAAGTGTGAGGCTTGTCTCAAGGAAAAGCGAAGCACTTGCTGGCTTACTTCCTGGGAATTTGTGTGGAGTGTACTGTGTCTCTGCTTTAGTTTGAGAGTTGCGTGCACATTAATTTTGCCTCATGCGCACTAACAGGATCTACGCATGTGTTGGGATAACGGGTAAAATAAACGGCACGACCCGAGCATTATGTACATTGTTCTAAAAGCAGCCAAGCAGAGACGCTGGCTCAGCCTCCCTGCACATAAAGTCAACTGTCATTCTCCAGCTGTTCTGTATACTGCGGCACCAGAGGATCTCAAATCATGTGAAGCATAAGCCGCAGTGTTTAGATCTCCGAAATCCAAGACAGCCATTTGCTTTTATGAAAATTCCGTCCGTCTTGGGTGCGAACACCGTAACATGCGAAAAATTGAACACAATACCACTACTTTTTTTTTTCGAAAAACATTAATTTATTTCAAGTACATATAGCGGTCTTTTATGTATGTATGGAAAAATTTATACAGCAAACGCGTTTTTTTTTCAGTTTTTTCTGGTGGTAGTGAACAAACACATAGCTGGTAGTAGGCACGAAATCAAACGCAGGAGAATAGCGCGATAATAAAACGCCGCGTTATTACACGGGAGAAAAAAGTAAAATAAAATGATATATTGTGCCTGATTTGTACTCATTAATGCCCCCAGAGAAGCCGTTAGTAAGGACAGCTCCGCAAACGCAAAATATGTTTTATTTCATCGCGCGGTTTTTCTTTTCGGATTGTCCTCTAACCATATACGCAGCGTGATATGCAACAACGGTCGAATACACTGAAGAACTTGCCCTCGGGGACCTTCCGTGGTGGTGGTATAGACAACGCTTTTCAGCACTTGTCAAGGGATGCCTACGAATGTTGCAAACCAGTGGTCAAAAGTATCCAGGCCTCATTGGCTGCCTTTCAGCCGTGTAGCGGGGATCCTACGGCACCTGTCGAGCTCTAAATAGTTCTAAGTGTTAGTGGAACCTTCGTCATCATCTTTTGAGACAATTTCATCTTTAGGGCTGCAGTAAAGGATCTACACTATACGGCTCAAAAGCTATCCACGTGGCCTGAAGACATTTTACCGAGGCTTTTTTTTTTTATGTGGAACATTGCGACGGATGACCGATTCTTGCTACATGTATATATGCAGTTGGCCCCAAACCTTTGGAGAACCGTATGGCGTTTTCGGTCTGTCTACTGCTAGTGAAAAATAAATCGAAACGAAAAAGAAAACGCGTTACATGGTTCCACATAAAAATGTAAACAATGCATCCGCGTGAAACTTGACGCTCCCTTTTCACACCAAAGTTGTATATATGAACCGTGTTTGCTCCCATTTACGAGAATAAATGCGTTGCTATTCCTCTTTGGTGGCTGCTGTGCTCGGTGAACTCACGGCCGTGGCCGAAACGTCACGCCTGTTTATTTGTTCGCATCGCTTGCGGCGTTGTACAGGTCGAAGCAATATTAAGGGGAACGCCTATTTAGCGTAAACTCTGCGATCACTCCTAGGTGGAGTGAGCAGCATAACTTTTTTGTTTGCGTTACTCTTTCTTTAGGCACGATGCCTTTAATGTCTTTTCAAGCTCGGCGCAGAAATCGAAACAACCCAAGCACCACAGGTGATTGGCCCAATATTGGGGATGGATGGCTTTACACTGGTCATCTACAGGACCAGCCTTTTCCGATGTAGTTCCAATATTGGGCCGATTAATCGTGCTGCTTGGGGAATTTGGCTGTTGAGTACGAGTGCAGGGTTCTCTTTAATACTTCTATCACCTGTACGTATACGAGCGTCATTGAAACGATCCAACAGTTCCTTCATGATGGCTGTCTACACTATCGTATCATCTAGCAGCAAGAACAATTATGCGCACCTCTTTCCAGAGTTCCACCACTACGCATGTGCTGGTCCCGCGTCTCCTCTAGATTAAGCTGTTGTGAAATGCGACGCATCAGCCTTTTTGTTTGGGGCTGTTTTTCACCCGACTACAGATCGTCATAGCAACGCCGTGGCGAGGTGTCGAACCATATATCCACGGGAAGAAGCTGGCCTGTCACTTTTTCCCAGCGATCGCTATGCAGCGAATACTTCTCAACTGTTTTCATATTTTTGCACAGTCTTGTTGGGCCGGCAAAGCCGTAAGCACTACGCGACCCTAATCGTGACGTCACAAACTCGAGATGGGCATGTGCAGCCGTAATTGGCAATATGACGCAGCCCTGCGGTGAGAAGGTGTACTACGATGGGATCCGTCGGTAGTTAGGATATAAACTGCAATTGAACGAAATAAAGTAACAATTTCGATTTGATCAGTTACATAGTACAGATAGCATTAAATTTCACATTCCTCACAGCTCCTGCTGCAACTCTGTGTGTGTCAGTTGCGTCATTTTCTTTATAATTGTCAGTCAAAGGTCACTTGAATTTCCCGACCAATCATTAATTGCCACACTGTCGGTAGGTTGCTCACAAACTAGTGGCCTGGTTGTCACCTGCCAAGGTGGGCAGGTTGTGATGACGTCGCAAGGTCACGTGACCTTCCTCTACCAATCAGGGTGACACATCAGGATATGTTGTGATGACGTCACACGGTCACGTGAACTCTTTCGACGAATCAGCGAATTTCGGGACATCGGACGGCGGATTTTGAGTGTGACGTCAATTCTAATGCTATCACATTAAAAAATAAAAATAAAACTTTAACTCACGGTCTGAGCGCTATTTCTACGCACTCCGAAATGTCGACACTGTTGGTGGAAATTCAGCGAATATTATAAAGTCCGCCGACGAGATTCACTGCACTCCGAAAGGTATTCCAGACGGACGACACGAAGAAAAGAACTCAGCTACTCTGGAAATAATTGAACACTTCGAACTTTAGTCTTGACAGGCAAACGGACGAAGCCGCGTACGATATACGTCTTCGTTGCACAGTACGTTACTTTGGGCAGATTTTGAATTATCTGGTTGCCCTTTTTTCTTTCTTTCTTAACACCGATTCCCGCCAGCTGCGCGAATTCACGCTTGAGGTATCGCGAAGCAAATTAGTTTTCCGTTAGCAGATCGCCTCCTTTGCATTTTTATTTTTCTATAACGTGATTAAGCCTGGACCGCAGGAGCGCCTGCGCGCGTTCGCAAAAAAAAAAAAGTTACGCTAGCGTAGTGGCAGCCGTCATCTGCTACATTTCTTCTGCTTCTTTCCGCGCCGTCTACACAGCGGCGCAGGCATCGAAGCGGAAACGGAAATCGCGAGAGGAACGGACAGTCATCGGCTTGACCAGAACTGCAGGACGTCTTGCTAGCCGGTCCAGAGTTTTTTTAAAACCGCGGAGGAGAGAAATCATAGTAGAGGTCCTCGCTATCCGAGCTGCACGCCAAAAAAATATGCCGGAAGTAACGTGCTTTCGCAGGGACCGCTGGGAATCTTTGGCCAACAGCACAGCCAATAGTAGCGTTGGGCGCAGCGGCGTCGTCTGCTGCATTATCTTTTGCGCATGCGCAAGTTGGTTGGCGGCAGGCAAGTAGCGAGGGGGAGCCCTCAAGTCCGACTTCAAATAATGTGACGTAACGTCCTCTCCAAACCTTTTTTCCCTTCCTCGATGTTCAAAACAAATTTAAATGCACGAAACTATATAAGGTCTGGATGGCGGAAGTATCAAAGGTACCGCGGAAAACCGCGATGAATATAAGGAGTAATGGACCGCCACGTCACGAGAAACACCGCGTAATCTTTTCTGTAGAGTCAAATTATCAGTTTAGTTTAAATCCTTACTGCTATGATCACAAAAACTACACTGCTATCAGAGTGCCATAAAATGTTAATCCGTGCTTTATTATTATTATTATTATGCTTTCTTTTTATTATTATTTCGGCTTTCCGATTGCCAAAAGTGGTCCTGAGCAAATAAATGATGCATGGAGCGTCATGTAATTACGTCTGCTCTGCAAAAGCACCAGGAACTTCGTTAAATATGTCATACTAAGCGTGTCCTCGCTCACAAGCAGCCAATCTTTTCACAAAAAAATGTTAAGCTTGCTTCTCTCACAGGGCTGCCCGCATTTACCGCTGGGAGGACCGTGTTGTTGACTCAATGCATACGGTTCAGATTCAGCAGTTTGGCGCATGCTCTAATAGCACCAAGTTCTGGCTTTTGCTGTAACGAAAGAGCATGATGTCACAACGCAAGAGTGGCTGCACAGTCTGGTGGGAGGAGCCCAAATAATAGATTACTTTTCAGCCCGGGAAAAAGAAATAAAGGTGAATTGCTGTGCAAACATTATCGGGAGCGCTGGCATTATCTGGATAGCCTGGCATCCAGCTCGAATAGCTCCATTTTGTTAAACAATCTCTTTCGACGCGTTGACCTGCGTGGGATATGTCAGGATACGAAGTACTGCTCTGGAGCAAAATGACAAGAGGGTTGCGCAAAGAGCTGACACCGTGACTCCACTGTCGGCGCTCCAAAGCATTTCGTAGTGAGCGATATGGAGCATGGACACTATAAGATATGTGTGTATGTAGCCCGACAATGGGGGCGCTAGAATTCGCATGTGGGTCTGTCCCGGAACGCAGCTGTCTTTCAAGTCGCTATGAACGGACGATTGAACCAAGCACGTCGACTGCGTGACGCATCAATATCGCCTGCAGTAAAAGAAGTAAAAGCGACAGGCCAGCTTTTGTGAAACAACAAACAAATCTGCTGAAACCGCAGTATTCGTTTTGTGTACAGTGTGCATGTGCGCTCTCATCCAAGAAAAATAAAAAGAAGCAGTAAAATCCTCGTAGCATCATTGAGATACCGGAAAACTAAGTATAGACCCAAGCAGGAAAGATCATTAACCCAATGTCGCAAATGTATGGGCAAATACAGGTCCTACAAAGGACCAACATTTGCCGATATGTTCACAATATTGGTAACGTATTGGAGAATACAGGCACTACATAAAGCCAGCATTTGCCGATATATTGCCAATATTGGCCGATATGCCCTGTGCTGCTAGGGAAGAATGACCCGTGTTGGCAGATTTTCGCTCACAGAAATGTGTTCCCCCACGTCGTTCTGCCATAACTGAAGTTTGAAAAGCGCGCGTCCAACCGGCAAGCGTAAGGAACTTCGCGAACACACTTTTTAGCCTGCACACAGTCTTTGCAGGAGCGCCAAAACCGGTTCCATCGCCACAGCGTTGCTAGACCACACGAGATGCATCGGAAATCCCTGCTATCTTCGGCCTCTCTGCCGTCGCATCTGACGCCAGTGTTTCGCGGGAATGAATTATCGTCTGCGAAACGCCACCTAGACACACTGTCTTTACGCAGGCGAACATACACATTTTGAGCCCCCACGTGAGCAGCCGTACGTTTGCCAACAACGCGGGTCACACATGCGCTGACGATGCAGGCCTGCAAACACTGATTCCACGGTGTACTTACAGCATGAAGCGACGTCTTTTCCTCTAATAAACACTCGCGAAACTTCAGCGCTCGCAAGCGTGAAAATGAACTTCATTATCGCTTGTGTTGCGACATCTTCGCGAACCGCCCAAGATGTACAAGCATCTCGCAACCAAACTCAAGAAGCATGTGCCGCTAACATTCGCATGGCCGCGCTCAAAGCGATGCAAGAACCACGTGGACATAGTCCGTCGACTGTCTCCTGCGAGGCCCGCAGCGAAGGCTGAGAAGCTCGGGCGTGCGTTTGCGCACCGCCACCCATAATAGAGTCTAGGTGGCGCTGTTGCTTTGCTGCTGCCGTCGCTCGAGCAGTGGCCGGACGTGGTGTGGAGTCCTAGTCTCGCCGGACCTCCTTGAAGACGTCCGCGACGACGTTGACCACGAGCTTCAGCGTCTTCTCCCAGGCGGCCGTGGCTGCAGGCGTCATCTTGCTTCCTAGCCGGTCTTTCAGGGTGTCCACGATCACGGCCATCGTATGCTGCGAAAGAACCGAGAGAAAGGGTAAGGTTGGTTAATTGCTCATACGAGGGGTTTATGTCCCTAACCTTAGCGCCGTAGCGTTGAGTTTTGGATTAATTTCGACCACCTGGGGCATTTTAGGACATGCATCGAACACTGCATAGGCTTTTCTGCACACCTCCCTTACCAGAATGCAGCCGTGCACCCGGGATTCGATACCGCGACTTCAGGCTCGGTATCCCAAAGACTCTGAGCTGTCAGGGCAAGTATATCTCGGGAGAAAGAGGATTAAGGGAAAGTAACCTCACAGGTCAGCGCAGAAACCGGATAAGATTTGATTTTAATGGCGCGAAGGGCAGCTTGGTCATAGAGCGCCATGGTTAAAGGAGGAAGGAGAATGGAAAAAACTGAGGCCAGCACTAAGGTCTAGTGAAGATGAGCACTTGCTCCGCCAAGGCCCGCTGATGGTCTGCCGAGCCCGAGTGAAGGCAAGCACTCCAGGAAGGAAGGGGAAGGTAAGGGAAACAAGGAGAGGTAATGGCGGGGTTACATGGGCTAAAGTGTTTTTTTGCTCTGCAGGAGGCCTGAGGTCAAAGACTCTTCATCCCAGAGGAGCTTTGTACCAGGCCAGGAGAAAGATCGTTCCCACTAGAAACCGGCGCGTAACCGGAGGCAATGGGGATCAGTGAAAGTCCACCGCCGAATGAGGCCAACGCTAATAGCAATGACACCTAGAGCGGACTTCATACTGCCTCGTTATTAACACCACGCCCAATCACAGTGACTCCAGAAACATGGACTCGGGGACTCTCCATGTTGTGCTTCCCGTCATGTCACCAAGACGGTGGACCACGCAATCGCTGTTAGCCCTACAGGTATACGCACGCGAGGAGCTGGCGTTGGTCGTTCGCTTGGCGCTTTTCGATAGCAGGCCTTTGGAGGATGACCTCGGCACGTGCACCCAGGCAGCACAAGTAATTGGCCCAACATTGGAACCGTATTGGCAAAGTTGGCCCTAAAAAGGACCAAGATGGGACCATCCTGTTGCAATATTGGGCCGATGACCTGTGCTGCTTGGTTGTGTGTAGATGTGAGGTGTTCCGACATCACGGTTTAGGGAACAACCGCGCTCAGTACAGCTAGGGTGCCTCTAAATATCGAAGTACCCTAAGTACGGCATGCGTGACACAGATGCCAGACTCTCGAAGGGATTGCTACGCCGGCTGAAGTAGCGAGCAAGCACAGCTTTTTTTCTGCAACGTGTGTTCACCAGCTAGACCAACTTGCAACTCTACTGCTGCATGAGCTCAACTAGCAGCTCACGCTAGCGCAGCAAAGCGCGCAGACTCAAACGGCAGCCTTTTAGCTCCGCCACTGCCATCGTATCACAGGAACACGAAAACTAGTTTTGCCGTGCAATAGGCTTCCCGCGCAAGTTCAAAAGAAAGGAAGCCCTCTAGCGTTAAGCTCGCGCGATCGCCGATTGGCTGCTGTCTCCCCGTTGACCTCCCACTATGTTCGCCCTGCCCACGAATACGTCAAAACGGCGTAGCACTAAAGCGAGCCAGTTCCAAAGCGAGCTTTCTCGGGATTTGGAGGCCTTATTCTATGAGGATTCATTTTCCATTTTGAATCTACTTGGTCCTCTGGCATTGGTAACTGTTTTCGGTGACGTTGGCGCGGCTTTCAAGCGTCAGTGGAAAGCGACCGAACGATTGGCCCGTTGGCGGCCGGACGTCGCCATTGGCCACGATATGGCGACGCCTGGTCGCCAACAGGCCAGTGGTGAGGTCACTTCCCACGTAGTCTTGAAAGCCGTGCCAACGTCATCGAAAAACAGTGACCAATGCCAGAGGACCAAGTATATCCAAAATGGAAATTGTATTTTTAGAAAATACGCAAAACGTCGCAAACAGCGCCTGACTGCCTCCATGGCCGCTGGCCAGCAATGGTCGGTAGGGCCACCACCGTGAAAAGCACGTAGGACTACTATGTAAAATCAAAAGTTCGCTACTCTTGTTTGAATAAGCACTGAAGTGTTGTTTTGTAAGCAAGAAAAGCACCAGGGGGCGCCGGTAATGTATAAAGTGGCAACTTCTAAAATTATACTGAGCCCGAATCTAAATTTAAGCCATACTGGGCGCAAGCGATCGTTTTACCGACTTTCGAAGCCGTGTAAATTTGTTCCCTCCTTGCTGCCGCCCAATCCGGCACCATAGTAAAGGCCATATAGTCTACGCGTTACCATGCACACGAGATGCCTGCAAAGCAACACAGGCAATCAGCCAAATATTGGAAATGACTGGTTTCTCCGGCCCTTTGTAGTACCATTATTTGCCAATATATTTCGAATATTGGATACAGTATCGAAGTGATTGGTATAACTCTGGCCATTTGTAGGACCATTATTTTCCAATATATTCACAATATTGGATACAATATTGGAAATGATTGGTCCCACAAAGGGCCAGTGTGAGACCAGTATTTGCCGATATGTTTCCAATATTGGGTCGATTAGCTGCGCTGCTTGGGGCGTGCAGTGTGCGCGCGCACCTCGAAGTTGGTGACGGTGACCGGCCGCCGGGAGTGGCTGATGGCGATCTTGCGCACCAGCTCCACCAGGCAGTCGGCGTCGTCCAGGGTGTCCACCAGCGACGTGATGGCGTACGCCACGGACATGGCGTGGGCGCCCAGCCGAGGGTTGGTGGACAGCGCCTCCGGCGGCACGTCCGCGAAACCCGAGAACAGCTTCTGGTACTCTGGGTGCCGCTGGAACAGCCTGCGCCAGAGGGAAGGAACCATGAGTCTCGTGTACGTCCGGAGTCTCAAGGCACACGCCTGTCATATTAAGGTTTAAGCCTTCCTTAGCTCATGTTGTAACGTGGACGGAAGTTGTAGATGCATGTCTGCGGACGGAAGTTATGATTGACAGTTCATACGGACAAGTTTATGGTAAATAAAACAAAAATGTAAAAGTTGATTCGATTTTTTTCTTTTATTTTCCATAAACTTGTCCGCACGAACTGTCAATCATAACTTCCGTCCGCAGACTTCCGTCTACAACTGTAAAATGTAAAAGTTGATTAGCGTCAGTGCACGTTAAAGATCTCCAGGTGGTCGAAATTATTCCGGAGCTCTCCACTACGGCACCGCTTTCTTCCTTTCTTCTTTCACTCCCTACTTTATCCCTTCGCTTACGGCGCGGTTCAGGTGTCCAACGATATATGAGACAGATACTGCGCCATTTCCTTTTCCCCAAAACCAATTATTATTATTAAAAGTTGATTAGGCAACAGTGCATAAGCAACACATACGTAATGAAATAAATGAACCAGGAATGAAAAACATGGAAAATAGAAATTGAAAAATAAAACCAAAAGATATAAAATAAAAAGCAATGAAAATAAATAAAATAAAATACATTAAAAATTGAGGGAGAAAGAGAGAGCAGGGAAATGCCTTCGCATTTCCGCTCTTAAGCAGACTTAAGCGCAATCCTGTACCTTTTTGCTAGCTTGGCAGGAATATCTGTGCACAGTACATACTGTCCAGCTGGCATTGCAACCATTAGTAGCACCACCACGACCGTTACATCAGAGTCGTATTTCAGTAAAGTTTTGCCCACTGCAGGACAAGGGCTTCACAGAAAGGCGCCACGAATGGCGAAGAAATTCACGTTGGTATTTAACGGTCAATCGAAACCAAATTCGAGTCAGAGCATCACTTGCCATTTCTTAACGAGCACAAAAAACAAGAGTGGGCCAGAAGACTACCTTCCCCAGTCACTGTCTGTCCTCAAGAGATGTAGTACCTATCCGACACAAGAGAGAGTGTTATCAAGGCACGGAGTATTGAATTATCATTGTGTTAACTCGTTCCTTGTTGTTTACTTTTATTTCTTGTTGATGTTATGTATCCTAACCTGTTACACCTTGGTCACTCATTTCGTGTTAGTATTGATTTGATATTTTCTGTTGATATTGCGTTCACATTTTACGTTGACATTGCACGTCCGTCTGCCGGCTTTGCGGGGCGAAGTCCCTCAAGCCACTGGAGTCTGACAGGCCCGTTTCATTGTACTGTACTTATTATACGCAATAAAATATTATAATAATAATAACATCCATTTATTGCTCATAGAAACAAAGAAAAATTACGGATGGCACTTAAGACTAGAATATGTAATGAATGTAATGTAATAATGTAATGAAATATGTAATATTACTATTACGGAGTCACAAAAAAGCCACAATTGTACCCAAAATACAACAAAATGTTTTGTAGCCTTCTCGTAACGACACATCTTTCTTCAGACACATCTTTCAGCGCTCGTGTTGTTAGGTCTTCCTTGTCCGTTGTCCTGAGTGCGCTTTATATATTTTTACAACATGCAATACCAACTAGGTCAAATGTCGATTCTGTTCCTTCAGTATTTTTCTGTCGTACGTTCCCGTGGTTCTGTCGCTACAACAACCGACAGCACTATACTACAGAAAATTATGTAGTTACTATAAAAGAAATTCAGTTGTTACAAGTTCATGGCCAAGTTCAACACGAAAATGTCTTGTGAAATAAACTTTTTTTTGTTGTTTCTCGACTGGGTATTAAATAAATCGCGGCCACAGACTCGCGCGCGCACACGCAAGCAAACATAATCGCGCGCAAACATAACACAAGCACAGACAAAAACGCGCACAAACATAGCACAGACAAAAACGCGCTCGCTCACACGCGCGCGCGCGCACACACACACACACACACACACACACACACACACACACACACACACACACACACACACACACACACACACACACACGCACACGCACACGCACACACACGCACACACACACACGCGCGCGCACACACACACACACACACACACACACACACACACACACACACACACACACACGCGCGCGCGCGCACACGCACACACACACGCACACACACACGCACGCACGCACGCACACGCGAGCGCGCACACACACGCACACACACACGTTTCCTTTCATTCACCTCCAAAGCGATACAGTTGTGAACAAAAAAAAATTTAACCCGCCGCGGTGGCTCAGTGGTTAGGGCGCTCGACTACTGATCCGGAGCTCCCGGGTTCGAACCCGACCGCGGCGGCTGCGTTTTTATGGAGGAAAAACGCTGAGGCGCCCGTGTGCTGTGCGATGTCAGTGCACGTTAAAGATCCCCAGGTGGTCGAAATTATTCCGGAGGCCTCCACTACGGTACCTATTCTTCCTTTCTTCTTTCACTCCCTCCTTTATCCCTTCCCTTACGGCGCGGTTCAGGTGTCCAACGATATATGAGACAGATACTGCGCCATTTCCTTTCCCCCAAAAAAACCAATTATTATTATAGTGCACAAAATCTGCAAACCTGTCGACAGACAGCCCCTTTCACGAGCCGTTCGCGCCGACCAACTGTAAGCTCTTGCTCCGCGGGGCCTCGGCAAACAGCGGTGGCTCTCATACAATTGACGCCAAAGCGTAAGGCGCCCCATAATTTTTTTGCTCGGCAATTATGTGCCGAGCATGAGTTGAAACGCGAACATACGTATTCAAACGCTTTGGGTGCCATCAACCCATTCCGCTACGCGGCATCGATGGACGAAAAGCTGTCTATTGTGCGTGAGGCGAGCATACTGCTCGAAAATACGGATTGCGTCAGTTCCCATCATTAGCCAGGTTGTATACAGAAGCGAGAAGGAAATGCGCAGGTCTTGTTCCTGCAAACTGGTACGCGTTTCAATTGCAGTACACCTTGCTTACAGTAATAAGCAAAAGCACGGCTTTATCAACTGTGCTATATCGGCCGCTTACAAGAGCTACGAGCGATGAATCCATAGGAGTAACGGTTGTTTCACTTTTGGAGACCTTTCTCGCTGCAAGCATCAAATATTGCAGTTTTTGGAGTAAGTCGATCATTCCGGTTCTAGCTTCGCGACATTGGCGGTCTGTAACTCGCGGCCTTCAGTAAAACGCAGTATACAACGTGTGCAAAGAACTGAAGCAACCAGGTCTTTTAGTTCATTTCTTGTGTTTTTCCTAAATGTAGTTGAAATGATGACTCACTCTCTCACAGGTCTTAATATTCTCTTTGCAAACAGAGCTGAACACTTTCCTTTGTTGGGAGTTTTGTACTGCGAGTCTTGCGTTTTGTAAGCTTGCTGATACTCTGGTATTTCTTATGTGCGTTGCGGCTGCATTTACGTAATATGATACATCCAAACAGTTTCTGAATGTTTAAGTTGTGCGACATCTTGTTGTTGCTTCTGTCGATGCTAACACTGCTGCTGTTTTTACTCTCGCCGCTGTTAGCCGTTATTGGTGCCATTTTTATTTGACGTTGCCGCAGTTGCTGTGTTGGACTCTAGAAAAGTTTTAGCTAAGTTTTAAGTACGTATCTTTGGGTCTCGGCCTCGAACCAGCTCGCGATAAACGAGAAAATAAGCGTTATTGATTCATTGATTAATTTTTTTTTGACAAACAACGCGCAAGTTTTGGAGGCAGCAACGTTCTGGCCATGACGAGCAGAAAAAAACTGCAATAAATTACGTTGCATAAACCAGGCTTGAACAGGTGATCAAAACAGCGCAGACATCTACGATCAATGTTGACACTGCTCCGAACTATACTAGGTTCGTCGATTTAAACAATAAATATGCTAACATGACGCCAGCGACTAAACTGTCGTAGAGGACCTGACCTAAGCTCTGCTTTTAAACTATGCCTTCGTTCTATACAAAAGCTTTGTCGGCGCTCGGTTGCCAGTTGCACTGAGGACAGTTTTTCCTGCGGAAATAAACGTTATAGATCAATGATACGAGTTCAGTTTGCCCCTGGAGAGTATCGACGAAAAGTAAGCAGACGATAGGATGCGGCTTGGCGTCTATAGAATTCATAGTTGTTAAATCACGATAGCAGAAGACAACTTTTGTCAGTAGGGTAACTGTTTCTTTTTCAGCAGACGACGCGACAAGCGAGGTGAGAAATCTTTTCAAGCGACTGACTCGTTGAGAAACGCGACGAAATCAGCAACGCATCCTCTCAGCAGCAACAAGGAACCCTTTTGCTCGAACACCGACACAGCGACATTCGGTCAAAGAGTTCGACTTAACCCCTACCGGCGCACTACTCCACTCGTCTAGTCCTTATAGAAACGGTCTATTGACTTTCTATAGAGCTCTTATAGAGTATTGCCTTCATATAGATATTTACTTTTGTCTATTGTCTTTAAACTGTCTATGTATAAAAGTCTACTGAAGTGTGTAGCAATAAATCTATAGATCGTCTACAGGATTTTATTGTCTATAAACTAGTCTATTCCGTTTGTGTATAGAAAGTCTATACACTTGACAAAAGTCTATGGACACTCGGTTCAAATAATTTTTTTTATAAGGCAGGGCATGCGCGCACACAGATAGCGGAGGTAAAAGCAGGACAATAAAAAGGCCTCCTGCCTTTGCTGACAGCGGATGGGATGATATACTGCCGCGACAAAGAAAAGTCCCTCAAGATGTCTAGAGACTCTTCAAAGAAACGGTGCTCAGTCACCTCAGTTCCATGTGGAGTTCACCCATGGAAAGCCATGTGTGACCAAGGGACTCAAAAGACCCCGGCCACATTACTACATCGCATTCACACAGGCTCTGCTCGTACCCTTGCGTGGATGTACAAGACGGGCCTGGCATCGTCTCCGCTATGTTCTTTATGTGGTGCGTGCGGGGATATCGAACATTATATTATGTACTGCCCAGAGTACAACCCGGAAAGGTATGTGATGTTCGCTTCCCTCAAGAAGACAGGAGTCCCTCACAGTTCCCTTCAGGACATTGTCTACCCGCGCGGAAAATAGTCGTGTAGAAAGGAGGCTGCACGCCTTCTTTTAAACTTATGCCAAGACACAGATTTGGACTCCAGATGGTGACAGCAGGGGTTGACTACTGACTGTTATGGGTGACCGCGTTTATAGCCATGTAAATCAGTCAGGTCTCGGGTATGTGCTTGCTTTGTGGACCATATTCAGCAACTAAACGTCGCCACGGTGGAGCAATTACCCTTATAAAAATGGTCTATAGACAGTCTATAGACTTCTGATTGACTCTATTGCCTTCCTATTGATATTTCTTTGTGTGTATTCATATTCTATAGACTGTCTATAGACAAATGTCTACCAAGAGTGTAGGATTTGTATTGCCTATAGACTATTCTTTGGTGTTTTTCTATAGAGAGTCTATGGACTTTATTGACAGAAGTCTATGGACAGCGTATAGACTGTCTAAATAAATTCTTGTATGGGTACCCGCAGAATGCGCAAGGCTATAGCCCCACCGGTAGCTTGCAACAACCTCAACCTGGATGAGAGAGGCAAAGAAGAAAAAAAAGCTCTGAACTTCACTCCTTCCAAGCAAGAATCTCAGGACAACAATCGCTGTCAGTGTGACATTTCAGTTCAGTAGCTGAAGCGAAAAAAGAAAACAACACCCACCCACACAGCTGCCTTTATTTCACAGTCCGCATATACACAAGACCAAGACGGCAATCTCCCTTACGGCGCGGTTCAGGTGTCCAACGATATATATGAGACAGATACTGGGCCATTTCCTTTCCCCAAAACGAATTATTATTATTATTATTATTATTATTATTATTATTATTATTATTATTATTATTATTATTATTATTATTATTATTATTATTATTATTATTATTATTATTATGCCAGACCTGTGCACCAAACTAAACTGACAGATAAAAAAAAACTGATATTCCAGTCCCCTGCATCCCATAATGGAGCACCTTTTTTGTTCTCAGCTTTGAAATAAACCGATTTGAATGGAGTTTCAGAGTTCCCCGGCTGGCAGTAAACTCGCAGTTAACGGTCCTGCACAGGCGTACAGAGTGGTGATGACGCTGCTGGAAAAGCTTACTCGAGCCCACAAATAATGCTCCAGCATGTCTATTTTCCTTCATCCCTTCCCTCACGGCGCAGTTCAGGTATCCAATGATATATGAGACAGATACTGCGCCATTTCCTTTCCCCCAAAAAACCAATTATTATTATTATTATTATTTTCCGCGGCTGCGCATCAGAAGTAACGAGTGCCGGCCGAGTGAAGTTCGAGGTCTGTGTTTAACTCCTGAGCACGTGACAAAAGCACACCTGTAGAAAGTCGGCGCACCATGCTAGTAGCTTCCGCTGAAGAGTTGTACAATACGTGCCACACAACCAGAGCCGACTTCGTTCCCAAAAGAAGAACGAAATGCAAATAAGTGAAGCACCGTCCCTTCAACACCACAGACAGCAGTTCGGACACATGACTTCGTTTTTGTGGGAGAGCCGCAACGGTTGCGCACGCTCAACTCGATTCACTGGGCACGGTACGCGGACAGTGACAACACAGATCCCAACATGCAAACGTGGACGCCCAACAAGCAAAGAGGGCATGCAGGCATGCGCACAACGTGAATCCGAGGCTAGATAGGAGATAAAGAGATTCGCGTTGCGAACACGAGGGGAGAGCCAGCAACACTCGCTCGCGTCAGCACACGTCGGGCAGCGACAATCGGGTTTCGTGGAATCCACTTCGCGTCGCCAGTGAGAGCCTAACGAAAGCCGACACCAACTCGGGTCGATGTGTACGCGCTGTGGGAAGAAAATAAAAATAAAATATTGGCGCGACGTTACTGCTGCCTCTTCGAACAAGGCTGCACACAGCCACGCATCGGCACACCCGGCATATATAAACGCGGCGACAGATGTCGACCGAGCATCTGTCGCGAATGGAGCTCTTCTTTGTGCAAAATGTCACCGCCCCCCTGCCGTCGCCGCAGCCGAGTGCGTTCGCGCAGACGACGCGAAGTGACGACGTCCTCAGAGCTCCGTGTTGCATACTCGGATGGGAGTGAGGAGCGCGGATGAATAATTCAAGGGTCTCGGAGGCGCCCACGAATATACAGGGCTGTGACGCGCGCAGTAGCTGCGAATGGAG
Organism: Amblyomma americanum; assembly: GCF_052857255.1. NCBI lineage: Eukaryota > Metazoa > Arthropoda > Arachnida > Ixodida > Ixodidae > Amblyomma > Amblyomma americanum. Next base: position 65,669,373 of record NC_135504.1, read on the forward strand.
GGACACGTGAGTGTGTTGGCTGGGAGTGATGATGGTCTGGCGAGAAGCTGCCGATCGGGACACAGAAGTACAGGCAAGACCTCTCGGTTTCTCGTTGTAATTCTTTCAGGGGCCCTGAATCACATTCGGTAAGTCATAAGAAAGATGATATTAGTAATAAAACACGATAAAGATGCGAGGAAGGGCTAAATGATGAAGAAAAACAGCTATTTTGTGATCCATTTACACGTGCCGAGTCGCTGAACAGGCGCGAAGTGCTCAAAACAATGTCTCCCTTTAACGAAACATTTGTTATGAGCCCTGAACGGGGAATTATGGAATACGCAGTCCGTATGATGCAGAAAATGTGCCGAAATCCGGACGCTTTAATTCCTTAATTGCGCTTTCCGTATAGTTCCCTTTTTCTATCAATATGGTTTCCGTATGATTATTGTATGACGTGCATGACGATGCGTAGACTCCTTACGCATTTCAACCTTTCCGTATTAGTTTTCCGCGCATAGATCGTTTCCCCCTCATATGTTCCATATATGTTCCATATGGTTTCCATAGGAGCTACACGAAATAAGCAGAATTATGGGAACTGTCACACGGAACACACAAGACAATCAAAGGAATTTTCAGTTTTTAGAAACGAAAATTTTCCGATAATATCAATCAAACGCGCGTTGGACACAGCCATGATGTCCTTTAACTCTTCACCTGGGAGACCGATTACTCGAGACCACGATAAGGAAGTATAATCGATTGTAACAAGGTCAGAAAAATATAGGGCTCGAGCAACCGTTTCCTCGCAGTTTGCCCCAATTTTTTCACTGGAACGGCTGACCCGGAGCAGTATAGGGATACATGTCCGTGGCGCGGGGCAACCCCCACGCTGTATCCTATCACATGGGAATACATACACAATGTAGCTTTCCGAGGTAACAAAGAGCCAAATGCGGAGCAGTGGGAGGACAGGCTAACCAGCAGCCAGCTCAGGGTCCAAAGAGACCTAATGAGCCACGCATGCCGGATGGCCAGGGACAGTGGCGCCTTGGACTAGGGGCGCCAACCACGCTCAGCCTGGAAGACATCGGCAATCTTCGGGCAAGCAGCAAGACTCCTTTATTAGAGCAATAAAGTTTATTCACTCACTCACTCACTCACTCACTGCAACGGCTGACGAGTGCACGGAACTGATTTTGTTTCAGTTCTCTAATTTTCCTAGCTGAATAGTGCAGCGGTTAAGGGATGCACCACTATATATACCCTGCAATGACAGGTGGGGCTTGTGTAACCCAAGTTGCACTTTCCGAGAAATCTTTCGCGACCAATCATTAATTCAACTACCACCTGCCACGGTGGTCAGATTGCTGTCAATCCAGTGGGCAGGTTGTGATGACGCCACAAGGTCACGCGACCTAAGTAGCCAACCTAGGTCGCTTCTCTGGGTCATTTTTCGAACACGGCGGACTGCGCGAGGCCGAGCACTACACTTGCACATCAGGTTTGTCACAGGGTGGCCACTCCGGGTGGACAGGGTGGCCGACTGGGCCACCCTAGCCCACAGTATTTTTCGCTCACAACACCGACGCCGCCGCCGGATTTTCTGCACAACAGGAGTCTTAACGCTCTTGCGTTAAATAGAAAACACTCATCCCTTCCCTTACGGCGCGGTTCGGGTGTCCACCGAGATATGCCAGAAAATTGCTGCGCCATTCCCTTTCCTCACAAACCTATTTCCAGTTTCCGCGTCACATATTACGATAAGTAGAGGATTATACTAATGTGCATGTGGCCTATTATATATAGGGAGTCACTTTGGCATGTGCCAAAGCGCTGTGTCATTCTCGTTTCCCTCCTATATACCTGACGTTACGGCACTCCTTATCAGGTGCTCCTAATGCGCTCTTTCGCGCTTCGTGATGACTCAACAGTACGCGTTATCCTTGTACCGCATTAACGGTTCAGATGTTTCGGTCGATTGGCAAGAACCGCCGCCTCTTCAGCGCTTCTGGGATAGCGTTTATTTTTCTTGTTCATTTTTTTTACCTTGGAGAAGAAAACAAGCAGCCACTTGAGAGCAGAGTATAAGAAATGCAAGGCGTTTCATGAATGTTTCACTCTAATGTAGCGAAAAGCGCATCTCTCAGAGTGGTTTCCGACATCGAAGCCGCCGCACTCATCATGACAGTCAGTTTCGCGATGCTGCGCGTTCGAAAGGTCGCCGTGCAAGCAGTACAGACCGCACATATCGGTGCATCAACCAAATAGCACTATGCTTGTATCCCTATTCTGCACCTTTTCGGCCGAAAAAGGGATAAAGTGTTAGGGAAACGAAAGGAAAAAGGAGGCGTTATATTTTTTTTTTGCGATTCGCTTGCTTAAATTATGCACGTTAAGCGGGTTCTTCTGCTCAGACATATCGTGATGGAGAAGTTGCATTGCTGCATTGTGTGATGCTAAGGCACAGAATAGAACCGCAGAGTTTTTGCACCGACGGAGTGTTAAAGTGGTGCTTAGAGGAAAACGGTGTGAAACCTTTCAAGCGGTGTGCAGCAGTTGTTGGCGGAAAGTGTTTACCACGAAAAATGCTCGGAAAGTATAAGCAGATACATCCTCGGATGTCACAGCTACCATGGAGGAGTAAAAAAAAATCGAAGGTCAGTTTGTATAGTTATAAGGTAAATGCGAATCGGGTACACCAGCACTTTGGTTTTACTTCGGTTCCGGTGTTCGGATCCATTGTTAAGGGACGGAAGGTGTTCGAATAGCGATAATGAGTGAATGCGAATACATGCGTAACTGGTTATCCTCTACGTTCAGAAATCGCTGGAATCCGCACACCACTCCTGGTGCAGTGGTGCAGCGGTTAGGCGACGCGCCATTGCCCTGCAGGATGGCAGCTGCTGCCACCGGTGTCACTTGTGTGACGCAGGTTGCTTTTCTCGAGCAACCTCTCCTGACCAGTCATTAATTGAACTGCCACCTGCCACGGTCCAAAGGAAATGGCGCAGTATCTGTCTCATATATCGTTGGACACCTGAAGGGAGGGGATAAAGGAGGGAGTGAAGGAAGAAAGGAAGAAAGAGGTGCCGTAGTGGAGGGCTCCGGAATAATTTCGACCACTTGGGGATCTTTAACTGTATTGACATCGCACAGCACAAGGGCGCCTTAGCGTTTCGCCTCCATCGACACGCAGCCGCCGCGGTCGGGTTCGGACCCGGGTACTCCGGATCAGTTGCCGAGCGCCCTAACCACTGAGCCACCGCGGCGGGTATACCGTGGACTCCTGGATCGGTAGGGGACCACCCTGGAAGATTCTTTTTTCGTCTAATAAAGTTGTTTCCATCCATCCACTGACATCGCATAAAATTGTTTTTGATGAATATAAATGACGCCGTAACTCTCTCACATACCTCGGCGGACACCTGAACCGCGCCGTAAGGGAAGGGATGAAGGAGGGAGTGAAAGAAGAAAGGAAGAGAGAGGTGCCGTAGTGGAGGGCTCCGGAATAATTTCGACCACCTTGGGATCTTTAGCGTGCACTGACATCGCACAGCACACGGGCGCCTTAGCGTTCCGCCTCCATCGAAACGTAGCCGCCGCGGTCGGGTTCGAACCCGGGTACTCCGGCTGAGTAGCCGAGCGCCCTAACCACTGAGCCGCCGCGGCGGGTGCACAAGCAAAAACCGTGCTTTCGCGCATTAAAAACTGCTAAACCGCAGAGCAGCGAAGACGTCAATGAAATTTTTCGGCAGCGAAATAGAACAGTCGAACCGGGCACCTCGCATCCAGCACTGGATTCCAAAACCGCCCTCAAAGAAAACGTTCGCGTGCCCGACAGCTGTAGATGTAAGCGCGAAACCCGCTCGCCATGCACCCTCACCTTGGATTCGCGTCGACGGGTATGCAAGCATGGCGCGCGTTCTATGCAAAGTGGCGGCGACGCGGTTTCGGCACGTGCACGCATGCTTGCCGCGGCAAAAACGAGCCCGCCCCGTACATATGAGAGCATACACACACCAAGCGCTGCTTTGGTATGCGAATTCTCCGAGTGCGCAATCCCAAGGCCCGTCTCCGTTCTCGCCTGCATGCATTCTCACTTTTTCGCCTTCCGACTCTTAACTCACGCACCAGCGCCTGCACGCGTTTCCGCCTTCGCTTTCTCGCCACGAGCTGCTGCTACGCGTCGTCGTCTTCGGGCCAGTTGGTTCACACTTCCGAATCGAAAACATCCGACTGGGACAAACAGTCCCGGGGAAAAGACCCATGGATATTTATCATTCACCCTTGTTTTATTTATTTTTTTCAAGTGATGGCTGTATGAACAAGTTTCTTCGACGTAAACGCTATGGTCGTCGGCGGTGTATACTATGCACGTCGTGGGCAGAGCTCTTTGAACCCGACAGTCGCGGAGGTATACATCAGACCGCAGCGCCGCTTGTGAGCTGTGCAGCCAGGTATAGGTGGCGCCCCCCCCCCCCCCACTTTTTTTTATTCTTCCACTATGTTCGTGTGTGAGTAACGCCGAGCGGTTCCTCTGAATACTTCGGGTGACTTGCAAGTCTGCAAACCACTATAGTCGGGTACAACTTAACGCAGCGGCCTTTTCCCCGTCAAAGGATCCCCTTCCACCCCATGGCGTCGGCCGATTCTCATGACCTTGCTAGTGTGACAAACAGGGAGTGGTAGATAAAAAGGGAAAATCCATTCCTTCTCTCTATGGTCGGGGATAGAACTCTCTCTCTCCATTGTGGAGCCGCTCTCTGCATTGTCGCGCTAGCAGGGTCATGAGATCCAGCCGATGACGCCATTGGCTGGAAGGGGGTCCTTCGACGGGGAAATACCGCTGCGCTCTTGAGTTGTATCCGACTATACAAGAAGTTATACAGTAACTCTATACAAACCACTAAGGTGGCTCGATCAACGTCTGCAGACGCTGAAGAACACAAGGGAGACAAGAGAAACACTCGTATCCGTGTGGTTCGTTGTCAGTTCAGAGGTCGTGGGTTCGGATCCCAGCGGCAGCCTGTGGTTGTTTTTCTCCTGCTTTCTAATCAATTATCTATAAGCGGTTAACTATTTTACACTATAAATCTCTCATTGATCAACACCCCAAGTTCAAAAAAAAAATCCCCTAGGCTCACAGTTTCGGTGACTGTCCCCTTCCTTCATGTACGTCATAACGAGCACCTCTTTTCCGTTCTCTTGTGTGCTCAATTTATCAATTTCTGTATATATGTTGTTGTCTTTAACTTCAAAGCAAGTAAAACACACCGTAAAAATATCGCAACGATGCACCGCGCGCTGTAGTGCCGAAAATTTTATTCCAATGAAACGAGCTCAGTTACGGCAGAGCACGTATTTTCTCTTTTCTCATCCGTTGCGTAAAGGTTTTCTGATCCGCAGTTCCCGGGTTCGAACCCGACCGCGGCGGCTGCGTTTTTATGGAGGAAAAACGCTAAGGCGCCCGCGTGCTGCGCGATGTCAGTGCACGTTAAAGATCCCCAGGTGGTCGAAATTATTCCGGAGCCCTCCACTACGGCACCTCTTTCTTCCTTTCCTCTTTCACTCCCTCCTTTATCCCTTCCTTTACGGCGCGGTTCAGGTGTCCAACGATATATGAGACAGATACTGCGCCATTTCCTTTCCCCCAAAACCAATTATTGTTATTATTATTATTGAGTAAAGGTCACCAAAAGATCTCCCGAACTGATCACTGTCGCGAGCTTTATACGCCGTCAGCTCTGGCCGAGATACCAGCTGTACTCTTGGTCACTGACCCCGTGCGGTTCAGAAACCTTCCCTCGGGGAAAAAAAATAGCGACAGTCGCGCGCGAGCGGTAAATTGCTCTCTCCTTGCGATACGCGCTGCATTACGGCGACGTCCAGTAGGCGGCGCAGCTGCAATAAACTTTCTCCGCGGGCGCGTTTTATGCACAGACACATCAACATAAAACGCGCTGCTCTCAAGGCGGTAACCCCCTCCCGAGAGCTGCCCCCTCCCCCGGGGTATATACACGTCCGAGCGTTATTACATAATTCCGGCCAGCTTTCGCAATTCGCAGGCGGTCCGGACCGCATGGCGCGCGCAGCGCGCTAAAATTGCGCGCCACCAAATCTGCCGCCGTCGCCTCCGTGTCGGTGGCGAGGCGACCTGCGATGCTTATGCAATTTTGATTTGTCACTTTTTCCAGCTATTTTCTTCTCCATCTCGTTTCCCTCACTTCTCTCTCTCTCTTAACTATATTATTAGCAGTAACGAGCGCACCCTTTACTGCTCACCTAGAAAAGGAAGTTTAGCGCCTCGAATAGCATTTCTTGGACCACGGTTGACGCCAAGAAGGAAGTATACTGCAAAGAGTACCGATGTGAAGAAAGACAAAAAAGTCACGCCTTCCATGCTGCTACGCCAAAACTTATTCAGTCTCCAAGGTCACAGTAATAACAACTTATACAATATTTGTATAACGAAAGGTAAAAAAAGCGCTGTTAAATTTAGCGCTGTTTTTACCTTTTTGCCAGACAGTGCTCCACCAACTAGCCCAGCAAGATGTACTGTTATACAATATTTTCCTTTCTATATTCTTTACTTTTAAATGCCCCCTCCCCTCTACAGCTGTACTGCCCGTCAGGGCGATATGCAAGAATTGGAGTAAATAAATAAATGATTCCATCCACCGCCCCTTATTTTAATAGGCCCACCTGGCAATGCTCACCGCGCGCGTGTTATCGCCTATTATTTTCACTTTTGAGAATCGTGTCCTGCTGATAAGCCTTCCCATGCCTACCGATTCTAGACCTATCCTCCTGTGTGTGCATGCGCTGCTGCACGCCTGGCGAACAGCGACAATAGTTCCTTCAAACCTTTTTCGGTATTACACCGGCTACAGTACAGTACACCTGTTCAAGTGTTTAGGTCTTGCGGTTGCCGTGTTCGCGCGTCTCCTGCGTTACAACGGCTGCGCAAAATGAAAAAAAAAAAAAGATGAAAATTGCTTGTTAGTGAAAGGAAATGGCGCAGTAGCTGTCTCAGATCTCGACGGACACCTGAACCGCGCCACAAGGGAAGGGATAAAGGAGAGAGTGAGAGAAGAAAGAGGCGCCGTAGTGGAGGTCTCCAGCACTTAGCGTTTCGCCTCCATCGAAACGCGGCCGCCGCGGTCGGGTTAGAACTCGGGTACTCCGGCTCAGTAGACGAGCGCCCTAACCACTGAACCACCACCGCGGCGGGTTCGAATTAGAATAATAATAATAATAATAATAATAATAATAATTGGTTTTTGGGGAAAGGAAATGGCGCAGTATCTGTCTCGTATATCTTTGGACACCTGAACCGCGCCGTAAGGGAAGGAATAAAGGAGGGAGTGAAAGAAAGGAAGAATAGGTGCCGTAGTGGAGGGCTCCGGAATAATTTCGACCACCAGGGGATCTTTAACGTGCACTGACATCGCACAGCACACGGGCGCCTTAGCGTTTTTCCTCCATAAAAACGCAGCCGCCGCGGTCGGGTTCGAACCCGGGAACTCCGGAATTAGAAAAATGAAAGAGTTGAAAATTGTTTCTTCAGGGTGAAAAGAAATGGCGCAGTATCTGTCTCGCATATCGGCGGACACCTGAACCGCGCCGTAAGGGAAGGGATAAAGGAGGGACTGAGAGAAAAAAAAGAGGTGGCGTAGTGGAGGGCTCCAGAATAATTTTGACCACGTGGGGATATTTAACGTGCACTGACATCGCACAGCACACGGGCGCCTTATCGTTTCGCTTCCATTGAAACGCAGCCGCACGACTTACAGGCCCAACAAGCCTTATGGCGCGTTCACATTTGGACATTCGGCGGCGAGAGGGAGCGGAATCCGCGGCCGCCGAATTGCTGTCTCGTTGCTGTCTCCGGTCACCGCTCATCGCCTGTGTGTCGTCTGCTCACGGCGTACACAGATGTGGCAAGAGGTTAATCGATGCTGTCTACATACCAAAACCGTATGCACGCATGCGTACGCTAAATGCAGCTATTTTGTCGGATGTTACGCCATTTATAACATTCCCACATTTTAAACGCCTAGTGGCGCCATCTGGTCGTTAAAAGAGGAACCATTGTTGTCAACAAACCGACGCCCTTAAGCCTAAAAGGCGAAGAATCGTCACCCGAAATAAAAATTAAAGCAAATTTATCGCTCAAACGTTTTCTTATGGGCGAGATAAGAGAAATCGACAGAGCGCTAGCTCTTTTATGACCAGTAAACGCGCTAAAAAAGGCAATAACAGCGACGAATTCAGTCCGCAGCGAGGTGTCCTGCATCGAAGGGCGCCGCCATGTTTGTCGCCGCGGGTACTCGCCTCCTTATTGGCTGACGAGATTCGGCGGATTTTTTTCCGGCGGCAGAATTCGGTCCTGGACCGATCGGCCTTTCCGCTGGGTTTTGTGGCGGAATCTCTGCCGCGGCAGCGGATTCCGCTCGCTCTCGCCGCCGAATGTCCAAGTGTGAACGCGCCATTAGTCGGGCGCGCCCGGGCGGCGGCCACCAAACTAGAGACCTCCAACTAGTGCTTGTAAGGATCGGTCCCTTGTGGGCTGATCGAAACATACCTCCTGTCCCTTCCTAATAAATGTTTTCACCACCACCACCACCGCGGTCGGGTTCGAACCCGGGTACTCCGGATCAGTAGCCGAGCGCCCTAACCAGCGCGCAAAATCTCCAAGCGTCAATTTCTCACAAGTCTGTACATCCAACCACTTTGCGATAGTCACCACGCCTTTCCTTTCCCCACAACCTCCTCCTCCTCATCCCGTTCAGGCCAGCACGGTCTCTGCTCGCCTCCGCGATTCGCTCGACCTCGGAGCGAAAGCACTGAGTCTTCAGTCGGTTGCGACCGCGAGGCTGCCGAGGCTAAAGGAGGCCCGGAGACAGCCGCCAGAAGATGGAGAGGATGATCAAGAGAGGAAAGAAAGAAGGGGGGGGGGGGGGCTATATTGTACGCAAGCAGCCGCTTCGGGCCAAGCAGGGTATTTGGTGGACGTCCAGGGAGAGCGGGCACGCGCGAAGGTTGTAATTAATCCTCGGCGCGTCCAGCGCGGGAATTAAGCTCTTTAATCCGCTCCCCCGAGAGTCGGCGACGCGCACAGTTCCCCGGGCCTTTAATTTCTTAGCCGGCAAATATATATATATATATATATATATATATATATATATATATATATATATATATATATATATATATACGCGCTCCAGCTGGAGGACACTGCTTGGGGAAGGGCTATGTAGGGGAGGAGAGGTTTAGGGATCCAGGGAATGCAAGGGTACATATTAACAGCCTAGGGAAGACTTTATACGCAATGAAGGGAAGACCGGCTAAGAAGCAAGAGGCTAGGGAAGAGGGGTTTTAGGGATCGAGGAAATGAAAGGATATGCATTAACAGCCCAGGGAAGACTTTATACGCAATGAAGGAAAGACAGGCTAAGGAGAAAGGCTAGAGAAGAGGGGTTTAGTGATCGAGGAAATGAAAGGGTGTGCATTAACGGGGAGGGAAGAATTTGTACACAGTGAAGGGAAGACAGGCTAAGAAGCAAGCGGCTATAGGGAAGAGGTATGAAGTAATAAAATCTGAGAAACAGGGATATAGAAAATGTCCCAGTCGAGGCCAGAGCCGCTGGTCAGCTTGGTCCGATAGGGACTCACTATAACGCTGTAACCCCTTGCCTGCCTATTGGTTGTGTAGGCACGCGAACATATGTATAGGTAACTTCAATACGAGAGGGAGTAATTACTCATTGGCATACACCCAATCGCAGCCATACCGCTACAAAGAAAAGCTAATAGCAAATATTCTCCACCCAGGGGGATTTCCCTAAGCATTTGACCAATATGAGAGGGAACAGTCAGCTTGCACGAAGGAAGGAATTCTGTTATGTTTACTGAAGTTGAAGACGTCTTCATGGGCGTTATCAGTCCAGAGGGAAAGTATTTAAAACAAAGGCAAAAGGGTGTTTTCCATCATATTTATGGAGTAATATCTGGTTGAATGGGTGAGTGTTCCCTTTCACACGGAACTAGCTGTACAAGCACGGCAGTACACGACCACGACCAGTGTAAAAGAGGAAAGAGTTGGAACACAAGAACGAAATTCGCTTTTAGTTTTTGGAAAAACTTGAAAAAGCGCTATGGTGATAGTACGTCCAGTGGTAAGCTACTTAGACCAAAACAAAAAGTCTACTCTTCATTCATACTAGACGATCCTCGACGGTACTGTATGCTAATGAAGGGTTACCCTCACTTAATTGCTTGAACCTGCACACCTTGGGAATTTCAAGGGCGCCGATCGATGCTCTTTGCTGCGAGCGGTGGACCCTGTCGGTAATTTAATGCGGAGACTGACATCCCGCCGAATACCACGAAGTTGCGTGCTCGGGGATTGTGGGACTTCGAGCGGAGGAATATTTGCATGCGCTAAACTTGTCGTCCCTTCGGAGTCCATAATCCTTCGTGTTGCGTACCTATGGATCAAGGGACTTCCAAAATAGATGAAGTTTCGCCCGTAGGCTTAAGTGGGAGGGAGAGGGAAAGGGGTCTCTGCATAGCAACGAATATATATTTGTTCATCAAACGCGAGCCAAAATTGCACCGCTGGGTTTCGCCTTACAAAGTCATGTAAATGCGCAATTTTTTAAAATGTCTTTTTGGGGAAAGGAAATGGCGCAGTATCTGTCTCATATATCGTTGGACACCTGAACCGCGCCGTAAGGGAAGGGATGAAGGAGGGAGTGAAAGAAGAAAGAAATAGGTGCCGTAGTGGAGGGCTCCGGCATAATTTCGACCACCTGGGGATCTTTAACGCGCACTGACATCGCACAGCACACGGGCGCCTTAGCGTTTTTCCTCCATAAAAACGCTGCCGCCGCGGTCGGGTTCGAACCCGGGTACTCCGGATCAGTAGTGGAGCGCCCTAACCACTGAGCCACCGCGGCGGGGTTGAACCGCGCCGTAAGGGAAGAGATAAAGGAGGGACTAAAAGAAGACAGGAAGAAAGAGGTGCCGTAGTGGAGGGCTCCGGAATAATTTCTACCATCTGGGGACCTTTAACGTGCACTGACATCGCAGAGCACACGGGCGCCTTAGCGTTTTTCCTCCATAAAAACGCAGCCGCCGCGGTCGGGTTCGAACCCGGGAACTCCGGATCAGTAGTGGAGCGCCCTAACCACTGAGCCACCGCGGCGGGTAAATGCGCAATCCAAAACTTTATATCGGTCGAATATCAGAACCCCGACGTCGTAATCATCAGTTGGACGCTTGTAAGCCCTGGGACCACGGTGACCATTCGGTTTCTAACGGCAGGAGATAAACAGAATCGTATGTCAAAACTCTGCGCGAAAGTTCCTTACGAAACCTGGCTGTATATCTGCGACCGCGTTTTCGGTTGTCAGACACCAGCGAAATGCATGGCTTAATAACAGTGAACAAATCTCTGCTCTCCTACAAAGACAACCGCGGCAACTCTACCCAGGAAATTCTTAATTTCACCTCACCTGAATTCCTGCTTACCTGTGTTGCGTTTATTTTACTTTGACATACATTTCCACAACAGGCCACCCGTTCATTAGCATCAGCCTAATTACGCCTACTGCTGGACAAAGCCCTCTCATTCATTCATTCATTCATTCATTCATTCATTCATTCATTCATTCATTCATTCATTCATTCATTCCGTATGATTTAGCGGTTGTAAACGGGCCCAGTTCTGTTTTTTTCCAGCAAACATTTTTTACAGTCATACATAGCTTGCAGCGTCTTCTATACACCAATATTTCGTGATATTCTTTTCCAACGTACACTTATAAAAACTGGCGCAGCTTGCCTAACTTCTATAGTGGGATACAACTCAAGAACGCAGCGGCAGATGCCTCTCAAGGAATGCCCTCTAGCCAATGGCGTGGACGGATTTTTATGACATCGCGGATAACCCTGTCGTTGTTAATCCCCTTTCATCTGCCACGCCCTGCGATCTCGCACTAGCAGCTAAAGGGAATTAACCATTACGTCATTAGCATCGGTCGAGGCCATTGGTTGGAGGGCCTCCTTTGCGAGGAATTTGTCGCTTCGTTCTTGAGTTGTATCCGACTATACTTTTGATGCCATACCACATCATGCGATGCCACTGCGCATCACGCCACGGCATGGCACTCTTCCCACCCCATATGACATGTCGTATGTCGAATGCAACCTATACCCATATACCCAATCGCATGGCATTCTAGAGAGTGCCACACAACGCCGTTATTTCGCACACACAGATTACGTTTCTGTACAAGTACGGCCAACGCGAAAGGGGAGATTTAAATTCTTTTCAAGAACCATTTTTTATTTTACTTCTGCATCCTTATCGCGGTGACCAGTGGTCAAGGCATTTGGCTGCTGATCCGAAGGTCGCGGGTACGAATCCCGGCTAGCGATGACTCTGTGCTCAAGGCATTCGGCTGCTGATCCCAAGGTCACAGCTATGAACCCCAGCCAAGGCGGCCGTATTTCGACGGCCACGCACGTAAGAGAAAAGCCCGGTGGTCAAAATGAATCCGGAGCCTTTCATTACGGCGTCTCTCGAAGTCAATTTGTAGCTTTGGGGGGTTAAAACCCACGTGCCAAACAATTTCTGATTCCATAATTAAAATACATTAAGCGTATCAAGCGTCCGTATACGAAAGCAGCTTGCAACAAAAACGAAAAGTACGTTTCTCACCCATATATCGGAATACAATCGTTCACTGCACTGTATAACGTGCCTCCTTTCCTACAGATTCGAACAAGTAGTGAGGTATAAGGAATACGGGCACCTGCAGACACAGCGATCGTACCACAAGATCGTTAGGGCACTAATTGCATACTGCAGTCACCCTCGCGCACGCAAACGCGAGTCTCCGCTCCGGGATGCAAAAAACCTGCGGGCGGAAAATCCCAGGGGTGCGCGCCTCTCGTCTGTCGAAGCTCGAGCGCGAATAAAGACGCGGCGAGCGGGACCCCCGCGCTATGTGCTGGCGCCCGAGAGAAATCAATAAGTATGCAAAAAAGGGACAGCCTTCTTTCCTTCCACTTCCCTTTTTTTTGCCAACCGGATGGCGTCTCGGTTCTCGACCCTCAGAGAGCAACGTGGCTTCTATTCCCTTACCTGCGCGGGTATTTCTCTGCGCGCTCGTGGTGCTGCGTGCCCGAGGTTGGAAGAAAGCTCGCTTTGACGAAAACAGCGAAGTGATCAAGGCCGCAGACACGGAGAGTTCCTAGGAAGCTGTTTGTCCATCGATACCACTTTTCTATCCTTCTGACCATGCCTGTACGTCTACAGATGTCAGTCCGTGCCTGTCAATCTGCAGACGTCAGTCCGTGCCTGTCAATCTGCAGACGTCAGTCCGTGCCCGTCAATCTACAGACGTCAGTCCGTGCCTGTCAATCTACAGACGTCAGTCCGTGCCTGTCAATCTGCAGACGTCAGTCCGTGCCTGTCAATCTGCAGACGTCAGTCCGTGCCTGTCAATCTGCAGACGTCAGTCCGTGCCTGTCAATCTGCGGACGTCATTCCGTGCCTGTCAATCTGCAGACGTCATTCCGTGCCTGTCAATCTGCGGACGTCATTCCGTGCCTGTCAATCTGCAGACGTCACTCCGTGCCTGTCAATCTGCGGACGTCAGTCCGTACCTGTCAATCTGCGGACGTCATTCCGTGCCTGTCAATCTGCAGACGTCATTCCGTGCCTGTCAATCTACAGACGTCAGTCCGTGCCTGTCAATCTGCAGACGTCAGTCCGTGCCTGTCAATCTGCAGATGTCAGTCCGTGCCTGTCAATCTGCGGACGTCATTCCGTGCCTGTCAATCTGCAGACGTCACTCCGTGCCTGTCAATCTGCGGACGTCAGTCCGTACCTGTCAATCTGCGGACGTCATTCCGTGCCTGTCAATCTGCAGACGTCATTCCGTGCCTGTCAATCTACAGACGTCAGTCCGTGCCTGTCAATCTGCAGACGTCAGTCCGTGCCTGTCAATCTGCAGATGTCAGTCCGTGCCTGTCAATCTGCAGACGTCAGTTCGTGCCTGTTAATCTACGGACGTCAGTCCGTGCCTGTCAATCTACAGACGTCAGTCCGTGTCTGTCCATCTCCATAGGTGTTTCCTAACCTCGTCAATGTGTGTGTTTGAGGTAGACCTCTTGATGTAGACCTCAAGATTTACCAACTAAACCCCTCTTCTTAAAACATGAAATCATTAAACCTAGTCAGATATATTTTTACAAGCTTGCACAATTCATTAAAAGAAATAAGGTCTATGATAAAGTCGGGCCTAAGACATCAAGTCGATAGTGCTTACGAAAAGAAACACTTAGAACACCACGCATACGTACAAACTATGGCACGCAACACTTAAACTACCAAGTCCCCCTATTTTTAAATAACCCAGGAAACAGGGTTGATTTCAGGACACGTATTTCAAATAAGTCATTAAGAACATTCCTGCTGGAGAGTGAAGTAATAAATACTTAAATTTTTAATTTCTTCTTATGTTGCTTTGTTAAAATACAATAATTTAATTTTCTGTATAAGCATGTGCTACGTATATTTGATGTATTTTATATGCTTGTTATTGTTTTTACAGTTTTATTTCCTGTTCATTTTCAACGTTTGCTGTCTGTACAAGATGTATTGTATATGGTTGCAAGTTTGTTTGAAATTGCACCTTGTCTACCGTTACTGCTCGAGAGGGCGGGAGCCCTTGTAACACTACGCCTTTAGCTCCTGCTTTATTGCGCGTTTGTTACCCGTCTAACAAAGCAATGAATGAACTTCAAACTTTATATATTTATTGCTGTATTTCCGAACTATAGCCAGCATATTTTATATGTTTGAAAGCTAAATTTCGCGTGGAGTGGACTGTCTATAGGAGCGGGCAGTGGATGATTTAAAGATCGTTTGTCACAGCCGAAGAAGCCTAGCGTGCCTGTGTAAGTGAAAAAAAAGGCGGGAAGAGGGGGGAGGGGGGGGGGGGGGGGGGGGCAACCGACTGCCGCTGCGACATTTTGCCGCGGCTTTCCTGAAACATCAGCAGACGATCTTATTGTCCGCTTAAATTCGTCCCCGCGGACTAGCAACCCGGTGCGGACTATAGTCACGAAATACGGTCATTTATTTGCAACATATTGTGCCTACTGAGACTAAGCAGGTGGTCAAAGATACACTGACGATGCATCCGCGCCTGTGCAGGGAACTGTGTAGAACATAGAAGGTGCGTTGGGCTAGAGTTGCACCACAAGCCAAAACGACGTTTCGCAATCAATATACACAACTTACCCGAGAAACATGAAAATGGTACACTGCAAAGAGGGGCTCTTTCGTGTTTGTTCTCTCCCGACAGTCATGCGTGGCACATACAGTAAAAGGGCAGGGCAACAAGTTTTAATGGAACAGCATACCGCAAAGACCCGCCCTATAAGGTGCGCATGGATATGGTGACGGCGAAGGCGGCGGGAAAATATCACCCGCGTAAAAGTGCTAACGACTGGTAAAATAGTGCAGCTCATTCGCTGCCGTTCGAAGCAGCTAAAAGCTAAGTGCTTTCCTGTCCTCCAGAGTGCTAGCGTTTCTGCGTCTAGTTGAAACTCGTTAGAGATCTGCATGGCCCGAGGACATTAAATTGGTACGCAAGAAAAAAAAAATCCCTGCATTAAACGCCGGCTCTTACAGCATCTTCTATATATACATTCGCGTTCCATGCGGTACTGCCGCCTCACACGCAAAGGCAAATGCCGCAGAGTTGTAGATATAAAAAAAAACAGCTCGCCAATAAGAACAGCACAGTTTTTCTCAGAGCTCGGTACGCCATAGTCCTACACATACAACAGAAAATAGCTGCTCGGAGAGTGATGCACTCCTGTAGGATAACGCGACCGACTAAATTCTGGGTAAATCCGCCGCGACGGCTCAATGGTTATGGTGCTCGGCTGCCGGCCCGAAAGACGCGGGTTCGATCCTGACCGCGGCGGTCGCATTTCGATGTAGGAGAAATGCTACAGGTCCGTGTGCTGTGCGATGTCAGTGCACGTTAAAGAACCCAAGATGGTCGAAATTATCCAGATGCCTTCACTGCGGCGTCTCTCATAGCCTGAGCAGCTTTGGAACGTTAAACCCCACAAGTCAAGCCACCAGCAAAACCTAAATTCTAGGCGACTTTCCCAGAGACCGTAATTTTCCGCACAGATTACTCAACCCTTAACGACCAGGGTATCACGCATGACGCTGACTGAAAATTGAGCCAGTTTCTTTATGTCAGCAAAATAATAACGAATCCCCATAGTACTACACTTGCAAGCCGTATTTCCCGACATATTTCGCAAAGCCCAGCCACAGCGTCAGCTGCCCATGAAGAAGCCGGCTTAAAGATCACTTATTATAAAAGCTACCGCTCTTTCTTACTCTGATGGAGGCGAAATCGGAAGCGCTGATGCGATGAGATATCGAGAGCATTAAAGAAGCCCGAACGTTCGGAATTAGCCCGCAGCAGACCGCTACGGCGTAGCCCACTGTACTGGTTTGTACATAAAAACCAGTCATATGCCCCCCCCCCCCCCCCCAACAATCTCTCTTCTATTTCCCCCTTCCTCTCACTGACTATCCTTTCATTGCGCTGGTTGCAGCTCAGGTGCTTCAATTTACGACGGCAGCTGCCGCGGCAAGCAAAAATTTTTCTTCCGTTTGTATTGTTTTTTTAATCAAGCCTGAAACAGTAATAGCAATGATCCCACCCACACGCCTTCCCACTCTAAGCATAATCCACACATTCTTTCCACAATCGTTCCCACTCACCGACTCCTCTCAAGTCACCCCAGTCCCCTGAAGTCACCCCTGTCCCCTGAAGTCACCCCACCCCACTCATGTCACCCCAGCCCACTCGTGTCACCCCACCCCACTCGTGTCACGCCAGTCCCAATAAGTCACCCCAGTCCCCAAGTCACCGCTGTTCCAAAGTCACCCCTGTCCCCAAGTCACCCCTGTCCCCAAGTCACCCCTGTTCCAAAGTCACCCCACTCTCTCAAGTCACCCCAGTCCCCAAGTCATCCCACTCTCTCAAGTCGCCCCACTCCCTTAACTCACCCCACTCCCTCAATTAACCCCACTCCTCTCAAGTCATTCCACTGCCTCAAGTCAAGTCACTCCCTCAAGTCAAGTCACTCCACCCCATTCACCCAATCAAAAATACGAGCCTCGGAGCAAGGCGAAAAGACTAATAAGTCCTCTTCGCTGTCCAAGCCGCTAATTTCAGTCGCAGCATCGATTTTGCGGAAGCCTGATTAACAAAACTGCAAACTTCTCTGAGCGGCACGAATTCCTTAAGCTGCGCTGTGGCTCCGCGCTGTTACGCAACTCTGAACTGGCGCTCACGCTGGAGACGAGGACTTTGAAACTTGACGCGACGAAGCCAATTAGCCTTCGCTGCTATTCGCAGCTGCTGTGGCACACTTCGTAGCGGATGTTGCAACGCAACCTCTGCAACGAAATTAGAAACGACACTCTCGGCGTTCAAGTGTACGGTCCTTCCAGCATAAATAACAGCGCAAAGTTTTCATTCAACATGTTATTATTCGCTGTCGAAGCTCATTCACGCTCAGACCAATATTCCACATATGTCCCGGAGTCATTCAAACGCGTTCTTCGGACTCAAAGTTAAGGCCAACGGAAGATAATAGCTCCTTCTGCAATTGTTTTACTCAGTTTCCCGTCTATAAGGGCGAGGCTTCTTTAATTAGACGCGTTTGTCGTGACGCCGAGACAGAGTCGTTGAGATGAACAGCAGAATATTGGAACTGAGTTGTTTCAAGTTGCAGCTTCGCCAGGGGCGGATTTAGGGGTTGCTCTTGGAGGTTATTGCATGGAAATAGTGCCGAAAAGAAAAATCCAAGCATGCTTACGTACGCCACAAAACACCAGGCCACCATACCCCGGCACGATCTAGCACTCCGCATACGCCGCAGCCTAACACGCCCCTTGTTAAAATACAATCTCGCGCTCTGCACTGGCCATGTTTTTTTTTTGTCGTACACTAGTACTGTTATGGAACTAATGTCCGCGCTGTGAGCTATGTGGCGGTATAGTGACGGAGAGGTGTGCGCTGCATGCGTTGGCGTGGACAACGTTGAGGCAGAAACAAGGCACCACAACAATACGCGCTGGCGTTGACAACTTTGCCGAAGAAACGCGACACTGGAGCATAGGCCGCCGGCGTACATTGGGTGAATTGGCACTGACGATGAAAAAGTTGAAGACGCGCATAGTGACTGGCTCCTTCTTCAGTGGAAACCTCAATCGCACTTTCAGGTCTGTGGCGGTGGTGTCCACCGGCGAAAAAAAATGTGATTTCGCGCGAGGCGCCCGTGTGCTGTGCGATGTCAGTGCACGTTAAAGATCCCCAGGTGGTCGAAATTATACCGGAGCCCTCCACTACGGCACCTCTTCTTCCCTTCTTTCACTCCCTCCTTTATCCCTCCTTACGGCGCGGTTCAGGTGTCCAACGATATACGAGACAGATACTGCACCACTTCCTTTCCCCCCAAAACCAATTTTATTATTATTCGTGCTTAGCAATGCTAAGCCGCCAACAGTTTTTTCTTTGACTTTTTTTTACCCAAAAATGGGCTGTAGCACGGTTTTCCGATGCAAAATTTCTCGCGCTTCGGGGTAGGGACCTCCTTGAGTTACGCGACATTTCCGGCAGTCGGTGCTCACAAAATAAAAGAGACAAGGCACTTTGAATGCAACGGTGCTGCTTCTGAAAGGTCACTCTGATTCAAGCCGAGCCATCACCTCTTTCACGTTCCCTGCATTCAGGCAATAAGAGAAAAGACAGTGGACATCCTGGAGCAATACCGTTATATGCCAAAACAAATGAGTAAGGAAGACAGACATCAGGAGGGGCACCGAAGCGCGCTTGGAGGAATATCTATTTTAAGAACGGGCATTGATGCGCTTCTGTTAAAACGAAGCTGAACGGTATTCCAAAGCGTAAACGAGCAACCGTGAAGGGACACTATTCGGATCCCGGGGGCTACGCTACACGGTAATTCACTCTAGCGGGGATCTCGGAGTCATTCTCGGTATGCCCGTCACGAGTTCGAATCGAGTGGCGGGAAAAATTTTAAAGCTTTTTTCAGCAGTAAGTGCGTCGTCTATTGTCGCACAAATACCGACTCTGGTTAAAAATAAAAAAAATAATGGATGGAGCTGTCCTCAGAGTCCGTTTAATGGGGACAGATGCAACGAATGAATCCAACTTTGTGCGGCTGTCTATACGGCCATTTCTTCAGGAAATTTTTTGTCGACTTTGTCTAGGTTTTCTGATAATAGACGGAAGAAGTACTTTTAATCTAATTAGTTCTGTTTTCTATTCGTACAGAATCGTTTCAATTAAACTACAAAAAAAGGGAGAAACCGCCAAGGCACGCCGGCCCTTCAAGTCGCTGCGGTGTACGCAAGTCCATATATCCCTCACGCATCCATGATGACCATACACACATGACGTCAGTGATGACGTCCGCTTGGGGAAATATAGGAACGACTGAAATGAAACTCTGTTTACCAAGTCGTCCACGAAGCAGCAGAGTTATTTAGCTTACCAGCTTGTCGAAGCCAGGTGACTTCAAGAAATAAAGGAGAGAATATTGCTTCAAAATTACTTCCTCTTTGCGGTGCCATCTTAGAGCGGCGCGTTAAGAAAGACCCCAGTCACGCGCAGCATCACCTACCGGCTGCGGTCGACCCCACATTAGCGCGGTTACATAAGACAGGTCGGCCTTCGCTCCCACAATGGGCCCGAAGCGCTTCAATGTCGTAAGTGATGCCAAGCGCGCAGTGTAGATTGAGAAAGTGCATTCACAGAGGCGCGCAGTGAGTCATAATCACCGGTGGCCCAAACGAGACCGAGGGAGAGGTGTCGACGAGCTCTTTTTTCCTTTGAAGAGGCAGTTGTCCGGCGCACTAGGATAATTATGCTCGTCATTACAGTACTTTGGCGGGAACGTTTCTCCGTGCCGTGAATGGTAGAGCCGAGGACGACAGCCTCCAGGAGGCGCAAGCTGCATACCGGAGACGATGGTTTTTACGAAACTGACTGGGTCTCCCCTTGACCGCGTTCCGGACACCCCAAAAACCAATTGTTATTATTATTATTACCCGCGAGATTGTCGGGGTAATAATAATAATAATTGGTTTTTTTGGGGAAAGGAAATGGCGCAGTATCTGTCTCATATATCGTTGGACACCTGAACCGCGCCGTAAGGGAAGGGTAAAGGAGGGAGTGAAAGAAGAAAGGAAGAGAGAGGTGCCGTAGTGGAGGGCTCCGGAATAATTTCGACCACCTGGGGATCTTTAACGTGCACTGACATCGCACAGCACACGGGCGCCTTAGCGTATGGAGGAAAAACGCTAAGGCGCCCGTGTGCTGTGCGATGTCAGTGCACGTTACTGGTCCACAGGTGGTCGAAATTATTCCGGAGCCCTCCACTACGGCACCTATTTCTTCTTTCACCCCCTCCTTTATCCCTTCCCTTACGGCGCGGTTCAGGTGTTCGCCGATATATGAGACAGATATTGCGCCATTTTCATTCCCCCAAACTTATTATTATTGTTATTATTTTTTTTTCAATTCGAACGCAGTAAATAATCTCTGTAGTAATTTTTTATCGCTTCGGTTTCGAATTTTTCCTTCTGCTTTCTCCTATTTTCGCCTTCAAGCTTCACATTCGGGTCCGATTCGGAACGCATCCACTGGAAACATTCCCCGAGGCCTGTCTTACATGTATAACGTTCCCCCTGAAACAGGCGCACACTTATGACGTCACATGTGCGCGCATCCTTTATCGGCGCCTCACGGGGAGGAATGCGGCAGTGTGTCTCACAAGGCCCATTTCGGCAGATGGCACGCGCCAGCAAGTGGAACGACAAAGCCAAACACGGCGATGACAGCTGGAGAGCACGGGGGGGGAGAGAGAGATCGTCAAGGCCCTCTCATTGTCCACCTCCCGCGTCTTATCTCGAGATGCCAAACATACCCACACACACCCAAGAGCGATCCCCTCCCCTGCTCCCCCCAACTCACGAACCAACCCGGTCGTATACTCTCGCGTGTGTCGACAGCTCCATTCGAAGCCGCCAACGTTGTGCAAGTGCTGCACGGACACGGAGGCAACGCCGCGAGCCACGCGAACGGCGCTCAACCAAGGCCGGAACACTTCATCCGTGCAACGCGCGGAGCACAATCCCCCCCCCCCCCCCCCCCTTCCTTCAACGCGCGCAGACACACACACCCTCGGAGACGTTTTTCCGCGTCAGCTGCTTCGAGATAGCGATGCGGGAGGCGTCTCCTTAGAGCCTACTATGGCGACGGGAACGCCCTTCTTGGAGTCACGCGAGAGATGCTTATTCACCTTGCCCGCTGCCCCGCGTGCAGAGTACGTCGCGAGCGAGACGATAAGGACCCACACTACGGCTATTACGACAACGACTTCGTCCAGCAAGAAGAGGCGCGCACCTGCGAATGCGTCGAGGAGTATGCAAATTGACAGCGCACGCGGAATAGGAAAAAGGAAGGCGGCTGCGTGACGGAGCGACGAGATGCTAGAGCGATCGCGCGATCTGCCTGGAGAGATGAGTCACGTGTCGGCGCCCCGCCGCCTCGCGTTAGAATGCCGCGAAGGAATGTGGTGAGGAAGGAAAATGGAAATGGAGACTGTATGCGGACCATGTCTTTGATGGGCGGGATCAAAGCCAAACGAGCGTGCCGCTGTTTCTAGAAAACAGTAACGTTTTCTCGACGCAGCGGGGATTTGACGGGTGGAATTAATTTCCTGGAGTCCGGTGCTTAATGACGTTTATCGTAATCTCCGAACGCGGAAGTAAGTTCTGTTTTTATGCTTCGATTTGATTGAAGTCGCCGCTACCGCGAAGCACGAGAGCTACCAAGGCGTGTTGTGAAATAGGGAATGCCATGCATGTACAGCCACGGAGACATGGCTCCGTATGGTGCGCCAGAATTGTGGGGAAATCCTCCAGCCTATAAGACGTATCTCTAAACATCGCCAAGCGTATGAATAAAGCGAGGAAATGAGCTAGACTAACACTAACGGACTAAGTATACCGCTCTAATGGTCCCTGCGGTGGCCTAGTGGTCTGAGCATCCGCCTCGCGTGCGAGAGGTGCAGGGTTCGATCCCCAGTGCCGCCGGATGCCCACCGGTGATACTATGGGTACAAGCTTCCCGTGGCCTGGTGCTTGGCTTATTTCGGGTGAAATGCATGGGAAATGGGCCTTTTACCCCACCAAGAGTAGATGGAAATACCTTGTGCCATGGCGCTCTTTGGTGACAGATGCCCTTGCGCCTTAAAAGTCCATCTTCATCATCACTAACTAGACATACGTAGCCACCTATCGATCGCTCAGAAATTAAAAGCAACAAACACTTACGGTGCTGTATTTTCCATCCCCCACATGGCCTGGCGCTTTCTGAACCATCAAATAAGCGTTTCGCTAGACACAATACTTTTTTCACAAAGGCCTACGCTTACTCCATCTCTTCGGCCACTGCCAAGTTCATCCCTTCATAAAAACAAGTTCGTTGTAAAACGATCCAATAAAACGTTTCAATGTCCAGTAATATATACACCGTGTCTGTTAAAAAAAAAAACACATTTGGAACTTATCGAATGAAGTCTAATATCCGTTTATCAACTTAACTGAACGTTACGGCTTTAACAGACGGCTTGTCCATGACGTGATTGCCGCCATGGCGGTTATGGATCACGCACGCTTTCCTCCGAGTCCCCGTGGTGCATATGGCCATAGGTGCACCAGAAAAACGCGCTCATTTTCGTCGTGATTGACCGACATGGAGGCCACTGTTACGCTTATACAAGCCAGCTTGGACGTGACGTCACGGACGCCATAACTTTTCACGATGCATGTGGTCGCAAGGCTTTCACCGTGATTTTCAGTCGCGAAAATGGTGGCCAGGTAGTCACGCCGACGTTGTAGCGAGCATTCCACAGAGTTCCCTCAACCAGTAACAGTGCCGAAGGCACCTTGGCAACTGCACACCTATAATAGCAACTCGCGTAGCACACAAAGCCGCCTCGTTCACTATTCCATCGCTGACGAGGCATTAACACGACGCCCAATTCAGCTTCCCAGCCGCGCATGGTGGCCTCTTCATCTCGTAGGATGCAATCAGCCACCACTCGTGGACAGCAGCGTGTTGACCCAGACAATTCCGGCGAAACCGCGCCGGCTCTGATTACCACGGCGTTGTGAGCGCCGGCCTCTGCCGACGGTGATTATATGCAAGGGGAGGCGTAGCTTGTTGCTCCTTTCGTGGGCGGCCAGGCGCTAACCGGTCCTCCTCCGCCTGCTCTCGGTCAGGGTACAGAAAAACTCATTACACCCGCTATTTTTCTTCTTTATTTTATCCAGTCTCGTTCATCCACCTTCACACCTAGCAATCTCGGCCGATCGAGAGAGCTTAGCGGATGCGGCTGCCCTCTGGCGGCCACAATGCGGCGAGAAATAGCGGGCAAAGGTAAATGCCGACTCGACCAAATGCCAGTGGGAAGAGCAGGCCCAGGTCACTACCGAGCACTTCTTGCGGCTAATCATAAAGCGGAGCCGAGGAAAGCCTTTTACTTCGTGGGAAAGCTCCTCCTATTCATGGGCGAGGCACCTCAGGTGAAAGATGCATGGAGGGCTTCGGAATAAATCATCGCGGATTGCCGAGGCTCTTGAGGCTACAGGGCACCTTGCACGGGCGGCGTATGCCTTTTCCAAGTCGGGTCAAAAGCTAGACTCCTTCACTTTGCGTGGGTGTTGGTGTTACAAAAGGCAGACGCGAATTAGAGGGGAGCGACAGGAGCGCAGCTTGGTACTTAACCGTGTTTAACTGCACGACTGGACGCGATATGGTGGAATCCATAAAAAAGAAATTGGAGGAGACACTTCACCGCCTTAAGGATGTGGCGGGATAGCGTTAAATGAGTTAATGCCCATATCTTCTGAATTCGTCATTCTCAACTTCACATTCGTAAGTCCCTGGGAGTCCTCACACCACTCCTGGCGCAGTGGTGCAGCGGTTAAGGGATACGCCACTGCACTGCGATGGCGGGTTCTGCCACCGGTAGGCCTTGAGTGGCCAAAGTGGCTCTTACCGAGCGGCCTCTCACGATAAACCACTAATTTAACTGTCACCTGACAGTGTGGTCAGCTTTCTCACAATTCTGTGGGTAGGTTGTGATGACCTCACAAGGTCACGTGGCCTAGGTTGCTTCTCCGGGGGTGGCTGTCTGGTCCACCCTACACCACCTTATTTATCGCTCGCAACGAAGACAACGGCGGATTGTACGCGTAAAGGGGCCTTTAACGCTGTCGCGTTAAAAATTTCACAGGGCGGACAGGCCAGGCGGTCACAAGGCCCTCGAAATTTATCTGTCACTGCTGTTTCATCCACGACGATACGTGTGGACCAGGAAAAGTGTGAAGAGGCCAGACAAAGGCACGCAAGGCGACCATAAAGCGATAAATAAAAAAAGGAAAGGTGTGGATAGTGCCTTTTGTCACTTTCTGGTCCTTTCGTAATGTCCCACCTTAGGTGTCACAATGACTAAACTCCAAGTCGACCAACTTTCACTTTTGCTTAGACTACTGCGTGCTTGAAACTCCGAAGTTCCGCGGATCAGAACTGACGCTCCTGAGCTTTCACATAGGGAGGAGAGTGCAAGACCAATACGGTGCATATGGAATCGTTTCCATTCCATAGGGTCCGTGGGAGAGGTTGGGTAGACTTGTAAACTTCTACCATGGGTTTATCTAAGACGTCTTGCGACAGCGCTATAATTACTGCACAAGAGTCAATGAGTGCCACAATTGCCAAGTTGCGACAGACGCGTGCGCAGGTCTGTTAGTGATCTGGCCATCAAGTCACAAGCCACCTTGTTTTTTTATACCAAGCTAACAGCGCACCTGCCATTGCCCCCCCCCCCCCAAAAAAAAAAAAAGAAAAAGAAACCCTAGATACGTCACAGCGAAGTGCACTTTGCGTCGGGGAGGGCGTAGTACACGTTTCATTAGGGCGGACATGACTCAGCGATTCCGCTAGACGCTCGCCACGCCATCTATTATCGAGTGGTCGGACCTAGCTACGTCACGCCTGCGCCGTAACGACCTCAAATAGAGATCCACGTCTCTTGGGGCTCTTTTTGTTTGCCGGCCCCTCTAGACACACGTGGCCTGTTGGCTCCAACGCCTCGCTATATAGAAACAGGTGGCCCATTAACGGGCATTTTCGGCTTTTACGCATTGCTCGAGGGCGCGGGCCTCGCACATGCCAGGGCGGGGCCGGCCGGCAGGGCGCGGCAGCATCCGCTGAATCTTTCACAGTGTTAGAAAGCCAGGACCCATGAGGGGAACGGGCCCATCCATGAATGCATGTCTTGTGGCGCGAGCGGCGTAAGGGCTACGCAAGATCGTCCAGTGCTTCTGGGTAGCGCTACTGCTGGCGTAAGTGCGAAAAGTGGAGTGTGCAACGAGGACCAGATGACAGCGCAACAAAGTTCATTAATTTGGCCGCAGTTTCTCTCTTTCTCAACCATCGGGTCATGAATAGAAGCGTACCAATATCTCTCGAGAGGAAAAAAAGTATAAACAGTTGTAGTTGCCAGCAAGGGTACCGAAAAAGGTTGAACTTAAATTAAGGGCAGTTGAACCAGCTCCAGGAAAGAGAATGATAGGTTTAACCCATTAAGAGACAGTAAGAGAACAGAATGGGTCGAGGAGCAAACGATAGTCAATGGAATCCTGTTTGAAATCAAAGAAGAAATGGGAATGGGCAAGGCATGTAATGCGATGACAAGACAACGTCCCTTAAGGTAATGGAATAGATTTCAAGACAAAACAAACGTTGCAGAGGGCGAGAGACAGTCAGTCGGCTGGTCAGATCAGGAAGTTTGCGGGAGTACGGTGACCCCACAGCTGGCGCAGGACAAGGTTGCTTGAAGGGACAGGGGAGAGGCCTTTATTTTGATCAGAATGTTTTCCACACCAATCCGCGTCCTTATGCCTTGAGTTTGCTCAGCCAGTTTTGCCAGTTGCATCAAGTTCGGTTAAACTAACGTTTTAGTGAACTGAACGATGGCGCAACGGCAGCTTGGCGTTCAGTGAGCTCAAGTGCGCGCCAGGAGGCTATACACTGCAGCAGACACAGGACAGGGGGAGGTGACGGTACGGGGCGGTTTTCTGATGTCCGCCAACCCTGGCAATACCATTCTGCAATAGCCATATGTTCAGCTCTAAAATCCCATCTTTAAAAATGGCTTAAAGTCTTCCCTGTAACACCCGCTTATTTCGGCACTCTGGTATATATGGCTAAACAATGGCTCCTAGCGCTTTAGACAGTAGTGTCATCTTGGTGCGTTCACCCACTGTTCTTTGTCTCAAGAGAAAATTCCACTAGATGAACTAATAGCCTTTATGATTAAGGGGCAATTAGTCTAATAAGAAACGCAGCAAATTGAAGATCTGATCGGCTATTAGGTTTCCTGGCACGGGGAGGTAGCGTTACAGGCCCATTATGACAGAAGTCTTCAGTTGAAACATGCGTACACTAAGGTCTTTTAAGAAACACTGCGAGATAATAAGGACCTGCAAAGCATGCATGCTCTACATTCTCCGTGTACAAATGTGTAGCCTTCACTTGGCCTGTATTACCCCTCTGGACAGCGCAGCTGTATGTACTGGTGGCGGGTTGTTGATCAGCGAAGGCATCTCATGCCCAACAATTATGAAAAAAAGCATTTTTGAGCAGGAAAGAGTTTATGAACGCATTTTTTTTTTCATATATTGTAAGATTGCACTATAACAATCAATATATTCGCCGATCTCCGCTTGGCAGGCTTTCATTGTTTTGCTATAACATGCTTGCTATCGTAAAAAGCGTTCCCCATTGGTTTTCTATGGCAGTCTTCCCTGCTCCATGCGAGCGAAGGAAAAAGTTTAAAGGAAAGATTTTACTACGCATCAGAAGAATGAACCATTACTTTCAATATTTCCAAAACAGCACCTTGCTGTTTTCAAATTTTCAAAAATTTCCCAAGAACGTTGGACATGATTTCGTCCACAACTGAGCAGGTTTTCCTGTGACGTTATATTAACTAAGACTGCAAAAACTGCTGACTTCAAAAAATTAGTGCTGTCCTTGTTCAAAATTGTACATGTTGCTTCCTCTTAGACGCACAAACAGACTAATAGAGGTTCTGTGCAGCAAATACAAGAGTGGATTAGACTAATACATTTTTGTATCAGAATCTTTGGAAAGGATAACTTCAAGAAAAACTTGAGAAGAGCAACTTGAAAACCGGCACTGCTTATATGTTTCCACGGGTCTTCGACCAATATTTCCGCGTTGACTGCTATCACGTACAGAAGAAAACAATCTGAGCACTCTTTAGCCCGTCGCTCGCATGCATAAAGGCCTACGGAAGAAAGAGAGGGAGAAAAAAAGTTGAAAACTTCGCAATCGATGCAGCACTACTCAGCGCCTTTCTACTAAGCTGAAAAAAGGGAAGACGAAACGAGGTCAGAAACCAAAGCGCATATTTCTCAACAGTTGCCTTCCGAGTCCAGTCGCTTCCCAGAGGCAGCACCAATAACAAGCAGCTCAAGAACCAAGCAGCGGAGCGCACCAAAAACGCACGTTCGAGAAAAATAAATGAAAAAACGACGGAGAGAGGAACAGAAAGGAAGGGGTTTCTCAACACTGAAAGCAGTGGCGCCCTCTCCCGGCGGAGTGGGGGCCCCCCTCTCGGTTGTCGGGCGATAATCAGCGAGGCCGCGTTTAGCCCGGGCCGTATATATTTGCAGCAAGGGCCCCTCCGCCATAAAAGAAAACAGCCCCAAATGACCTGCCGCCTAACGCCGGGCGACATGGCCCGATCGTAAATACATTGATAGCGGCGGCTGTAGCAGCCCCAGCTGGAGAAGAAGAGGAGTCTTTGTTTTTGCGCAGGGCACAGATGCTTCGCCGCATGGCGGAGTCCTCCCTTTCGAGCAGGGTATGGAACGTACATAAAGAAAAAAAAAAGATCCTTGGCGCGCGCACGCGCTAGAGTGCGCTCGCAACGTGCGAGTGATCTGTCGAGGGCAACCATAACTCCTCCTCCAACTTTTTTTGTCCTCGTTCTCCGAATGGCTGGAATGCACAACCGAGGTTGACGATGACGTCAGGAGAAGCGCGGAAGCTTTCTTACGCGAAAACCCCTTTTTGGAATTTCTATTTCCCGTTGCATGCTTACGCAACAAAGCCTGCTTTTCTTAACTTGCCTCAGATTCGCTCGCTGCCTACTGGAGGAAAGTGCTAAAGGTCACAAGGTCGCTCTCTATCTTGTTGTTCTGAATCGCTCGCATGTTTTTGATAGAAGCAGAAATTTGATGAAGCACATGTCTGGGCCAGTCGGCAAATCGCGATCTATGCCAGACTCGGAGTACGGAATAGAGGAAGGCAGCCAAGGAACGCGAAGTTCTTATACGTCTTGTTCATCTGATTCGCGCGCTTTTCCATTCGTCCACCTTTACGCTTATGCAACAAATGTAGTTACGGAAAGGCTCTGCAACGTTGTCGAATTAGCAGCCATGCTTCGGGACACACGACAGCTAGGTTCAAAAGAAAGACGTTAATGCATTTATGTGCATCAAGTATTCCAGAATGGGACTCTAAGGGATTGACAAGGCGCTCTTGGCTCGTCGTTGTCACCTGAGAGATCGTGTACCAAGACTGTGAGCGGAAACGCCTGGTTGTGCGCAGTAATCAAATGAAGACTGTTGCGTCTGGTAAGACGAAATTCTTACGCACTGGAACTGAAAAGAAAAAGAAAAGGAAGAAAACAATGGCACAGGGAGTTCGTTGCATGTTGTGTCCACTTCTTGTACTCAGTTTACGTCGTCCGCCAGCACTGCCTTTCTAAGAACGTTAGATGTCGACCAAATAGCCCAATAACATACCCTGCTCAAGGACGTAGCGAGGCAGTTATCGTTTTGATGTGAAATACAATGGAGCTGGAAGCCGAACCTCATTAAGTTCAACGGAAAGGAGCGCATGCCAGAGGAACACCTCGCCCGTCACCATACATGGTTATACTTTTGGATACATGCCGCCAACGAATGGCTGAGCACGTGCGCACTATTCGAGTGTCACTAAAGCGAGCAATCGACTGCAGAATAACAGAGGATTCTAGCAGAAACCTCCAACTGTCATTCAAAAGCTATCGTTTGGCATAGTTTCGCTGTCGTCAGCAGTGGCCCCGCAGTAAGCCGTAAACTAGGAGGGTGATCTGGCGGCGTAGCGGAAGATTCATTGCGCAGAGCCTGCACTTATACCTTGCAGCCTTCCGACAACGCGATTGCTGAGGCGAAAGCGCTGTACTTCCGTTAGTCGATTGGAACTAATACAGTGACATAGACAGGTATCCACTAGCAAGAAGGCCTGCCCAACTGTCTGGGCTTTCACCTACTGTAATCCAGCGTTCTCGCTTTGCAACGGTGCCATATCCAGACAGCCTCCGTGAAAAATCCCCGATGATAGATCACTGGGCACTTCTAACGCGATAGCGTTACAGGCCCCGTTCCATAGAAAATCCCGAGTCGACGTTGCCGGCGTTGTGAGCGAAAAATCACGGGCGTGGCTCTGGCAGGTGGTCTTCAGAGAGCAACCTGGGAGGCAGTTGGGCCACATAGGTCACGTGACCTTCCGGCGTGAGCACAACCTGCTTACCAGATAGTGAGCAAACTGACCACCATGGAAGGCGTTTAATGATTGGTCGCTCGGGAAGAACAATCTGGGCCATACAACGGCAACCGCAGGGAGCACCTGCCATCGTAGGGCACTGGCGAATCGCTTAACGTCTGCACCACAGCGCCAAGAATGGTATGACGACTCCTAGAAATCTATGAATGTAAGGTAGAGAATGACCTTCTGCGTATATGGGAACGAGTCGATTAAGCTAACAAGTCATATTAAGGCGGATCTGAAGTATCCCTTCCAATTTTTTTGTCAGTGTGCCTTGCACTGATATCGTACAAACCTGCATTCCAGTATCAACTCTCCCGGGCCATAGGTCTGCAGTAGTTGGTGCTGCTAACATGCACATATAATATCGGGCTGAATCCGCGGGCCCAAAACTGTATCGGCTTTCGGCCAGATAGCTGCTTTTTGTTTCCCCCCTTACACTCAAGGCATGCTGCTTTTTGCGGCTACGCCGAGCAGCACAAACGTTAAGGACCCCTTCCTACCAACGCGCTACCCGAAAGAGCCTACGCAAAAGGGAAGGCTTCTACGAAAAGTCGACAGGAGGTAACCTTGTTGAGCGAAAGCATACATTGCAAAACAGATCTCCCGCGATGTCGAGTGCATGCACAAAGCCCTCGCACACAAGACCAGCCAAGTCGCCGACGACAATCAAACGAGGCATGCGCACAAGGCGCAGGCCCACGACAAAAAGAGAGCAGACGACGAAGACGACTGCAGGACGAAGTAAAATGGTCACGCCGTATATGCCTTCTTCCCCTAATCACGCAGCATCCAACCACGTGTGCAAACCAAGTTACGCGCGTCGCTTAACATCCTCTAAGGGCTCAATGGGAAGCAAGTGCTGCAGGGGGATGGGGGGATGGTTAATAGGCGTGCAATGCGTGCCTTTCTTCTTCTGCGTCGCTGCTGGCCCGCTTCGCTATGCTTCCGTTCTTACTCTTGCTTCATAGGGCAGAGGCACGCGTATTGAGTCTCCGCGCTCGAACGAGCCTTTCCGGGCTACGAGCGAGAGAGTGCATTCGGCAGAAAGAAGCTTTCCCTTTGACGACGGGACCCTCATTACCATAGACGCGAGCACCGCCTCCTTTGTTCTCTGGGAACGCCCCCTCCCGTTTCCCCTCGACCACCGGCATGAATGCTTGTACCTCTGTCTCGCATCCAGGGGAGCCAGCCTCCACTAGTTCTGCGTGTACCTTCACTGATGGGGGACACTGCCTCTACAGGGGGGCCATGCACAATGGCTGCAGAGTTGTTCTATTTCGTGGTCGCGACGAACGAGCGGCATAAAGTAATAAACAAGTGCTGTTTAGCGTCTTCCATTCTCGTCAATATTTTCTGTCCGAGGTCAATTCGGGCAGGCAGTCCTACGTATTGCTGGCAAAGAGGCACCCACAATGGAGGTGGCCTTGATGTCCTTCATATAATAGAATCATGTTGAATGGTTGTCGGTATTTTACGGACGGGAATTAACTATTTTACGAACACGACTTTGTTCTGTTAATCTGTAGGTTTCGGCAATTCGTCCTAACAGCCAGCACTGAATACCCCAGCAGACACAGTGTGTGGGACAAGAATAAAAATACAGGCATTGAAACGTCGCCAGCCTCTTTAATAACGCAGTCCTGGCACATGACTCGACGGCCGGGCGGAGATATTTTCAAAAAATCGTAGACTTTTCGCTCTCATTCGGTGCGAACAAGTAACACTGACAGCGGGACCATGAGACTGATAGCGATAGCTGGAGCGCTGCTGCCAGTACCGAATTACCGTGGGTCCGTCGGGCGCGCTCTCTGTACAATTCTCAAGCAAGACCACAAGTACCCGATCCTTAGATGCTGTCGATGAGGATGGCGACCTTAGTCTGAGAAAAGTTTGACAGTATGTACGCACGCCGAAAATATGAATAATGGGCACACCCTGTTTTTTCCTATAGTATACATGTGGGGGTCGCCTGGGCAGCAACTTGCAGAGCGGGAGACCCGAAAGCTCATCACGTCTGACGCCGTACGGGTGGCTCCAACATATGGAAGGAAACCGCACACTTGCACACACGAACGCATTCTGTTACCTGTACACAGAAGCTGTAAACGTTAAATGGGCGCCATCTGTCCAGAGGGAAGCTATTCGTAACATTGGAAAACGGCCAACACCTCATCTTACGGCGCGACCCGGTTGGTTAAATGTGTATAGTGTGTTCCCTTTCACATTGGGCCAACCTATTATTCAGAGAATACAAGGAACGAGCACATGAGGCATAGTGTTTAGAGGTATATAGGCGCCTCCTGCCCATTGCACAAACACCGGAGTTCAGGGAATGGCAGCGCGAGGGAAAACATCTTTCGCGTGCAGTCGCTTCAGCGGAATCCGGGGGCCACGCTGGCGCGCTCGAAGCCAATCGTAACCCCACGACCTGGAGAAGTTTGATTACCAAATGTCGCGAGGCGATGTACCACTGGATGAGCAGGTCCAAACGAACGCGTTTCTCCTCTCTAAAGTAAGTGAGTTATGGGTCTTCCTTGCTATGGACGTCATTACCCTGCTTGACCACCAGTGTCGTGACCAGAAGTTATTAGGAGGCACGCCCGCGTGTAATTCCTTCAGCGATTGCCGATACTTCCTGTGTCCCACGGGAAAGAAGCTCAGTGGCTCCGCGGGAATTCAATGACGCTTATGAGCTCACGATGAAAGTTCACTCCTAATTTGGCCAGCAGTGCAGGGTGTAAAAGACTGCGAAATGCAGACATGTATCCACGGGTAACCGCGGGAAGCCGGTCACAATTACCACAAGACAGACGCCCCACACTATAGCGGCTGGGCAGCGTAACTGTTTCCTAAAAACTCAATCAGCCTTCTCAGTTCAGCGAAGACATAACTGAAACCTTTTGCACACCCATACAAAATATAAGGATGAGGGGTGAGGTGGGTGGGCGGGCAGCAATGGCGCACTTTCAGGTTTTGTTTTTTCGTTTTTTTATTCTCGTCATATGTACTGTGCTGTCCAGTTCGACACCATGCGACTGCCCAATAGATTTCTTCAGGGCAAGCCTGGCAATGTGCAAGAGCCGCTGCTCGTTCTTTCTACGGCACAGCGCGTATAAATACCCTAGCGTATATGAGCGTGTCTCCAAGCGTTTACACAGAGGTCCCGCATTTTTTTTTCTATCTACAACTGCACCGGCGCTCGCACTGGTCCCGCAACCCGTTCCGCTACATGGCACACTGCGATAACCCCTCCCTCCTCACCCTGCATCAGCAGGAACGTTGACAGGTGCGCGACACTCCTCAACCTCCTCACCGCACACAGAGGAGACACGTCCACACGTCCGCAACCTAATTACTGCGTCCCCCTTCTCGACACCTCCTTCTCGCCTTATCTCGAGCCGAGCCAACGTCGTGCCAAGCTGCAGGAACGAGCACTCGGAGGAACTCGCCCGGTCCGGGCCTCCCGCACGTGTTTGACAGCGGCGCAAGAAAGGTAACGTCCGACTTGGCAGGGCGGTCATTAGCGGCTTCCGCCCACCCTCAACCTTGCGTCCTTCACCGGGGCTCGCTTAATGCAGGAGCGGCCAGCCGGACCACGCGCACGAACACGCATACGCACGCGCGAGCGTTTGCGAAACCACTCAACGCGAAGACGCGTAGAGGCAGTTTCCGCGGAGTCCCAGGTAGGAACGCCGCTGGGAATAGGAACCCCGGGTGGATTGCCACACGACGGGTCTATATTAGGCGGGGCTTAAGCGAGCCCCCCGGCACCCGCAGCAGCCTCCTTCCCCCTCTCCCTCTGCCTTCGGAAAAGCCAATCAGTCGCGCGAAATCAGGGCCCGTGCCTCTATACCCAGCGGTCCGGGTCTATTCCGGAGCACACTGACTCCGCTGATCTGCCGCTGTCACTGTGGGGGTGACTCCGTCGCTTTTGGGTGCGCTTAAGCAGCGCCCTATTTGCTTAATTGGGAACCCTAGACGCGGCTTAGCCGCACTCGCCGACAAATCCTCGCTTCGCGCGACGCCAGTCAGTCGCCGCGGGCAGAGCCAAGGCCGGCTGGCCGGCCTTGACCTCTCATGTTTCCTGGACTCGATGCGGGTTGCCGGTTGCGATAGGGTATATATATACAGCCGGTGGCTTTTGAGCAAAGAAGTTGTTAGACGGTCAGCGGGAGTGAGCAGCGCATGTTCCATGCGGTGTTCCCTTAACTCTGTGCAGTCATCCACACACTTGTCTAGAACGCTCGAACGGCGCTCTCTGCAGTGCATTTATGGAAATCTCGGCTGCTTGGAG
Organism: Amblyomma americanum; assembly: GCF_052857255.1. Taxonomy (NCBI): domain Eukaryota; kingdom Metazoa; phylum Arthropoda; class Arachnida; order Ixodida; family Ixodidae; genus Amblyomma; species Amblyomma americanum. The sequence goes on from NC_135504.1 coordinate 65,703,495, forward strand.
GGCCCGATGCAGCTTTCAAAGACAGGCGTTGGCAATCGTGGGAATATGCATACACAATGCCCAGTTTCGAACCCTAGGTCCACTTGTAAAATGACACAGGTGTACACCCCGATGCGCTGCTCGAGCGTTCTAGACATGTGTGGACGACTGTGCGTGATTTCGCACCGCGCCCTTTCACAGTTCAGCTTCAAAGCTCTCTACCGTCGTCTGTAGAGTATTGTTTTGCACAGATCTACAGTATTTTCTTTAATAGCATGAGAAATATGCTAAGAGGACATAATTTTCCATCTATCTACAGAACCAGCGTGCGTCGGCGATTCATATGTATTCGTTTGGATGCACGCTCGTTGCTGGCCTCAGTGAACAGGATTCATTTTACAAAGATAGTGGAAGGAGGGACAGTCAAGCACTTTCCCTATCACGGAGATTCGCATTTGGGTGCGTTTCCATTCGGCCTCTTTCGCATTCGGGCGCGTTTCCCTTCGGGCACGTTTCCATTCCGGCACGTTTCCATTTGGTCACTTTCGGGGTATCTTTCGCATCCGGTCACTTTCGCATGCGGGCACTTTTGCATTCGGGCACGCATTCGGGCACTTTCGCATTCGGGCACTTTCGCATTCGGGCACTTTCGCATTCGGGCACTTTCGCATTCGGGCACATTCGAATTCGGGCACTCTCGCATTCGGGCACTTTCGCATTAGGGCGCTTTCGCATTCGGGCACTTTCGCATTCGGGCACTTTCGCATTCGGGCACTTTCGCATTCGGGCACTTTCGCATTCGGGCACTTTCGCATTCGGGCACTTTCGCATTCGGGCACTTTCGCATTCGGGCACTTTCGCATTCGGGCACTTTCGCATTCGGGCACATTCGAATTCGGGCACTCTCGCATTCGGGCACTTTCGCATTAGGGCGCTTTCGCATTCGGGCACTTTCGCATTCGGGCACTTTCGCATTCGGGCACTTTCGCATTCGGGCACTTTCGCATTCGGGCACTCTCGCATTCGGGCACTTTCGCATTCGGGCACATTCGAATTCGGGCACTCTCGCATTCGGGCACTTTCGCATTCGGGCACTTTCGCATTCGGGCACTTTCGCATTCGGGCACTTTCGCATTCGGGCACTTTCGCATTCGGGCACATTCGAATTCGGGCACTCTCGCATTCGGGCACTTTCGCATTCGGGCACTTTCGCATTCGGGCACTTTCGCATTCGGGCACATTCGAATTCGGGCACTCTCGCATTCGGGCACTTTCGCATTCGGGCACTTTCGCATTCGGGCACTTTCGCATTCGGGCACTTTCGCATTCGGGCACTTTCGCATTCGGGCACATTCGAATTCGGGCACTCTCGCATTCGGGCACTTTCGCATTCGGGCGCTTTCGCATTCGGGCACTTTCGCATTCGGGCACTTTCGCATTCGGGCACTTTCGCATTCGGGCACTTTCGCATTCGGGCACTTTCGCATTCGGGCACTCTCGCATTCGGGCACTTTCGCATTAGGGCGCTTTCGCATTCGGGCACTTTCGCATTCGGGCACTTTCGCATTCGGGCACGTTTATTTACTGCCAAAACTCCAAAACGGCTCCGTCCAACTTTGCCAGGGGCAGGATTCACGCCCCTGCCTGGCAATTGTTGAGCACCCCTACCCAAAATTTACCGCGCAGGGTAGAGCTTCAGTGGGTGCCGGCTCACTCTGGGAACCCTGGAAACGAGGCTGCCGATAAATTGGCCCGAGGTTTGATTTGCCAGGCTCAGGGCAGTCTCGATCCAGGATTCTCGAGGGAGCGGGCGCACACCTTTGCGGAGCTCACGCAAATACCCCGTTTGGACCGCCGGACTTACCCTCCTCCCCACCCCTCTCTTACGCACTCCCAACAGATCCTCTTCAGACGCCTCCAGACCCGCTCTCTGTCATCCCCTCAGCTTTTATCCCACTATTGCGGCACATCCCCTGCATGCTCCCTATGTGGTGACCCCCACGCCACACACTCCCATATCCTTTTCGGCTGCCCTGCTGACCCTCCCCCGCGGGGACAGCACGCCATCTCGAGCAGGGAGGACTGGGAGGTCCTGCTTATGTCTGCAGACCCGACATCGCAGCTTGCTGCGGTGACTCGGGCTGCCGACGTCATGTCCCGGCATGACCTACTTGATGCAGTGCGGGACCGCGCAGTGGCCCAGGGACCCAGCGGGGTCTAAAACTCACTTGTTCAATAAAGTTTTTCTGTCTGTGTGTCTGATTGCTGCCCCACCATACTTTTTTGTCTGTCTGTCTGCCAAAAGACAGTGTCGGCCAGGTGGGCCACAGCCGTATGGAACATGTGGAACGGGGACTGAGATTCGAGAAAGTCATTTGTCACGTGATCCGCGTATCCATCGCAATGCCTGCTCTCGCAGTCGGTACCGTACAGCTATCGCGGTCAGTCTATACTGATGCGGAGTGCGGCAAAAGTACGGAAGCTTATTGATTAGCAGTGGCAAGAACTCGCGCCGCCTTCAGTGCATACAAGGCAAGCTTTCGGAACACAAAGACGAAGAGAAACCGGTGACGAAAATGACAGCGTAGAGGATGAGGGCTTTAAACGGCCGCGTAGCAAACCCGTCGAGAATCACACCGGACCTTACGTAATACCACATACAATGAGGGCCGTCACTTGATTAGATTTTCGGCTGCTTGAGCTATCATGAAGCCTGTACGACATGCTGCATATACTCTCCTCCTATTATTATTATTCCATTATTTCATACTTGCATTACATAAGGTTGCAGTTAAGGAAAAATAAAGCATTTCAAAAGTGGCATGCTGAACGATTGCGAAAAGCAGCAGTTAACTCAGATTTTACATTAATCAAGCGAATATTTTCCTAATAAAATGCGTTCGCGCTTCTTTTCCCGATCACTTCTCATTAGGTCAAACTTTGTAAATGCTGAAAGAGCAAATGAAACGAGTCGTGGATTCCGTCAGGGAAACAAATTATATGAAGTAACCAAGTAAATTTCAGACTATCGTGTGCGCTTCGATTCGGAAGCATAAACAAAGCACAAATTCAATGCAAATCACTGCATCACCGCAGCGGTAGTTGCGCAGGTGGATGCTCGAATCTTTTAGAGCACCGCATCGCAGCTGGCGATGATGATGATAATGTCCTCAGGCTTAATGACACATGGGACGACAGTAGGTGACCTTCTTCCTCCTCGTATTTTCTCCTACTAGACCTTTCCGACCTCCCGTCCTCACTTCCCTTCCTGTGCTATTTTCTTTACTCCTATTACTTTGTCTTCGTGCACCTGTAGGTCTTCTGCGTTCTCAGTGTCATATTTGCACTCTCTTTTTTTCTATTGAGTGTTTTTGCGCCTTGTAATTACCGCAGGTTGGACACCCATGCCCGGACAACGCTAAGTCTACCTTGTTGGCGCCATCAATCACACCGGCACTCTGTCACCTTTTCCGTTTCCTCAACATGACTTTCATCGCTTGCTCCAGTTGAGGGCCTTATGCCCACTTTAACATCGCCTTACGTAAAGTTTTGTTCAAAAGTCTTAAGGACAAAGGCTTCAGCCGCATAACAGAGTCATTACGGCACTATTAAACACCGAATGACCTTGAAATTCTAGCAGAAGGTGTCTTCTTGCGGTAGAGAGGCTACTCGACTGATGTTTTGAACAATCCTCTACACGGAGCATTCTAAGAACATTCATTTCGCTGCAGCTGAACGCTGTGGCCTTAATACTTTTGACCAAGACTGCAGTACATGTGTTGTCGTGCCCCTAATTTTTTTTTATTTCAACTGTCTTTTTCTCTATATTTCCCGCATTGGGCAATTTGATGATCCGAATCTTTTATATTTGATTGGCTTAAGCCCACGATAACTCCGCTATGTGCAGAATGCCTTCGCTTTTCGCATTTTATTTTCTTCGAGGGCCGCGAACACTGGGAGAAATGCCTAGCAAAACTAGGTCGTCGGCCCCACCTCATGCAGACCAGAACACGTTAGCCACGCGCTCTCTGGCGAAGCTGCTCTTGCGTCATTTAAATCAAGCCATGACCGTCAAAACACTGCAGCAAAGAGATAACGCGATCGAAGCAGCAAACGCTTTCAGAAGCAGTCGCACGCTACGCCGTTGTAGCGAGTAATAAAATGACTCGTTCCAGCAAACAGACATCAGATTGGTGTAATTTCATTAGCCCCCTATCACGACTCGCATCTCTGGCGCTGACGGCAGTGAACGGCCTTCCGTGCGGGAGACGCGCGTCGAGTGTGTCATAACCGCCACGCACGCTACCTGGCGTCGTGCCCACCGGAAGCCCGGTAGTCTGACCTGCGCTTTAAAGGCCGGTGAGCACTTAGAACGCGCTGTGTTTCTAAGTGGTATATTTTCCACTAAAATAAAAAAAACCTGCGAGCGCTTTCTCTATATTGACTACACAAATAGAGGCTCCGACTTTTGTACAGTCTATGGTGGTGGTGGTGGTAGTGGTTTTATTAAAAATAATAGTAAAAAGGAAGGAAAAGATTTTTGCTAGCCCCGGCATCTGCCATCGATACTGAAGCACCTGAGATGGGGCAGCGGAAATAAAGGATAGCAGGCAGAGTGGAGAAATGAAATGAAAGAGGTGAGGGGACAGGAAGAGAGGATAGGGGGAGAAGTAATATGCACAAACTATTTACACAATCAGAAATGTGTCCAGGTTGTGCGCGTGATTAGTTCATTTTAGAGGAATTATTATGGTGGCAGAAGCGAAAAAAAAAAGACGAGAGCTGTAGGTGGCTGAAAGAGAGCGCTGAACTTAAAAGTCAATTTTTATTCACATCGCTTTAATTAATTTTCCACTTGTTCAATTTTGTCTTTCATTGCTGCCGCCACCATATGATATTACCGACTAGCCCAACTTGCCATTATGGATACTGTTATAGATTGTTTGGACAGAGCGGATACTTTCTTTGTTATCTATAGTATATTATACCAGGATTGAATTGTCCACCGAAAAAGCGTATCAGTGCCCATTCCTGCGCCTTGTTAACTCATTGCTTGACACTTGGAAGGAACATCCATTTGATGTCGTCATTCCAACGATTCCATTTTGTCGTTCCACTACATATCCGTCAGTCAAGCAATCAAATACTTGAGACCATAGGAGTGCGCATGGCGGGGGCGGGAGGGGGGGGGGGGAGGGCAAAAAGGGCGCCGGTCTACCTGATAAGCATGGTGAAAGGGGGCGCACATAAGGTGTCATATTGATCCCTGCTATCCAGAAGACATTAACAGGCGCTACGGTGAACTTTGCACCCCACTTACGAAGAGGGCTACGCCCGCCTATGTTTGAGGCGTGAACAACAAAGCCGCTGATTGAGTCGCACAACCCTGAATCTTTCCGGAAGGATTCAAAAAAGAGGAAGACAAGAAAGAAGGAAGGAAGGAAAAAGAGAAAGAGAACGAAAGAAAAAGGAAGAAGGAAAGGAAAGAAAACGAAATAAAGAGGGAATGGAAGAAAGAGGAAAAGTTCCGAGTGGTGTCCGCTGGCGGCGACAGCGCTGATTAATTATGCGAACCGGATTCGGCGTCGACCACCGCTGCGCCCTCGTCCCAAGATTTAAGTTGTTCCCCTCGGCGACCGGACGAGGACGTGGTTACTGCAATTATACGCCACCCATCGGGCGTGAATCACGAGCCGCACCGGTGATCCAGAAGGGGACCATATGTGTGCAGATGAAGTAGTACAAACACCGGATGTTGCTCGCCGGGTGTATAAGGACGAACGCGAATCACGCCTATATAAAAGTCCGCCGCCTTCAGAAGCGGAAACGAAAGTGTATAGCGTATGCCAGGCCGGTTACCGCGCCAGAAAGTTCCAAAACAATACGGCCGCGAGTGCTTTTACGTGCATGAGCGAGTCGACCTGCGTTGAGTGACTCACACTGCAGCTTCTGACTCACGAGCCCTCGTCGTGGTCAGTGCGTGCGCAGTTAAGAATGTCAAGGCCGAGACAAAGAGCGTGAAAGTTGCTTTCGCTGGACTGTGCGAGTCTGCCTGCACCATTTTGAAGATTAATCAATCAACCACGCATCAGAGTTATACACTCTAAATAAAAATACACCGCCGCGGTGGCTCTGTGGTTATGACGCTCGGCTGCTGACCCGAAAGACGCGGGTGTTCGCTCCCGGCCGCGGCGGTCGAATTCCGATGGAGGCGAAATTCTAGAGGCCCGTGTACTGTGCGATGTCAGTGCACGTTAAATAACCCCAGGTGGTCGAAATTTCAGGAGCCCTTCACTACGGCGTCTCTCATAGCCTGAGTCGCTTTGGGACGTTAAACCCCCATAAGCCAAACCAAAGCACCTATACGGGTGTAGGAAGGGGGTAAGCTGTCCTCTATCGCACTCTCTCTATATAAAAGACGGTGCACCAGGGGGCAACTTACACCTTTTTTACTCCTTTCTGTATAGAGTGTAACATGCGGTCGCAATTCTAGCTGGCATAAAAGATAGAGGACTATCACGAAATCAAAGCAGCCCAGTAATGACGTCGGAGTGTGATGCCGCATTGACACGTGATGCTGTATAGTCGGGTACAACTCAAGAACGAAGCGGCTTTTCCCCCGTCGAAGGAGCCCCTTCCAGCCAATGGCGTCGGCCGATTCTCACGACCCTGCTAGCGTGACAATGCAGAGAACGGCGCGACAGTGCAGAGAGGGGACCATCCCGTACCATGGAGGAAAAGTACTATCCCACTCCGGACATTGTCACACTGGCAGGGTCTTGAGAATCGGCCGTCGCCATTGGCTGGAAGGGGGTCCTTAGACGGTGAAAAGGCGCAGGACCGTCTTCCAGCCAATGGCGACGGCCGATTCTCAAGACCCTGCTAGCGTGACAGTGCAGAGAGTGGGATAGTACTTTTACTCAACGGTACAAAAAGTACTATCCCACTCCGTGCATTGTCACGCTAGCAGGGTCGTCAGAATCGGCCGTCGCCGTTGGCTGGAATGGGGCCTTTCGACGGGGAAAAGCCACTTTGTTCCCGAGTTGTATCCGACTATAGATGTGTGATGCCGTATAGACGTGTGAAGCCGCGTATGTGGGATACAATATTTATTTCTTTGCTTGTTATTTTTCATCAGTTTATTTTTCTTCTCTTGTTTCTCATACACGTTCCCCTCCCTCTGCCTGTGACGTCTGCAGGTTCATAAAGCCAAGATAAATGAATTCGGAAGAACAAGGTACTAAAACACTTCCTTTCCTCCTTTCTCCTCCACGCCCATCCTCTTTTTTACTGCAAAAGCAGTGCTACTGCCTCTGTAAACACCGCCTGTAAACTGTCCTAAAGCGCAGTTTTTTATGCCCTGACTGAGCATATGCGGGCCGCCAAATTATTCGTTAACCTCCAGAGCACACGTACAGTCTTTGCGAAAAATTTACATCCCAAGGGACTTGCTTCCAAGTCCTGTGGTCGAATCCTTGTAGTATCATTCGAAGTCCAAACTGTCAGCGGGATGAAGACGAGAGTTTATTTTGTCTTCCAGAAATTTTGAAAGCTGGTGGCGCACAATCCAGAAGTAAACCCCGTGGTCTGTACATATTTGATAGAGGCTGTATCTCTAATACACACTGTCGAGATTTAAGCCGCACAAGCAATACCTAAAGTCAAGACTGAAACCACGCTAATAAATGCTTAAGAGGTCAGCGCAGCAAACATCTTTCAAATATAGAGAAGCTAAGTGAAGAAAACAAGGAGAATCAAGACAAATGTAAATTTACAATAAAAGACAACAAAGCAATAAAAATTGAAGTAAGAAGAGATTAAGGCACGAACGGGAGACTGCGCAAAAAGAACGCGCATCAAGGAAACGGACGCCACCGGATTTTCTGCAAAACGGGACCTTGAAGCTATACCTTTACTCTGTGAAATTTAAGAAGAAAAAATTCACGGTCGGTTTGCGCAGTTAGGCCCAATGCGAATTAGATGCGCTAGCACATCGGTTTTCACTTCGGGGTACCCGCCTCGGTGGCTCAGTGGTTAGCGCACTCGACTACTGATCCGCAGTTCCCGGGCTCGAACCCGACCGCGGCGGCTGCGTTTTTATGGAGGAAAAACGCTAAGGCGCCCGTGTGCTGTGCGATGTCAGTGCACGCTAAAGATCCCCAGGTGGTCGAAATTATTCCGGAGCCCTCCACTACGGCACCTCTCTCTTCCTTTCTTCTTTCACTCCCTCCTTTATCCCTTCCCTTACGGCGCGGTTCAGGTGTCCAACGATATATGAGACAGATACTGCGCCATTTCCTTTCCCCAGAGAACCAATTATTATTATTATTATTATTATTATTATTATTATTATTATTATTATTATTATTATTATTATTATTATTATTATTATTTTCACTTCGGTTCCGGTGTTAGAATCCAGTGTTCCCGGATTGAAGTTGTTCGCATAGCGATAATGGATTGATTACGATATACGCGGAATTGTCATTCTGTACTTTACATGCATAGATTCCAGGGGCGCAGTGGTGCAGCAATGCGCCACTCCCCCCTGCGATAGCAGGTGGTGCCACTGGTAGACCCAGGTCCTGTCGCGACCAATCATTAACTGAACTGCCACCCTTCACGGTGGGCAGCATATGTTCTCTCTCTCTCTCTCTCACACACACACACACACACACACACACACACACACACACACACACACACACACACACACACACACACACACACACACACACACACACACACACACACACACACACACACACACACACACACACACACACACACACACACACACACACACACACACACACACAGCTGCAGGTTGTCCACAACGCGCTGGACAGGTGGGGCAGCCTGGTTGGATACGTGCTATCGCACTAAAATGACAAAGTTAACGAAAGGGAGATGAATGAATGAAAAGCTCCAGGCCAGCCGGAGTGGGTGCAACCGGACGATAAGTCCGCTCGGGAATCTACCGCGGACGAGACCTCTTTAAAACTCACTCCTGAACTCTCTTTTTCATTTGCTTTTTTTATTTACCCACTTTCGTCACTACTAGCGCCGCATACCTTGGCTCCAATGAGAGACCTCATGCGATCCCATATCGAACACATACCCGCCATGTAGTACCTGCCCTACCAGCAAGCACAGTCACCTCTTCGGGAACGTAAGCACATAGGAAGAGAGGCCCCCAGCCAGGCCTGCGGGTATAATTACACGCACACCCGGGCATATAGTAGGAGGCGCGATAAAGCAGCGCCATTGCGCAACCAAGCGGAACAGAATAAATCTCTCCCTTATCCTCATCCGATTTATTTATTTATTTTCGTGGTGTTCTGACGATGCAGCAGCCGCCAGCGCGTCTGGCTAGCATCACGGCGCTCGCACGCTAATTAGGCCGAAGACACGGCGCGCCCCCTGTGCAACCGACTCTTGGAGGCATGCTGCTGTCATCACCTCCTCCTCCTCCTCAGTGCCCCCTCCTTCCTGCGCGAGGAAAGACGATAAGTGACGAGGGCAGCTCAGCGCGAGTCGCCCAAATGCTGCAACATGCCGGCTGAGTCGTCATCGGCTCCTCTTTATCACCGGTGGTAAGACGAACGCGTAACGACCCCTGACAGCCGAAAGAGGACTGACGTCACAGTGACGGTGCACTGCACTGTACAGAAAAAGTTTTAAACAGAGGAGCACAAAGCATTCGCCGATGGTGGCCCTGAGGTGCATAGGTGTGTTAACTGACGACGAAGACCTGCTGCCGCTTAAATCGTGCATTCATGTCCGAGATTTTTTTACACATAAGATGGTTTATAGTATCCGAGGGTTTAACGTCCCAAAGTGACGCATGACTATGAGAGACGCTGTAGTGAAGGGATCCGGAAATTTCGACCACCTGGGGTTCTCTAACGTGCACTGAATCACACAGTACACGGGCCTCTAGAATTTCGCCTCGATCGAAATTCGACCGCCACGGCCGGGATCGAACCCGTGTCTTTCGGGTTCGAATTCGAACTAACGGAAGCAGTTCTCATGCACTTGTTGTTGACGGGAGCAAAGCACCAGTTCAAATAAACCGGAAGTTGGAATCAAGAGAGTTCGGATTAATTAAAGTACGTTCTTTGTTTGCGATGAGCTAGGTGCAAGCTTTCTGCGTGAAAATAAACTGTGGTTTACTATGTATATACATCCACAATAACGGAAGCCGTCGTGCTGGAAGCTTCCAGTATATATCATCTTCATCTGCTTGTTCGTTCTTTGCCGTTGTTGCATGTATATGTTGCAGTGTCTAAAGAATGCACCAGCTAGCATCTCTCGCTCGTAAGATACCCAGGTCAGCTTCAGAACGCGTGTCCTGGCCCTGCTCGCAGCGTAACCTAATGTTACTAGCAGCTAAACCTAATGTTGCTAGCAGCTAAACCTAATGCTGCTTGCAGCTAAACCTGATGCTGCTAGAATCGAAACCTGATGCTGCTTGCAGAGAAACCTGATGCTGCTTGCAGCTAAACCTGATGCTGCTTGCAGCGAAACCTGATGCTGATTGCACCGAAACCTGATGCTGCTGGAATCGAAACCTGATGCTGCTAGAATCGAAATCTGATGCTGCTTGCATCGTACTCTGGCTCCCGCTTTTAGCGTACCCTGACACTGCACCCTGATGATGACGCTGTACCCTGATGCTGCTCGCAGCGTACCTTGAGCACGCACAAAGCTCCTTTAAGCGGCCATTCGCAAGTCTATGCTCCACTTCCACGCTGCACGCCGTCTCGCACGTAGGTCCTCTGGCGCGAGCGTGCACAGGTCCATTCCGGAACTGTTCGGCGCACGGCGCAAGACTCCGCGGGCGATCGACGCCATCCATTTGCCTTGGCAGAAAGGGTCGCGCACGCACGCACGCACACTCGCCACAGGCTGCGGCGTTGGCGTCATCAGGTTTGCTCGACCGTCGGGTCATCAGTTACGTCACCGCAAACGCGACTGGCTGGCACTTGGCGCAACGACGGTCGATCCGCTACCTCGCAACGTTCGGTCACGAAGACAGCGCCTCCGGCAAACATGCAGAGCCCCTGTCTTGCTCTTGCCTCTCCTTCGGCAAACAGACTGCCTGCCTACTGACCGTTGGCGGCGTGAGCCGCGTCGAGTAGTGCGGGGAAGGACTGACAGGCTTTCGCCAATATTGGAGGAAAGGGGCTGAATTAGGTTAAGGAGCCTCGTAATAGTTTGTCCAGCGGTGTATCGGCGGCTGCAGCATCGGAAGAGGAAACGATCCCCGCCAAGAGTGGTGCACGTAAGCGAGGAATCTGTCTGGCGTCGCGCAATTACGGAGAGCACGTGAGCGGGGGATAGGCGCAGTGGTAGCGCGTTGCTGGCAGAGCGCCCGCTCACGGTTCCATCAGAGAGACGGCCACCCGAGGTGCACCAGCTCGCGCTCCGACGCTGCTGTCGCTCGCTTCTCAAAGGAAGCACACGTCAGAACTGTCCGTGCCGTGCACGTCAACTCTTTCGTGCGTTTCTGTCAATGAGTAGGCGTCCTTTGTGGCAGGCTGCTGGTACCTTGATGAAAATGAAGTGAACGATTGAATGAAAACATCAGTCACAATGGCTGTTGCAAAGGTGCTGCAGAGCTCGCCTACTCTGTCCGATTCATAATTTAAAAACATGTTCGAAGCAAGTGCGGCCGGACCGAGCTGTAGTTGCCGGCCTTTAGAAATATCATGTACCCATATACCCATCTACCAGAGATTGGCTAGGGTAGTTGTTGCTATTGTTCCTTGATACAGCCTTGCATTCCTGTCACGTCACCTTCCTCGCACTTCTACTGCTCGTATACCTGTTCTTTGAAGTCGGCGTCGCCTTCAAAGGAAACGGATGCAGAGACATTATGCTAAGTGAAATGGTAATGTCCGAGCACCCAGAGTTGCTGAAGGCGGTGCTGACGATAAAAAGTAGAAATACAATGAGTAGAGGCAAGGACAACGTGAGAGTTGCGAATGAAAGGATCGAACGTAGCAAGAGAGCTCTCTGGATCCTAATATTTACGAAAGTTCCTGACAGTTACGTGTGCATCGCCTTTGATCAATAATTACCTTGGCGTCAACATACCACAGGTCCGCAGTTCGCCGACCTGCGCGCACGTTACGCAACGACCGGCATGCGTTCAAACTCTATGCTAACCACAGCTGTTTTTTTTTTCTCCTTTCAGTATATTCTGTTCCAAAGGAGTTTGTGGAAAGTTTCGGATCAAATACGCGCAATTAAAGAAGCTCTCGCGGAGTGTTTGTGAAGCGCATCAAAGAAAGAGATAAATAAAACTGGATTCTCAGACCCGTAGCCAGAGCTCCGGCCGGGCGCAGCTAATCGCCCGTGACTGCAAATATGCATGCACCAGTCCCAACACCATTTCTCCAGGTACCGCTCCATGGACGAAGCCACCGGTATATGCTAAAGTTCCTAGGTAGGGCCCATGAAATTACTTTTAGTTCGCAAGTTGTAAACACAACTTGCGGGACACATATGGACTGTGTCGGCACTTAGCATATACGAACGCTTCTGCAGAATATGGAAAACAAAACCCTGGCCGCATTTCCGCAGCTTCAGATCCGCGTTATAGACGTAAGAGGTTTCAGAGTTCTTGCACCGGGTGTAATTGCGTGCACCGTAAAGGAAGGCGCGCATGAAGCGCCACCGCCGTGGTAACGGTGGTGACCGAAAGTCGCTCAGCGCTTAGAGAGAGAGAGAGAGAGAGAAACTTTATTGGCGCCAAAAATTGTTCGATTCAGCGGGACCCGGGTGTCTTCATGTTGACGGTTCCGAGTCTTCCAGGGGTGGTGCCCTTATTCCAAGGCCCCACTGAGTCTTGCTACCTCATACGCATGCTGGACCAGTCCTTTTTGGACCGCCAGCACGCTGCTGGTGAGTAGGTTCTCCCACTGTTCCGCATTTGGCTCTTTTAGTTTATGGAATGAATAATTGTTTTTACACTCCCATGTAATATGGTATAAAGTGGGGGTGGCTCCACACCACTTCCGTGTGTCCGCGTACTGGTTCGGAAACATTTTGTGAAGTATGTGTAAGTTACGAAAGCTTCCTGTTTTGAAAAACCTAGCAACTTTTCGCGCCAAAAATGCGGCCTATTCAGCGAACCAAGTGGGTAACTTATTTTATACCGACGTACGTTATACCCTGTCTCAGAGTTCGTGAAAACAGGTCATATGATTAGGAGCAGACATTTATGGCGGGGCGTTAATCTCTCGACACTAAATTACCGCCTGCTGTAGCATAAAAATAGTGACAGAATGTGAGTGTGCCAAGTCGCAAGCATGTTGCGCTTTTTTCAAATACACCAGTTTTGCTTAACCTTGCAGAAGGCACTACCTTAAAGGACGATTAGTAAAACTGTCCCGAAAACGACTGTTGAACAAGCAGCACCATTCAAGCAGAATAATTTACACTCTGGACACTTTCGGCACGTTTTAACTATAGCACAGAGCCCCGGCAAAAAAGACTGGAGTGATTCTGTCGAGCATTTGGGGACGTGCAAAGCTTCATCAAGGAAATTTCGCTCTCAAGAGAGAATGTGTTTCTTGAATGTACAAGGAAATAGTAGCGTGGCGCATGGATCTGTTCAGTAAACAGTTCACACATATTCGCACGTGGTGGGGCTTCGAACATGAACAAAAAAAAAACATTAGAAAGCTCTGCGGCAATATGCACGGCACATGCAGGTGCTTCGTCTTATACCTCCTGATCCCGTAACTCTTGCGTAAAAGCGACTCCCAAAAATCTCACGTCAATAGTTCTTGCATCAACTCTTGCAACCATAAATTATGCACCACCAACCGCTGCCTCCCCCCCCCCCCCCCCCCCCCGCTGTACACCATCTCCTGCACCACAAACTCCTGCACAGTACCAATTCCTGCACAATACCAACTGCTGCATAGTGACGACTCCTGCACAGTGCCAACTCCTGCACAGTGCCAACTCTTGCACAGTGCCAACTCTTGCACAGTGCCAACTCTTGCACAGTGCCAACTCCCGCACAGTGCCAACTCCTGCACAACCATCTCCTGCACCATAAACTCCAGGCAGTCACAACAGCTTCCGCAACTCTTAGTTCATTTACTCTAGGTCAGACTACAGCTCCCACTACTACTCGGCAACCGCAGAAAAAACCGCTGGGCATTGGCACGATGTCCCCCCCTGTCAACCTTCTCCACGCTGCTCGCAACTACCCCCGAACCGGGGCCAGCCGCGAGTCACGGCCGGGCCGCGTGCCGCGGCGCTAAGTGCGGCGCGAGCGCGGTTTAAATTAGAACCCGCGCTCTCTCGACGGCCGCTAAAGAGAATTCTCATATCGATTCCGACGACGGCCGCAAAAATCCACGCCGGCAGCAGCCCGGGGCGCGCGTTCTCTCGCGTGATCCAACAGACAAGAAACCGCCCACCAGCCCCTGGTACGGAAGTCTACGGGCAGCAGTCTACGGACAGCACAGCACCTTTCAGGAGTGCTCGGCTTCCATTCCCATTCGTTTGTACTGGCTCGTTTGCGCAGCGCTTCTTTTCGCGCCGCCCAGCGGCCCTAATGCACTCCCCGCTCACCCGTAGCTATTGTTCACCGCGGGGACTGTTTCAGAAAGGGAAATGCGCACAGGGCACGCGAGCGACCGGCGTATGCACACTACACAGTGCGCCGCGCAACGCAAAAGCGCTCCTCCGCGCCGTTAGCTCAGAAGTAAAGGGGAGAGGCTGGAAGCCATTTGTTTGCGCCAGAGTGTCGGGAGGAGAGAGGAGGTTTTTCTCGCGTTTAGCCGGCGACCAGTGGCGCTCGGGAGGGAGTGCTCGCACGCAAAGCAGGCAGGTAGTGAACTCGGATAGTCGGTGAGACACTGAGCTTCTTTCCGGAGGCTATAGCTGCAGCTGAGGTTGAAACGCGTAGAAGGGTGCGGGATAGGGAGCGGGTGTTTTGTGTCCACATCGCTTCAGGGGCAGGCTGAAGTTCTTGTATAGTACATATAGTGATTGCACCGGTGCTAATAAAATCACTTGTTTAAAACACATGTCGGAGAGAGTCGACAACACAAAAAAGACTGACAGTTATCAGTGCGGTATCAATACATTCAAGCATTCATTTCTCCCTAGAACAAGTCTTGACTGGAATAATCTTCCGAATGATGTGCTTTGCAAACCCAATTTTCCGATAGCTACTGCAATGATAACTGAAATAATTTGTTATTTTGTGAATTCAAGACTTGTTTCCTTATGTCGTATACCCAGCTCACATGACCCCAATACCATCTTTGAGCGTGATATTATATGGCGTGAATCCCCCTACAGCAATTCACCATGGGCGCTGTAGGTGCTGATAATAAATAAATTTACGGGTAACTCTTAGAGGGGCAGGGTCGGGATTGGTCGTCTTTGCGTAATGCATTTATGGAATTTCCACTACAAAAATCGAGACCATTGTTTGGTGAGGACGATGGAAAAATTTCTGTAACGTAGAAAAAGCAGAGAATAAAATACAGGCATCGCCAGGCTAGGCCACAAGCTATATATACATCGCATCGCCTTTCAATTGAAACCTCTGGTCACAGAGTCCCTTTTATCACTGACGTCACGAGATGGAATCCAGTAGCGACAAATAAAATGCGAACTTTTTAAACGTAATTTTCTAAGCAATAAATGCGTCTTTCTGTGCTGACCAAGTATCAACTTAGCCGCAAAGTGTCATCGAGTCGATCTTTACTAAGAAAAAAAAATAGATGCCTTTGTCATCAGTGTTCGTTTTAAGAAAAATGTGAAGAGAAGGAAAAAAAAAAGGAACTTTTTTTTTTGCACGGCGTGATTCGTTATAGGGCGTCTTCGTGTAACTGAGGTCCGTAGAATTTGGCAGGTGCCCATCTTGGACAAGGTTCGTGCTGGGAAGGCCGTGCAGCACTCTGGGAAGCGTCAACCTCTGCACTGCTCCCGCGTGAGATTTGCGACCAATCACAGCTCTTGCCGAATTTTTAAACTAAGCCGTAGCCGAGCTTATCAGATATTTTTCTTCCTTTTTTTTCCAGGTCGCCTGCTACCAAATCTTCCGTAGATGGGGAGAGCTTTGGAGCTTGGTGTGAGACACGAGAAAGCAATATGAAACTGCAAGGGTCACTGTATTCATAGTTTGGTTTATGGGGGTTTAACGTCCAAAGCGACTTAGGCTATGAGGGACGCCGTAGTGTAAGACTCCGGAAATTTCGACCGCCTGTTGTTCTTTAACGTGCACTGACATCGCACAGCACACGGGCCTCTAGAATTTCGCCTCCATCGAAATTCGACCTCCGAGACCGGGATCGAACCCGCTTCTTTCGGGTCAGCAGCCGAGCGCCATGACCACCGAGCCACTGCAGCGGCTCGCATCACCATAGTGACAAAGTGGCAGCCGCACTGCACGGTCTAAAGGCACTTTCACACTGGCGAGTCGCAGACGCAGCGCGACCGGTTTCGGTCGATTAGTTACGTTTTCGGAGCACTACAAAAGCGAGGAAGGAGCGTAACGAATCGGCTTAAACCTGTGGCGCGACCCCCGCGACTGGAATTAAGGCGACTGTCCTGTGTATACTGGGAACCTTTGTCACGGTCTGCAAGTAAACAGATAAAGCCATAGTGATTGCAGAGTATGTATCATGTAGATATCACGAGCGGGATGAAAAAAAAAAAGAAGAAACAAACACAAAAAACACGAACTTATCAGCACCGCCTCAACCGTACAACACGGAACAGATGGAAGGCAAATCAGCTGCAAGGACCATAGCGAACAACTCGGGACAAAAGCATTTTTGAGCGGGAAACCGTTTATGAACGCAATTCTTTTTATGTAATGCAAGATTTCGCTATAACAACCAATATATCCACAGATCATCCGGCGGCGGCCTTTCATTTTTTTTTGTCTATAAACGTTTTTGATACCGTCAAAAGCGTTCCTCATTGGTTCCTCATCTATGGCAGTCTTAACTGCTCGATGTGGTCGATAGACACACTTTAAAAGGAACGTTTCGCTACATATCGGAAGAATCTGCGCCCTTAATCTCAATATTTGCATAACCGTATCTTCCAATTTTCAATTTTCAAGATTTTTGTCCGAGAATGTCGGGCATGAGACGTCGCCACTAGCCGACATCGTAACTCATCAGCGATGCATGGCAAATATCAAAGGTCCACACTCTGCGCGCTGCATCAATTAACTGTAGCTCCACGCTGCTGCTGCTGCTGCTCCGGGCGGTTTTCTTTCCCATATCGACCAACGCATGTTGAAACAGTCCATTGAATTTCGCCTCTTGATTTAGTTATCCTTACTTCTTTGCCCTCCGCTTAATTATCCCGAAGCGACAGGCGACACAGCAGTGATACAGACTCGCGAAAAAACAGGAAAGGAAGGGGGATCCGTCGACGTTGCGGCGGCCAAACATGCAAGTAACAACAAGTGCGCAAATAAATAAAGCGCCCACATGAACTCCCGGTCGACGCGGCCGCGGAGCTCGAGGAATGGCGTCTACGCGTGGAGGCCACGGGCAGAACCAATTACCCCGATCGCGCAGAGCGGCTAATAGCCGATTAATTAAATCTCCCCCGCGGCGGTGCAACCTTGAGCCCGCTCACCGCCTTCACTCTGTTCCTTTTTCGAATATTTTTTTGAAAGTATTTCTTGAAGTTTTTTCCCCCGTTTTTACCACGCATACAAGCCGCAGGAGACTACAGCAGCGCGAGGCACGGTGCGCAGACATTTAATCCTTTCGCCTGTCGTTTGGTGTAGTGTCGTTCCTTGCTTGCCCATCCTCGTCTTTTTAACGCGATAGCGTGAAAGGCCCGTTGTCCAGAAAATCCGGTGTCGGCGCGACGTCGGCGTTGTGAGCGGAAAATCACGAGTACGACTCAGGTTGCTCTCTGGGCATCAGCTGCCAAAGAGGCAGGTCACGTGACCTTGCGGCGTCATCAAAACCTGCCCACCATGTAGTGAGCAAACTACCCACCGTGCCAGGTGGCAGTTAAATTAATGATTAGTGACTCGGGAAGAGCGACCGGCACAAGGCCCACCGCTGGGAGCACCTGCCATCGCAGGGCAGTGGCGCATCGCTTAACCGCTGCACCACTGCGCCTGGGGTGGTATGAGGACTCCCAGGGATCTATGAATGTAATTTAGAGGATGACCTTCTGCACACACGGAACTTAATCGATTACGCTACCGCGTCATACCCTTAGGGCGGAGCTTACGGGTCCCCTCCAATTTTTCTTCTTTTCGTATAGAGTATGGTGCGTCAACGAGCAAGGCAGCATGCCGTTTCCATGAAGTCTGAATAGCAGAAAGCTATGCTTATGGAAGCACGGCAACGTTCGATACACTTGTAGCTCGGGCAGGGGCAATTATTTAGGATATACAGGGTGTTTCACGAAACTTGAGCCAAGGATTAAAAAAAGCACACTGCAGCTGGGTGAAGCTGACAGCATGTTGTTAGCGGTCGTGTGGTGGCGCTTTTTAGGCCTTGTTTTTTTTGTTTTGTTTCAAGCTTGGGCTCAAGTTACGTGAAATACCCTGTATATATGTGAGCCAACCATGGGTGCGGTCACGGCGTCGCGCTAGTCATGGCGTTTGGCTGCCGAGAACGAGGCCGCCAGATTGTGGCAGCCGACGAATGACACTGCTTGTTTAGCCGTTACAGTCATGACGTCACAAGTCGCAGCCACTAATTGCAAACGGTTTGGTTTATTGGTTTATTGGGGTTTTACGTCCCAAAGCGACTCAGGCTATGAGGGACGCCGTAGTGAAGGGCTCCGGAAATTTCGACCACCTGGGGTTCTTTAACATGTACTGACATCGCACAGTGCACGGGCCTCTAGAACTTCGCCTCCATCGAAATTCGACCGCCGCGGACGGGATCGAACCCGCGTCTTTCGGGCCAGCAGCCGAGCGTCATAACCACTGAGCCACCACGGCGGCTAATGGAAAAAAAAGGGTATACCTAAATGAATTAACCGGGAAAATAAGCGTTACAAAATATGGCCCGAAAAGTCTTTTTATGCACTGCACTCAACTCTGATGATGATAACAATAATGCTGACAAGCATATTTAAATAGGGAGGGATCCCGGATGCATTATCCGAGCATTGGCTGGGACCGCTGTTAGAGCCGAGGTTATATTTTCACAGCGCAGTTTTTCTCTTCTTTATTCTCTAATTGTTCTCTGCAGTTCCATATCACACTAGAGCACTCAGCCGAACGGAGTGGGAGGCTCAGCTAGCCCACACGGATCTCTCTGAGCACCGCGAGCTGCGCACCAGGACCAGAGAAGTAGCTGAAGCCTTTGGGAACCTGGACAATACGGACGACCATCCCAGCAATTCCGGAAACCCAATAAACCCATTCATTCATTCATTCATTCATTCATTCATTCATTCATTCATTCATTCATTCATTCATTCATTCATTCATTCATTCATTCATTCATTCATTCATTTTTTCTTATCGAGCATAAACGTGTGCTTTAGAGCTTATTTACCACAGAAGCTAACACAGCTAGAGCGGTGACGGTGAGCCAGTAAAGAGGAGTATTAACAACGTCGAAGTAATAACCAATCACACCGTTAGACCTGAAACTAAGCTCATCGCCTCGACTTTCCCCCGAAGGAAATCGGCAAAGCTACTGCATGCCATAAGAACCTGAGACAATTAATGGAATTAACAAAAATACGACAATAACCCAGCAGCACGGGTACCCAGCAGGAGTAAAAAAAATAAAAAAAATAAACACGCGTTTGGCACGCAGACACGCATGCGGAGCGGCTTTGCAACACAAGGAGGCCGTCAAAACTCGACGATGCAAAGACCCCGAAAGCTGTCGACCTTAGAGCTTTAACAAAATAACGAGTCTGTCTTCGAGATAGCGCAGCCGACGCAGAGTTGGAAAGGTTCTCTTTTTGTTCCTTTTTAGTTTTTCTGCTCAACTTGCCAGCAGAGTTCATTTAAGAACTCCCCACTCAGTTTAGCCGAGGGCGCGGGAAGGTGCCGGGGGTGGATAAATCAAGGCGAAAAAAAAAATTAAACAAACATACTTTTAAAAATTCATTTTTCTCTCCTACCATCCTAGCTGCGAGAAAAACACAGGTGTGCTAAATCAGTGCAGCGACAAGCCAGGGCTGAAGTGTATACAAACAAGGGTCCCAATTCAAAAGGCCTCTCGCAAGCTGATTGGCCGCCGGCCGCGCGAGCTGTGTCCAATCACGATTGCCAGCGATGCATCTCAGAAACCAACTAATCTCAAGACTTGCTAATACGGAATATCAGTAATAAGGGAATAATTACTCATTAACATCCACCCAAACGCAGCCATACGGCTACAAAGGAAAGCTAAGGATGTTAATGAGTAATTACTCCCTTATTACAAATCTACTCCACCTTGGGGGATTCTCCAAAACATCTGACCAACACTGTTCCCATTTCGAGTTATTGATCAATACGCTCTATCACTACATATACCATCCCGGTTAGCGCAGTTGGTAGAGCGACTGCTACGGTGTAGCGGTGGTCCCGGGTTCGAACCCCGGACCAGAACGAATTTTTCTCCAACTACGAAGTTTCTGAGAAAGCTGTACAACTTTCTTTTCTAACCGTATGGCTGCGCTCGGGTGGATGCCAATGAGTAATTACTCCCTTATTACAAATCTACTCCACCTTGGGGGATTCTCCAAAACATCTGACCAACACTGTTCCCATTTCGAGTTATTGATCAATACGCTCTATCACTACATATACCATCCCGGTTAGCGCAGTTGGTAGAGCGACTGCTACGGTGTAGCGGTGGTCCCGGGTTCGAACCCCGGACCAGAACGAATTTTTCTCCAACTACGAAGTTTCTGAGAAAGCTGTACAACTTTCTTTTCTAACCGTATGGCTGCGCTCGGGTGGATGCCAATGAGTAATTACTCCCTTATTACAAATCTACTCCACCTTGGGGGATTCTCCAAAACATCTGACCAACACTGTTCCCATTTCGAGTTATTGATCAATACGCTCTATCACTACATATACCATCCCGGTTAGCGCAGTTGGTAGAGCGACTGCTACGGTGTAGCGGTGGTCCCGGGTTCGAACCCCGGACCAGAACGAATTTTTCTCCAACTACGAAGTTTCTGAGAAAGCTGTACAACTTTCTTTTCTAACCGTATGGCTGCGCTCGGGTGGATGCCAATGAGTAATTACTCCCTTATTACAAATCTACTCCACCTTGGGGGATTCTCCAAAACATCTGACCAACACTGTTCCCATTTCGAGTTATTGATCAATACGCTCTATCACTACATAAACCATCCCGGTTAGCGCAGTTGGTAGAGCGACTGCTACGGTGTAGCGGTGGTCCCGGGTTCGAACCCCGGACCAGAACGAATTTTTCTCCAACTACGAAGTTTCTGAGAAAGCTGTACAACTTTCTTTTCTAACCGTATGGCTGCGCTCGGGTGGATGCCAATGAGTAATTACTCCCTTATTACAAATCTACTCCACCTTGGGGGATTCTCCAAAACATCTGACCAACACTGTTCCCATTTCGAGTTATTGATCAATACGCTCTATCACTACATATACCATCCCGGTTAGCGCAGTTGGTAGAGCGACTGCTACGGTGTAGCGGTGGTCCCGGGTTCGAACCCCGGACCAGAACGAATTTTTCTCCAACTACGAAGTTTCTGAGAAAGCTGTACAACTTTCTTTTCTAACCGTATGGCTGCGCTCGGGTGGATGCCAATGAGTAATTACTCCCTTATTACAAATCTACTCCACCTTGGGGGATTCTCCAAAACATCTGACCAACACTGTTCCCATTTCGAGTTATTGATCAATACGCTCTATCACTACATATACCATCCCGGTTAGCGCAGTTGGTAGAGCGACTGCTACGGTGTAGCGGTGGTCCCGGGTTCGAACCCCGGACCAGAACGAATTTTTCTCCAACTACGAAGTTTCTGAGAAAGCTGTACAACTTTCTTTTCTAACCGTATGGCTGCGCTCGGGTGGATGCCAATGAGTAATTACTCCCTTATTACAAATCTACTCCACCTTGGGGGATTCTCCAAAACATCTGACCAACACTGTTCCCATTTCGAGTTATTGATCAATACGCTCTATCACTACATATACCATCCCGATTAGCGCAGTTGGTAGAGCGACTGCTACGGTGTAGCGGTGGTCCCGGGTTCGAACCCCGGACCAGAACGAATTTTTCTCCAACTACGAAGTTTCTGAGAAAGCTGTACAACTTTCTTTTCTAACCGTATGGCTGCGCTCGGGTGGATGCCAATGAGTAATTACTCCCTTATTACAAATCTACTCCACCTTGGGGGATTCTCCAAAACATCTGACCAACACTGTTCCCATTTCGAGTTATTGATCAATACGCTCTATCACTACATATACCATCCCGGTTAGCGCAGTTGGTAGAGCGACTGCTACGGTGTAGCGGTGGTCCCGGGTTCGAACCCCGGACCAGAACGAATTTTTCTCCAACTACGAAGTTTCTGAGAAAGCTGTACAACTTTCTTTTCTAACCGTATGGCTGCGCTCGGGTGGATGCCAATGAGTAATTACTCCCTTATTACAAATCTACTCCACCTTGGGGGATTCTCCAAAACATCTGACCAACACTGTTCCCATTTCGAGTTATTGATCAATACGCTCTATCACTACATAAACCATCCCGGTTAGCGCAGTTGGTAGAGCGACTGCTACGGTGTAGCGGTGGTCCCGGGTTCGAACCCCGGACCAGAACGAATTTTTCTCCAACTACGAAGTTTCTGAGAAAGCTGTACAACTTTCTTTTCTAACCGTATGGCTGCGCTCGGGTGGATGCCAATGAGTAATTACTCCCTTATTACAAATCTACTCCACCTTGGGGGATTCTCCAAAACATCTGACCAACACTGTTCCCATTTCGAGTTATTGATCAATACGCTCTATCACTACATATACCATCCCGATTAGCGCAGTTGGTAGAGCGACTGCTACGGTGTAGCGGTGGTCCCGGGTTCGAACCCCGGACCAGAACGAATTTTTCTCCAACTACGAAGTTTCTGAGAAAGCTGTACAACTTTCTTTTCTAACCGTATGGCTGCGCTCGGGTGGATGCCAATGAGTAATTACTCCCTTATTACAAATCTACTCCACCTTGGGGGATTCTCCAAAACATCTGACCAACACTGTTCCCATTTCGAGTTATTGATCAATACGCTCTATCACTACATATACCATCCCGGTTAGCGCAGTTGGTAGAGCGACTGCTACGGTGTAGCGGTGGTCCCGGGTTCGAACCCCGGACCAGAACGAATTTTTCTCCAACTACGAAGTTTCTGAGAAAGCTGTACAACTTTCTTTTCTAACCGTATGGCTGCGCTCGGGTGGATGCCAATGAGTAATTACTCCCTTATTACAAATCTACTCCACCTTGGGGGATTCTCCAAAACATCTGACCAACACTGTTCCCATTTCGAGTTATTGATCAATACGCTCTATCACTACATATACCATCCCGGTTAGCGCAGTTGGTAGAGCGACTGCTACGGTGTAGCGGTGGTCCCGGGTTCGAACCCCGGACCAGAACGAATTTTTCTCCAACTACGAAGTTTCTGAGAAAGCTGTACAACTTTCTTTTCTAACCGTATGGCTGCGCTCGGGTGGATGCCAATGAGTAATTACTCCCTTATTACAAATCTACTCCACCTTGGGGGATTCCCCAGGAGTAAACATTTGACCAATTGAAAGAACAGTGTTCACTGTCCAATCCCCAGTGAGCCGAGACTGCGCAGCTGCGCAGTTTTCTTTACGGTGCACGATTTTCGCGCAGAAACCGAGCGAGCGACAAAGAAAGAAAGAAAAAGAAAGCAAGAGAGGAAGAAAGAACAGAACAAAGAGTAAGAAATAAAGAAAAAGAAAGGAAGAAAGAAGAAAAAAGAAAGAAAATAAAAGAAGAACGAAAGCAAGGAGGAAAAAGAAAGGCGCAGCAGGTGAGGCGTAACTTTCAATTAGCGAATCCGTGACGCCGGGCTTGTTAGCGGAAGACGGCGCAGCCCTGGAGGCCAACAGCTGCACACACAAAGGTTACAACACGGCATACATGTCGAAGCCCTCGGCTCCGGAGCGTCAAGGCAGTGGGCGTAGTCGTCGTAGGGCAGAGTACCGTGCCTTTCAGCAGCAGAATTTCATCGCTGTGCATCGGAATACTCCAAGAAGCAAGCAATGTGTGTCCCCTACATTATATTTTAGAGTTGAGCGATCACAGAGACTATATACAGTGTGTGCTAGTCAGAACGATCTGTTTGATAGCTTATTCAGAGAATTATCAAAAGCGCTATATACTGCTTCCAAATAAAGAGCCTGTGCTTATTTTCCATGGAAAGTGCCTGTCAGTGAGCCCTTGTGAATATTTTGGACACTTTTAAAAGAACTTTTGTAGCTGGTTTTACGAAGACGCAAGTGGGTGTGGCGGTAGCGTGCCGATAAGGAATCGAGAGCCGTGGTCCATACCCATTCCTATCTCGGCGAGAGCTTAACGTAGCTGATTTGTGGGCGCCCCTGAGGTTGGTAAGGAAGCATAGAATCTCCCTTGCTCTCCACACCCACGCCCTGTCCTGTATATTCGACTTCAAATTAGAAACGTAAAAGGTTGGACTAGTTATAGTCTGACGTGTTTCAACCATAAAAGTAGACGTTCGTGGTTAGCGCTGTGTGGTTGTTACGTTCCTGTCACGTTCAAAGCGCCCCTTTCTTAGTTAAAGAATTCCCCTAAGTTTTCAGTTAACCTTGCGAGTTTTTCCTACCATGTGTAGACACCATGGAAATCTGAGGCTATAATAAAGTGTCCAGAACGCTCAGAGAAAGCTGCATTTGACGGTATTTGACGGCTGGAAATTGCTGTTGTCGCGGTTCACGCCGTAAACAGGGCGCTCACTTTCTTCTTGTGGTTCTCAAAGGTAACCTATTGTCGCACCGCAAATCATCATCCTTCGTAAGCGACTCGAAATTATAGCAATGAGGTGAGTGGCAGACATCAATTTTGCCTACTCAACGTGTGCATCATGTCTCTATAGCATTTTGTAGTCAACGCTTACCGCTTGTGCTTTGCTCCCCAAGGCGGTGTCAATGCTCTGTGGTCGCCTGTTCTTTCTGTGACGTCATCCGGTCGCCAATCGACGTTTGCCCTCTCACCATTTTATGTACCGGTAAACCGCCTATATTCCCACAAGAACCTACTTCCTCTAGAATTTATACTTTTGATCACCGCGGCGGCTGCGTTTTTATGAAGGCAAAACGCTAAGGCGCCCGTGTGCTGTGCGATGTCAGTGCACGTTAAAGATCCCCAGGTGGTCGAAATTATTCCGGAGCACTCCACTATGGCACCTCTTTCTTCTTTCACTCCCTCCTTTATTCCTTCCCTTACGGAGCGGTTCAGGTGTCCAACGATATATGAGACAGATACTGCGCCATTTCCTCCCCCCCCTTCCCATAAAAAAAAAAATTATTATACTTGCAGTCCCGTGTGTGCTCAGTTTTTACGAGCGGTAAGCACTCAGCCCTGGCCAGTGGTCGACGGAGTTTGCCGTAAGGGGGGCGGGGGGGATAGAAATGAATATTTGGTAGCAGTGAAATAAATAATGCCGGTCTGCTACCACCAGCGCGAAAGGAGCCAGAGCTGATTTATTTATTTATTTATTTATTTATTTATTTATTTATTTATTTATTTACCCTCAGGGCCGTTAGGCGTTACAGAGGGGAGTGGGAATAACATACAAGTACAGAAAACAAAACAGCAGCTAATAAAATTTGAATATAGTTACAGCACACACTAGTTTAATGTCAATAACAGCACTAGCAAAAGGCAGCATTACACAAAACAAACCACGAAAGAAAACAGCAGCTAATAAAATAAAACATAGATATAGACAGAGACTTGTATAAAATTAGTAACAGCATTACGAAAGGAAGAATAGGTGCCGTAGTGGAGGGCTTCGAAATTATTCCGGAGCCCTCCACTACGGCACCTATTCTTCCTTTCTTCTTTCACTCCCTCCCCTATCCCTTCCCTTACGGTGCGGTTCAGGTGTCCAACGATATATGAGACAGATACTGCGCCATTTCCTCCCCCCCCTCCCCATAAAAAAAAAATTATTATACTTGCAGTCCCGTGTGTGCTCAGTTTTTACGAGCGGTAAGCACTCAGCCCCGGCCAGTGGTCGACGGAGTTTGCCGTAAGGGGGGCGGGGGGGATAGAAATGAATATTTGGTAGCAGTGAAATAAATAATGCCGGTCTGCTACCACCAGCGCGAAAGGAGCCAGAGCTGATTTATTTATTTACCCTCAGGGCCGTTAGGCGTTACAGAGGGGAGTGGGAATAACATACAAGTACAGAAAACAAAACAGCAGCTAATAAAATTTGAATATAGTTACAGCACACACTAGTTTAATGTCAATAACAGCACTAGCAAAAGGCAGCATTCCACAAAACAAACCACGAAAGAAAACAGCAGCTAATAAAATAAAACATAGATATAGACAGAGACTTGTATAGAATTAGTAACAGCATTACGAAAGGAAGAATAGGTGCCGTAGTGGAGGGCTTCGAAATTATTCCGGAGCCCTCCACTACGGCACCTATTCTTCCTTTCTTCTTTCACTCCCTCCCCTATCCCTTCCCTTACGGCGCGGTTCAGGTGTCCAACGATATATGAGACAGATACTGCGCCATTTCCTTTCCCCAAAAACCAATTATTATTATTATTATTACGAAAGGCAACAGTATCCGTAATTTCAGCAATATCGTGGGGAAGGTGATTCCAACTGGCACAAGCTCTGGGTATGAATGAATCGTGAAAACATCTCGTGCGACAAGGAGGGATCCAAACTTTGTGGCGGTGATCAATGCGTGCTGAAATATATGATGGTCTTTTTAACAACCTCTCTTTAAGATAAGGATTATGATAAATTTTGTGAAAAGTACATAATGAAGCTATTGACCTGCGATGGGAAAGAAGCGGGAGGGAGAGGTTAGCTTTCATGGCAGTTACACTACCAGTACGATGATAGTTGGTAAGTACTGATTCTAAGTCAGAAATGACAGATTCGACCCCAGGGTTCCACACCGATGAAGCATATTCCAATTTAGAGCGGACCAAAGTTTTGTAAAGTAGTAGTTTTAATGAACTTGGTGCACATGAAAAATTTCTGCGAAGGTATCCAAGGATGCGGTTAGCGTTATTTATAATGTACTCAACATGAGGTTTCCAAGACAGGTTAGAAGAGACATGAACACCCAGATATTTATAAGACGACACAGTTTCAAGAGTGATGCCATTAATGCAGTAGGTAGAGTGTGTAGTAGACAGACGAGAAATGGGCAAATGCTTGCATTTAGTAATGTTTAGCTTCATATTCCACAGGTTACACCAACCAAGTACCTTGTTAATATCTGACTGAAGAACAGATGCATCATTATCGTCATTAATTTCGCGGTAAATAACACAGTAATCGGCAAAAAGACAAACGGAAGACGATATAGTAGTGGGTAAGTCGTTTATATAAATGAGAAAGAGGAGGGGCCCAAGAACGGACCCCTGAGGCACACCAGAGCCAACAGGCGAGGAATCTGAATTGACGTTATTTGCTGTTACGAACTGACTTCGGTTTGAAAGAAAGCAATGCAACCATGCAAGTAATGTGGAATCGATGTTAAGGCTTTTTAGTTTAAGAAAAAGAAGCTCATGTGAAGCCTTGTCAAATGCTTTAGAAAAATCCATAAATATAGAATCAGCACGGGATCCGCGATCTAGAATGCAATGCAAGTCATTTGTGAAGCATATGAGTTGCGTTTCGCATGAAAATGATTTACGGAAGCCGTGTTGGGCATTACTGAAAAAGCAATTGGATTCTAAAAAGGTAGCAAGATGAGAGTAGATGACATGTTCCATGACTTTACATGGAATGCTGGTGAGCGACACAGGGCGAAAGTTATCAGGGCAATGTTTATCGCCAGACTTGTGCAGCGGAATC
Source organism: Amblyomma americanum (assembly GCF_052857255.1). Classification (NCBI taxonomy): domain Eukaryota; kingdom Metazoa; phylum Arthropoda; class Arachnida; order Ixodida; family Ixodidae; genus Amblyomma; species Amblyomma americanum. Next base: position 65,731,538 of record NC_135504.1, read on the forward strand.
ACCCTCCCAACCTTCCAGTGACAAATCACAAGTGAGAAATGACAAATCACTGCTCGCGACGTTTTCAGTTTTGCACCTAGTGACATCCAAGCGTTAAAAAAATTTCTTTAGACAATCTACAGGCTGTCCATAGACTGCCAATGAAGTGTATAGAATTTCTTTGGACAAATCCTATCGAGTATTCTATAGATAATTTATAGACGTATGGACACATACTTTTAGTACAGTTCTCTCTATAGACAGTCAATAGACAAATGTCTGCTGAAAGTCCAACAGACACAGCTCTATGGGCAGTCTATACATGACGTAGACTTGTGGCCATAGACATTTTGTAAATTTGTGTCTATAGAGTCTACAGACAAAAGTCTAGTGCTCCAATTGAAACAGGTCTATACATTCCATAGGTTTATGGCCTAGCAATCCTACAGACCTTTGTCTATAGACCGATAAGCGGTACTGCGTTATTCTTGCTCCGCGGGAAAACTTCACCGAATGCAATCAACGACAAAAAAAATAACATGCAGGATACGGGTGTCTATCTGCAGAGATTGCAAATGCTGATGTTCCTGAGTGGACAGGAGCTGAAGAGAGGTACTTGAGCAACTCTTTTGTAATTCTTTTCCTCTGAAAGATCTAGTTTCTGACTACCCCCCCCCCCCCCCCCACACACACACACACACCTTTGTTTTTTTGCCGTCGCGGTGGCTCATTGGTTTTGGTGCTCGGCTGCTGACCTGAAAGACCCGAGTTCAATCTCGTCCACGGCGGTCGCATTGCATTGAGGCGAAATATGTTAGAGGCCCATGTGCTGTGCGATGTCAGTGAACGTTAAAGAACCCCAGGCGGCCAAAATTATCCGGAGCCCTCCCCTACGTCATCCCTCGTAGCCTGAGTCGCTTTGAGACGTTCAATCCCCATAAAGCATGAGTCTTATCCTGTTTTTCTTATTTTTTGTGATGACCCTCCCCCTTATGTAATACGCCGCAAGTGTCCGTAAAGGGGCTCAACAAGATCATGTCAATAATGATTCAATTTTCGCTCTTGCTCTGAGGATAGGCCGACGGTCACCACAGCGCGGCCCGAAGGACGTACCAAATTTGTAGGCGCGTCCACAGACTTGCGTGGTCGGCGTGTACCTCCGACCCCGATGCGATCGGCTGGACGCACACCTATCTGTATACGTAACCTCGGTCCTCTAAGCTCCTGCTCGCCAGAGCGAGGCGACACTCAAGTTGCTCCGTCAGGCGAAAAGTGATCGATACCCGAAAAAAAAAACTATACTCTGGATATGCATAGACAAGGAGAATGGAGCGCAGTGCCTGGACTCTTCTCCAAGCGACTGTGGCTTTCCAAGTACACACACCAGTATAGTGGAGTGAAAACTGGCGGAATGTCATGCATGTCCTGCGTAAACACGCAAACACGGGGCGCCTCCGTCTATAAGTACGTGCAAGGCTAGTGACGAAAGACCTAGACATCTATGCAGGCGACCCGCACAGTGTTTGGCCAACCCACTAAGCTCGAAATCCGCTTAACTCGAGCGGCTTATAAAGAACGCGTGCGCTTTTCAAACCGGTTTAAGTGCTTTCCAAACAATGCGTGTAGACAATTGTGCGACCGTGTACCCTATTGGGGATAATGGGATTCTCTTCAGTCTGCAGGTCCGCAATGAAACAAAAAACGTAGCCGCTGAACATAAAGCCCCAACGACCGAAGAAAGACACCTTTTAAATTTTTTTAACTGGTTTTTGGGGAAAGGAAATGGCGCAGTATCAGTCTCATATCGTTGGACACCTGAACCGCGCCGTAAAGTAAGGGATAAACGAAGGAGTGAAAGAAGACGTGCCGTAGTGAGGGCTCCGGAATAATGCGACCACCTGGGGATCTTTTAACGTGCACAGACGTCGCACAGTACACGGGCGCCTTAGCGTTTTTCCTCCATAAAAACGCAGCCGCCGCGGTCGGGTTCGAACCCGGGAACTCCGGATCAGTAGCCGAGCGCCGTAGCCACTAAGCCACCGCGGCGGGTGTAATAATACTCTGCATTCATGAAATTTCTGCTGTGGTGCGCATCCATTTTAACTGGCTTTTTCGCGACAGTGTATCTGTGTTGAGGCTGAACAGCTAAGAATTAACGTTATAATTGCTAGTTTTCGCATCCCCAAACCAAAGCTGACACTTCCGTAGTAGGTCACAAATGATGCAGGCTTTACAAGTACGAGAAAGGTATACGCACACTTCTCCACTTATAGAAAGTCATATTCGCTGTAGCGAGACCGCGGTTATGGGGGAACGCCCCAAAACCGGACTCCAAGCAGCAATGCACTATTTCCGATGTTGGAATCTCTACGTACGCGGAATCTCCAGCTGCTTCACGCTACAAAACGGGAGTGCAGACAGAAGCCTTCGTGCCTCTGTGCAAAACTCCACGGACGAACAAGCGTTCAGATTATATATACATTGTTTCATTTGCGAATAACGGACTCTCGTTGATGCCTTTACTGTTTCCTCACTACGATGTGACGTGCTGCTGTCCGGGGAATCAGCAGCATAAATAAAAAGGACTGTTGTCAATTGGCACGTGTCGTCCAACCGACAAAAGGTTTTTTTTTTTTTTTTCGCGGACAAGGTCCGGTGCGGACGGAGCGTGTGTATAGGCGGCTTTTATAGCCAAGGCCCCCTCCTTTGGACTGCCACTCAAGCGCTTAAAGAGCCGTTCTAGACCACTGAGTGCTAGCACAACAGGGAACGTCCATGCTCATTCGAACGGCCATAGAAGAGGGTCTCGACCACGGCCAACGTAGGGCAGATTCTTATGGTGGCCGTGTTTGCCCGTGCCATAGGAGGCGTATGTGCCTAATAAAATTGTTCTATCGATTGTCTATAGACTTATAAACTCTTCCCTTCCTATAGATATCTACATTTGTCCATTAATAGACAATAGACTGTCTATAACAATCTAAAATTGTAAGGCCATAAGTTTATAGATTGTCTATAAGATTTGCATTGCCTATAGACTGGTCTATATGGTTTGTCTATAGAAAGTCTATAGAATTTAAACAAAAGTCTACTGACAGTCTATAGACTGTAAAGAAAATTTTGCAAACGGAGAGTCCAAAAAGTCGGTGGGTTTGGTTGACCCTGCACTGAATACTCGAAAGCGGGTACAATTATGAGCTGCAAGCATTCCGAGCCGCCACGTGTATATTCTTTCGCACTCATTACAGATCCTTCGACACGGTGGCAATGACTGTGCTTCGATGCACACCTATGCGAAATTAATGCGTGTGTCAAAATACAGCTACACGAAACAGATGGACACACTGCACCAAATCACTACACCAACGATTCGTAACCAAATATATATAGTTTTTGTACGCCACAAGTTACCATTCTTTACAAAAATTGGCACTAAATTTCTCGGGTCATTAAGAAACAATCATGGTGACATAATCACAAAAGCAGCATCTGCTGTGCTCTCGCATCAAAGAGACATCAAATATTCATGGACTTTTTTCGGTAACTTTTGTGACGGAAACAGGCTTAAAGTTTAAACGCATTACATGAAGCATAAAGACATCACAGCAGTCATGATCATCATCAGTCTGACTACGCCCAGTGCAGGGCAAATGCCTCTTTCATGTCTCTCCAATTAACCCTGTCCTTTGCCAGCTGCGGCCACCGTATCCCCGCAATATTCTTAATCGCATTCGCCCCGCCTAACTTTCTGCCGCCCACTGTAGTTTGGTTTGGTTTGGTTTTATCTGATTTAACGTCCAAAAGCGACTCGGTCTATGAGGGACGCCGTAGTGAAGGGCTCCGGTAAGTTTCGACCACCGATGGTTCTCTAACGTGCAGTGACATCGCACAGTACACGGGCCTCTAGCATTGCATCGATGTGGTATACAGTAGTGAGGGATATGGGAGGGAACATAGTTTTAGGATTCAATTATTATTACTACATTATTGTGGGATACACCCGTTGTTTTTTTTTTTCTAACCAGTTTTCATCGTCGCGTAAAATGTGCAAAATCATTCTAAAATTTAACAAAGCAACGAAGAGGAAGTTTGAAATTTTGGGCAAAAATTTTTATTCCTTCTCCGTCGTTGTTCACGACTGCACAGCTTTTGTCACAAGTTTAGGGCCCAGGCGGGTTTGCTTTTGGGCCCCGTCTGGTGGCTCGTTATATATGCATTCCCATTACCCCAAATCTCTGGAAGTTAAGAGAAACTCTGGTCGTACCCCTCCCAATGGTAGGAATGTCACGCAGACTACAGAGGCCCCACTAAGGCGGTTTAGAATCAAGCCCCCCCCCCCCCCCCCCCTCGGACTGTAAACTTTCGACGAACTTGTACTGTACTTCTTGCAGCAGCGGAACTTTCTCTCTGAACGTATAGAGTTGAAGCTGCGTACTTACGTGCAGTAAGCACCTCCACGATGTTCTGCTCAGTCACAAATCTTTCTACACAGAACACTTGTTTTCTGAATACAAGCTCTTTATAAAAATTTATACAAAATACTGAGACGATAGCGCACACCGCTAAAGAATGTCTCGAGATCAAAGGTTAACCCGATGACTCGTTACACAGGAGAGACGGGGAAAAAAAATTAAGATACGCGGCACCGTATCTCGTGAACCGGGCAGAACTTTCTCCGCAGCGGAAACGCGTGCTCTGTCGTGTTTGACAGCCGGAAACTTCCGCGTGTGCGTTTCCCTTTCCCAGTCGGCTCTCATTGCAGATAACGGTGCAAACGAAGTCCAGATTGCTTGCGCGCCATGGTGTCTGTTTCAAGTCGAAATTCAACTCTCCCCCTCTCTCTCAGCTCTTCCTATCACCCTCAAGTTTATAGCCTTTAATTAACGTCAACCCCCTCTCCCCACCGCACAGCCTATTTCCTGTCCCATCGCAGGCTATTACTGCGTATGATACCTGCGCGGTTTAATATCCGGAACGTTCTCTCTGCTGCTGTTCCGAACCTTCGAACACAGCACGCGTGCGATAGAGGGGGGGGGGGGGGGGGAGCGTAATATTTCCGATACATTTCAGTGATCCGAACGAAATGGAAACAAATATGAGAGACGTTTAATTACGAGTGTTGGAAGGTTATTGCGCCACTCTTAATGGAAGGATAATTCAATTAGAGCACCAGAACCGGGGGTTGGGTACGACCACTTGGTATAGAAAAGAAAAAAAAAGGGGGGGGGGGGGGAGGCCGGCAAGCTCCTATCTTTCTCGAAAGACAACGTCGATCTCAGACGGCGGTCTGAAGGGGCAAAGCAAACACTTCAGCTGCGTGCTGCCTGCCCCTCGTTAGCCAGCGAGACCTCACGACCTTGCAAACAGGGTCAACAGTGTAGCCACGGGCGAGGAGGGGGGGGGGGGGGGGGGTCCTCTTCGCCATCGTCGATTGGTTTACACACGTCCTTAATCGAACCGCGCGGAGCGCGTAGCGACAGTCCCTCGCCCTCGTCTTCCAGTTTAGCCTTCCGCCCTTCCCTCCACCCGTTCAACTCTGTGCGGGCGTGTGTGTTTGTACATACTACGAGAAACGCTGTTTGACCCCCCCATAAATGAGGCTGTGAGCTTCGTCTTTCCCTCAACCTACGCTACCCTGTTTTTCTCGTCAGCGCTGACGATGTCGATTAGGGAGGGAGTCGTCAGGAGGAGCGCCAGTACTGCAGGCTTTGCAGTATTGGTGCATTACACAATAAATACGCAATAAATAATCTTCCACTGGTACAGGTGAGCGAATGTAAATATTTCGGAGTCACCATTACAAAATCGCCTTTCATGGTCCACTCACAATAACAATATTTGCTTGTCTTCTTCGGGAAGTCTTGTCTTGAACACAAATTAGAACGCGCTCCGCTTGAACTTAAGCAACTTGCCTTCAACACCCTAATTCGTCCGAAAGTTGAGTATGCTTATGTCGCATGAGATCAGTTCCTAAAAAAAAAGATCAAGAAACTTGAAATGGTCCTGAGAAAAGCCGTCCGTTTCAACTTTAACGCTTATCGTAGCTCAATCTTGCTATCCTTTCTGATGTCTATGAACAACATATCCACTTCAGAAAAAAAGGTGAGCACTTGCATGACTTAAATTTCTGTACTCACTATACTTGTGCCGATTTAATATTAATCCTGCTCCCTATCTATGTCCTCGATCCGCACAACAGACGCGCAATAGCCACAACCACAAACTTAGCCCATACTTTGCACAAACCAATACATGCATTCAAGAACTCATTTTTTCCGCCAACAATCACAGCATGGAACTTCACTGCCAGCACATGTATTTTCGGCTCCTAATGCCGCTGCTTTTGAAATGAGTGTTTTGCTCTATGTGTCTAATTAGTGTTATCAACACATCCTGTTTCCTTCCATTGTTTGTTGCCTCGGAATGCTGCATTTGCGTTGTGTTTGATTGTATTTTGCTTTCTGAATGTTGCCCCCCTGCTTGGTCTGTATGACTGCAGCACGTGTAAATAAATAAAATAAAATTACAAGTAAGTTACAAGCAAGTTACAAGAAAGTTACAAGAAAGTTAAAAGAAAGTTTTTCATTACAAAGAACTCTCCGCATCTTTCTTGCAACTTCAGATGAGGAACGCTGTTTCGTGATACAGAAATAGTGCTCGCGCGGACGTTAGTGATTGTCCACGACTTCACGTCGGTGACGTCTACCTGGCGTTAAATTATTTTTTGTAAATAATACAAAGCATTCGACGTCAAACGACAACTGTCGGTTGCAAGGCACGTTTTCTAGTAGAGGGGATCACGTGAATGTTAACCACGTGGTGTCCTTTAACGCGCACCGAAGTCTCGGTGCACGTTAAATCCGCGATTACGGCACCATTTTACTGCTAGCCCGAGATGGCTTTTCATGCTTTACCTGCAGGTTTCACACATCCGACCCCTTTAAGCTCGTCGATTTCTAAAACCTATGCAGTTGCCTTTCAATGTAGGGGTGCATTTAAATACGCCGACATTCCCATCTCGCAGCCTCCCCGAATTTTTGTCCGTCCGTTCGAGCCACAAAGAAAACTCCTGAAAATAGAACGCACGCGAAATAATTTTAGGCTTAACCGTGTTTGCATGTACATGCGTTGCGTAGGCAGGAAGATACACAAGCTACAACAGATAGACAGTGACGGAGTAAAACAGAGTAAAACAGAGAGAGTTCCTCCTCGACACCTTTTTAAAAGTTGGTGGGGTTTCCCGAGTCTAAAAAAAAGTGACAGGGTTTTAACTTGGTTAAACCGATTATATTGCGAAAGCACGGGCCCAAAGCCCCGAAGTAGTATTAGCGGACGAAGAAGACAGTGTACAATGCAGAGGACAATGTACCCAGGCCCGAAGCGCGCGAAGTTGTATTATTGGACGAAGAAGTCTATGTGCAATGGACAGTGAGAGAGTGTTTCGCAGTTTAACACGAGGCGTAATCGGCTGCGGCGATGGCTTACGGCACTCACAGAGTATTTGTTCCCTGTACCGTTGTATCGGCAACATTTTCTGGAGTTCCTTGACACCAGTGTTTTAAAACGTGTTAGGCGAGTGTGCATTTCTTCTGCTGCAAAAACATCCTTCTTTAAGCTGCACACATCCACACTGCCTGTGAAGGCATGGCTTCATGCTAAGAAGATGCTTGCGCCATGGTCAGTGAAGTGCCGCCTGTGCAGCACGCCAGAGACAATTGACCATTGTTTTATTCTGTGCATTGATGCTGTGTTCTTCTGGGGTATATTACAACGAACAATTAAGAGGGACGTTGACATCACACGCTACAATATCCTTTTTTTTTTGCCTGTGGAGAACAACTGTGATGTGCCATCGGATCTATTTATGTTGCTAGGACTATCTAGTCTCTGGAAGAGCCGCATGATGGACCGCCACGCCGAATCGCCACGGTCGTCGAAATCTTTGTTTCGTGAGCAATGCGCTTTGGTGCGGGGAGTACATGCTGCTCTGCAAGAACCGCCTAGCTGGCTCCCCTGTTTGGATGCATGTGTGTGCCTCCCAGACTTTTGACGTTTTGGAAGGTGGCGTCGTGCAGGCGGTATGGTGACCTGGTGTTTTGTGGCGTAAGCGTACTTAGATTCCTCTTTCCGGCCCTATTTCTACGCAATAAAGAAAAAAAACTGCGGCAATAGTTTAGTGTTCTCGTGCAGTGACCAGCGAAGCTGATCTGCTCACGCCACCGTGGGTTCGAAACCCCGTCACGGCAATATTTATTTTATTTATCAATAGTTTAGTCAAGGTCACCCTCGCGGTCAAGCTTGACACAAACTCGATGAGGTGAGGTTTTACCTCGCGCACGAAGTAGCGCTTTCGCGCTAGATCTTCCGCCAAAGCGGACAACGGCGCTTTTGTTGAAGCTTCGCGACCATCGTTTGGAAAAATGTCCGAGCGTAACGATCTCGGAATAATTCTTTCGATCTATGATGTATGGACGACTTAGAGGAGTCCACATCTGAAGATGATGAAGAGTCGGATCTTACGGACACATATATGTAATAGAAATGCAAAGTTTCGTTTTACACTTATCGAGCGCGTGCTCCTCGCTCAGTTGCCATTGCGCCACTGTTTCACCTGCGCCCTGGCACAGCTGAGGTGACGTCATAGACGGCTTTGATGTCTCGCTGCCTGTTTTCAGTGCTTCCATTTCGACTGTGTGCTTAAAATAGTGCTTAGTGGGTTCATCACGGCTTTTGAATTCTCTCCACACCGCCCGCGCATAAAAACCAGGTAGCCGGGACCATCGCTCACTGAAACTACGACAAAGGTCACGCCTATCTTCAAACTCCGCCCCCCTCCCCTGCCCCCGCATTCCCTTATAGTTGCCCTTACAAGACGCTTTGTTCGAGGCGAACGGACTTTCACCACCTCTTAATGGCAACCCTGAAGGAGAGGGCGGAAATTTTTCGCGCAGGACGCGTATAGTGACATCAGGTTTCGGATTGGCAGTGCTTGGTTCATGTTAAACAGCCCTCCGAAGATGAGGGTAAAGGTGGGCAGCAGTTCTGCACGAGCCGCTTTCTCGAGCGCATTTCTCCCGATTCAAATACACTCGATTGGTAATTACAAGGTCAGACCTCCTTCCTCGTATTTCCCCCTTTCACCATCACACGCCTTACGCCAGACTTGTACATAACGTTTTACAAGCAATTGATTACACGCAATAAATTAAAAGTTTTTCTGTAAAACGGAAAGTAATGGCAGGTCACATTCGCGCTGTTTATATACCAATAGCAGTTTTCTTTAAATTTTATAATGTTTTGGTTTGGTTTATGGGGGTTTAACGTCCCAAAGCGACTCAGGCTACGAGGGACGCCGTAGTGAAGGGCTCCGCAAATTTCGACCACCTGGGGTTCTTTAACGTGCACTGACACCGCGCAGTACACACGGGCCGCAAGAATTTCGCCTCCATCGAAATTAGACCACCGTGGTCTGGATCGAACCCGTGTCTTTCGGGTCAGCAGCCGAGCGCTATAACCACTGAGCCACCGCCGCAGCGATAATGTTTTAATTACGTTCTGTAAGGTGTAACGTTCTCGGAAATCCAATTACTTTTATATACAGCGCGGCTCCTACGCACTCGTCCCTGGGTTCCCCGTCGTAGTCTTTGGCGTAGTCGGCGTAACACATCACCTGCCAACGTCACCTGTCAACAGTGGCAGGTAGTAGCAGAGCGAAACGCCACCTGCCACGGCGAGAGCGGAGGAACGGACAACCGGAAGGTGGCTTCCAGGGGAAGACGCCAGAGTGTGGCAGTTAGATAAGCACAGTACTCTCCTGAATACCTGCGCTCGAACTTGGCTCTAACTACTACCTTAGCTGTCGATCATTGACGCTATAGCGTTTCAGGCCCCGTTACCCAAAAAATCCGGCGTCGGCGTTGTTAGTGAAAAAGAATCGTTGGAGGCACTTAGATATCTCTTAACTGCGGGAAGGCGAAAGCCGTTTGCGACTCATTGCGCTGGTTTGAATTTGCCTCGCTTGAATTCATTTCACGACAGAGGAGAAGAGCAGCTGGCGCGAGCGTGGCAAAGAGGTCACGTGAGATCACAAGGTCACGTGACCTGAAATGCAACGGACGGACGCGAGTATGAGCCATTAAAGGCTATCGCCTTAAAACCGCCAACATGACTCCGGCAGGTGGTCCCTAGAGAGAAACCTGGTAGGGAGGTGGTCTACCTAGGTCACGTGACTTTGCGGCGTCATCACATCCTAGCTGCCCACCGAACAGTGAGAAAAGTGCCTAATGTGGCAGGTGGGAGTTAAATTAATGATTGGTCGCTCGGGAAGAGCAACCCGGGTCGCACAAGGCCTACACCGCTGGGAGCACCTGCCATCGCAGGAGAGTGGCGCATCGCTTAACCGCTGCACCACTGCGCCAGGAGGGGTCTGCGAATGTAAAGTAGGGAATGACCTTCTGCGTATATGGGAATTAGACCATTACGCTCTTAGTGTCCCCTTCAATTTGTTTTTTGTTTTGTTTTCAGTACTGAATTGGGCCGATAATGGGCTCACTGGGTGGACAGCTGAACTGCGCCGCGCGCCATGGGGGAGGAGATGAAGATGGAGATAATGAGAAGGAAAGATGGCAGATAAGTGACAGGTGCTCCGAAAGGTAGCCGCCTCCTCTCCTAGGACCTCTAAGTGGTCTGCCCAGGCACAACTTTCTCTTTAGCAGCAGAATCACGTCGGGCTATGCGGTTCCAACACACAGGCGTTATAGAGCCCGGGTATCTTTTCAAAGATATCTCTGTAGAAAAACAAAAGAAAAACTGACAATGCCTGCGCTACACTAACGAAACTCAGAGAGAAAGCACAAACGTTGTCAGTCTCTGTTTGTTAATCTTTACCCATTTCACACCTTTATCATTTGGTGGCGGGAGTCGGCGATGAGTCCTCGGTTCCGATAGACTCACTGCGATTCCTAACGACGACGGCAGCCGTGTCGGGAACAATAGAAAACCTGACCTTCAGCCATCGCTGAAGGGCTAACCATTGTTGTGCTGCAATCGTGTTCGGTGCAGCGAGCCAAGACCTGAATCGCACAAGCAAGGGGTGAAGCGAGGGTGGCGTTAAAGCTACTTCCAACTGCCAAGCATTTCACAGCCTACTACCCGCGAAATGCACAATCACGCCGCGGCGACAACCGTGGCGCTGTTATACATTATCCGCCTCTCGATGTGCCATTTCGCGATCGCCGGCATTATGCAAGAGCCTTTTCGGTCACCGGCACTGAATCTTCTACCCCTTGGAGATCGCCTCATTCACTCAGCGACCTCTAGCAGTGAAGTGGTGGCTCTGCTCTCTGTTGCTTATTCGTCAAATCCGTTCACAAGGAGATCGCCGGATTCCAGTCAGTCAGTCAGTCAGTCAGTCAGTCAGTCAGTCAGTCAGTCAGTCAGTCAGTCAGTCAGTCAGTCAGTCAGTCAGTCAGTCAGTCAGTCAGTCAGTCAGTCAGTCAGTCAGTCAGTCAGTCAGTCAGTCAGTCAGTCAGTCAGTCAGTCAGTCAGTCAGTCAGTCAGTCAGTCAGTCAGTCAGTCAGTCAGTCAGTCAGTCAGTCAGTCAGTCAGTCAGTCAGTCAGTCAGTCAGTCAGTCAGTCAGTCAGTCAGTCAGTCAGTCAGTCAGTCAGTCAGTCAGTCAGTCAGTCAGTCAGTCAGTCAGTCAGTCAGTCAGTCAGTCAGTCAGTCAGTCAGTCAGTCAGTCAGTCAGTCAGTCAGTCAGTCAGTCAGTCAGTCAGTCAGTCAGTCAGTCAGTCAGTCAGTCAGTCAGTCAGTCAGTCAGTCAGTCAGTCAGTCAGTCAGTCAGTCAGTCAGTCAGTCAGTCAGTCAGTCAGTCAGTCAGTCAGTCAGTCAGTCAGTCAGTCAGTCAGTCAGTCAGTCAGTCAGTCAGTCAGTCAGTCAGTCAGTCAGTCAGTCAGTCAGTCAGTCAGTCAGTCAGTCAGTCAGTCAGTCAGTCAGTCAGTCAGTCAGTCAGTCAGTCAGTCAGTCAGTCAGTCAGTCAGTCAGTCAGTCAGTCAGTCAGTCAGTCAGTCAGTCAGTCAGTCAGTCAGTCAGTCAGTCAGTCAGTCAGTCAGTCAGTCAGTCAGTCAGTCAGTCAGTCAGTCAGTCAGTCAGTCAGTCAGTCAGTCAGTCAGTCAGTCAGTCAGTCAGTCAGTCAGTCAGTCAGTCAGTCAGTCAGTCAGTCAGTCAGTCAGTCAGTCAGTCAGTCAGTCAGTCAGTCAGTCAGTCAGTCAGTCAGTCAGTCAGTCAGTCAGTCAGTCAGTCAGTCAGTCAGTCAGTCAGTCAGTCAGTCAGTCAGTCAGTCAGTCAGTCAGTCAGTCAGTCAGTCAGTCAGTCAGTCAGTCAGTCAGTCAGTCAGTCAGTCAGTCAGTCCAGTCAGTCCAGTCAGTCAGTCAGTCAGTCAGTCGAATAAAGAAATGACTAAAAAGATTGGAAATATTGACATCGAATGTTGAACTCTGTATTTCGGGTCACACATAAAAGATGTGTTTAAATGAAGCGCCTAAAGCAGTCAACGCAGGCGTCACGCAGTGCTCATCTAACAAGTCCAAAGCAGCTCGAAGTCGTGCAGTGCGTAACTAGCTATAGCATTCGTTTAGGCGGCCGTGGAGAAACAAAAAAAAAATCAACCTCCCCGACTATATATATAGAAGGACAGTAAAGAAAAAAGTATTCGAAACAGAAACGCAAGGTATAACAAAGTATTCGCGGCTTTAAACTAAAAGTTCGCGGAGGCCCGCGCACATGAGCGCAGAGGAGCCCGATCCATCAAACCGTAGCCGCGCTGCCCGACCGCACACGCAACACCGGGGCGCGCGCGCGAGTCCCTTTTTAATTGCGTTCGGCCGCGCCGTGCGCCCCCGACGGACGACCGGCGAGCAGTTCGCGCAAGATGGATCGGGGGTGCTGTGTTCGCACGTACACCTCTCGATACGGTCTCCCTCCCGCGTTGTTACCCGGCTTTGACTCGAGCCGAACGCGTCCTCCATCTCGTTGCGTTATGAACTGTACGCGAGCTTTGAGAACAGGGGAACAAGGTCACGTTCACGGTGTGAGGCAATACGCGTCCGATATGCTCGCTGTGCATAGCATGCGCCCTGCTCCGTGGCCGGTCTTCTATGAGCCAGCCGGCGCCTATCTCCCAATTCCCTTCCCCGAGCAGAGTGGCATGCCAGCGTTGAAACGCCGGATTAATTCTGTTTCATTAAAGAACTTCTCTCTCTCTCTCAGAGAGGAATGCTGTAGGATAGAAGGAAAACAAAGTGCACCTAATGGTCTGTCCGAGTATTGATATTATAATGAAATTTGGGCCCCCAATGTACCCGCCGCGGTGGCTCAATGGTTAAGCGATCGGCTACTGATCCGGAGTTCCCGGGCTCGAACCCGACCGCGGCGGCTGCGTTTTTATGGATGCAAAACGCCAAGGCGCCCGTGTGCTGTGCAATGTCAGTCCATGTTAAAGATCCCCAGGTGGCCGGAATTATTCCGGAGCCCTCCCCTACGGCACTTCTTCCTTCCTTTCTTCTTTCACTCCCTCCTTCATCCCTTTCCTTACGGCGCGGTTCAGGTGTCCAACGACATATGAGACAGATACTGCGCCATTTCCTTTCCCCAAAAACCAATTATTATTATCACCCAATGCCGAGCCTCACGAAAGACACTTGTACGTAAAATTCAAGTCAATTGGTAATGCGTAACGACGACAGTTTGCTCTCTCAAAATCGTTGCACTTAGCAGCTTTTAATTCCCGTTTCGTGCTTTACCGAGTCGTTCAACATTCGCCGTCTGCGCTCGTTCAGAGCAGTCACGAGTGTCCCACTGTGATCCAAATGTCTCCGTATACTCTTTGTTCTTGTCCTTGTCATTTGCGACACGCTTTCAAGTCGATTCGACAGCATGGCCCCATTCTTTTCCCTACTTAGTATTTCTTTTTCAATTCGGTTCCGCTTCGATTCCAGGTCGGTCTTGAGGATTTAAACCCTTGTAAAGCTATTCCGCGACACTTGGCATACTCTTACCGTGCTGTATACCGCCGGCCTCTTCCAAATCGCCAGCTTGTGATGTCATTGTAATGCCCACCCCACACGTACGCTTCTGCAAGCACTGTCTCCTCGGTCGTGCAGCAGCACCCCCGTCAAAACTTTGCCTCTTAAAACGCTTGGCTTGTGAACGCCTAAACCGCCAACGAATGCTATATATATATAGTCGGATACAACTCAACAAAGAAGCAGGTCTTCCCCGTCAAATGACCCACTTCCAGCCAGTGGCGTCGGCCGGTCTTAATGAGCATGCTCGCGTGACAATGCAGGAAGTGGCAGATGAAAGGGGACAGTTCCCTCCCTTCATAGTCAGGAATCGCGCTCCCCCCCCCCCCCCCCCCGCGTCACACCGCTCCTCGCATAGTCATGCTAGCAGCTTCACGCGAATCGACCGACGCCATTGGTTGGAAGGGGTCCTTTGACGGGGAAAAGCCGCTTTTTTTCTTGCTTCGTATCCGACTATAATTACCCGTATACATCCCGCATCATCCTGGTTTAGACCCCTTTTGTAATATACAGGGTCGTTCACTCTGAAAGGTGAACACATGAGCGCGTGGCAGCGCTCTTTACAGCGCCACAGTGCGTCCGGCGGGACTGCACATCGAAGCCAAGTGGTAGGCAAAGCGAAACACCGCAATTAGGTCTTTCACCTGCGCCACTCTGCATCGATGGGCTGCCACGTCCGACGCACTAGCGCTTCGAAGGGCGTGGCCACGTGCTCGTGTGTTCACCTTTAAAGTGAACGACACTGTACAGTCGTGACATATCATTAGAGGGAACAAGGTTTTCGCATAAAATTGCGAATTGATGACGATTAAGGTGTTTTACGGCGCAAGGGCATCTACAGCCAAAGAGCGCCATGGTACAAGATATTGTCCATTTCTCAAGGTGGCGGTCAAAGACCCATTTCCCAAGCATTTCATCCTAAAGAAGCCGAGCACCAGAAAATTGCGAAATGTCCGGTTATACCTCCACTAATGTGGGCATCACTTTCGCATATTATGCGCCAAGAGGAAAGCTAGCTAGAAAATAGGACAAGCTGCGCTTGTTGCAATTAACTATGAAGTAATCGACAAATAAACGCTCAGACCTTGTTCCCCCTCACACTGCTCGCGACTGTACACCTCGTACGGCCTCGGTATTCTTGTACACACTATACAATTTCTCACCCTTAACGGTTTAAATCAGCTGTCCCCAGACGAGCTCCCTTTTCCAATTGTTCGGTGCTAAAAAAGGGTGCAGAGATCAGCACCCTTAAAGAAGGGTGCACTTCATGATACTTTAAAGGATGTAATGGTTGCACCCTTATTAAAGGGTACTATTTTTCCATAACACCTCTACGAATGCATGTTGGAAGGGTGCTCCACATTGATCCACCCATGAAGCAAAATCCTTCGACTGATGCGCGCCCTCTAAACTTTCATGCTGTGCACCCTTTCTTAAGGGTGCTGATCACTGCACACTTTTTAACACCCAAAAGGGTGTTCGTCTGGGGACAGCTGATTTGCACCCTTAACGGTGAGAATTTGTTTAGTGTGTAGTGAATTTTGTTCTCTCGTAAAACTACTGCGTCAAAGCTTTTCACTGGATTATTAATCCAATGTAAACTAAACATTTTGACAGATTCGCCTGTATGGTTGGGTTTGATTACTTAAATAAACTCTGACACGTCTCTAACGAAACACTTTAATTTAAACCCCAACACTTTGCAGCCGGCTCGGCTCCTTCTTCAGGGGTGACTGGGGGCAGTAGCTATAGAGTTATTAAGTATGCAGGAATTAAAGTATTTAGTTGGAGACGTGTCACAGTGTACTGTAAATTATTAACCCAATGAAGCGCGAAAGTGTGGTGCTCGCATAACTCCGAATATTATCTTCATTGCAGTAATTTGGTCCCAATAACTACTGTAACCACTGCGAAGTAAAATTAGAGAACAAAGCCGCTTGGCACTGAAAGCCTGCGTGCGCTATAATAACAGCAAACAAATGCCCCAATTTCCGCCCCGACCAAACACATTTCCCACGAAAACGTTCTCTTTCCTTGAAAGAACCCCCCCCCCCCCCAAAAAAAAAAAAAGAAAAACGCTCTCCCAGCACAAAAATGGTCGACAGGCTCATGACTGCTTTTTCTTGTGAAAGCAATCCAAAAAGGCGTTCGCGAACACAGTAATAACGATCCATGTTGTTGTTGTCCATGTCCACTAACAACCGCATTTTTTTCTTCTAAATGCACGTAAGAGAGCGCAGTTTCGTAAACGTTACCGCTCAGAGGGAACATGGGTGTAGAAAGTGTTGCATCGCATCCGCAGAACGTTTGCACCCCAAGAGGTGGTTTCACGGGAGAAGGCTTTGTTCGGATATGCTAGGGCCTCGTAAATTACCTCCAAGGGTCTCGCGCACTGCGCCTAGTTATACCTTCTTTGGGCGTTTTCAATGCTCGTTCGTGCAAGCCTGTCATGCGCCGATAATTGCCCTGATTTTATATGAGCGTCGTTCAGAACTGATATTACTTTGTCCTCTCGTACACTATTGCGCCATTAATACGCCTTGGCCAGCGTATTTTTTACCCTGACTGCATGGACGTTAAGTTCATGGGGGTGCATCATCGAGAATATAGTTTGCAACGGATTAATTTTGTCCATCATGTAACTGCCCTATCTGTTTTTTTTAATGCCTTTTCAGCCGCAGCTCAGGATACAATTACTCCGGGGGGCGCTTCCTGTGTACAAATCAAGGAGAAGATAAAGCAGAAGATAACGTGCAACGAAAAATATAGAGCTGTTTAAGAGACGACGTGATATTAAATTATCTTAATTTCCAGAGTAGACGCCGTCCGTTCCATTTTCGATTCGCAAGATTTGTGAAGACTTCTGAAGAGGCGTATATGTGCCCAACGCGTTACCAGAGCACGCGGAAAACGGCTGCATCGTGCTGCTACGCTTTGTTTCATTTAAAAGAAATAAAAAGCCCTCCATTTTATTCACGACATTCTCAGAAACCTTCTCTGAAACCCCACCTTATTAACCCGCCGCGGTGGCTCAGTGGTTAGGGCGCTCGGCTACTGATCCGGAGTTCCCGGGCTCGAACCCGACCGCGGCGGCTGCGTTTTTATGGAGGAAAAACGCTGAGGCGCCCGTGTGCTGTGCGATGCCAGTGCACGTTAAAGATCCCCAGGTGGTCGAAATTATTCCGGAGTCCTCCACTACGGCACCTCTTCTTTCACTCCCTCCTTTATCTCTTCCCTTACGGCGCGGTTCTGGTGTCCGCCGAGATGTGAGACAGATACTGCGCCATTTCCTTTCCCCAAACAATAATAATAATAATAATAATAATAATTGGTTTTTTGGGGAAAGGAAATGGCGCAGTATCTGTCTCATACATCTTTGGACACCTGAACCGCGCCGTAAGGGAAGGGATAAAGGAGGGAGTGAAAGAAGAAAGGAAGAATAGGTGCCGTAGTGGAGGGCTCAGGAATAATTACGACCACCTGGGGATCTTTAACGTGCACTGACATCCCCAAACAAGCAATTTTCAATTTTCAAACCATATCCTGTGAAGTTCTTTTTATCTTTGACGCTCTAATCATCTCGCATGTCCGAAACGCCTACATAGGGGCACAAAGCAAAAATAATACTTTATCTGCTTACATTATACTCGTATGCCAACAGTACTGAACGCGTTTTTTTTCTAGATCATACATATACGGTCATTTGAAGTTGTCGCAATCTCGGCTGATGTTACAAACGAGTCACCCTGTATAACGTCGCGTAGGGGTCTATACAGGAAGCTATGGGATACCCATAGACAGGGGCCGACTTCTTCGGCTGCTGTGGCTTTCACAATAACTCGAACGCAACGTTCTTCACGAAATCAAGACGGAATATTTCGACTCGTCCAGAAGGACGCAGCGCGGCGAATGAGTAACGGCAGAGGAGTCAAACAAGATGGCAGAACTATCCCAGAGTCACCCCCCCTCTCCCCCCTCCCTCCCATCGGCCAGATACCTCTCTTTCGTCACCTCCATTCGGCCGAACGATGCGCACAAGCACCATTTGTCAGCCGTGTCCCACAGTAACAGAGGCGACGGAGCGAAGCGAACACTGCCGAGAAAAGACGCGAGCAGCCTAAGCATATAGAACACAAAAAGAAAGCGCTCAAAAAGTAAAAAGAAAAGCCCCTTCGCTCCAACGCCGCAGAAATGGGGAGGTTCGCACGGCCGTCCTCGGCACGCGAGCCTTGGAGATTTTGTTTTCATCGTAGGGAGCCGAATCGAACGGCGAAGTCCGCGGACGAAGTATGCAGAAAAATGCACGAGGCGTGTTCTCGATCGAACATATTGGGCAACGGAGCTCCAAACACCTGCGAAGACGAAGGAGAATATATAGCAGCGCGAGAAAGCAGTGTAAAAAGCTGGCCCACACGCCTGGCACGTACACTGTATGTGCGTGCATATATACACCTAAGACTTCAAGCAATTTTAAAAAAGAAAATAGGTTTTTTGAGTTAGAAGAGAGCTTTTTTCGGCGTAGCATTGTCAGCGGTGTAGTACATTAGGATGCAGCTAAGACGTGCTAGCTGTAGCAGGCTGGTTACCTAATGCTGAAATGTTCATTTTTAACTATTACTGTTACCCGCCGCGGTGGCTGAGTGGTTAGAGCGCTCGGCTACTGATCAGGGGTTCCCGGGTTCGAACCCGATAGCGGCGGCTGCGTTTTTTTGGAGGAAAAACGCTAAGGCGCCCGTGGGGTGTGCGATCTCAGTGCAGGTTAAAGATCCCCAGGTGGTAGAAATTATTCCGCAGCCCTCCACTACGGCACCTCTTTCTTCCTTTCTTCTTTCACTCCCTCCTTTATCCCTTCCCTTACGGCGCGGTTCAGGTGTCCAACGATATATGAGACAGATACTGCGTCATTTCCTTTCCCCCAAATCCAATTATTATTATTATTATTGTTATTATTCCGGAGCCCTCCACTACGGCACCTCTTCCTTTCTTCTTTCACTCCCTCCTTTATCCCTTGCCTTACGGCGCGGTTCACGTGTCCAACGATATATGAGACAGATACTGCGCCATTTCCTTTTCCCCAAAACCAATTATTATGTGACGTTCCTTGTGTGTGCTACGAGGGTCCGCGTTCGACGGCGCGGCGTAGACGGAGCCCCCAGTGGCGGCAAAAGCACTCAAGGGAAAGCAATTCAGCTGGAAGAGAGGAGATCGGCGACAGCCGGTCTCGTTTTGGAAGCAGCCAGCACACATGTTTCTACTATATATGGCTGCAAGCAACTTGAGTGGGATTGCTTTCGGGACTGCCGCCATGGACCGCACGGAGAAGACCCAGGTGACAGCTGCGTCCAATTACCGAGCCATACTCGTTGAGAGTGAACGACCAAAACGAAGGGGTTTAAGCACAACCGGACCCCCTTTCCATAGTGTCGGCACGTGTCGAACGCCGCCGCCGCCGCCGCCGCCGCCGCGGGGAGACGGGCGTTATCTTTCCCAATTGCCGTGACCGCGCCGGGGACAAAGGGCCTCGTTTCGGCGGGCCTGGCCCCGTGACAAGACGGCGGGCATCATCATCAACACTCCCGAGCACATCCTAGGACAAGGGACCACTTTCCCGGCCTTTTAGTAACCTCGCGTTCCGGCCTTGAGTGGCGAGTGTCATTTGATGGAGAACGGAGGTCGGTGACCCGCGGGAACCGTCAGCGGGCCAGAGATCGTCTACCACAGCCGACGCTACCTCGACGACAACCTTCTTTCCCTCGGACTCAACACGTGACGGGGGCGAGACCATAAGTGCGGTGGTGTGTTTGTGCGCCCAAGTGAAAGCCCTAGGCCACTCCCACTCCGGCGTGGGCGTCCTCAACCTAGGGAATGTGGGGAATAAGAAGGATATAAAAATCGACAAGGAGTACGGAAGAAACAACGCTCAGGACGACATCGTTCGCCAAGGGGGCCTTCAGCGCCGAAGCCCGACGGCGTGCAGCTTCTGCCAGCAACCGTTCGAGCTCAACTCCGGAGCCCCTCCATCGTCCCCATGAAGTCGTCGGCACGTAAGCTCGGACACCCCAGCCTCTGATGTATAATCATAATCATGTATAATTATTGAATATATCTGTTTGTTTAAACTGAGCCATACTGTGTCTCTTTGCCTCTCCGTCCCGTGTGGACCTGCGCATTATGGGGGTCGTCGCAATTAATAATAATAATAATAATAATAATAATAATAATAATAATAATAATAATAATAATAATAATAATTATTATTATTATTATTATTATTATTATTATTATTATTATTATTATTATTATTATTATTATTATTATTATTATTATTATTATTATTATTATTATTATTATTATTATTCCGGAGCCCTCCACTACGGCACCTCTTCCTTTATTCTTTCACTCCCTACTTTATTCCTTCCCTTACGACGCGGTTCACGTGTCCAATGATATACGAGACGGATACTGCGCCATTTCCTTTCCCCCAAAACTAATTATTATTATTCAGGCGGCTGGTCCCGCGCAGCATAAACCCGCCAGCACCAAGGCGCACTGTTCACTGCACAGAGACTTATATGAACCAGGCGGCAGTGCGTGTCGATCCATCATGCTGCTCTTCCACCGGCTAAAACGCCCACTCAGCACTAACAGATCGCACGGAATCCCGGAGTCTTTCAGGACAAGCAAGAACGTCATACTGTAAGGCGAGATCTCAATGTCCTTTTTCGGGTGTATTTATGTGTAGTGTAACCGAACCTTCAGAGTGTTCACCAGCGCCACCTTCATCCATAGCGGCGGACGTAGTACGTCCTGTATTACCGCGAGTGCCACGGAGGAACGCGATCTAACGATGAAGGCGGGAGCTGTGCGAGAACCCTCTTATCCTATATACTGTGGCATTAAGAACTGCTATATACGAGGCCCTCGTTAAGCTCTTCAGCAGACAAGGCAATGGAAAGAGGAGCTCGTCATGACGTACATGACGCTAGTCGTCGAAACATCCCGCCACTTGACCCTGTTTTGCTCCAGATGGGACCACACTGTCCCCGAAAGTTTCTTAATCTCATCCGTCACTCGACTCCCACCCTCACACACACACACACACACACACACACACACACACACACACACACACACACACACACACACACACACACACACACACACACACACACACACACACACACACACACACACACACACACACACACACACACACACACACACTAGGTTTACCCTGTCTTGGAAACCACTCCGTTACCCGAACAGACCGTCGGTTACCATCCCGTCGCATTACACACGCTGACACAACCCATCTCGTCTTATCGATTTCAGCTGGGGCGTCATTAATTCCCAATAAAACAAACGTACATACGGTACTCGCAAACAAAACATCGCGATAGACCTGTGCGTAAACTCCATAAACAAGCAGACAGGTAACCGAATTACCGAACTTTCCAACTTTTTATCCCCGCGCGAAGTCTGCGTGTGATAATATTATTGCAGCGTGTACATGCCGCAGAAGCGGCCGGCGTCCGCAGTTGCGCCGCCGATGGCGACCAACTGTTGCGGCGGTCGTTGAGCGCCTCCCGAAGGCTGCTGCTGCGCCGTCGATCGACGAGGGGGCTTTTCCGCTCAGAACCCAGCGCGCGCACCCACCGAGGATACCGCATTCGCGCGCCCACAGGCAGCGTCCCTAGCAATGGCGCACGGTATGACCTCGGCCAAGGCGAATATATTAGACTGCAGAGTTTAAGTATATAGATACCTATCAGTGCAGGGAGGAGAAAGCCTTCTTTCACGTGTTTCATTCACAAGCAAACCGGGTCACTATTCCAGTCACATCTGTGACTGTGAAACGAATGGCGTTGGCGTGATGATACCTCGGCGCTAAAAACTTCCAGGTCAACCTTCAGGGCAGCGCGTATTTTAACGTCTCGCAAGCCTACCTCTCCACTGCATTTCATCTGTCACGACTCAGCTCGAATGCAGAAATTCCTACTTGTGTACGTTGAGTAAATGCAAAGCCAACTGCAATAACTTTAGGCAGTGAAATCCCACTGCCATAACAAGTTAATAATAATAATAATAATTGGTTTTGGGGGAAAGGAAGTGGCGCAGTATCTGTCTCATATACCGTTGGACACCTGAACCGCGCCGTAAGGGAAGGGATAAAGGAGGGAGTGAAAAAAGAAAGGAAGAAGGGGGTGCCGTAGTAGAGGGCTCCGGAATAATTTCGACCACCTGGGGATCTTTAACGTGCACTGACATTGCACAGCACACGGGCGCCTTAGCGTTTTTCCTCCATAAAAACGCAGCCGCAGCGGTCGGGTTCGAGCCCTAGAACTCCGGATCAGTAGTCGAGCGCCCTAACCACTGAACCACCGCGGCGGGGCACCATAACAAGTTCGGGTTGGTTTATGGGGGTTTAACGTCCCAAAGCGGCTCGGGCTATAAGGGACGCGGTAGCGAAGGGCTCCGGAGGTTTCCGCCACCTGGGGTTCTTTAACGTGCACTGACATCGCACGGTACACGGGCCTCTAGAATTTCGCCTCCATCGAAATTGGAACGCCACGGTCGGGATCGAACCCGCGTCATTCAGGTTAGCAGCCGAGCACCGTAACTATTAAGCCACCGCGGCGGTTTCGGCACCTAAATCTACCGGGCCAACCAGCTGAGCAGTGTGTATTTTAATGGCCTGCGCTCCCTCCCGACTGTATTTCATTTGTCACGACTCAGTTCGAATATCGGAATTGCTACTCGGTGTATGTTGAGTGAATGCAAAGCCAGCTGAAATACCCTACGCTGTCTTGTATGTAGGCAGTGAATGCCCTCTGCCATTACAAGTAACGACGTTAATGGCGTCAATATTCATGTTATCTGCTCTGTTGCGTTAGAGCGAAGGCAAATAATACTGACGCTCCACAGTCATTGAAAAAAAAATGGTTTTAGGGGAAAAGAAATGGCGCAGTATCTGTCTCACATATCGGCCGACACCTGAACCGCGCCGTAAGGGAAGGGATAAAGGAGGGAAGTGAAAGAAAGGAAGAAAGAGGTGCCGTAGTGGAGAGCTCCGGAATAAGTTTGACCACCTTGGGGACCATCTTTAATTTGACCATCTTTAGCGTGCACTGACATCGCACAGCACACAGGCGCCTTTTTGCGTTTCGCCTCCATCGAAACGCGGCCGCCGCAGCCGGGTTCTAACCCGGGAACTCCGGATCAGTAGCCGAGCGCCCTAACCACTGAGCCACCGCAGCGGGCCTCCACACAGTGATGCGTGGTTACTTTCGCAATAACATACGCTAAGTACTATGTTGAACTTCGGGCTACAAAGCTTATTTTAGGCATTGCTTTCGTGTCATTTTTGTTTCTACCTTAAAGGCTGGCTGCGCGCTATAAAAAAGCTAAGCAACAGATTAAGGCGCAGAAGGCGGCCTTAGAAATACCGCTCTGCGTCGCACAGTACATAATTTATAGCCGAGACACTCACGATTATGTCGATGACGCATGTATGACAGACCAACTAGAAGCGAGAAAACGCGGTACAAGGGCAGCCCCCACACGAGAGGTCGACAGCGCCAGAAGGTCGTCGTCTTTCCTCCTGTTGGGTGCATTTTCGTGCGCCTGTTATTTGCGGGTACACGGGCAATCCTTTCACTTCTTCGCAACAAGCAGTGGCGGCCTATTCGCGTAGATGGGAAGCGTGCAAGAGACGTTCCTTCACCACCAGGCCTCGCCGGCCCGACAAGAAAAAAAAAGAATATAATGAAGGAACCGTATACTGCAGACCAGAGGCACCAACGTCTTCAGCGCGAGTCGGAAAGTGAGGCACCGCATCGCGACCTCTTCTATGCGTGGGTGGATTTCGAATATGGACGATTTAGTTCTGTTTGCTCGGCGCAGACATCTGGGAATAATGGGCGACTATAGCCGGATAAAACTGAAGAAGGCAGCGGCTTTTCCCCGTCAAAGGACACCCTTCCAGCCAATGGCGTCGGCCTATTTTCATTACCCTACTAGCGTGGCAATGCACGGAGCGGCTCCACAATGAAGAAAGGGGTCTATCACCGACCACAGAGGGAAGCAATTGTCCCCTTTCACATACCACTCCCTGCTTTGCCACACTATCGCAAGGTCATGATAATCGGCCGGAGCCATTGGCTGGAAGGGAGTCCTTTGACTGTGAAAAGCCGCTGCGTTCTTGAGTTGTATCCGTCTATACCATGTGGGCGCCCTTGTTTGATGAGTTTGCAAACTATAGAGCAGCGCGAGACAATTAGTCTGGAAACGTGGACCGTTGGTCGTTAATCTCAAAACAGGCAGTGCGGGACCAGGCAAGAAGACAGGAAGAAAGAGAGCTCAACTAACAGCACCACTGAACATGAAGTTGCTCAACAGGAGTTGACACAAAAGGAACGTTGTCGTCGTCGTTGGCTTATGGGTCACCGCGGTTGTTAGTGGTTTTCGTTTTTGATCTGCCTTCTCGTGAGACAAATCAGCGCGAGTGTTTTTCGCCTAGAAGAGTCAGCCGCGGGACATGCACTACTTCGGCGGTATACAAATGCTTGTATAGCTACCCAGCAGTCAAAATGGAAGCGTCCAGGTGACTGCTGACAGAATCGTGTGTAGCCAATGAGGAATATTCTTAGAGGTCGAGAAAAGCAAGTTAGTTCCAAGAGGCAACAACAAGAAAAAGTTACGACCCTTCTTAAACGCAGGCAGACGACGTTGACGGCGCAGTATGGGCTGAAAGAACCGCTTCTGCTCACAGTTTTGACGATGGTTACTTCTGTTAGAACCGTAGAACTACTTTTTCTGTAGGACCACAATTCATAAGTGACCCGGTGACCATATCTCTCATGGCGGGAGGTGGCGGGAGGGCGGTCTACACTAAAGGCGAAAGGCTTCAATTCAAGAAGAGTTTTCAAGAGTGAATACACGACCAATTTTAGGGTGTGCGTCGGGAGATGCACTCACAGATGGTAACGAAATGGCCGGCAGGGGCATTTCATTCTGAAGCATAAAACAGCTCTTCCAACAACACGATAAATCCCAATCCTCGTGGTACTCTAGAACAGCCATCAAAAACATCTGCCACAGCGAAGAGTACGTACACCGCAAAGTCAGACTTTGCACAGGGAGTCGAACCTTGCTTCAGCCCGGTACACGCGTGGTAACATCCCTTTCATAACTCTATAGCTGCACTTTGGAACAGGCTGGGAACCAAGAGCGCTGAGCAGTACCAAGACAACTGGGCGGTGTGCGCGGCCTTACCCTTACAACAATTTCTTTAGTCAGTCTATAGACTTTCCATAGAGTTCTGTCTATAAAGCTTATAGACTCTATAGATAAACCTTAGAGTAAAGTCTATAGGCAATACAAATCCTACAGACAGTGTATAGACAATCTATAGATTTATGGCCATACGCTTTTAGTAGACTTTTGGCTATGAACAGTCTATAGACTATGAATGGACAAAAAGAAATTTCTATAGGAAGGCAATAGGGTCTATAAGAAGTCTACAGACTGTCTATAGACCATTTTTATACGGGTAAGCCGTTGCGCACAAGACACGCCCTGAGTGCCCAGCCTCCAGAAGTAAAGAACAGATGCTTAAAATGTCCACTCTAGGAGCGGCCAGGTCTCGACTATATTGGCCAACGGTCACTCCACAACCTCCCTAGGGAAGGAGTGACCGCCTTTTACCCCAGGATAGACACACTCCAAGAGAAGAGCTCTTGAGCACAGGACGACGTTGGAGTCCCCTGTCCAGAAGACGTGCACCTCCAGCACTCATACAGCCCCGCGGCAATGGCTACGGGCAAAGCGCAAGGTCTGAGGATCGTTGTTAATACTTCTTAGGATTTCTCGATTTGCCTTACTCCCTTGTCACGGCATTCTTGACCTCTGAGGTCCTTACCATTTTCGGCTCAGACACAGCGGGTGATTCAGCCGCCGCGCTGGTGTGCTCGGCTGCTGACCCGAAAGACGTGGGTTCTATCCTGGCCGTGGCGGTCTCATTTCGATGGAGGCGAAATTCTAGAGGCTATAGCGTACTGTGCGATGTCAGTGCACGTTAAAGAACGCCACGTGGTCGAACTTTCCGGAGCCCTTCACTACGGCGTCCCTCCTGGCTTGAGTCGCTTTGGGACGTTCAACCCGATAAAACCAAAGCCAAACATGGGCCGATATATCCTGCGCATGCTCGTGGATAGATGATTCAAACCACGCGGACCGTGTTGTACAATATTTTGTATCGTTCGCGATAACTAAGGTGCGTTATCTAAAAATGTTACGGAAGTGTCGAGATAAAATTGCTCGTGAGCTTTTTGAGATGCTCCATATCAAGGAAAGAGGAGGCGATTGTATAAGCGATGCTCCGGCGACCCTATACGCGGGAGTGAAGTGTCAGTTTTCTTGGTGCACTTCTGTAAACACGACTTGACTGCGACCTTTTCTTCAATCAGCAGCTTCGCATGTGTAAAGATTGATGCATAAAGACGCTTTTCGTCAGATTGAAGGCTCTTTAAAGTAAGTGCTCTTATAGCACCTTCACTTCGTCTGTGGCTTCAGTATTTTCCGAAAATATGAACCACCGAGCCCAGCGGCAAAAGTATTGCTCATGTTTGAAAAGACTGCGCTCGCTACACAAAATATCGATACTACGATACCGACAATAGACCATTGTGCGCTCTTCAGTACGGCCCCTACAGAGTTTCTTGGCTAAGTCAGGACCATTCGCCTAAAAAGAGCCCTGAGCCCTACGCCATAGCTCGTGCACTAAACACTTGCTTCCCTCCCTGTGGATACCGCTGCGCTATAAATACAGGGACATAATGCTTCGTTTAATAAAATCGTCCTAACAACGACTCATCGAAAACCGTGCGCTCTCAGGCAACGGTTAATACTTCAGAGTGTAACTAATAATAATAATAATAATTGGTTTTGGGGGGAAAGGAAATGGCCCAGTATCTGTCCCATATATCGTTGGACACCTGAACCGCGCCGTAAGGGAAGGGTAAAGGAGGGAGTGAAAGAAAGGAAGAAAGAAGTGCCGTAGTGGAGGGCTCCGGAATAATTTCGACCCCCTGAGGATCTTTAACGTGCACTGACATCGCACAGCACACGGGCGCCTTAGCGTTTTTCCTCCATAAAAACGCAGCCGCCGCGGTCGGGTTCGAACCCGGGAACTCCGGAACAGTAGCCGAGCGCCCTAACCACTGAACCACCGGGGCGGGGGTGTAACTACAGTCGGATACAACTCAAGAACGAAACGGCTTTTCCCCGTCGTAGAACGACCTTCCAGCCAATGGCGTCGGCAGATTCTCATGATCCTGCAAGTGTGATAGTGCAGGGAGCGGCAGATGAAAGGGGATAGTCCCCTACCTGCATACTCACGCTAGTAGATTCATGAGAGTCGGCCGACGCCATTTGCTGGAAGGGGGTCGTACGATGAGGAAAAGCCGCTTCGTTCTTGAGTTGTATCCGACTGTAGCTGAGTAGTTACACGGCACCTGAACGACAAGCCTGAAACAGCTACCATTAGCCTGCACGTGCCATAAGAACCCAAGATACCACATTTTGTTTTCAACGTTTTTACGTGAATCGTCAGTATACAGTTCGGATTGGCGCTACTCCATACGATACTAATAGCGACCTTGGCGATGGCCATGCCGCGGCATGGTCTGCCAATTGTATATCGATATGTGGGCGCGCTCCCAGGTAAAAGGAGGCGGTGTGTGGGCCTATGGTTGTCACAAGCGCTAGAACCCCAGGGCGCAACTCTTCAGTCGCTGGAACAAAATCAGAAAAGCTTGGTAGGAACGTGTGATTGAAGTTTGTTTTGCCTGGTGTGCGTTTATTTCTCTCTGTATAGGAAGTCGCACGGACGTGGCATAAAGAACACTAAAGTTTAGCATTTCACTTCAATGACAAAAGAGGGGCCAAAGGATAGACAGCAGGTGCTGCAGTTGACCGCTACGTATTCCGAAGCGCTAGTGTTCCGTTAGTGGCAGTGCAGTTGAAAATATGACACTTATACACGGCACAGCTTTCGCGACATCTCCGGAGCGAGCGTACGGTGACGGTTTCTTCTTCGGCGCACTCAGCGAAGCAAACCAGAAAAGCGCGTGTTCGTCGGTTGAAAGGGCTGTCCAGCGCAGCAAAGAGATTAGATAGCCAGTTTGACTCGCCAAGTCGTTAGCCGCATTCGAATGGGAATCGCTGGTGCGGAAAGTTTAAGTCGCGTCGTCTGCAAGCGATAAGAGATGAGCGAATGCAATCAGCAGTCACAGCCACGTGCGCAGACAACCGCTGACCGTGGCACACCGGCCTAACAAAACGCAGAGCACACAAAAAAAAATATGACGAGAAAACTTTATTGATGTGGGCGTTAGATACGCTTATGTTACGGTATTTGCCCCGTACTTTTTCAGTCTCGATCAAGTTATAATGCGTGTGTTATTTGTTTCACTAACATTATCATCGCTGCTGAAGTTGAGGCTTGAGTCGGCCACCGTATAAGCGGAGATCTGCAAACGCGGCAAGAGCGATTGCTACGAGTGTAAATGTTGAAACGCAGCTGGACAATCCGCACAGACAAGCTTAACTGCAAAGCTAAAGAACAGGATGCGGAATCGAGAAGCAGACTTAAAACGTGTATACGCATAAGGCAAGGAAAAACGCTCACGAAGAATGTGCCAGCGGGCATCCCCGCTGCAAGCACAGCACGTTTCTCCAAGGAAGGAGTTCGAGGAATCAACATTCCGAGCGGCCGGTGGTCGTATACACGCGCGCGGCACTAGACCAGGCAGGCAGGCCACAGCGGTGGAGCGTCCCCCAAGGCGCGAAACGGCGCCGCGCAGAACGAGCGGCCACGGAGTCTCGGGAGAGAGTGAGAGAGGGAGCGACTTACGTGAGGAAGATGGCAATCGCGTTAGCCTTGACGTCCTTGCGCACCAGAGCCCAGGTGTCACGCACGAGGCCCTTCTCGCGAGGCGTCAGCCCCGTCTTGGGGTCCGGCACGTCCTGCTGCTGGCTCGACACGATGCTGCCCATGTTGCACGTCGTTGCACTCGCACCACCCGGCTAAACGCGCTCGGCGAGCGGCAGCGTACTCCATGAAACGCCCGGGAACGCGACCCCGGGTATATATTATCGGCGAGCAGACGACGCCGGCGCTGCTGCCGCCGCCGCCGCCTCCGCCAGGGGGCAAGAAAACGCGAAGTGGGGAGAGAGGAGAAAAGGCTACACGAGCGCCGCCATTGGCCCTTTCTCAGATGATGACGTAAGAGCACGTGACGCGACGTCAAAGCGCGTGAATTTTGGCGCGCTCATACGGCGAGTAGCGAACGGCCGGGCGACCGAGCGGCACAGTTCGAACCAGCGATCGACTCCGGAGCAAAACGGGAAGTCACGGCCAAACGCTGCCTGTTGAGCTTCAGCCAGGTTCTCTTCATTTTTTTTTTGTATACCGTTCCTCCGCGCCGTCAACGCACTCCACCGACTCCGCGCGTGCCCTCTCCAATTTTTTTTTTTTCACCTCTCACCTGGATGTTACGTCATGGCCGGGGAAACGTGACGCAATGAAGCCGACACCGCCGTCTGGTGGTCTTAGCGGCAACTAGCCCAATACGGCGGGCCATTTGATTTTTCAAAGATCTAAAGCTTTCGTCAAACTAATGAAAGACCACCCTGAGGAATCGGCCTATTGCGATGCTACCTGCGGGCTACAAGGGGCCGCGGTAATGGCAGCAATCGATGGGGACTACGAAACGGTGGTCACCGGATTCCTCAACACTAGAGACTCGCTCAAAGCGGAAGAGGCAGCTCTGGCGTTAGCCTGCAGGAGCACCAAAGACAAATTCATACTTTGCGATAGCAAGATAGCAGTAAGAAACTTTAATAAGGGGATCGCTTCGAAAGAAGCGGTTAAGATACTTGCTCAATCGGTATTGAGTAAAGAGATCTCCATCATATAGGTGCTCGCGAGAGGGCTCCAGGCAATTAGGCTGCTAATTAACAGTCTCACCCGAGATATCTACATCCGGGCGACCGTGGAATCGCCCTTACCCGGGCCGAAGGACCCGCCCATCACGTACACGGTAATCACGGCTGAATACAGGGATGACAGGCTAGACCTCCCACCTCCAGATGGGTATCTCACACCTAAGGAGTGCAGAGACTGGAGAAGATTACAAACCAACCGATTCTTTCCCCCTTATCTATACGGGGAGGGAGGGGAACCTCCGAAGTTCTGCACCGAATGCGGGATAAGAACTAATCAGGATCATCTCATTCGGAAATGCCCCGATTATCCCGCGCATATTGATGGAATCACAGAGAAAGAAACCTGGGATGCTCTCCTCCGGAGCCGGGCTCCGGGGCAGCAAGCTCGGGCAATCCGTCTGGCACGGGACACTTTGTGAAAGACGTCCCCCTGCGGGACTGCCTCTTCCTTGGAGGACCCCTGGGGTCCAACTGAGGGAGCGGAGAGGTCTCTTCATTGACGTCAATAAAGTTAACTTTAGCTTGAACTTGCCCACAAGAATCAAATAGGCGATACGGGATTCGTTGGCTGTATGGAGAAAGGCGCGCACAGCCGGATGATGGAGATGCGGACGTGTGTTTATAGAATGCAAACAGCAGAATAGAAATATTTTATGCGCAGAAAACAAGTGTATCGCTGTGTGTAGTATAAAGCTAGGTGCTTCCTGATTATACCTTTTTCTTGTATGAAATCTGGCTTGCAGGGGCACTGGTACAACTTCACAAAAAAAATAGAGGTAAACAGATAGATGCACAGCCTTTCGTGTCCAGCATTCATGGAGAAAAACTTGAATATTGAAATATTGTAAGGTGCTCTTATGATTATATTGGGGATAACGCGTTCCGCTCTTCTGGTGCGTAGCAAAATATTGCTTTTAAGTTTTCCCATCGCTCGCATCGAGAAGTGAGTTTTTTTGCCATTTGATGGGGACCATTTGAATCCCATTTACCCGTCCACCCGTGAACGGTCTTGGCTATCCTACGTAGTCACTAGGAGCTGCCGTCGTGCTCTGGCTCGACCCGCCCTAGCGACTCAGCTGCCTTTGCAACCTTGCCCCACGTTGGGCGCCAGTTATGTGGGCCCTGCGGCTAGGTGGTAACAACTGTTCGAAAATGTTGAATAACGAATCAAATAGCCTACCCAGAGCACTGCCGGGCTATGACCAGCCCGAAAGCATGGACACGGCTCTGCCCGCGGTGCGGAAAGATGCGCTGTTTTTTCGGATATGAGCCGGGCCCGGGCTTCATCATCATCAAAAACGTTTTTATCAAACAGGGAAGTTTGAGGCACGCAGGATCCCGGGCCCCTGCACGGCCGCACTGTACTCAAGCGTTTATGTTCCTGTGTTCCATAAGTCTGACAGTCCGGTACAGAGAGTACACGATGACGGGCTTGAAGTTGCGGGCCTCGTCTGGGCTCTGGCCCGCACATAGAGGGCCTTTGTCGCGCTTTTGATTCAGTTTTTCTGGACGAAGTATACTTGTGGCTAACTAGCTGCGACACGGAAGAAACGGGGTCATGGTGTGGGCTCATAAAAAAATATGTAACACTTATTTTTTTGGTTTCTGCTATCGTTGCATTGCCTCATTCGAGAAGAGATGAAAAGAATGTCCCGGAAATTAAATAATCCTGGTGCTAAAATTTCTCGAGGGAGTTCTTCGTTAGCGTGGAATAAAAGAAATCTTATCTACGTCATCTGTAGACCGAATTAAATCAATGTCACTCACAGCGCAATGTCTAAGTAACTTCGGTTCCGCACACCCAGTTGCGTTCAACAATACATGAAAAGTTAAATGGCATTTTTCAGTGATTGTAGATCAGCAGCAAAAGAACTCTCTGCCTCTCTGCCAATTCTCGCCATTTTAGGTAAAGCTGATTTCGCCGTGTGTTGCCGGTTGACCTTCTCGTGAACCAGAGGTCAAGTCAAGAGGTCAAGGCCTTATCATATGTGGTCCACCATGGTGTCGCGCCACTTGACCCTTGGCCTCTGGATTCGCTGGTAGAGGGTGGTAGAATAGTCACGTGACAATCACGTGATGTCGCGTGATGGAAACTGCCGTTGTGACGTCAGTTTGGGGGGAATATATAGGCCGCAGCGTTCATTGAGTGACCAATCTCTCGCGATCAACCATTAATTTGACTGCCACCTCAGGGTGGTGCGCTGCCTATCCAGTGTGCGGAGCGCATTAAACGTTACTGACGCCAAGCCGCGTCTACTTGCCCGATACACCCCAGCTTCCGCTCTCTAACCAGGTTCAGCAGTAGTTAAACGGCAGCTGATTTTTTAACAACTTATTCACATATCCCTGTGGGTTCGGCTACGTGATTAAACCACCTCATAAGCTGAGGTTTAAAGAGACGCATATCTCCCCCGAAGGTGAATACCTGCATAACAGGGCCCTGACTTTATGATTGACTAATTACTTGCACTTGCTATGTTCTACTTTGGCAGAGAGCAGTGGCACTTCACAATGACCAGCAGAAAGTGACATCGAGAAAAATAAAAACAAAACGAAAATATGGTGGTCGAAATTATTCTGGAGCCCTCCACTACGGCACCTCTTCTTCCTTTCTTCTTTCACTCCCTCCTTTATCCCTTCCTTGACGGCGCGGTTCAGGTGTCGACAGATACTGCGCCATTTCCTTTCCCCCCAAAACCAATTATTATTATTATTACTTTGGTTCCGAATATTTTCTCCGCAGCAAACAACGCAAAACAAGATGCCAGAGTAGAAAACTGTATTCCATGCAAGAGTTAGAGAACAGTACAAGATAGAACGAAGGGAACTGCTCACAATAAAGATAAGGCAAAGCAAGCTGGCGGTATGAACTGCGCATGCTGTGCATGAAAAAAACAAAAAGGCGCACAGAAAGCGATATTGAACCGAGTTTATAGTATAATAGATACAAAGCGACTTGATAACGTGATTTCGAGGTAGTTTTCTGACAAAAAGTGACAAACAAATACTTTATCTTTATACAGGACACAAAAACACAATATTTGAGTAAGGCATATTATTATTAGTTACGGCTTTGTCAGAAGCTCAGGCCACATTTTCATTAATATAAACCAGGCACAACGTGTGAAAAATCTATTTACGGTGACGGCGTCCACGGGGAAAACTAGTAAATTTCAATTTGTCGCGAACATGCGCTAGATGTTCCGGTTAGGAAGTCACCGCGAGTTACGGTGATAAGAATAAAGCGCGAAGCAGACGTCAAGAAACTTCGTTTAAGTTCTTCCGGTGGAACGTTGTCCTTTTCTTAGTTTCTTGGCTGAGAAAATTTTCAAGAGGCGTCGCGTAGCGATTGTAACTTCCGAACTGAGAGAGAGAAATTGCACTTTAATGCAAACCCAAATTTTAACCGCTGTATAAAAAGCGCCCGCATGCTAGTCTACGATGGCGAAGCGGATCAGGTACAGTATAAGGCGTTAACAGAGGAGTGCAGAAAATAATGCTAACAAAATGTGCAAAAATATCTGGTCATAGAATAAGGGTGAAAACATTTAAGGGAGCAGCGAAAATTTTAAACCTTGCACGGATGTGTGATCTCTAGGAGATAGGCAAACAAAAACATTTATGTACGGCGCTGCTCTGAAGGACAGGGCGGGAGACGTAAATAACATTTCAAGCTTGAGTTCAACGTAATGCATATTAATACGAGAAGTGTGAAAAAAAAAGCTTTAGGAATGCCTACGTTCATAAATAGCGTATCATTGCTGAACGAAAGTAATCTAGAAATTTGAGAACGTTGTTTGCACAGCCTTGACGGCTATGGACAATTCACCTTTTGCAGAAAGAGAAATAAAGGATCATAGCGGTATGTAGGGTTTAACGTTTCTCTATCTTTTTTTTTTTCGGGGAAATAAAGATTGATTGATTAACGGACTGACTGATTGAATGAATGATTGATTGATTGATTGATTGATTGATTGATTGATTGATTGAAGCTTTAAATGACCCATGAGGAACGCCATAGTGGAAGGCTTCGGATCACTGGACCACCTGAGGTTTAGCGTGCGCTGAGCTGACACTGCACAGTACACGCGTTTCCCTCATAGATAATAAATTCCCTCATAGAGCGAAAACTCTAGTTCACGACCACACGACCAGACCTTTATCCCTTCCCTTACGGCGTGGTTCAGGTGTCCAACGATATATGACACAGATACTGCGCCATTTCCTCCCCCCCCAAAAAAATCAATTATTAATATTATTTGACGACCAATTAAAGGTGCAAAAGCAGAACCATAGCTGAAGCCATGACCTTAACCTGTAATAAATAAATAAAATATACATTGCCACGACTGGGGTTCGAACCCATGACCTTGGTTCAGTGGCCGAATGCCAAAGGTTTCTTCCTCTAGCCAATAGCGAACAAGCACACTCGAGCCAGCAGAAGCCACGCGCATCGAGGCGCACCTCGAGTACACCTTCGAACGCAGCTTGACAAACGTTCGACGAGAGCAAGAAATTATTAGCGCCCCCCAAACAAACTGCTGTTCAGTCAGCCGTTTTTATGCAATGCTATAAATTGTGGGCCATTTTTTCCCGCCTCTTCATTATTTTGTATTCAACGCAAAAATGTTTAATATCTTTAAATATAATAGTTTAATGTATTTTTAATATAAATTAATAATAATTTAACATCTGCTACGAGTCCTATTTGGACCCAAGAAATTAAACTCATTTTTGGAATGTGGCGGCGGAGTGCCTGAAGCTTGCTTTACCTCCGCCACGGGTTGGCCCGGTATTGCACTGCCTCCGGGATCGGCCTGGGATAGATTAGCGCGCGTCGTTAAACCTTTGCTCTCCTATCTTTCAACTCTCCTACTTTATTCCCACTCAGGGGCACTTCCAGAGCAGCTCGGATGTATAACGTCTAAAGAAATAACCGAAACACCCAGACTGGATAGAAGAACACTCTCACTTCCGGATAAGACACTTACTCCAAAGGATTGCAGGGCTGGAGGAGGCTTCAGGTCAACAGATTCTTTCCGTACTATACACTACACGATGAAGACACTGGGGAGCCTGAGCTCTGCAGTAGCTGCTACAGAATGACTTCGCAAAATCACTTAATTTGAGAGTGTCAGGATTCTCCTCGGGCTAAATCACAAAGCATCCCAGACCTTGCCACCTGGGAAGAGCTGATCCGGAGCCCCGACCCGGATCAACGAAGACTCCTCATCCGTCAGGCGGAGACAGCTTACTACAAGACTCTCTTCGCGGTCTCCGGTGCTGAGAGCCGGTCGGGAGGCACCCCCTCCTAATTGCTGCGCCCCGACCGTCAGGCCCCATGATGAATGAATGAATGAATCAATTAATGAATGAATGAATGATGAATTCATTCATTCAATTCTCATACTTTCAGCACGTGGCAGCGATTGTGGCTCAACTTGAGCCAGAGGGCAGTCCCGCGCACCTTCCTTTTCATTCTTCCTGTCAGCAAGCAAGCAACGCCCGCCATGGAGAGCTCCGGCAGATGTGCGTTTTGTTGCAGCGTTGCGGAGAGAAGGAAAGGAGGCATCGCAGGTGTGCTGCCTTTTTGCTACTCCAAGGATGCAAAAGATGTTGATACTCGGGAGATAATGTAAGAGCCGAGGCAGCAAATTCCTGAAATATTGTGTAGCTGCGAATTAAACTTCACCGCAGGTGTATATGCACATGTTGGCAGAGCAGCAATAATTGGGCCGCAGAGAGAGGCCCCTGCTAAGGAATCTGCGCCCTCATTTAAGTGAAAGCCCATGTGCCACGGTACCCAGAACAACCTTGTTTCATAAGTGCTTTCATAATCATCATTTTCTTCCTCATTGTAAGCTTAGGTTATGTTCATTTCATTTTGTACTTGTTTAATTTTTTCGACATGCCTAAATTCTGACCGGGAATATCAGGCTTTCATGACTTATTTGTGTGGCCAATCCTCCGCGTGTGTTTGCACCATTTTCCAAGGTCATAAAAGCCCCACCTCTCCAGTACTGACCACCCTAAGTGGAACAGGAGCCCTCGGCACTGACCTTTCTTTTCCTCCTCAGTGCCGAACACTGAACCATTTGGAATGGACGAAATACAGAAACGAACAACATTCCAGATTAGCACACTGTGCCGTACACGAGCCACATGCAATGCTATCGGTGTCTTGTCTTCTGGTATCAAATTTCTGTTATCTCCTCAGTAACATTCATGTAAAATGGAAACCAATATTTGGCGAACCTCGACCTCGACTGCATCGGCTCTTAGCGGAGTAGGCCTCTCAAATTCACGAGGACCCAAACAGTGCAGACGGCCGATCTCGCGGCCTCGCGACTGCATGTGTCGTTGACAGACGACCGTGAGAGGACCGGCCGTCAGGCGCACGCCTCGAGTGCGTGTATATAAGAGCGGGTTTGCAAGGCGGTGCCCTTTGAGAGACCGTCGGTTAATTGGCTCGCTTCAGCCAAGCCGCGGTCGATTGGGGTTCAAAGAGGGCTGCAGGGAGTTGGCGAATGAGGACGGACTAGTCTAGAGGTGCTTCTTTGTTTACAGTAGACTGCAAATAGTATTCAAAACCCACTCGAGAGGGTTTCGTCATCTGAAATTGGGAACAGCGCGCAACTCAACTATAGCAATGAAAATGGTGAGCGAGAGAGGTGCAGTGGAAGTGGAACGCAAAGTGGTGACATTCTAGCTGGTGTTTAGTGGAACAGTGGAACAGTTAACTGGAAGTCTTCTAGAGCGGTAGAGTGGCAACTGAGCGCATAGAAACGGATGCACTGCATGCGAAGTGATGGGGTTGGGAAATACAAACTGTGCGGGACCGGGCGGTTGGCAATAAAAAGGGCCGCTCTCGGTGCCACTGGGAAAGGCTTTGGTCCTGCCGGAGATTCCATTATGACGACGTTGATAACAATAATAAAATGATTAAAGTGCGAGAGGCCGTCAGTGCCCAAGCAGGACTATCATTTCGGCCGGTTAGTCCATCGCGTGAGAGATAGCAAAGAAAATTTACGGATAAGACTTTTTGCGAACCCGACACGTCATGAACGAACTTGATAAAACGAATGCTCTCTATTCCAGTTCTTTGCTACGACTTCGTTTGCTCGTTCTGTCCATAATTTCCTCGCTGCTCTCACCGTTAAAACGTCTCTGAAGGCATCGCGCGTTTTCCCCGCAGCGGTGGCTCAGTGGTTAGGACGCTCGGCTACTGATCCGGAGTTCCCGTGGGTTCGGACCCGACCGCGGCGGACGCGTTTCGATGGAGGCGAAACGCAAAGGCGCCCGTGTGCTGTGCGATATCAGTGCGCGTTAAATTTCCCGAGGCGGCCGAAATTATTCCGGAGCCCTCCATACGGCACCTCTTTCTTTTCTCTGTCCCTCCTTTATCGCTTCCCTTGCGGCGCGGTTCAGGTGTCCGCCGAGATGTGACACAGATACTGCACCATTTACTTTCCCCAGCAACCAATTTTAATTTTCATTTTATCGCACGTTCAACGTAACTAATTCGCGAGAGATACGTATTGCCTCTGTCAAAAGTACAGAATCCAAGAGGTTAGCTTGTGTGGGTCGTTACATATCGCTAGCGTTCCAGAGCTCTTGAACGTGAGATGGACTCTATATAGTCCTCGGCCCTCAGAAAGTTGGGACTTCCGCTGATGTTACAACAGCCCCACAACGCGGCTTAGATGCAAACATCTTAATTGGACTCTAGTTTTGAGAAAGGCTGTAAAAATGCCTTCGAAAAGACCTTAAGCCTGCATAAATGGCAACGCAACAGCTCAGGAGGAAGAAGCTGCTTGTCGCATGTCGCTGTTATATTGCAGCGCAGCTAACATGGGATACTGACACGGGGTTCATGTCAGGTATCAAAGCACGCCTGTTATCAGCTTGCGTGTCAAGATAAATGGAGTACACCACAGTGTATGGTACAATTGAGAAAAATGTGCGCACAGTGGTTCGTATTCTCCGCATCATTCAAAGAAAAGCCTCTTCCCTGCACATCCTCTCTCTCTCTGCCCGGCGGACCCTCCCCCGCGCGGCCTAGAGGACCTCAAGACCTGGGAGGACTGGGAGACCCGGCTGCGCTCGGAGGACCCGGCCGTGCAGACCATCGCCACCGGCCGGGCTGCCTGTGTTATGGACATTAGGAACATAAACACTTGAGTGCAGTGAGGTCGTGCGTCGACCCATAAATTCCTCTCCAGCAATAAAGTTTCTCTCTCTCTCTCTCTAAAAAAAAGCCATACGGCATGAATGGCATATATCTTGACCTTCCGAGAACTGCACCTCTCGGTAATTCAGCGGAAGCACTACGCCTTCTAAATACACTTCCCTTGAAGTACTAACAGATGGAGAACTTGGACGAAACAGCCTTTTTTTAATTAAATGTCCCGCGGCGGTGGCTCAGTGGTTAGGGCGCTCGACTACTGATCCGGAGTTCCCGGGTTCGAACCCGATCGCGGCGGCTCCGGAGTTCCCGGGTTCGAACCCGATCGCGGCGGCTGCGTTTTATGGAGGAAAAACGGTAAGGCGCCCGTGTGCTGTGCGATTTCAGCGCACGTTAAAGATCCCCAGGTGGTCGAAATTATTCCGGAACCCTCCACTGCGGCACCTATTCTTCCTTTCTTCTTTCACTCCCTCTTTTATCCCTTCCCTTACGGCGAGGTTCAGGTGTCTAACGATATATGAGACAGGTACTGCGCCATTTCCTTTCCCCAAAAACCAATTATTATTATTACTATTATGAATTAAATGTATAATTAGGTACCCTCCAGCGCGCGTCACCAGAAGGGTTTAAAAAATGACGTCTGGAGATCAAGAATCCGCAAGTAGTAACTGGTTTTATTAAAATAATAATAAAAAGAAAGGAAAAGATTTTTGCTAGCCCCGGCATCTGCCCTAGATACTGAAGCACTTGAGCTGGGGCAGCGGAAATAAAGGATAGCAGGCAGAATGGAGGAATGAAATGAAAGAGGTGAGGGAACAGAAAGAAAGGATAAGGGGAGAGGTAAAACAATAGGTTTTCCTTTAAAGCGATGCTTCATATGCATATCGTATGGTCGTGTTCTCTTTCATATATAGAAGGATTCTTCGGCGGGCGCTCGAAGCGAGCGGACGTGTTTTTTAGCTCTCTGCTCCTTCGGACGCTGGGCCTAAGGCTTCGCGGCGCTGCGGGGTCTCCCCATGGAGGCCACAGACACCGTGAACGAGCGAAGGCCTGTGTTCGGCGGTGACAATCAGCAACGCAGGGCAGGCCGCTCACGCTCACGATCACGGAGACGAACGCCATCCAGAGCAAGGTCGTCCAGCACCATTCGGCGAATGCAGGCCGAGATCGCTGATCTGCGGGACACGGTGAGGTGCCTGACGGCGGCGCTCATTACCACCTCGGAGAACCTCGAGTCCGTCATCGGGACCTTGGACGTGTCTCCGGCGGACCCACGCGTTCTAGCCTTGCGGGACGCCATGGCGCTCGCTCACCAGACGCAGAACTCCATGGCGGCTCCCTCCCCGCCATTTCTGGCCACCCCTGCGCTTCCTGCCGCCATCGCTACACCTGGGGAACCGGCTGTGATGCCCTCTCCCCCTGATGCTGCTGCTGCGGGCTCACCGCGGGCACCTGCAGCCGAGGAGAGCATGTGCACCCCAATGGACGAGTCTGCTCTCCGGAAACGGCGACGCTCAATGGGGTCCGAGAAGGAGAGGGACTCGGTAACCAAAAGGGACATCGCGGTGGCCAAGCGGGATGCTCGAAGCCCCCCCCCCCCACCGTCACTGTTCCCTCTCCCTCCAGACTCGAAAGAGCAGGGCCTTCCCAGCACGAGCCCCATGGAGCCCACCTCCAGCCTGCTGCTGATGCTGCTGCTGTTGCTGCTGGGGCGACGGCGTCCGGAAGAAAACCGGGTGCGACCTCACCAAATCCCGCCGCACGAG
The DNA here is from genome assembly GCF_052857255.1 of Amblyomma americanum. Classification (NCBI taxonomy): domain Eukaryota; kingdom Metazoa; phylum Arthropoda; class Arachnida; order Ixodida; family Ixodidae; genus Amblyomma; species Amblyomma americanum. The sequence goes on from NC_135504.1 coordinate 65,771,558, forward strand.
ACCAGGCTGCGGCTGGGGCTTCGTCTGCTGGCAGCGAGCGCGCCCAACTCCGCGGCGCGCCGCAGCAATGCGCCGCAGGCAGCGGCGACGCTGATGCTGGGGCCAGCCTGGTCCCGTGGCGCATTATCACTACCAAGGAGCAGCGGCGTCGGAGAGCTGCCCTGGAGCGAGCCGCGGCTGCCGTGGAGGTCCCGTCCAGCCTGGTGGGGATGGTGCTGTTTCGGCCGGCGAACCGGGGCACCGCCTTCACCAGGGAACAGGACTGGGAGTTGGCCGAGGAGATCGGATCCCGCCCGGGCGTCCTCGCCGTCCGGGTAAACATGCGGCGGAATGTGGTGGCAGTGGACGCGGGGAGCAGCGATGCTCTCCACGCCCTGCTAGCCACAACCGTCATCCGCGGCGTGCCAGTCTGCGCCAAGGAGCCTCCTCCTCGGAATCAAAGCTCTGGCCTGGTCTTCGGTGTGGACGGGCGCAGGACGGCGGAGGAGCTGCTAGCGGCGGCGGAGTCAACGGTACCGATGGTGTCGGCGTCTCTGTCGGGCAGACACTCGCTCTCCGTTTTGCGGCGCCGACACCACCGGCGTTCATCACCATATTCAAGCGCAGGCTCGCGGTCCGCCCCTGCCGTCCCCGGCCGCTCCAGTGTGCCAAGTGCGCCAGCCTGGGGCATGCCACTGAGGTGTGTCGTGCTGCTGCCCGATGCACGCGCTGCGGCGCGCCGCACGAGCCTGGTACCTGCGCGAGCAAGCCCCGCTGCGTTAACCGCGGGGGGCGGCACGCAGCCATTGACCCAGCGTGCCCGCACTGGCAGCGAGAGCGTCACGTGGCCACTTTAATGGCCACATCCATGGCACCAATGTCCAGGCGGTTTGTCCGAGCCGTCGTCCAGGCTGGAACAGTAGGCTGGAGCAACATCAGAAGACGCCGCGCGCGCTTTCTTATGCGCAGGCCGTCAGGGGAACACCCCAGCAGCAGCAGCCACCGAAGCAACGGCAGCGCCGGCAGCGGCAGCGGCGATCCGGTTGTCCGCCGTCCCGTACAGCGCGGCCCGAGCCTGCGGCCGCTTCTCATGGCCAGCCCCCTGACGCACGGGACGCGGAGATCGCGCGCCTAAAGCTGGCGTTGCGCGCCCTCAGCGCTCTTTTCCCGGAGGGCACCGATGGACACCGGGCTTGCTTAGAAGCAGCGGGTGCTCCCGCACAGATAAGCCAGCATGATGGCTAGCCGCCGGACTCCCTCCCGCATAGCATCCATCCTGCAGTGGAACGTGCGCTCACTTGCGGCGCGGTACGCCGAAATGCGAGTTCGCATCGCACAGGATTCGCCGGAAGTTATCGCGCTGCAGGAGACGTACGTACGTTCACATGACGGGGAGCCCCAGATGCGGCTACCTGGCTACATTGGCTACCACTCAGCCACCACGTGCGAGGAACCCACCTGTGCTGCAGTGCCCTGTTGTGTCACATCTCATCGCCCCGGGAAATCAAGGTGCGCGATATACGTGCGGCAGGACGTCCAGCACATTCTCGTCGGCTCGGCGGCGGCGACATCTGACGCCCAGGAGTGCGTGGTGGTGACAGTGCGCGTCGGTGGTGTTGACACGACGGTGGCCAGTGTTTATGTGCGTACAGCTGTCGCGTGGAACGCGCTGTGTTTTCGTGCTGTGTCTTCGTGCTGTGCCCCGCGCTAAATCATCTGTGGTGATTTTAACACCCACCATAGTGCGTGGGGCAGTGCGCGCCACTCCGCGCGTGGAGACGACCTGCACGACGCAGCAACGCACCTGGGACTCACCCCCTTGAACACCGGCGAGCCCACCTTTCGACGACGCGGAACAACCGGCTCCTGCATCGACGTTGCCTTCGCATCCAGAGGCATCGAGGCGACATGGCGCCGATCACCATCTCTCTGGGGCTCGGATCATTACTCCATCCTAATCGAACCCACTGCGTTGGAGACGCGCCCCAAACGTGCCTACTCCATTACCAACTGGAGTGCGTTCAGGCGGGCGGTCGACGAGGCGGCGGCCACTGGCGCAGATTTCTTTTCTAGTCTAGTCCGAAGCAATCTCGCAGCCACCCAACGAGCAGAGGTAAGGGCAGGGCAGCCCACACCAGATATAAAGCTGCTCAATATGCGCGAGAAGAGAGATCGCGCAGAGCGACGGGCGCGACGGACTGACAGAGCCGCCGACTGGACTGTCTACAACCGCTTGGACGCAGCAGCGCGTGCCACGCCAACAAGCTATACCGCCGGCAGTGGGCTTCACTATGCCAACGGATGGAGGAAGATGTCAGCTCGCGGAGGCTGTTTGACACCCTGCGGCGCATCACCGAACCACAGGCAAACCGTCAACCGCTGGCCGCCCTCGCAATCTCCAGCGGGCTAAGCTTTGTAGAATTGGCAGAGCAGTTTGCCGATCGATTCGCGCCGCCCAGCCCCGCAAACGCCGCTAACATAGCTGCTCCTGAGAGCCCCAGAAGCGACGCCAGTCCCTTGCTCGTCGCCTCGGAAGGTCCATGTGATGCGCCGTTCACCGCGGCGGAACTGAACAATGCGCTGCAGCGCTGCCGCCGCCGCTCGGCACCCGGACCGGACGGGGTGACATGCCAGATGCTGCGAAACCTGGATGCGCAGCAACGACAGATCCTCCTGCAGCAGATCAACCTGGTGTGGGAACGCGGGGAGCTACCGGAGGATTGGCGAACCGCGGTCGTTTGTCTCATCCGAAAGGCAGGGCGCTCACATACGGAGCTGAGCGGATACCGGCCAGTGGCATTAACATCGGCGGCAGGTAAGCTCATGGAGCATATGGCGTTGCAGCGTCTGAACGAGCGGGCTGCGGAGGCTGATTTGTTTGACGAGCGGCAGACGGGTTTCCGTGGGATGCGGTGCACGGCTGATTCTATATCGGACGTTGTTACAGCGCTGGAGCATGCCAGGGCAGCAGCCCAGGTTGCGCTGCTGCTGCTACTGGACGTCTCGGGCGCTTTTGACAACGTTCACCGCGAACCAATTCTCGCGGCGCTTGATGTGGCTGGTGTGAGCGGGCGCCTTTGGGCGATACGTTCATGGCTTCGTGAGCGGGCGCACCATGCGTGTACGAGTAGGGGTAAGCTCTCCAAGCCTCGCCCGGTGGACATGGGCGTGCCGCAGGGCTTTATCCTATCACCATTTCTGTTTAATGTGGCCATGTCGGTGGTGCCGGCCTCCCTCCCCACGAGCGGCCGACACCATGTGTACATGTCCATATATGCAGACGACATAGCTCTGTGGTGCCGGGGACCACCGGGCGAGGCGTTCCGCGTGCGGGGGTGTCTTCAGGGAGCCCTGACCGCAATCGATGCCAGCTTGCGCGGCCTTGGTCTGTCGCTGAGCGCGGACAAATCGGTGGCCATGGCCTGCGTTTCGCGCTCGCGCACGCACCTTGCTCCACTGTCACTGGACGGGACTCCGATTCCTTGGCGTAAATCGGTGCGGTACCTTGGCCTGGACATCGACTGGCGCCTTTCCTTCCGCCCCGCGGCGACCAAGGCCTGTCTGCAGATGAAGAGGATCACCGCCGCTGTGCACAAGCTCACCGCTCGAGGCCAGGGCAATTCCCAGCAAGCCGCGCTGCGGCTATACAATGCCGCAGCTTTGGGGGCGGTGCTCTATGCGCTGCCGCTCATCACGGTGCGCAAGCCGTGCTGGAAGAAACTCGAGCTTCAGCACCGCAAGTCCCTGCGCGTGTGCCTAGGCCTGCCCAAAAACTCGCAGTGCGCCGCAACGTTGGCCGAGGCAGGAGCGTGGCCACTTGAGCTCCAAGCAGCGCGCAGGGCATTGAATCACATCTACCGGCTTCACCGCGAACCGGACGGCGGCTCGCTGCTGCAGCTTATGCGCTCGCACCCGCGCTCACGTATGGGCGCGGCGCTGCTCGAGTATGAGCAATTGACACAAGGCCCACCCCCCTACGGCTCCTGCGCGCCCTGGCCTGCTGCCTCGGAGGTACAGCGAGAGATCGTCGGCATTGCGGGAAAGCGGAGCACACCCCTCTGTGCTGCGCAGCAGCTGGCCAGAGCCGTCATACACGAAGGGCTCCAGGACCATCTCCTCGTGTATACCGACGGCTCAGTGGCCCGCGACAGCTGCTCCCTTGATGCGGCGGCCACCATCTCCGCCCTGCGACTGCACAGCCAGCAACACGCAGCCTTCCTGGGCTCCTCCACTACTGCGGAGTTGATGGAGATCCGGCTCGGGCTGGACCTGCTGCTCACCCTCGGCCCTCCGCCGCCCAGGAGTGCTCTGCTGTGCGACTCCCGCACCGCCATCAGCCGCCTGCAATCTAACGGCCGCGGTACCCCACTAGTGCGGGAAATTCGCTCGCGCATCGAGCGCCTCGCACAGAGAGGTTGTGCCGTGCGTGCACAGTGGGTGCCCGGTCACTGCGGCATCGCCGGCAACGAAGAAGCTGACGACCTCGCGACCGCTGCACACCAACTACCTGCCAGCGATCTGCCCCTTGCGCTGGAGGACGTGCGTGCGGCCATCCACGACCATCTCCGAAAGCAGCACCTCGACCCACGCATCGCGGGAGGTGAGCGCGTCGACAGTGTCACCGGCTGTCGCGCACTTACACGGTCACAACGTGCAATGATCCTCCGCGCGCGCATTGGCTGCGTGTGGCCCGGGGAACGACGGGTGCGTCACGGAATCGCGACGAGTGATGTGTGTGACGGATGCGGTGCAGTGGAAACACTAGAACACCTGCTCCTTCACTGTGCCGCGTTCGCCGATGCTCGTCGCTATATGCTCGCGGCCTATAGGGCGCAGGGCATGCTACCAGACTCCATCAAGACGCTATTGTGGCCGCAGGGCAGTGCGCGCACTCGTGTGCGAACTTTGGTGAGCCTCTGTGCATTCCTCGAACACACGGGCTTGACGTCCCGTCTGTTCTTCGTCAGGTAGTTACACGCAGTGACCAAACGCTCTGCGAGTTCTACCTTGAACGATTAATAACTGGACGCCCCAGTTGAGTTCCTTTTACCCCTTTCTCTTCCTTGATGTCAGCCCGAAGGGGAAAGGTAGAAGTTGTTGGATGCCGACGTCTTGAGGTTCTAAACTTGCTCAGTCACATTACTCGTGGAACTTCAGGAAGTAAACTGTTTAATCACACATCAAATAGTTAAGACAGAACGGAAGGTACAACAAGGAGAACAACTATGTACATAGTGATTGATCCGCAGAGTGACCAGACGAAATCAACCCCCGGTCCCACCAAAACGTCTTCTTTTAATCCCTAAGTCCCCGCCCTCAGTGGGGACACCAACCAATTAGGTCAAAACACAAGCACGCATCCAATCAAGGACCGGGGAAAGGAAAACACATCCAATAAAACACATGGGAGAGGAAAACACATTGAAAAAGAGACAGAGGAGCGTAAAACACGCCCAATCAAAGATTGGGGAGAGGGGACAGGTCATTGTCACGAATACTAACAATTCCCCTCTCGGATCACTCCATCCTCCCCCGCGGGGCGGCATGATTACTCGCTTAAAGAGCATGCGAGGGCCGCACAGATTGTCGAAAGCCGTGCCACTTAAGGCGCCACCGCTCCCCAATTCTTCCTGATGCCCCACGTGCACAGGAAGTGCCTGGCAGTCATATGGAGCTGATAAGCGCTCACAGTGAACATGAGGAACGCGTCTTCAAAATTGCCTCCTAGCCACACACTGAACGACCGCCGCCCGGGTAATGGCCTTGGGCAGCGTCGCCGCGGTAGGGATGAAAGGCGACGCGCCTTCGTTGCTGCTTCTCGGAGCGCGGCTGCGAACAATGGGGCCCGGCCAAGCTGGGTCGCCTGCGCACACCGAACTCCCCTCCGTCGCCGTCCGCTTGACTCGTTAGTTCCATGTGGAGTCAAAAGGAAATGGATCACAGCGTACGCACTCTTGTCCACATACAGGCGGCGTTCCGTACGTGATTACTTGGGGCTCCGGATGTGCCCAAGCCAGCCGCGCACGACAGCCCCACTCCAGTTGTAACCAACACAGTGCTGTGCGCGTGGGATTTAATTCCTCTAAAATGAACTAATCACGCGCACAACCTGGACACATTTCTTATTGTGTAAATAGTTTGTACATATTACTTCTCCCCTTATCCTCTCTTCCTGTCCCCTCACCTCTTTCATTTCATTTCTCCATTCTGCCTGCTATCCTTTATTTCCACTGCCCCAGCTCAGGTGCTTCAGTATCGATGACAGATGCGGGCGCTAGCAAAAATCTTTTCCTTCCTTTTTACTGTTATTTTTAATAAAACCACTACCAACACCACCTCTTTCCTCTTTCCCTCCCTCCTTTATCCCTTCCTTTACGGCGCGGTTCTGTTGTCCACCGAGATATGTGAGGTGGTTACTGTGCCATTTCCTTTCCTCAAAAACCAAACAAAACAAGTGAGCCGACGGTGTTTATAGAGTTCATTGGCGGTGACAACTTTGCAAAGACCGTTCATTTTCACGAAAGAAAAGGCGCACAACCGGCACCGTGGGTCAGTGGAGACCTTAATATTGCTTTCGCTTTATATATCCTGGATTATCTGGGCTATTCACATTAATTTTTTCGATTCAAAAGCAAATATTTTTCGGCCCGCATAGCATACCAAGGCCACGCCGAGGAGGCTCAGAGGTTAGAGCGCTCGGCTACTGATCCGGAGTTCCCGGGTTCGAACCAGACCGCAGCGGACTAGGGGCGCAGTAACATGAGCGAAGAGACTTAACGAGCATTCTTGAAAAGGTTGCGCTTCCATAGGCAAGCGAGAATGTGGGATTTGGATATTTGTTTCAACAGAATTACGACCTGAAGCACTCTTCCATGACTGTGAAAAATTGGATGAGGATGATGTTGGACCTTATGGAGTGTCCAAGCTAGTCTGCTGAGATTATTTGAATTGAACATCTTTGGATGAGCATCGCACGCAGTCCGATGGACAAAAAGCCATCACTGCCGGGAAGAAAATAAGCCATCTCCTGCAAACGTGCAGAAACACGGATTAGACGTTCATTTACAGCTTCCTGGGCTCCTTCGACGGTCCGAAGCAGTGGACGACGGAAAAGGCTTGCATACAAAGTACTGATGACATTGGGTTATTGTGGAAAAGCATTCTTTAAATTGCATTTTGTAATAAAAACACATATTATAGCCAAAAATAAATAAATAAATACCATCACAGAGCGCAGAAAGCAGTTCTTCAATAAATTCACTGTAGGAACAGATTGTGGCTTAATACGATTATATATATTGGTTAATAATGTGCAAAAATTCGCACATCGTGTTCCCATCAAATCTCGTGCAAGTTTCAGAACGGCAAAAAAGTCATGTTCGAAAAACTTAAATATCACATCTTTTTGTTCACTACTGTATATTTCAAGCACCTTGTCAGCCACAATGCTACTCAAATCCACATGCTCTCTACAGATACGTCGGTCATTTCTACGAGTATCCAATGATTAGTCACAACTAGAGGCACTAGCAGTGCCTAAAACATTAGAGTTGTTAAAAACAACTGCTTTTCAGACTCACAGTATGCATAATATGGTGTCCCGGAATAGGGACGCAGACCATTTATCGGGGCCACTCTGGAGCACATTTGGTGGAGCTAAAGCCCCTCCATGACGTTTTTTTCCGACCAGTTTGCGGTAGCGTCATGGAGGGGCTTTAGGTGGAGCTAAAGCCCCTCCATGATGTTTTTTTCCGACCTTTAGGTGGAGCGAGCGGCGACGGAAGCGGTGTCGACGGCGGCGCCATCTGATGGAGCGCGGCTGCGGCGTTGAAGGCAGCGGCGGCTCAAGGTCGGTCGCCGGCCACGGCACGCGGCATACGGCCTACGGTTGAAGTGCGCGACGAGCCGAAACGGGTCGCTGGCTGTCGTAGTAAAACTTTCGCTTTAAAAAAAAAAAAACTCTTGCGCTGTGCGCTATTACACAGCGTAGTCTTCATCAACTTCCATCTGCGGCGCAAACAGATCAGAGCTTATCCAGAGCCGAATATCGTCACCAGACGTGTAGAGATCCGAGCAAAGCAAAACCATGAGCCAACCAGGCTAAACACTTGCTTTCGCACGTCTGCTCGGTTTAACTATGTTAAAACCCTACCTCTTTTTTGTAATTCTGGTTAGCTTCCATTAGATTACCTTTGAAAAAGGCACTCCTATGAGAAAAGCTCTTGATACAAATCCTGGACAGGTACTGAAAACGTACCCAACCATAATCCTCAAGGCATTCCGAGTATGCGCTTCGGACTAAAAAAGAGATAGATCCCTGTTGGACTGCTTGTGAACCAATTAGGGAGAACCTGGTGACATCTGAACATCCTGCGGCCATACTCAAGAAACGTCTTTGCGTCTTCTGGGTCGTGAAAAAAAGCTGAATGAAACAAAAGCGGCTGATGCGGAATGCTCCCCGAAACTCGAGTACAGATATCAGTATATATGTTACGCCTATATATCTTACGAGGAACAGATAGCCTGATGATGATAAAATAGCGTTATTTGCACCCGTCAAAGAACCAAAGGGTGATGAAGACTTCAGTCTTGACCGATGTCATGTCCTCTTCCCCTTTCAGCAGGGCTGAGATTCCTTGGGATTCAGAGGTGTCCAGGGCCAGATGGATGACTTTCTTTTGGTCTTCTTCCTCCACCTAGGAGTCTATACTCCTGTTTCTTTGTAGCTATGACATGTCCACACCATGTGGATCATGTCTGCAATCTCGTTTAAGCGACACGAGCCTTGATTCGCGTTTGTGATGTTAGAAAGTGTGCCTCGTCTTTTTTTGCCTTTTTTCATCTGCCTCCTCCCATTATCATCACCATCCCCTATCGTGGCCTTTTTTTCTTCCCTTCTCGTTCCCCACTGCAGAGTAGCAGGCCAGATATTCATTTTTCCGGCCAACCTGTCTGCCTTTTCCGTCAATAAACCATTCCTACTCTCTCGTTAGTGTTCACACCTCGGGTCATGGATCACCGGACGCTATCTTCTTGGTGCTAGTGGGTTGCGAAAAAAACCCCGCCTGTAACTTTCTCCATATGACCTCTTCCTTTTCGCTGAGGTTCGTTGCATGCATGCTCCTGGTAGTGCCTGTCTTCCTAATCTGCAATGACTAAGAGTATCTTTGTACTTGTTCAGCTCCTCGTCCGTCTGAAGGGGCTTTCTGTTCGAGGAGGTGGCGAATTTTTTTTAAACGTGGTACATAAAGCAGGTGGTGGTGTTAAACGCGTAAGGAGTCGGATATTTAGCCAACTGACTTCCATAGAACGCCACAAAAAGTCCTGCTTGTAATTCAATCTAATCCAGTTCAGTGCAGTTCGTTGCGAACAAATAAATAGCAATGGCTAATCCTTACCACTAACACTAAACACTTCGCAAAAGGCTGCTTGTGTGCACGGCGCTGCATACTGTGGGCTGTACGAACCAGCTTCATGCTCTGACAACAGAGCTGACAATGAGGCTTAGCTCCACCTGCTGGACATACGTGCCTAAAAAAAAAGAATGCGACATTGAAAAGCAGACAGCGCACTCATAAATTCACATCCTAATCGCTTGGGTGCTGACTGTAATATCTGCAGTTACCAATCGTATTAAAAGACACTACATCGCACTTCAATTGCATTTCCGTATTGTGCATCATCTTACGCGAAAGCAGCAGTAAATATCGGCAGGAAATAAATTTACGAGTCGTCTTTTCCAGACAGCAGGCCGAACTTGGGCTGAGGTGGTATTACATGATTCATGTGCAACTTCTTTACATCATACGGTAGAAGGATATGGAAAGACAAGAGGTTGCTTCTGATCTAACTTATTGGTGCCCGGCAACTTCGGCCCTGTCGAAAGAAAAAGTTTCTTCTGACCAGCTCTGTCCCGGAAAGGTGCACACCTCCTGTGCAAAATAAACGCCTCTAGACTTCTCTTCCTGACGGGGTGGCCTTTTGCGCAAAAATATCTGCTACCAGGCCCACAAAATGACACGTCGGCTTCAGGGAGACGTGGGAGGAACGGACCCATTGTCTGCTGCATAGCACTGCGCATCACTCCGTGATTGTACGGTCGTCTTGCACGCAGGGGCACAACGGTGTCAAGACCGCAGCGCACGGAGTAGCGGAAACGGATCTCCGCACTCTCCGACAGGGTCGTCGAAGTCGCCGTCCGAGTAGATGGCGCACATGGGGTCCGCCTGCAGGTCCAGGCCCTGCCATATCGTGGTGTAGTTCTGCGCGTTCTGCCCCACCTTCTCCAGGGCTCGGTACCGGAAGACTAGTCCGCCGCCGCTGCCCTGGTTCTGCGGGAGCGGCAGCTCGCCCACACGGCACTCCTGGAAGTTGCCGTTGGACTCGAGCTGGCAGAACGGGCTGCGCTGCGCCAGGCCCACAAACCTGCGAGGACGGAGTGTACTGCCGTGTTTGTCGAACACTGTGAGAGAGCTGCATATGGACAGTGGAGACGCGCTTGCCTACAAAGAAAGACAAAATGGTCAGCCATGCCCAGTTACTCCCTACATGGGGAACGGACGACACAACTGAGCAGTGTTTATCGCACGTGATACGCCGTACATTACAGGTTTGAAGTGGGTTGTGTTGGGTTTTATGGCATATAGGCAACTAAGATCACCATGCGCCAGTACAGGATTGAAATTCACGCCAGGTTAAACTAGTGCAAAGCCAAGCGTACTGCTCCGCCGATGCTTGCAAGGTTGACTTATTCGAAGCCCAGGTGTCACGACGAGCTGGCGTACGTCATGGTAAGGCGTGAGGAGGGCCGCCGAAGGGGAGCAGGGGAACGCGCTGACAAAAGGGAGAAGCTCTCAGGGCGGCGTCGCGCGCGAGTTTCGGGAGCCTCGGCCTAAACGAGGAGGAATGGCCTGATCAGACGCATGTGTCGTAAAGGGCTTCCCTCCGCTCGTTGTGGAATGTTTCTAGTTAGTCACGGCAGCTTGCTCGATGGGCCAGCGCCGGAGGCGAGCGGGCATCCGGACACCTAGGCAAGAGCGGCTAACAGGACGCATGTGTCGTAAATGGTTTCTCCCCCCTCGTTGTGGCATGTTTCTAGTTAGCCACGGCAGCTTGCTCGATGGACCAGCGCCGGAGGCGAGCGGGCATCCGGGCACCCTAGGCCAGAGCGGCTAACAGGACGCATGTGTCGTAAATGGTTTCTCCCCCCTCGTTGTGGCATGTTTCTAGTTAGCCACGGCAGCTTGCTCGATGGGCCAGCGCCGGAGGCGAGCGGGCATCCGGGCACCCTAGGCAAGAGCGGCTAACAGGACGCATGTGTCGTAAATGGTTTCTTCCCCTCGTTGTGGCATGTTTCTAGTTAGCCACGGCAGCTTGCTCGATGGGCCAGCGCCGGAGGCGAGCGGGCATCCGGGCACCCTAGGCCAGAACGGCTAACAGGACGCATATGTCGTAAATGGTTTCTCCCCCCTCGTTGTGGCATGTTTCTAGTTAGCCACGGCAGCTTGCTCGATGGGCCAGCGCCGGAGGCGAGCGGGCATCCGGGCACCCTAGGCAAGAGCGGCTAACAGGACGCATGTGTCGTAAATGGTTTCTTACCCTCGTTGTGGCATGTTTCTAGTTAGCCACGGCAGCTTGCTCGATGGGCCAGCGCCGGAGGCGAGCGGGCATCCGGGCACCCTAGGCCAGAACGGCTAACAGGACGCATATGTCGTAAATGGTTTCTCCCCCCTCGTTGTGGCATGTTTCTAGTTAGCCACGGCAGCTTGCTCGTTGCGCCAGCGCCGGAGGCGAGCGGGCATCCGGACACCCTAGGCAAGAGCGGCTAACAGGACGCATGTGTCGTAAATGGTTTCTCCGCCCTCGTTGTGGCATATTTCTAGTTAGCCACGGCAGCTTGCACGATGGGCCAGCGCCGGAGGCAAGCGGGCATCCCGGCACCCTAGAACAGAGCGGCTAACAGGACGCATATGTCGTAAATGGTTTCTCCCCCCTCGTTGTGGCATGTTTCTAGTTAGCCACGGCAGCTTGCTCGATGCACCAGCGCCGGAGGCGAGCGGGCATCCGGACAACCTAGGCAAGAGCGGCTAACAGGACGCATGTGTCGTAAATGGTTTCTCCCCCCTCGTTGTGGTATGTTTCTAGTTAGCCACGGCAGCTTGCTCGATGGGCCAGCGCCGGAGGCGAGCGGGCATCCGGACACCCTAGGCAAGAGCGGCTAGCAGGACGCATGTGTCGTAAATGGTTTCTCCCCCCTCGTTGTGGCATGTTTCTAGTTTCTAGTTAGCCACGGCAGCTTGCTCGATGGGCCAGCGCCGGAGGCGAGCGGGCATCCGGGCACCCTAGTCCAGAGCGGCTAACAGGACGCATGTGTCGTAAATGGTTTCTCCCCCCTCGTTGTGGCATGTCTCTAGTTAGCCACGGCAGCTTGCTCGATTGGCCAGCGCCGGAGGCGAGCGGGCATCCGGACACCCTAGTCCAGAGCGGCTAACAGGACGCATGTGTCGTAAATGGTTTCTCCCCCCTCGTTGTGGCATGTTTCTAGTTAGCCACGGCAGCTTGCTCGATGGGCCAGCGCCGGAGGCGAGCGGGCATCCGGGCACCCTGGGCCAGAGCGGCTAACAGGACGCATGTGTCGTAAATGGTTTCTCCCCCCTCGTTGTGGCATGTTTCTAGTTAGCCACGGCAGCTTGCTCGATGGGCCAGCGCCGGAGGCGAGCGGGCATCCGGGCACCCTAGGCCAGAGCGGCTAACAGGACGCATGTGTCGTAAATGGTTTCTCCCCCCTCGTTGTGGCATGTTTCTAGTTAGCCACGGCAACTTTCTCGATGGGCCAGCGCCGGAGGCGAGCGGGCATCCGGACACCCTAGGCCAGAGCGGCTAACAGGACGCATGTGTCGTAAATGGTTTCTCCCCCCTCGTTGTGGCATGTTTCTAGTTAGCCACGGCAACTTTCTCGATGGGCCAGCGCCGGAGGCGAGCGGGCATCCGGGCACCCTAGGCCAGAGCGGCTAACAGGACGCATGTGTCGTAAATGGTTTCTCCCCCCTCGTTGTGGCATGTTTCTAGTTAGCCACGGCAACTTTCTCGATGGGCCAGCGCCGGAGGCGAGCGGGCATCCGGACACCCTAGGCCAGAGCGGCTAACAGGACGCATGTGTCGTAAATGGTTTCTCCCCCCTCGTTGTGGCATGTTTCTAGTTAGCCACGGCAACTTTCTCGATGGGCCAGCGCCGGAGGCGAGCGGGCATCCGGACACCCTAGGCCAGAGCGGCTAACAGGACGCATGTGTCGTAAATGGTTTCTCCCCCCTCGTTGTGGCATGTTTCTAGTTAGCCACGGCAACTTTCTCGATGGGCCAGCGCCGGAGGCGAGCGGGCATCCGGGCACCCTAGGCCAGAGCGGCTAACAGGACGCATGTGTCGTAAATGGTTTCTCCCCCCTCGTTGTGGCATGTTTCTAGTTAGCCACGGCAGCTTGCTCGATGGGCCAGCGCCGGAGGCGAGCGGGCATCCGGGCACCCTAGGCCAGAGCGGCTAACAGGACGCATGTGTAGTAAATGGTTTCTCCCCCCTCGTTGTGGCATGTTTCTAGTTAGCCACGGCAACTTTCTCGATGGGCCAGCGCCGGAGGCGAGCGGGCATCCGGACACCCTAGGCCAGAGCGGCTAACAGGACGCATGTGTCGTAAATGGTTTCTCCCCCCCTCGTTGTGGCATGTTTCTAGTTAGCCACGGCAGCTTGCTCGATGGGCCAGCGCCGGAGGCGAGCGGGCATCCGGGCACCCTAGGCCAGAGCGGCTAACAGGACGCATGTGTCGTAAATGGTTTCTCCCCCCTCGTTGTGGCATGTTTCTAGTTAGCCACGGCAGCTTGCTCGATGGGCCAGCGCCGGAGGCGAGCGGGCATCCGGGCACCCTGGGCCAGAGCGGCTAACAGGACGCATGTGTCGTAAATGGTTTCTCCCCCCTCGTTGTGGCATGTTTCTAGTTAGCCACGGCAGCTTGCTCGATGGGCCAGCGCCGGAGGCGAGCGGGCATCCGGGCACCCTAGGCCAGAGCGGCTAACAGGACGCATGTGTCGTAAATGGTTTCTCCCCCCTCGTTGTGGCATGTTTCTAGTTAGCCACGGCAGCTTGCTCGATGGGCCAGCGCCGGAGGCGAGCGGGCATCCGGGCACCCTAGGCCAGAGCGGCTAACAGGACGCATGTGTCGTAAATGGTTTCTCCCCCCTCGTTGTGGCATGTTTCTAGTTAGCCACGGCAGCTTGCTCGATGGGCCAGCGCCGAGGCGAGCGGGCATCCGGGCACCCTGGGCCAGAGCGGCTAACAGGACGAATGTGTCGTAAATGGTTTCTCCCCCCTCGTTGTGGCATGTTTCTAGTTAGCCACGGCAGCTTGCTCGATGGGCAGCGCCGGAGGCGAGCGGGCATCCGGGCACCCTAGGCCAGAGCGGCTAACAGGACGCATGTGTCGTAAATGGTTTCTCCCCCCCTCGTTGTGGCATGTTTCTAGTTAGCCACGGCAGCTTGCTCGATGGGCCAGCGCCGGAGGCGAGCGGGCATCCGGGCACCCTAGGCCAGAGCGGCTAACAGGACGCATGTGTCGTAAATGGTTTCTCCCCCCTCGTTGTGGCATGTTTCTAGTTAGCCACGGCAACTTTCTCGATGGGCCAGCGCCGGAGGCGAGCGGGCATCCGGACACCCTAGGCCAGAGCGGCTAACAGGACGCATGTGTCGTAAATGGTTTCTTACCCTCGTTGTGGCATGTTTCTAGTTAGCCACGGCAGCTTGCTCGATGCACCAGCGCCGGAGGCGAGCGGGCATCCGGACAACCTAGGCAAGAGCGGCTAACAGGACGCATGTGTCGTAAATGGTTTCTCCCCCCTCGTTGTGGTATGTTTCTAGTTAGCCACGGCAGCTTGCTCGATGGGCCAGCGCCGGAGGCGAGCGGGCATCCGGACACCCTAGGCAAGAGCGGCTAGCAGGACGCATGTGTCGTAAATGGTTTCTCCCCCCTCGTTGTGGCATGTTTCTAGTTTCTAGTTAGCCACGGCAGCTTGCTCGATGGGCCAGCGCCGGAGGCGAGCGGGCATCCGGGCACCCTAGTCCAGAGCGGCTAACAGGACGCATGTGTCGTAAATGGTTTCTCCCCCCTCGTTGTGGCATGTCTCTAGTTAGCCACGGCAGCTTGCTCGATTGGCCAGCGCCGGAGGCGAGCGGGCATCCGGACACCCTAGTCCAGAGCGGCTAACAGGACGCATGTGTCGTAAATGGTTTCTCCCCCCTCGTTGTGGCATGTTTCTAGTTAGCCACGGCAGCTTGCTCGATGGGCCAGCGCCGGAGGCGAGCGGGCATCCGGGCACCCTGGGCCAGAGCGGCTAACAGGACGCATGTGTCGTAAATGGTTTCTCCCCCCTCGTTGTGGCATGTTTCTAGTTAGCCACGGCAGCTTGCTCGATGGGCCAGCGCCGGAGGCGAGCGGGCATCCGGGCACCCTAGGCCAGAGCGGCTAACAGGACGCATGTGTCGTAAATGGTTTCTCCCCCCTCGTTGTGGCATGTTTCTAGTTAGCCACGGCAACTTTCTCGATGGGCCAGCGCCGGAGGCGAGCGGGCATCCGGACACCCTAGGCCAGAGCGGCTAACAGGACGCATGTGTCGTAAATGGTTTCTCCCCCCTCGTTGTGGCATGTTTCTAGTTAGCCACGGCAACTTTCTCGATGGGCCAGCGCCGGAGGCGAGCGGGCATCCGGGCACCCTAGGCCAGAGCGGCTAACAGGACGCATGTGTCGTAAATGGTTTCTCCCCCCTCGTTGTGGCATGTTTCTAGTTAGCCACGGCAACTTTCTCGATGGGCCAGCGCCGGAGGCGAGCGGGCATCCGGACACCCTAGGCCAGAGCGGCTAACAGGACGCATGTGTCGTAAATGGTTTCTCCCCCCTCGTTGTGGCATGTTTCTAGTTAGCCACGGCAACTTTCTCGATGGGCCAGCGCCGGAGGCGAGCGGGCATCCGGACACCCTAGGCCAGAGCGGCTAACAGGACGCATGTGTCGTAAATGGTTTCTCCCCCCTCGTTGTGGCATGTTTCTAGTTAGCCACGGCAACTTTCTCGATGGGCCAGCGCCGGAGGCGAGCGGGCATCCGGGCACCCTAGGCCAGAGCGGCTAACAGGACGCATGTGTCGTAAATGGTTTCTCCCCCCTCGTTGTGGCATGTTTCTAGTTAGCCACGGCAGCTTGCTCGATGGGCCAGCGCCGGAGGCGAGCGGGCATCCGGGCACCCTAGGCCAGAGCGGCTAACAGGACGCATGTGTAGTAAATGGTTTCTCCCCCCTCGTTGTGGCATGTTTCTAGTTAGCCACGGCAACTTTCTCGATGGGCCAGCGCCGGAGGCGAGCGGGCATCCGGACACCCTAGGCCAGAGCGGCTAACAGGACGCATGTGTCGTAAATGGTTTCTCCCCCCTCGTTGTGGCATGTTTCTAGTTAGCCACGGCAGCTTGCTCGATGGGCCAGCGCCGGAGGCGAGCGGGCATCCGGGCACCCTAGGCCAGAGCGGCTAACAGGACGCATGTGTCGTAAATGGTTTCTCCCCCCTCGTTGTGGCATGTTTCTAGTTAGCCACGGCAGCTTGCTCGATGGGCCAGCGCCGGAGGCGAGCGGGCATCCGGGCACCCTGGGCCAGAGCGGCTAACAGGACGCATGTGTCGTAAATGGTTTCTCCCCCCTCGTTGTGGCATGTTTCTAGTTAGCCACGGCAGCTTGCTCGATGGGCCAGCGCCGGAGGCGAGCGGGCATCCGGGCACCCTAGGCCAGAGCGGCTAACAGGACGCATGTGTCGTAAATGGTTTCTCCCCCCTCGTTGTGGCATGTTTCTAGTTAGCCACGGCAGCTTGCTCGATGGGCCAGCGCCGGAGGCGAGCGGGCATCCGGGCACCCTAGGCCAGAGCGGCTAACAGGACGCATGTGTCGTAAATGGTTTCTCCCCCCTCGTTGTGGCATGTTTCTAGTTAGCCACGGCAGCTTGCTCGATGGGCCAGCGCCGGAGGCGAGCGGGCATCCGGGCACCCTGGGCCAGAGCGGCTAACAGGACGAATGTGTCGTAAATGGTTTCTCCCCCCTCGTTGTGGCATGTTTCTAGTTAGCCACGGCAGCTTGCTCGATGGGCCAGCGCCGGAGGCGAGCGGGCATCCGGGCACCCTAGGCCAGAGCGGCTAACAGGACGCATGTGTCGTAAATGGTTTCTCCCCCCTCGTTGTGGCATGTTTCTAGTTAGCCACGGCAGCTTGCTCGATGGGCCAGCGCCGGAGGCGAGCGGGCATCCGGGCACCCTAGGCCAGAGCGGCTAACAGGACGCATGTGTCGTAAATGGTTTCTCCCCCCTCGTTGTGGCATGTTTCTAGTTAGCCACGGCAACTTTCTCGATGGGCCAGCGCCGGAGGCGAGCGGGCATCCGGACACCCTAGGCCAGAGCGGCTAACAGGACGCATGTGTCGTAAATGGTTTCTCCCCCCTCGTTGTGGCATGTTTCTAGTTAGCCACGGCAACTTTCTCGATGGGCCAGCGCCGGAGGCGAGCGGGCATCCGGACACCCTAGGCCAGAGCGGCTAACAGGACGCATGTGTCGTAAATGGTTTCTCCCCCCTCGTTGTGGCATGTTTCTAGTTAGCCACGGCAACTTTCTCGATGGGCCAGCGCCGGAGGCGAGCGGGCATCCGGGCACCCTAGGCCAGAGCGGCTAACAGGACGCATGTGTCGTAAATGGTTTCTCCCCCCTCGTTGTGCCATGTTTCTAGTTAGCCACGGCAACTTTCTCGATGGGCCAGCGCCGGAGGCGAGCGGGCATCCGGACACCCTAGGCCAGAGCGGCTAACAGGACGCATGTGTCGTAAATGGTTTCTCCCCCCTCGTTGTGGCATGTTTCTAGTTAGCCACGGCAACTTTCTCGATGGGCCAGCGCCGGAGGCGAGCGGGCATCCGGGCACCCTAGGCCAGAGCGGCTAACAGGACGCATGTGTCGTAAATGGTTTCTCCCCCCTCGTTGTGGCATTTTTCTAGTTAGCCACGGCAGCTTGCTCGATGGGCCAGCGCCGGAGGCGAGCGGGCATCCGGGCACCCTAGGCCAGAGCGGCTAACAGGACGCATGTGTCGTAAATGGTTTCTCCCCCCTCGTTGTGGCATGTTTCTAGTTAGCGACGGCAGCTTGCTCGATGGGCCAGCGCCGGAGGCGAGCGGGCATCCGGACACCCTAGGCAAGAGCGGCTAACAGGATGCATGTGTCGTAAATGGTTTCTCCCCCCTCGTTGTGGCATTTTTCTAGTTAGCCACGGCAGCTTGCTCGATGGGCCAGCGCCGGAGGCGAGCGGGCATCCGGGCACCCTAGGCCAGAGCGGCTAACAGGACGCATGTGTCGTAAATGGTTTCTCCCCCCTCGTTGTGGCATGTTTCTAGTTAGCCACGGCAACTTTCTCGATGGGCCAGCGCCGGAGGCGAGCGGGCATCCGGACACCCTAGGCAAGAGCGGCTAACAGGACGCATGTGTCGTAAATGGTTTCTCCCCCCTCGTTGTGGCATTTTTCTAGTTAGCCACGGCAGCTTGCTCGATGGGCCAGCGCCGGAGGCGAGCGGGCATCCGGGCACCCTAGGCCAGAGCGGCTAACAGGACGCATGTGTCGTAAATGGTTTCTCCCCCCTCGTTGTGGCATGTTTCTAGTTAGCGACGGCAGCTTGCTCGATGGGCCAGCGCCGGAGGCGAGCGGGCATCCGGACACCCTAGGCAAGAGCGGCTAACAGGACGCATGTGTCGTAAATGGTTTCTCCCCCCTCGTTGTGGCATTTTTCTAGTTAGCCACGGCAGCTTGCTCGATGGGCCAGCGCCGGAGGCGAGTGGGCATCCGGGCACCCTAGGCCAGAGCGGCTAACAGGACGCATGTGTCGTAAATGGTTTCTCCCCCCTCGTTGTGGCATTTTTCTAGTTAGCCACGGCAGCTTGCTCGATGGGCCAGCGCCGGAGGCGAGCGGGCATCCGGGCACCCTAGGCCAGAGCGGCTAACAGGACGCATGTGTCGTAAATGGTTTCTCCCCCCTCGTTGTGGCATTTTTCTAGTTAGCCACGGCAGCTTGCTCGATGGGCCAGCGCCGGAGGCGAGCGGGCATCCGGGCACCCTAGGCCAGAGCGGCTAACAGGACGCATGTGTCGTAAATGGTTTCTCCCCCCTCGTTGTGGCATTTTTCTAGTTAGCCACGGCAGCTTGCTCGATGGGCCAGCGCCGGAGGCGAGCGGGCATCCGGGCACCCTAGGCCAGAGCGGCTAACAGGACGCATGTGTCGTAAATGGTTTCTCCCCCCTCGTTGTGGCATTTTTCTAGTTAGCCACGGCAGCTTGCTCGATGGGCCAGCGCCGGAGGCGAGCGGGCATCCGGGCACCCTAGGCCAGAGCGGCTAACAGGACGCATGTGTCGTAAATGGTTTCTCCCCCCTCGTTGTGGCATGTTTCTAGTTAGCGACGGCAGCTTGCTCGATGGGCCAGCGCCGGAGGCGAGCGGGCATCCGGACACCCTAGGCAAGAGCGGCTAACAGGACGCATGTGTCGTAAATGGTTTCTCCCCCCTCGTTGTGGCATTTTTCTAGTTAGCCACTAGCCACAGCAGCTTGCTCGATGGGCCAGCGCCGGAGGCGAGCGGGCATCCGGGCACCCTAGGCCAGGGCGGCTAACAGGACGCATGTGTCGTAAATGGTTTCTTCCCCCTCTCGTTGTGGCATGTTTCTAGTTAGCCACGGCAGCTTGAAGCGAGCCGCGTGTTCGATATTTTGTGCTTTTCTTTTGTGTTGCAAGGCGTGTGTTTTATATTGTGTGCTTTTTTGTGTTGTGATATGTCGCGTCCGAAATGTGGCGGAAAAGTCGCCTATTGGCTGAGGGTGTAGTTTTGGCGGGAGGACATGGAAATGGGTGCGCGCTACGGATTGCGCGGGAGGTTGGTTGGTGGCAGCCGGACAGATCGGTCGTGTGCGGCCGGTGGTGGTCCCGGGGTCGCGGAGTTGGAGACGCGAGTTCCGTGAGCGGCAGCCGAGCGGGTTGGCCGTGTGGTAGCCGACGGTGGTCCGGAGTCGCGAGAGTTTGGAGTTTTGTCTTTTTTCGTTAAAGCGGAGAGGGCGAAGTCTTTCGGCAGATGTAAATCAGTTTTGTAAATATTGTAATAAATAACTTTTTGAGGAAAGCCTTTCCCAGTGTCAACGTCAGAAGACCTGCACGCCAGTCTCAAACTGACCAGTCGCGAAGAACATCCCCCGGGTAACTCACGAGACCCGCCCTCTACCACTCCACGTCAACATCTGGATGCAACAACGTCAACAACAAGAGAGAGAGAGAGGGAAAAAATATCGTGACTCCAGGATATTGCTCTAACACCAAAGGCCAAAAGAAACGGTGTCGTAGCAGAAACAGGGAATGATGTTATCTTACAGCCAGCGCTAATTTCCCTAGGTCGCGTTATTCGCACTGTGTAATTTCATCATGGAACGAAAGCGAACTTATTGCCAGTGGCTTGTCCAGCATTGAAAATCTTATCGACCTCTTAGAAAGGCTTGCTGGAGCTGAGGCTGTGAAAGCTCTCTAGGACTTATTACAGCGAAATCTTTACTAGGCTATGTCGGCGGTTTCGTGTTATCAAAGCGTGTCCGCAGCCTTTGTGGCGAACTAGAACGAGAGAACGTCTAAAAAGTGGTTATACTCGAAGGGTGATGATGTGAGCATGCGGCGCAAAAGATTTGGTGACGATCGGATGAACAGTTAATTAATTAGAGCCAAAAATGTGCAAAACGTGGCCGTGGCAAGAGCTAAAGTGGCGCCAAATTTAAACACTGAAAATGTGCGTACCACATGACCAGAAGTATGGGTGGAGCCAACGCGCGGCGTTAAATTTGAAAGTTTGGAACGAAACCTGGCGGGAATTAGACGAATTGCACAAATTCTCAGGCAAATAGGGGTAATAGATGCAAAAAGGAGCAAATAGAGGCGACGAGTGCTGAGGAGGCGTCAATGCTTCCGCATTACTCCAATGCGGGTTACCGCAGTGATCTCGAATTTATTTCAGGAAGATGAACTGTGCAGTTACAATACATTAAACTCGGCAGCAATAAAGTAATTTGTATAAGCGTGTGTCAAGCAGAATAAATGAGGTTACGTTGGGCATGCACTGAAAGTCGTTGCCATTCTAGCCCAGCAGCAAGTTGCGGTTACGCATTACCTCAGTCGGCTCCCCTTGGCTGCGACGACCCTGGTGAACGTCTCGACGGCGGCCGACACGGGCCAGCATATGGAGAACCTGGCGGATGCGTCCGACTCGCGAAGCCTGCGGAAGAGCGCGTCGAAGCCCGTGTCCTCAAGGCGTCCGCAGTGGTCGCCCTCCAGCAGGTAGAAGTCGACCAGGTCCGCCGGCTGTGGCGGGGTTGCGGACAGGGCGACCACCAAGAGGACGTTGTTGAGCGCGGCCAGCTCGCGAAGGTGCCGCACAATCGTTCCCAGAGCGGCGTCATTTCCGGGCCGGCTGCACAGGTGAGAGTCGAACCCTCGCCAGTCCAGGTGAACGCCTGAGAAGCCGTGCTCCAGCGCCCACTCCAGCAGGTTTGCCGCGAAGTACCTGGACCACGCAAGTCCAGCACAGCACGTGCAGCATTATCCACTTCTACAAGGTGAACAAGTATGCTCCATGTGTCGGACTTTCGAACTAACCAGAGGAATGTTCCCGCGCTTTTTTCGCGCGCAATGAGGTGCTCATAACGCATGCATTCTGCGAAGCTCTGGTTTGACTTTTATCAGGCCGACCATCCTCGCATAGTCCTTGGCCAGTGATATACGTAGCTGCAAAGCGTGTATTCCTCGCTTTGCCGTCTATTTTGATGGTACGCTCGGTAACGTACTCAATATAGTCAATCTCCTTCGGATTACGAAACCGACCAGTGATGCAACCTTACCCTGAAACGCACACAGGTCCCATACAAGCAAAATAAAAAATGGAGCGGATTTAAAGAAACACTGGAATGGACCATTAGGTGTATACACTGGGGGCTGTATGGACCGCGCAAGATAATGTGTGCAAAGTTTACTTCTGTGCGTGCGAGGACTTTATATCTGTTAGGGGCACTTAATATCCCACTAGATCCATGGCAGTGTGACGCGAAATCTCGCTTCACGCTATTTCTGACGTCATCGTCCCTACGGACGTCAAGCGGCAGAATCACTAGGCACTAGTTTTGCCACTGTAAGAATGCCCGCTTTAAGCATCGCACACTTCGTAGCGTCCGTGTGAGGAACTCAAGAGTGGAGGGCTTGTAAGCGAACTGAGGCAGCTGCGTGTGCAGGTGTTGCCCATACAGAGAAATTTTCGACAATTGTCCAGAATTGCATTCATAAACAATTTCGCCTTGAAACAACGCACTTCAGCGCTTTTTCAACAGGAAGTTTTTTATGAACTCAAGTTTTTCGCATATGGTAAGATTGCACCATAATTAACAATCATATTCGCAGATCCCTCCTCGGGATAGGCATGTAGTTTTCTCCTTCTTAGTGTCAAAAATGAACCCCATTGTGTTTCTATGGCAGTGTTAGCTATTCGGTGCTATCAAGCGAGATTTTTCTATGCATGAGAAGGTGAGACCAGTCCCGTCAAATGTTCGTGACAGTATCTTGCAATATTCCACAGTTGTCTTACGATTAAGACAGGCTTCAAAGAGACCTGGCCTCGATCTGTCTTGAATACTGCGCAGCAACTCGAGAATCAGAGGAGTGGAAACACACACCGTTCCTTTTTGTGCATATGTTCCTTGAATATGATGCCCATGATGTGGTGAAAACACAGAGCAATAATGAAATCAGTGCACATTTCAGCAATGCCGCAACAACGATGCGCCATAGTTGCCGTTATCACGCAAGTTGCAATTTCTGCAAATTCTCAATGATTATTTTTGTGCGTGCTTAAAATGGAAGCGTCACGTGACTCGTGGCCCATCACCTGACGTTCCCCGCCGATTGGCGGAGGTCCGTGAACTCGCCGCGGCCGCTGACGGAGACCAGAAGGGACGACGACGCGTTCTTGCCACCGGAACCGGATGTGACGGCCGACCTGAGTTGTTCGATCAGGATGACATCGCGAGCCGTGGTCTTTATACTGGCGGTCCAGCCGTCCAGCCTCATCGGTCCGTAGATGACGTAGCGGCAGAAGGAGAACGGCACAGACGCCACGCCGAACCTGGAATCATACGAGTGTACCAAAGACTAGTCGTTAGCCGCTTCACTCACCTATAAAATTGGTTTTGGGGAAAGAAAAATGGCACAGTAACTGCCTTACTTCTAGATGGACACCTCAACCGCGCCGTGAGAGTGACTTGAGCGGGACGCTGAACATGAAAACGCTGAACGATTCACGTGACATCGGAGCTACTGAAGCCAGGAGCTTGGTTTCAACTGAAACTACCCTTTGGATGTAACACATACCAGTAGTAATAGTGTTACTCGTTGTTGAACACCTACCATTAAAACCAGCAAATGATAATAACCGTACCGCAGGTAACAATTATTAATTTTCGTGGAACAAAAGGGGCGGAATTTTCCTTTGTTACAGAACACACGCCATTCACTCGCTCACGACGGTCGGTGTGATGGCCGTACATCAGCTAAAGAAGAGGTCAGCTAGCTAGTTACCTATAGACTGTTCTCTTGTCTATAGAGAGTCTAGACTTCATAGACAGAAGTCTATGGACAGTCTATATATAGACTGTGTAAAGAAATTTTTGTTAGGGTTTTTCGGCATGTCAAGGAAGCATTGCACCAGCGTAAAAGATGAAACGTGAAGTACAGGGAAAATGCTGGCCTATTGTCGCTTTATGCCACTCCATACAATGGTACAACGGTACACTGGTACAATGTTCTATAGGCTGAGCCGACTACCGTTCAGTTCGCTTCAAGGCATAGCTTCCCACCGTGCACGTACCACGACTGGCCTCCCTGTAGCCAGGTGACGCGACTCTTGTTGTAGTAGCAGAACACTTGAAGAGCCTTTTTCGAGCCCGGCACCGCAGGTGCGGCTTCAAGGCCAGCGAGTTTAGGGGCGTACTGCTTGGCAAGGTCGAAGGTCAGGTTAGTCGGCTCCTCGGGCAGCAGGCAGCGCGGCGGAGCCCGAACCGCAGTCCGCTCGGGTGCCACGTATTGGTCGCGGAAAGGCAGAACCGCGACCATGGCGCCGCCTGAGTGCGGGCCCTCGTCGGCGCGAAGACTGCGCACCAGGAGCAGACCTCCCGGAACGACCAGTATGGCGAAGGTCGCAGAGCACACGGACCAGCAAACGAAGAACTCGCTGTGCACGGGAGGCGCGACTCGGCGGACATCGTCGCTGAATAGGTCCGAATGCGAGTCGGCCATCTTCCTCTTCTTGTTTACGCATATGGCCAGTCCCCGTTGTGGGTATGCGGCGTGTATTTTTCCATTCCGTCAACAATACAGCCTACCAGCTCCTGGTCTTGTCTCCTGGCAGGTGTGAAATCTTTTTGAGCGGCGATTTTTGTTCCAAGCTCATCACAATAGAACCTATATACAAGGTAACACACAACGCGACGGAAAATAGCAAATTATTTGCGGGGGGCGCTAATTACTTGTTCTAATAAAGGAAAGGGCCAGCAAAAGTGCTTTGAACTGAGTGGCTTAAAGAGCTATTTCCGCTCGCATTTCAGAGTGCGACCTAAAAGCCAACAGACAACCCGAGGGTAAAATGACAAATGATTTGTGTGGTGTGAGTACTGAAAAAGAAGAAAGAAACCATTAAAGGTAATTTCGAGTAAAAATAGGATACGAAGTCTAATCCATTGCGCCACAGAAGCAACAATGATGTGCGGTGTTAACTGTCCACTTAACCTTTCTCATAAATATTCTATACTCCGCTAGGTGGCGCAGCTAAGTTGGTGCGATTAGAGTTCCTGTATATGCTCCCGGAGAGAGCATGTACATGATCCATGCGGGAGCATATACAGGTACCCTAGGTGCGCGTAGGGTGCCTCGATGCACTACATCGAATCACGCCAGATGCGATGTACCGTTGACGGTTCGGAAACACGTTTGTACGCGCCATTTGTATGAGGCCAACGGCAACAACTTTTCCTCTCTTTTTTGCCAGCCAGTGTCAAGTAGGGTTTGCGGATACGTTCACGACTACATTATTGCAACTGGACGATTAACATGTTAATTGTATTCGAAATTATTCCGCATGACTAAAAATATGTACTTTTTTTCCTGTTTTAATTTAATTGATTTATTTTTAATCAATTATATATTATTATTTTTTCAATTTAAGTTTCAGTCATTTCTCTATTCTGCTCCTCCGCCTCATGCCTTTCTTTTCCTTGCAATTACCCATGCGATTCTTCTTGGCATACACCACCATAACCTTGGCCAATCCCCCCGCGTGGGTCTGTGCCATATTTACCTGAGGTCAACAGCCACCACATTCTGCTGGTCGGCCGAGCGCAGGGCATCGCAGCCAGCGCTGGGCTTGTGACCAACCACGATGACGGAACTGCATTAATAATTCCTCTCTCCTGGATTTCTGGTGAATTTTTCTCCTAGAGTGAAATGACTAGGACAGTAAGGATCGATTCAAGGGCATTTGGCGGGCACTCTCAGTGGCGAACAGCACGTTCTTGGACCCGATCTGCAAGTGATCGGACCAAGGCGCGCCGCGATTGTTAACTCCCTGGTATCGAGGCCCGACGCCTATCTCGACCCGCCGCTGTCGGTTCATGTAAACGAGGCGAGGGACTCCCACAACGCGTCTACATTTAAAAGAAACTTTCTTTTCTCACAGCGCGGCCTAGCTAGTTGCCACTCCGAGTGAGACAGCAATGGTCGAGGTCATCACGTGGGGCCGACTTTGGAGTGCCCGAATAGAGAAAGCAGAAGAGACGGCTTCAAGAGGCCTTAGCTCCCGGAAGCCAGAAACATGACTTATAACGCTACCTCCTGAGCGAGTTTTTTTTTTTTTCCTCCATGCTCTCTTATTCCAACTTCGTCTTTCAGCCCCATAACGACTGTCTGTAGAAAACTTGTACTACTCAAATGCCAATGCGATTGCTCCAGTCTTCAATTTGAAGACCACTATAGAAAAAACTTTTTTTTCCTGGGGGGGGGGGGGGGGGTGAGGGGGGGTGCCTGGATGTAACTTGCCAGGCATGTGAGAGATAAAAGTACATATACTAAAATTCTGCGCCAGGAATCTGGAGTTCGCGCTTACGCGCTGCCTCTATGCCACACATTTGACAGGAGCAGGGTAGATGAATCTTTTTTTTTTCTGTTGAAGGGAGCTAGAAAAAAAAAAGAAGCTCCGCGGGCAACGTGACCGCAACCCCCGCCACTGTTGCGGCCACACCTAGGTTGGTTTGTTTTTCTTTTCTCACAAGGTTGGACAGCCGGAAAAACCGGACTTGCCCAGGACCGCCGAGATGCTCTGAATCGGTTCGTCCGTTTAACGAAGCGATTGCTCAGAGCAGTGTTCACGCTGGTTACAGCGTACGAGCTTTGCAGTCTGAGTGCACGCCTTTGCAGGCTGAGTGTTCGACGTTGGGTTTGCCCCCGAGGGGGCGCAGCGGGGTTTGCGAAGCCTCCTCCAAGCGCACACATCGAAGGGCCGGGCGCCGGGCCGGGTGGTGGCTTGTACCCATTTTTAACCGGTGGGTGGCCGGCGGTGGGATTCGAACCAACCACCTCCCGCAGCCGAGGCGGACGCCCAGACCACTACTCCACGACTGCGGTGAATGCCGAGGCGGTTTCCATGAAGCTGGGTTATTGTTAATGAGGCGTCTGCGTCAGCTGCACACGCGTTTCACGTTGCACTTTCTCACCAATTGCCGCATGAGTTTTCACTCCTCGTTTCACGCGTCGCTTCGTGTCACGTATCCACCTAGACAGCTCCCGCGGGCTCGAGGTATCCGCGGAAGTAGTTTTCTGTCGCGTCACTAGATGGCAGCACCCGTCCAAACAAATATTGCAACTTCGTTTGGTTTGCTCGCTCGCCGTAGTGGTTACTTCCAATCGCAGAGTTGGAGCACTTCTGGAGCAACGTTTCCTGCTCTTTTCGGAGCAACTGTATTCCAAACGCAGACCTGAGGCGCGGATCGAGTCTTCCAATCGTAGACAGGGAGCGGTTGCCGAGCCGTGATTGCTCCGTGGAGCAGTCTGGACTGCTCCGCCGAAATCGGCGGATCGGACCGGAAGTTCGCATGACGTTCTTATTCAGCGGCGATAGCGGCGCCCTACATGCTCTGGCCTGCATGCTCTGGCCAGAGCAAGTGTACTCCAATCGCAATTTCAGGTCGTGCGCTCTGCGCCGGATTCAGTCGCTCTGTTACAGAGCGTGCAGACCGCTCCGGGCCTGCGATTGGAATTGACCATAGAGTATCCTACTAGTGTGTCGAGCGGAGCGCTCTCCCAATGAGAGAGGGTGGCAGTGCGCTCGATGCCTGCCAACTTTGGCCGCGAGGGGCACTGCTCGTCGTAAAGGTGCCGTCGCTACCGGACATGCCGCAGTCGCTGCAGTTGCGTTGGTCGTGCGCGGTGTGGATTATAACATTTTGGTCGCATCTGCGCTTTTTTCTGTTGTTTTGTCCGTGCTGTTCCATGGGAGGGAAAACCACAGCGAATAATTATGGTAAAATCGAAGCATCAAGGCCGGGAAAAAACATGTTTCGTGCCGCTCCGTCGGAGTGGCTACCGGTCGAATCCGAGCAAGGCTTCCATGTTCTGTGTGTCCTCGGACCCAACACGGCTTGCGGAGTGGGAGCGGCTGATCAAAAGACAGGACCGCAACTTGACTCCAGCGTGTGTTTTCTGCGAGAAACATTTTGGAGACTGCTACATCTAGAGACGGTGAACGGTGTCGTCAACGGGCTCGCCAGATAGACCGTCTCACGCCCGATGTCATGCCAGCAGTATTCGACAGCTATCCGAAATACCTTCTGCCTAAGAAGACATCGAAAAGAAAAGTGAGGAACCTGTGTGACCAACCTGTCACTAAACGGCAAATGCGCAGTGCCGGTGGACGACCGCCAAGCACGCTCGACGATGTTTCCGACGGGCCGGCAGCAACAGAGCAGCCCAGTGATGCCCGCAGCAGCAGATGGGTTGTATTGCTATTGAAGATCAGCATCCGTTGGACTCAATTTGTATTCCTGCAACCTGGACCAAAATATCTGTAGCACCTGCTGGTTCTGTAGCCTACGCACGTTATGGAGCGGAAAAAAAAAACTTTGCCGCTTTGTATATAGAAAGAATGGTAACATTTGGAAGCTTGATGCCAGAACGCAGCCTTGTGGTCGCTACAGTGTATTTTCTCGGAAAAGAACAAAGCAAGCGCGTGCTTACAACAAGTTCTGTTTTTTATCTGTTTTACTGTATTCCAGATTTGTAAGTAAGAATCAATGGTACAATTACCATTTTCTTTTGTTCCATTACAAAGGGAAGCTCAAGCTCATACACACCTGCATTAGTTGTATGAAGCAAGCTGTGATTTGCAAATAAAACACATCAGTAGTGAGACCTATTCCAACTGCTTGTGTTGATCGTCGCATGCGATCTTTGAAGACGGACCCCGTGGTGGGAAAGAGCGAGAGTGCCCTGCTTTTCTTTTACCTATATGCGACGCCATTCCGGGTTTGATGTTCTGCTCGCCATTGAGAATTAATGGGGGCCACGACTCGGTCTTTCCACCTGGACAGAGCTAGCCGAGCGCTCACTCCGCATGAAGGTGTATACGATATCCTTCGCCCGCGATGCGTGGATCGCAACTACTTGTGTTCCCCCCATTTGCCTAGGCCCGCACGTCATTCCAGTCAGCGAATCATCATTGTTTTTAGCAGAAGAATTAGAACGCCATTTAAAATTTCGTTCTCATATTTCTGGCATTAAATGGAAGATAGCATATGGCTTAAGAATTCTCATCAGAACTCGTCCTTACTTTAATCAGTCTGTACTTTTAACCTTGTATAACTCATTCATACATTCCCATCTCTCTTATTGTATAACATGCTGGGGTGACACCTACAATACTCATTTGACATCGTTACAAGTAGTTCAAAATCAAGCAGTCCGAATACTAACACACAACCCCTTCGATTTTAATGCTCAATCTTTACTCAATTCACTGCGAATTCTCTCCGTACCTCAACCTGTCCAACTTAACCTTGGTATCTTCATATACAAAGTAATTAATGAACATATTTCATTTCAATCCATCCCAAGGCCAGAGCTCACCAACACCACGAGATTTGCGATTAAGAGGAACCTAATTCTGCCTCAAATACGCACCAATTATGGGAAGCAAAAAGTTTATTTTTCATCATTCTCCTTATGGAATACCTACCGGTGGAATTAAAAAACACTAAACCTGTATGTAAATTTAAAAATGAACTAAAAGCCCCGCCGCGGTGGCTCAGTGGTTAGGGCGCTCGACTACTGATCCGGAGTTCTCGGGTTCGAACCCGACCGCGGCGGCTGCGTTTTTATGGAGGCAAACGCTAAGGCGCCTGTGGGGTGTGCGATGTCAGTGCACGTTAAAGATCCCCAAGTGGTCGAAATTATCCCGGAGCCCTCCACCATGGCACCTCTTCTTCCTTTCTTCTTTCACTCCCTCCTTTATCCCTTCCCTTACGGCGCGGTTCAGGTGTCCAACGAATATATGAGACAGATATTGCGCCATTTCCTTTCCCCCAAAAAACAATTATTATTATTAACTAAAAGCGTTAATAGTTCACAATAGCTGTTAGACAAGCTACCACATTTTAGAATTATAAGGTGTTACATCAGATGTACACCACATGCTTTTAATATGTGCACTATTTTTCCTATCGCCAATTTGCTGTTCAGTTTTTCGCTTTTTTAGTAATATTGTAATTTATAAGTAGTACTGAATAACTGTATAACTATAAACACTGTATAACTTCTATTTTCATTATTCTGCTTGGTTGTTCTATATGCCTACTCACCGCTGTATGTGTGTCGCCGCGGAAATATGTAACGGCAAGATTGTTTCATCAGCTTCTTATTACTACTGCTATGTTTGCATTTATTTTAGCATTTTGATAAGCAATATAGGAGGTCCCAGTACTGTCGCTGACTACGGGACCTCCTTCTGTATACATTTATCCAGGCTGTATTTCCTTCTTGTATAAATAAACATGATTCTGATTCTGAACGGCCCCTAGTCGAATAAAATATTTATCGGAAGTTTCCATGTAGCAATAATGAGTCCGGACCATACTCGATCGTTCAATCACAACAACGTAATGCGGCCAACGCATCACCTTTCGTTGCTTATTTCAAGTTGGGTACCTCGCTGAACATTAGGCAGTCAATATGACTTCTGCTTAAGTCCTTCCGCGGCTCACAACAAAGAATAAACGAATAAAAATTTAGCAAACTGGACCTGGTGGTACGTGTCAAGCGCTTCGGCGAGCGCTGTTTCAGTCCAGGACTTTCTCCTGGTAATGCCAGGCCGATAAGATTATCTGCAGCCATTAGTGTTTTTATGCCAAAAGTGCTCTCAAAGCGTTCAGAGACAGGCTTTCGTAGTGAAAAGCGCAGCGCACCAACGCCAGACTTGCCGCACCTACGCTGCCTCGGCAGCAAACGCGGCGTGGTGGCACCTTAGCGACTGGCAGCGCCACCACGCGGTGGCTGCAGGAAGGCATCACCGCAGCGACCACGCGAGCGCGCACCCTCGGCACACTAGCAAGTGTATTCTAGGCACTATAGCACTGGTGTGAGGAAATTGCTGCGCCATTTAGTTCCCTCAAAAACCAACAGTTAAAAATTCCTTAGGAAGTCGTCATATCCCGGCTGGTTCCCGGAACCCGGCGGTCGTTACACGGCCGTCCGTCGCTCCAGAGCACAGACCACAGCCCGATTGGATGACACGATGGCAAGACGGACGAGTTGGTGATACATACTTAAGCGTAAATAGCGCAAAAGCCGAGGACAAGGACAGAAATCTATAGAACATTTTTGGCTGCATTGTCACCGATTCAACTCTCTGAGAAAAAGGTTGCTGGAGGAGCCCTTGCAGCATCTTGGCCTTAGTTTGAGCAGCCCGCTCTTGCTATCATTTGGCGCCACCACATTTGGGTTCAGCCACAGGTCTGTTTGTACCGCTGTTCTAAATTACCTGATAGAATCTCACCGACTGCCTTGTTGAGCGTGCCAAACTTTTCATTTCTATCAATTATTACACTTTGACTTAATCATTATTATTTAATCCCTCTCTTTATTATTATTCTTATAATTTTGAAGTCGAAAGTCTCATCCCTTTTTTGTTCATGAGGAAGAATCCACCGGTGTTGCGCTCCCACGTGCTTTTCCTTTTTATTAACTGCGTTCAGGTGAATAGCCACCCGATTCTTGGCCGATCCCCCAGTGTGGGTATGTGCCATCTTTTGATACGCTAACAACAACAACAACAACAACAGAACCAGCGCTAACTCACAACTGAAGGTTTATTAACAGGAAGCAAGGAATATAAAGAGCGTAAACAAAGAAGATAACAAAGCAAACAAACGTGTAGCCACGTGGAAACGAACTTCACTGTCATGCCGGCAAACCGACGGTCTAGTAACGCGCAATCTAGTTTTTTTTTTCTTTATGTTAATTGAAAACCTCCCTAGTTAACTGCGTGGGGTGACTGTACAATACATGACTGTGATGAAAAGTAGGGATGCAAGATTTGCAGTCTCTAACATAATCGACTAGATTAGTAAGTTTATTAGCCTCGAAGGCATTAGCATGCTCAGATAGGCGCGTGTTAATACAACGACCCGTCTGGCCAATGTAGACTTCTCCGCAGGAAAAAGGAATTTTATAAACAACTCCTTCAGAGCATGGAACA
The DNA here is from genome assembly GCF_052857255.1 of Amblyomma americanum. Classification (NCBI taxonomy): domain Eukaryota; kingdom Metazoa; phylum Arthropoda; class Arachnida; order Ixodida; family Ixodidae; genus Amblyomma; species Amblyomma americanum. Next base: position 65,803,448 of record NC_135504.1, read on the forward strand.
TACTTAGTTTTATGTTTAATTCCACAGGTATTTTGGGATTCATTTTGTTTTTCAGCCTGTCTTTCCACCATAGCCCACAACCTTTTAAGTTTTTAGGAGCTTAAAAGACAGCCCGTACCTGTTCGCCACTTTTTTCAGGTTATGCGAAAAGTGGTGCACATACGGGAGAACTGCAACCTTATTCCTTTCCTTCACTCTGTCTGACCCAGGCACAGCAGACGAAGTCTTCGGTTTTTTCGCTATCTTGCTGCAGCCCAGCATGATGGCATCATTCGGGTAACCTGCATCTCTCAATCTTTTAGCCTGTTCGTTGAAGCTCTTATTAATCAAATGGTGACAAGATTTGGACAAGGCAGAAAACAACGATGAGACAACAATTCCGGTTTTAACTGTTTTAGATTGATGTGACTTGTGGTTCAACAACGGCATGCCGGCCCTTGGCAAGTATTCCCAACAAATATGTCCCCTCTGAACTTCCAGGCTCAAATCTAAAAAATGCAGCTTGTTATCGGCCGTGACCTCTGTGCTGAATTGCACACCTCGAGCATTTCCTTTAAGCACTTTCAGAACATCAGTAATATGTCCAGAAAAGTTAGTTTTATCAACAAAGATTAAGAAGTTGTCAACGTAACGGAAAATCCGCGACACTATCACGGCCAAGTTTGCTTGAATACCCCGATCTAAAAAGATGTCACTTAAAACCGGTGCCACCCTGGAACCAATGCAAACACCCACTTATTGCGTGATAAGTTTACCTTCCCATTCAATAAATGTAGCCTTTACATAAAATGACAGTAATTCAAGGAAGCTAGCTACTGATAGGCCACAAGCCCTTATAAATTCTTCATCGTTGTCTGCTGTGGTACATTTTCTCACCGCACTCATCATTTCATTGGGAGGGAGAGAGTAAAATAAATCAACCACGTCGACACTAAACACATTACAGGACCCTGCATTATCATGCTGAAGAAATTTTACGATGCTCTCAGAGTTCCCGACTTTAAAACGATCATAATAGCCAGGGAAGCCAAATGCTTGTGTAGGTACCCGGAGACTTCATATTGCCGAGTACCCTACTCCGTCACAATCGCACGAAATGGCAGGTCTACTTTATGTGTCTTGACAGGAAAAAAGACTCTTAAACAAAGGCGTTTCGCTTTCTTCACTCCTGCTCGGAGTCGGTCGAGGTTCAGTTCTGCAATTAACGCAGGGCTGCGGTTTTTACTTGCTCCGGTTTATTCCGGATTGCAACAAAGTGCTTCTGGACAGCTAGTATCGCCTTAGCCGAGAACATTGCTTCAGGCAGGACCAAGAAACAGCCCTCCTTATCTGCTGCCAGTAGTCTCGACTGGTTCGATACTAGAAACTTAACCAACGAGTCGTACCCCTGCCTATATTTGTAATCACTTCTCCTGGTCAAAATAGCAGCACAATCATCTATACACTTCGGTCGGTAGTCATCATGCACAAGATGCGAAATTGACCGGGCGGGTGTCACCTTTTCCTCCTTAGGCAGGTGCTGCTCGACTGAGAACTTTGGACCCATTCGTAGAAGGTCCACGTGCTTCTTCGGAATTTGCGTATCCCCTAGGATGATTACTTTCCCGCTGGGCGACTATGTCTTCTTTCGTTTTGGTAGTTGGGGTCGTAAATTTCTCCACAGAAACTCCTTGTACTTATCAATCGTTGCGCTCCAGTCCCGGAAGACACGTTGGTGCCGTGGGTAGTCACCAGAAAACTCACAAGCCACCCGAAGGCGGTCTTTGAAGAATCGCCCTTGGTGCCACCATTCCGACGCAAGGATTTTGCACATACGACGGGCGTGTCCCTTGGATGGCTGTAGAAACCCGCACATCAACTGAAGAACTGGCGGACACAGGCCTACCCTCGCGTACCACGAAGCCACACGAGCATTGCACACACCCAGAGCTATTAATGAATCCAGCAGGGCCTTGTCATCCACATAGGGTTGAGGAAAAGTGAAAGTGCCCGAAGCAGAAGAAATGCAGTTCAGCACGATGGCAAGACGGGCGAGTTGGTGATACATACTTAAGCGAAAATAGCGCAAAAGACGATAGGCCAAGGAAACAAAACAAAAGAACCAGCGCTAACTCACAACTGAAGGTTTATTCACAGGAAGCAAGGAACATAAAGAGCGCAAAAACAAACAAGATAACAAAGCAGACAAACGTGTAGCTACCTGGAATTGAGGAAACGAAGTTCACTGTCATGCAGGCAAATCGACGGGCTGGGAGCGCACAATCTAGTTTTTTTCTTTATGTAGCGAGTGGTTATGGCGCTCGGCTGCCGGCCCGAAAGACGCGGGTTCGATCCCGGCCGCGGCGGGCGAATTTCGATGTAGTAGGCGAAATTCTAGAGGCCCGTGTACTGTGCGATGTCAGTGCACGTTAAAGAAACCCAGGTGGTCGAAATTTCCGGAGCCCTTCACTACGGCGTCTCTCATAGCCTGAGTTGCTTTGGGACGTTAAATCCTTATAGACTAACTAATTTCGAGAATAAGGGGGCGCTGCCCACTGTAGAAAAAACTTTTTTTTGGGGGGGCGTTTCTCGGAGCGCCTTGATGTGACTTGCCAGGAAAGTGAGATATCAAAGTATATATACTGATGTTCTGCGCTACGAAGCTAGAGTTCGCGCTGACGGGCCGTCTCTATGCCTTATATTTGACAAGAGTGGAATAGATGTTTTTTTGCCTGTTGAAAGGAGCTAAAAAAAAAAGAAGCTCCGCGGGCAACGTGACCGCAACTCCCGCCACTGTTACGGCCACAGCCAGGTTAGTTTTTCTTTTCTCACAAGGTTGGACAGCCGGAAAAACCGGACTTGCCCAGGACCACCGTGATGCTCTGAATCGGTTCGTCCGTTTAACGAAGCGATCGCTCAGAGCAGTGTTGACGCTGGTTAGAGCGTACGAGCTTTGCATGTTCAGTGCACACCTTTGCAGGCTGAGTGTTCGACGTGGGTTTGCCCCCGAAGGGGCTGCAGCGGGGTTTGCGGAGCCTCCTCCAAGCACACACATCGAAAGGCCGGGCGCCGGGCCGGGTGGTGGCTTGTACCCATTTTTAACCGGTGGGTGACCGGCGGTGGGATTCGAACCGACCACCTCCCGCAGCCGAGGCGGACGCTCAGACCACTAGGCCACGACTGCGGTAAATGACCAAGCGCTTTCCGTGGTTATTTAACTGCAATGAAGCAAGGTTATTGTTCATGACGCGTTCTGCAGCAATTGCAGACGTGTTCCACTTTCGCACAGATCACCGCATGCGTTTTCATTCGCCCATTCACACGTTCCTTCATGTCACGTAACCACCAAGACAACCCCCGCGGGCTCAAGGTATCCGCGTAGGTAGTTTTCTGTCCAGTGACTAGATGGCAGCACTTGTCCTAACAAAATTGCAAAATACCTTTGGAACCCGACCGCGGCGGCTGCGTTTTTATGGAGGAAAAACGCTAAGGCGCCCGTGTGCTGTGCGATGTCAGTGCACGTTAAAGATCCCCAGGTGGTCGAAATTAATCCGGAGTCCTCCACTACGGCACCTATTTCTTCCTTTCTTCTTTCACTCCCTCCCTTATCCCTTCCCATACGGCGCGGTTCAGGTGTCCAACGATATATGAGACAGATACTGCGCCATTTCCTTTCCCCCAAAAAACCAATTAATATTATTATTATTATTATTATTATGGTAAGGTGGCTAGAGAGGACAGGTGTGAAAACCGACCGGGGAAGCATGGGCCCGCAGCGAGCCGATGCCGTGTGGCGGCGCTGACGGCAGAGGCGTGGTAAGGCGCGCTGCCGAAATGAGCTCATCGCGTAGGCTAAATTTTTACCACTGAAGAAAAAATGAGCCCGTTTCGCTTACCGCGAGATTTCTGCGAGTGTCAAAGAATGAATCTTTACTATAAAATAAAGTTTCGTGAACTGCATTAAGGACAGTTGCCGGGCCAGTTGGTACATGATCTCACCGAAAAACAGCGCGCTTACACGGGACACGAGAAAGGAGACACGCACACACACAGCGCTGACTTACAACTGCAGGTTTTATTGCATCGCTCACAATAAATACTAGAAAGGAAAAAACAGTGGAAGGCGAGGAAGAATTCCTTCTGTCGCATCATGTCGTCATAGTTATTCAAGATATTGAATCTCTTTTCTTGTCAATGCCATCGATGGTGTGCTAACGCATGACGCGGCTTTCCTATCTATGATGAAAGCTTCATACAGCTCGCGCTTGTACTGGTGATTATATCGCCTCAAAATCTGGCTTCGTCCAACGTTAGGTGTGCAGTGACAGCCAGACACGTGTTTTGCCAGCGTGCTGCCGTATCCCGTGCAGATGTTAGTGGCGTGCTCTCGTAAACGGTCGTTTATGCAACGTCCACTTTGACCCACATAAGATGCACCGCATGACAACGGGATCTCGTAAATTACCTCCGTGTCACAGGTGGTGAACATTTGTTCATGCTTCTTACTGCACCGCGCTGGTTTTGGGGCATCTTCGTTCACCAATCTGCAAAGCAAATTGGGCTTTCTGGGTGCAGTTAGAATCAGATCGACTCCAGCTCGCCCTACTATCTTCTTCAACGAGTGGCTGATCCCGTGTAGATACGGCATAACAGCCCTCTTCTCTTTTTCATTCCCTGGCTTCTTCGGGTGGCCAGATTGGCGTAGATCTTTCAGGAGCTTGAATCCGATCCCTGAAATGAGGGCATCCGGGAAGCCCGCTTCGCGTAGAACTCGCATCATTATTTCCGTGAAATATATGCTGCTTCACAAGCGCAGTTTGCATTGCGCCGCTGGACTGAGGCGCGTATTGTGCGTGCTCATTTCGAGACGATGCCCAGGATGTGAGTGACGCCGTAGTGGAAAGTTTCGGAATGATTTAAACCACCTGGGTTTCTTTAACGTGCACTGACTCTGTGCGTTGCGCCGCTATCGAAACGCAGCCACTACGGCGAGAAGAGCACGTTGTAACACGCGCCGTAGGACCTCGCAACTGCAGTCGCATTGGCTGAAAGCGCCCCAATAATAATAATAATAATAATAATAATAATAATAATAATAATAATAATAATAATAATAATAATAATAATAATAATAATAATAATAATAATAATAATAATGCGGGGGGGAAATGGCGCAGCATCTGTCTCATATATCGTTGTACACCTGAATCGCGCCGTAAGGGAAGGGATAAAGGAGGGAGTGAAAGAAGAAAGGAAGAAAGCGGTGCCATAGTGGAGGGCTCCGCAATAATTTCGACCACCTGGGGATCTTAAACGTGCATTGACATCGCACAGCACACGGGCGCCTTAGCGTTTTGCCTCCAGTCTAGCCACCCTACCTTTGGTAGGCTCGCTCGCTGTGCCCTGGCGGCCGACTGTCACTCACCTCTTCTTGGTTGGATGTCACATTTGTATGTCTTAAAGAAAATGTCAATGATGCAACAAGGTCAATGCATCGTGTATATTGACTGTATCCGCTTAAAGCGCGCATATAAAGACATGCAGCTAACTTTTTATAACTACGTTGTAGCCCACTAGTGCTATTTATAATTAAACTTGTGTTGTGTTATGTGACCTAAAAAATCACCGCATGTTCAGCTGGAAAGTTTTTCTCTTGCAGGACTAGACCAAAATGGTCGGTAATGTCATGAAATGAGATCAAGCCGTCTCTAGAAAAATTTGAAGCAGGCGAGCCCATTGCCCGGTCGACGAAACCTCGGTCTACGTTGTGATCTGCCTCGTTCCCCGGACTATATATCCGAGTGAGTCGGGGCCCAACTATACATTCTCTCTCTCTCTCTCTCTCGCTCTCTCTCTCTCTCTCTCTCTCTCTCTCTCTCTATATATATATATATATATATATATATATATATATATATATATATATATATATATATATATATATATATATATATAGAATCACCAAAAATTGAAGAAACATAACAGGATTTAATTCACGACGTTTCGGCTGGATTTAATTCACGACGTTTCGGCTGGAGGACTGGTCCTCCAGCCGAAACGTCGTGAATTAAATCCCGTTATGTTTCTTCAATTTTCGGTGATTTTATATTATATTGACCAAATCAGCTGCCAGAAATCACTTTTGGTATATATATATATATATATATATATATATATATATATATATATATATATATATATATATATATATATATATATATATATATATATATATATATATATATATATATATATATATATAAGGGGATGGTTTGCATTCTTAATGATGCGGAGCGATGTGGCTGAAATACTACTCCTCGTAAAATTGCGAACGGCCGCTGAATGTAACTTCAGTGGGGGTACTGGCTATATCTAAAGTTATTGCCGCCTCCTCCGCAGTCTCGGAGGAAGCTGTCTCGATAGACGCGGCTGCCTACAGGTTTGGTTTGAATAACGCGCTACACACTAACAAAACGACAACTGGAACGGGGTACACAGGACAAGCTAGCGTTAGTGTGTAGCGCGTTATTGAAACCAAATGTACAACCAACTAGCCCACATTGCTGCCTTTGCTTATGCCTACAGGTTGCCGGACCCGTTCACCGCCGCGAGTGCAAACATTCGTCTGTGCTGAATTGTGCTCAGCCACGTCCACGTACACCGCATTGGTGTATTGGCCGCACTTGGCGTAAAGGGCGCGATCGAGCCCTTGCCTGGCGACGGCCTTCGTGGTGACAGGGTGCATATTCTTTAAAAAAGGGGTTTTATGAAAACAGCCGCTTTTAATATGAAAAGAGCCGGGGAGCCCTCCACTACAGCACCTAGCTAATTTCTTCCTTTCTTCTCTTATATATTCACTCCTTTGTCCCTTCCCTTACGGCGCGGTTCAGGTGTCCGCCGATGTGTGAGACAGATACTGCGCCATTTGCTTTCCCCAACAGCCAATTCAATGAAAAGAACTCGGCTACTGATCTGAAGTTCCCGTGCTCGAGCCCGACCGCGGCGGCCGCGTTTCGATGGAGGCGAAACGCAAAGGCGCGCCCGTGTGCTGTGCGACGTCAGTGCACGTTAAAGATCCCCAGGTGGTCGAAATTATTCCGGAGCCCCCCATTAAGAAGTCGAGCTCCTTCTACGGGCCGAGGAGCGCCTGCTCTCCATCCGTGATATTCTCTCGTACTACCGGAAACAACGAAGGGTGTACGCACCCTCAGCCCTATCCCTCGACACCATGGCGCAGGCCGCACACTGGCGACTACAAACTCGGACTTCTCCATACCCCATACTACTACATGCCCGATACCCAGACCATTGCCCCCCCCCCCCCCTCATGCAAACCTTTCGGCAAACCAGGAGACTTTCTACACACATGCCCCACCTTCCCTCATCCCCCATACCGACCGTGGCGGAGTCTTACTAGGATACAATTCTGACCGAAACTTCTCCCCAAGATCAGCGCCGGCTCATCTCCAGCGCCCTGAGAAGGATTGCTCTCCAGGGGATATCGATCCTTTGCTTTGTAGGTGCCTCCTCACAGTGAGGGATCATCCAAGTGCAGTGTAGGGGGGGGGGGGGGGCTTCGCTTTCACTATTTACATCATTGGCAATAAAAGTTTCCACCACCACCATCACTACGGCACCTATTTCTTCCTTTCTTCTTTCACTCCCACCTTCATCCCTTCCCTTAACGAGCGTTCAGGTGTCACCACCACCACCATGTGTCGGAAGATATGTGAGACAGATACTGCGCCAATTCCTTTCCCGAAAAACCAATTCTTCAATGAAAATTTGAGCCGCCCTAGTGTGCTTGGGAAGTTGCGTCTTCGGCTTGGAGTTCACATCTTTAATCGGAAGAGGATAGATATGAGAGGCACACCTCGTGACACAGATGAGAAGACTCGCTCGTACTACTGCGCATCCCATCGTGAGGGAAGGGAAGAAGGTGGGAGTGATAGAGGGAAAGAGGTGCCGTAGTGGAGGGTACCGGAATAATTTTGAACACATGGGGACTTTTAACGTGCACATTTAACGCGCATAGAAGCAAAGTGCAATTAGATCCAAATAGTCTCTGGAATTGCAACGTGGGCAGACGACTCTTGTGAGTTCTTTATATACTTTTATGATTTTTTCTGCTACTTGCCTCGTTACCCTGCCACATTCAACCGCCTACAGTCACCCGCTTAACAAGTGCAACTGAAGGCAGCTCGTATGCGAGCCTCCGAAGATCGAAGGCTTCAAGCCAGTACAGGTTCTTGGCAACAAAGCTGTCCCACAGGTGTATGTTGTTTGTGTCACTCATCAAGCGTCTTCTGGCAGTCTGGTGCAGTTCGCTCAACTGAGGTTTCTAAAAGCTACAGTGATCGGCTTTTATGTCAGCTTCCTTCTTTTTCTTGATGCAGTCAGCTTTTGACAGCATACACCCTGGATCTCACAACTTTACGACACTCTAAACAGAAAGGAGTAAAAAAGGAGTATGCTGTCCTAAAGTACACACCCTTCCATGAAAGCCGTGAAAGGGAGTGTGATGGAGGGTAGCTTACTCTCATATAGGCGTATTCGTGCTTAGAGTATATACTGGTTTCTGGAGAAAATTTAACCAGGCGGAATCCTAGTACACCGTCCTGTGGACTAAACAGATCACCCTGCGGAGGCCGCTTTTCGCACCTTACAGTTGTTGCTTCTCAAGCGCCTTCTTCTTTGCCTCATTATGGATGTGAGTACAAGCAAAAGTATTCATTATCTATACAATAGACCTGCAAAAGGCAGACATTGGGAAGCTAAATCACCTTGTAAAACAGCATATATACGTGAACAAGAACCTATGAGAAGTCTTTTCGGTGCAGAAATTTGGGCACTTTTGGATGTAAATTATACCAATACATTCTTGTTCTGAGTATATTTTCCCAAAGTTTCCAAAATTGCAAGAAGAAATTTGCTTTTTTTTTAAGCATTCAAAGTTTCCTGAAATTTTACATCTCTACCAGTGGCAGTAGCCAACTTCGACAGAAAATGGCTGGTGATTGGATTTATTGAATAGGTTGGACAGGGTAATGCTGCTATGGAGCCCGTGCAAATCAGCCAATGGTTCAACACAGAATATAAAAGACAGCTTCTTAGATGCCGTGAAGTTCTGCTATGATGGAGGGTGTCTTCCGCTGCAAACGATATAGGAAAGCATTTGGCTTGTTGAGAGCACATAAAAGGCCGCAGGAGGAGCTAGGTCTTATGAGAAGTTGAGCAGTCTGTGAAGATGTGGATGTCCTGAAAATACTTCTCAGCTAAGTATGTCATAGCAGCATGCAGCACCCACTACTAGCTAACCCACCTACTTCCACCCTCCATAAATTCTCCACCCACTTGAGGCTCACACAGCAGAAATCGAATTCTAAAAGGAAGAGGGAAAGCAAGCTGCTCTCCCAGGAGCCCCAACCACTCACCAGCCCAAAAGGCAGACCAAAGAAAAAAACATGAAAGAAAACGAATGCAATACGAGGAATGAGGCCTCAGTATGCGTACCCAAGAATTATGGATAAAATCACCTTAACGCTTCAGCGTTAAAGGCACTGTTGTCCAGAAAATCCGGTGTTGGTGTTGTGGCGAAAAATCACGAGCATGACTCTCGCAGGTGATGCCCAGAGAGCAACCTAGGAAAGAGGTGGGCCACCTAGGTCACATCATTTTGCAGTGTCATCACAATCTGCCAACCGGATAGTGAGCACATTGCCCACCATGGCAGTTAAATTAATGACTGATCGCTCGGGAAGAGCAACCCAAGCCACACAGGGCACACCACTAGGAGCACTTGCCATCGCTGGTGAGACACGCATCGCTTAATCGCTGCACTACTGTGCCAGGAGGGGTATGAGGACTACTGGGGATCTATGAATGTAGAAAATGACCTTCTGCATATATGGGAACTAACCCATTAAGCTATCATGTCATAGCCTTAAGCAGAGCTTAAGTGTCCCCTCTAATTTGTGGAACGGCAAACAGTTTTTGAAAGCAATTTTTTCACATATTGTAAGATTTCACTATAACAATCAATATATCCGCAGATCTCCCGTGAGCTGGATTTCATTTTTTTGCTACTAGTTTTTGAGATCGTCAAAAGCATTCCCCATTGGTTTTCTATGGTAATCATACGAGCGATGTAAAAACGAAAAGATTTTGCTATGAATAGGAGGAATAGACCATTACCTTCAATATTTTCATAACAGTACCTTACAATTTTCCAATATTCAAATTTTTCTCCAAGAATATTGGACATTAATTTTCATAGCCTAGATGAGGCGCTTCAATTTATCCAACAATATCCAACAAGACGTCGCTGCAGAGGACTGCTTCTCGGGTTACACAACCGAAAAAGGAAACATTAGGTGCTATTATGCTTTTCATTTGAATTCAATTGGAATCAATGGACTCAACAGGACAGCCAAATGGATCCATGAATCCAATTGGACAGTCCAGTTGGTTTCCCTTCCCATTGGGAAGTCCGACTGGTTTCCCTACTTCCAATTAGGCAGTCAATTTGGATCATTCAACTGGTTCCTAAGGCTCTCGTTGGATCCATTTGGAACCCTATGGGTCGTCTATTTGGTTTTCTAGGTAGAAGCCCATTATTGTAATTGTTGCATAAGTGTTATAAACATGCCCATCCAGGCTGAAAAAACAATTGGGCATTCTGAATGAATCTAATTGGAATCAAAAGACCTAATAAATCAGCCAGTTGGACTCATGAATCCAAGTGGGTAGCCGTTTCGATTGGAGTGCAGAATTTGACAATCCAATTAGGACTTCCAATACAATGATTTTCATGACTCAGATCTGCATATTGCTCTACATAAACAGTGAAATCATGAGTTTCTTGGAAAAAGTATATCAGCAACGTAATCCACCATCCCTGCAGTTGTGATTACGTACAATTTCACTCAATGAACCAGCGTCACTGGCTTCAGGAGGAGGCTACCAAGAATGGTGTATATAAGCTTGGAGAAAAAAAAAAAAGGTTATTTCAGCGTTATTTATACTGAACACTGTCACCTCTCCAGGTTTTCATAGTGTTCCTATGGTTTATGTGTTATGCATGCTTGCCTGTGGCCCACTTCGATGCTACTACAGTCGGGAGCTAGCAGTTGACTTCTTATAGGCTCCAATTGTTTCGAATTGTGTATTTGGGACCAGTTGGATCATTGGACCAGGAAAGGATGAGAGATAGGCTTTTGTCCATTGCCCTTGGCAGTGAGCTGTTCATTGTATGGGAACCCATATGCAGGCACACCCGCTTTCCCACTTGCAGGAGAGGGGCAATGTTCACACACAAATTAAGGCACACAGCATAACATTGTGCAACAAAAGCTCACATTTTATTAATGGCACCTGAATTGATCTGAAACACTGCAAACATACAGCTAGTGCAAACCCCTGTAATAATCTTTTTTTCTTAAAAATGCCCAGGCAGTGTGACCGGTTGAGCCACTTTCTGCACTAACAACACTAAAACTTGACACACACAAATAAATATATTAAAAGTACAGGATGCCAAGAGTATGCAGGTGCATGCAAAAGTAGGCAAAGTTTTACTTTGCATGCTTGCATGCACCTGAGACAGATGTAAATAAGATATATTCCTTTGATTACACAAACCACTGTAAAACATACAGCAAACTGTCTTTCCAATGACTAGCAACATGTGTGGCTGAACCACACAATGCACAAAAATAGAACAGCTAAATGTGCTTTGCAAGGTTTCCTTTGGCAGCTAGCTTACAAGATAATGGCACGACTGCAAGTTTTGGCAAGCCAATTACCGGACCAAGAAAGACAACAGAGCAGCTCCTAACACCTTGCAAACGCAAAGTTAATTCAGCTTTCTTCCTGTGCTAGTCATCGGAAGGAGAAGGAATGACAAAAAAAGCAAGTCAAATGCATCATGTGTGGTTCCGTACCCTGTCATATTTTAGCATGCACATCATGGACAAACATGACATTCATGTCCATGTTATGTCAAAAAGCTGTCAGAAATGCAGTCATGCCTAAATATAGCAGATCCGTAATAATGATTTTCGAGCAATGTGGTTTTGACCACTAACATGAGAGAAGATAAGCATTAGAGGGCACTTCTAGTCTGGGATATTTAAGAGAATGATGAATTAATGAGCAATGTGGAATTGCAACACAAAACCCAGTGACCAAGATGTGCATTTAAAACATGTTTGCGTAAGAGAGCACTGTGAATTAAAAAGAACTGTGCTGCCTAAACTCATTGACAGCAAATTGTTCCCTTAAATGAATACTACGTACAGCACCACAGTACAATGGACACAAACGTAGGAACCCAAGCAGGCTTTCAGCTCAAAATCCATGCTAAAAGGGACCCCGAAATGATGCTGATGGTCATATTCTAATGCAACGAATTTGTGAACATGATCTTTGTCAGTAATTTAAGTTTTGTGCGGACCGTTGTCATTTACAGATAGTTTTTAAAAATTACTGCTCGCAACCAATTAGAGAGACACCTCACTGCGTGCTCTTACCTACCCCTACCCCTTACACAGAGAGCAGGGAATCTGGGCGAGCCTGCTCATTGGGCTTTGCCCGAGTGACTTGGGTGGGATGGGGTGCAGTCTCAACCTGTTTCCTTTTTTTTTTTTCCTGACTCGTCGGCGCATATGAATTGAGAGAAGGAGCATCACTTCTAATCACCGATTTCTTCGGTGCTAATGAAGGCAGCTTAAAAATATTTCTGGTACAGTGATAGGCGATGGAATACTCATCGCTAGTGGATTTTTCCTAACCTCAGTAAATAGTATCATTTCATGGTCCCTTCAAACGAGACTGGACACAGCCGTGTGCTAGCAATGGATGTACAGCTGATGCATAATCTGCCACGATGATGCAGGTCCTGACCACGATACAGATCATCACACAGAGAGAGCAGACAAGTTAAAAGTTCCAATCTGCAACAGGAGCACTCGAAAAGGCTTGAAGGAAGCACATGGTTTCTGGGCATGTGTTTTTTTTTATGTACAAATGCACAGATGTACACGAAACACTGCAGTGGGCCTCGCAGCATTGTTTCCCCGCAACAACAGTGCTGCGGCGCCCACTGCAGTGTTTCCGCCCACAGCCTACAAGGTGAGACTAGTCCGGTTTATCAAACAGTTGAGCCTGCGCACCTATATGTACCACTCGAGCTATATAAGAATCCCCTCCCTAAAAATGTGCTTACAGAGATGGCTTGCTTAAGCAAGTACACACTACAACTGCAGCATGAGACATTCACACGTCACGGATGGGCTCCTGTTCATAACAAGATGACAAAACTCATTTATACCTATTCTGGCCTCGCCATAGAGAAAAAAAAAACTGGGCAAGAGGGTTGCTAACAATTAAATTCTCAACCTGGTTCTGCTTGTGTTGAGGCTTCTGTGTACCTTGGCATATAAAACAACAGTGCACTTTACGCTGCCTCAATTGTGTATTTCATGAATCACTTTTGCATATGTGAAAACATGCCAGCACAAAGTGCTCTTGTGAGAAGCAAACGCTACCAAAGACCTGTTCTGCATTCTACGAGAGGGTATATGGCACGATATCGAAAACAATTTTTTGTATCTGTCACCTATTTGAGATGTTATGAATTCGCACACAGTTTCAACACTTTCCTGCGCGCAGCAAACATGTCTGAACCAATGGTATGTCTCTGACATACGCTCCGCAAGCTGCGCAATGCTCTGAAAAAAAATGATCCCAATGTGCACGGTAGTCAGCTATGCTTTCACCTTGAGCTGCAAATGAGCTCCAATCGAAGTGAAAAACCTTTTCCCGTGATTTGAAAACTAGCATTGTGTACAATAGAGAAATGCTGGTCTTATGCCCTGCCTAGAATTCTGTCATAAAAAAAGCAGATGCTGCAAGGCCGCAATATGTTTATCTTCGTATCCACACAACCGTGCACCCCCCAAAACCCCCTCCCTATAAGAGCGCAGCGCTTTTTCAAGCTGCCTGGAGACAAGACTCGACGAGATAAGATGCATCTGCTGCAAACATATTGCACTTTTAGATGTACAATCCACCCATGATTTTTGTCATGGATCTTTATATTATATTTACCATTTTACCTTACTATATTTACAGTCACACATCTTTCATCACCTAATCTGCTATAAAGGCTTCCATATGGCCTGTGCTTTCAGCAATGTGTCCTGGGTACTATTTTGATTCTTCATGACAGTGGGAACACATCTTTCGGCGGCTGTGCTTTGGGCTTTCCTTGCATTCGGGTGCTGCACGAAAGCCCTAATCGCCGACGTTGTTGTTGTGGCTGGCGTGGTTGTTCTGCTGACTCAGCAGCCACGCATCATAGATGGCCATCTCCTTCCGCTCCTTCTCGTAGTTCCGTGTCTCGTACAGCAACCGGTTGCGTATGATCCGTTGAACGAGGTCGTGCGTTGTCAGCTTGTTCTTGCTGTCCAGGGTCTTGAACTTGCCGACACGCTTGGGCTCCTGCCGACAGAGAAGGGTGTTATGCAAGAAGTGCAAGCTCCGTGTCTGTTGGCATTTGTCTATTGACAAAAAGCTGCCCCTAGTTTTTAAAGCAAAAGCTTTATTAGCCTAGCAGCGCCGATTACGCTGTGTCTGCATGAATGACCTTGAACGGTGCAGATATGACCTTGAAGTGGCCTCAATAAAAAAAACAAGAAAATTGTGCTATAGGTGCGAATTGAACCCGGGCCTCTGGCATGCGAGACGGGGACTCCTCCACTCCACCACAACTGCTAGACTCTTCGAAGTGAACGAAGGCGAGTCTAGTGAATGTTCAGAAGTCCAAGAAATGTATCTTCGAGATCTGTACTATGGCATGCATGAATAATTTAATTAAGAGCATGAAAATTATAGATATCCCAATTAAGCGAGTAGCGAAGTATGTTTCCGGTGAATTTCTTATGTGCATGGCATGCAGTCGTAGCACCATCATGCGGCACCCCCTGAAACCCCAACAAGCAATGTATGGCGATGGTCAGCAGATGGCGCACGTCTAGTGAACGAACAGATGTCTTAGAAGCGTATATTCGAGTTATGTACTGAGGTGTTCACGAACGGGAGACATGGACGGGAATGAAGACGCAGGCGCTTTTACAAGCTTCAGTGCTGGCAGTTGTCCGGAACGCACTCAATGTTACAGGCGCTAAGCCGCTTCTAGTTGCCCAATACAGCACAGCTTTCGCTCTCTAACCAGGCTCAACAGTAGTTAAACCATGGCAAATGTTTTTCCCCCATTTAAAACCTTGCCCACAATTTTAGATTGCAGTATAATTAGGTGGCTAAATATACTCTTTCTTACAAATTTTCTGTTTCTGACAGACGACTATTTCCTAGTTGTACATCTAAGCATCCAAACAGGACAACTCTGCAAAAATGTGCTAGCTTTAAAAAACATTTCCAATGTGCACAAAAGTAGAAGGTTAACTGGAATCAGTCTCCTTTTCAGCCATAAGAACCAAAGGCATGCATGCCAAAGAAATAATTTGTTTATGTAAGTAGATCCTTCGAGAATCACAGTCTTAAAAGGAAAGAATTTTACAACAATTTTGTTGCTAATACATGCCTTGTAGTCATGTATTATTGACCACCACAGCAGGCCTAGTTTTAGTATGCTTAAGAGCACCCTTGTGCAACACATTTTCAGTTTCCCAAGCTCACAATAATGACACCCAATATATATGCACGCAGAATGATTGCACTTTTGCAGAACATGGAGGCATTGCTGTGATGTTTGGAAACACTAATGAGAGTTATACTATAGCTGCTATCGAGAACAGCCAGGATTTCTGCAGGCTGATTTCCAACTTGTTATGGCGCGCCAATGACGCACCATTTCCGGAAATTTCAACCACCCAGAATTCTTTAATGTGCACTGACATCACACAGTACATGGGCCTCTAGAATTCCGGCTCCATCAAATTCAACCGCCGCGGCGGGGATTGAACCCGCGTTTCTCGGTATAATTATTTCTAAATTTTAGGGTCCACGTAGGGCTTTCAATTTTGACTCTAATATCCGCAAAGACCACCTCTACAGATCTGCTACACAAGGATATGCCCACCGAAATATTTTAAGGGTCCCTCTAATCGCACCAGAACTTACAGCATAGGGGTCACTCCCATCCACATCTTGCATAATTGGTGTCTTTCCATGGCACACCACATGAACCTGAAAAACAAAAATTCACTCAAACTATTTCCAAGGGTGTTGGCACAATAGACTCTACAGTCAAATGCAGCTGCAGTTCTATAAACACAGTCGGAATGCGTGCAGTCAGGATCGCCTTATGCTTTGAGTGTCATAAGAATGTGACGCATTCAAGTCGAAGGAAATATCTTGGGAACGTCACTACCTTCTTGCATTGCAAAAACACTAAGTCTAAAGCTAGCACCGAAATTGAGACATGAATACGTATACACCTAAATGAACTCTTCATCCACCGTCCATGTATCCCATTTCTTAAAAAAAAACTGAACTTTTAACGATGTGAGCAAACATACACATCTGAAACAAACAGTATCAAATTAAGGTTTACCATCCCTTGCGACTTACCCGAAAATGTTCCATGAGGTCCTTTGTGACTGAATAGGGAGCTCCTATGACAACTTCATTGACGTACTGTGAAAGCAGACAAAAGACCGTGTCTTTTAATGCCAATGTTAGCCTCAACGTCAGCACTTCGCAAATTCTCAAATATACTACTAACCAAGACATTGATTTAACGCTTCTGCATGTTGAATAGTGTGCTTCCCCACATGATTTAACGCTTCTGCATGTTGAATAGTGTGCTTCCCCAGCTCGTGGCAACTGTTCTTGTTATTATAAGGTTCATGTGTGTGCACATACGACAGCCTTAATGGTAAAGCTACGGATTTGAAAAATCCAAGGATTAACTAACCTTACTAACCGAACGGGACTAGCAATCCAAAATCAGTTTGAACGCTAACTAGGCTCTCATCACTAAACTGCAACTATCAATTCTATCGCTTAATGACTAGCCAATCAATGCAGGGTTATAATTTCTTCAGAATGAACAAAATATACTGTAGCCTATCCAGTACGTGACAAGAAACAAGAAATAAACAAGGAATGGGTAGAAATGCAGTGAATGGCACACTCAATGCCTGCTCATCGCTGTCATCACAGCAATTCTCACACCATAGAAGTCCGTACATTTTCTTCGTCTACCAACGTGCACTGCATAATCTGCCCGTGGTATCAGTCCATCACAAGCTCGGACTGATGGGCTTATTGCTTAGTCACAAAATAAATACATAAAAATAAAAAGTGTTAACCTCTGACGAGGTCAACTGTCCAACTGCACAGTCAGAAAAAAGTGCATGGCTTTGCTTCATTTCCCAATGAGCTGTACTAAAGTATTGGTGCTGATATGTGGGGTTTAACATCCCACTGCTGCACATGAAATATGCCATAGTAGAGGGCTCCAGATTAATTTAAACCACCTGGGGTATTTTAACGTGCGGCGATTCCACATAGCCCGAGGGCTGTTCTGCATTTTGTCGTCACTGAAATGCATCTGTTGCGGCCAAGATTCAATCCCGTGTCCTTCCCCTAAGCAGCCAAAGACCATAGCCACTAAGCCATCTTAACAGTTTGCAATAAAAAGCGTTTTGACAAGACTGACAGAACAGCAAGCCTCTGCGACAGCTCAGACGAAATCTGTGAACAAGCCAAATGGCGCCTACATATTCATAAAGAAATCTTTGAATTAAAAAACAAAGAAACACAGAGATGAAGCTTTTGCATGCTTGCTCAGTAATGACCACTTGCTCTGACAACACGATGCAGTTTAAGATATCACAGAATTCACCTACCTTGCATGCCAAGACACTCAGGACACGCTCGTGGAGGTTCATGATGGGGTAATTGTACCCTTTGTACCTGTTCACCACCTGCGACAAAAAAAAAATTAAATGGAAGAATCAGTGTTAATTTACACTACAAGCATTAATTTCAACGTGTTATGTTAAAGTGAACAGTCCAGCCAATGAAAGATCATGGCCAAATGACTAATAATGTTTGAAAAATATACACCAATGCTTTTTTTTTAATGGAAACTCACACGGGAGCTGCAAGTAGCTGCCTTCTATTGCAGCACATTGTCTCACCATAAGGAGGAACGAATCAATTGAGGAAATAAAGAGCCTACGCATGCAGGTCTCTCAAGAAACTACTAATGATTGACATTATTGGTTTCGCAAACTCCCTTGCTGAAAGAAAAGAAGGACTTCATGAGCAAAGGAAAAAGGAGAGGAAAGGGCATGTAGACCTGCAGAATGAAAATTTAAGTCAGCTAAAACTACTCTGCTCGCTTTTACATGATGCAGAAGCTTGCCACATGCCCCAGTATTGTTTAAAATGGGACCACATGCACTGTATTTCTGGCACTTGGTGTTTACGCGGTGAAGACATGCTGAGCTTTAATTTGTTGAAAACAAGAGTGCTTGGCCAGCAGCAACTGTAGCTAGTATACTGGCATTGCTGGCAAGGTTACATGCATGCAGAAGCTGAGTGAAGAACAGTGCTTGCACATGTCTGATACAGTAGTCAATGCAGCATTACAAAGCAAACAGTCCCGACGTACCCCTGCACTACACGGTAAACGTCATCAGTCTAAGTCAGTATACATTCACCGCAAAACAACGGCCCCAATTGCGATTTTCATTCCCTGCTGTCTTGCATTAGCCACAGCC
Organism: Amblyomma americanum; assembly: GCF_052857255.1. NCBI lineage: Eukaryota > Metazoa > Arthropoda > Arachnida > Ixodida > Ixodidae > Amblyomma > Amblyomma americanum. Next base: position 65,822,182 of record NC_135504.1, read on the forward strand.
CCCTTGTTCGCACAAACTTCCTATCCCTACCTCCCTAACTGCACCACCACGTTTCCCTTTGCTTTTCGTACTTCAAGAAACTCAATTCTCTGTTCCGCTAAATGTCCTGTCTGGGTCAATTTCCACCTCTTTGGAAATGACGCTATAGGCCAATTTCACTCCTGATGCACACTGCTTTCTCTCTGTCGCTTAATGTTCAGCCATCGTTTTTCTTCCCAACATTCTCTGTGCTGTCCAGAGTCTCGTTTAAAGCTGCTTCATCACGTTCAAAGTTTCAGCCCCAAGGACGATCACCTTTCCCTTGGCTGCAAGTGTTGCTAACTGTTCATCAACACATCCAATATCTTAGAGCTCTGTGCCTCCACAAAAACCCATAGAATTAGATAATTAAAGCAGAATGCGAATGAACCATCCTGTCCAAGAAAATGCTGGGTTGGCAGAGAAAGGTTAAGTTACGCTCCTCTGTGTGCACCACAACAATGGCAACTGCACTGAGTGCAGTAAAGCATGCATATATTCTGTCAGGTATCAAAATATAAAAAGAAAAAGAGGCTCCAAGGTGTGGTACTCACGGGATCTGTGTGGAGTCCCACTATGAGATAGTCTCCTTCGGCCTTGGCTTTCTCCAAGAAGTCTAAGTAGCCCACGTCTTAGCCAAGGTCAAGGCTGCCAACGATTAGCTTGAAGCAGTAAGATTACACTGACCAAATCTATAGCTGAAACTTAATGCATGAAGGCAGCTAGCTATAGCAACTGAAACTGCGTGCCTTTGACAGCGCTACCTGAAGAGAGTGCCGACATGGCAAAATTTAAAGATTTCCAGTCCTGCTTTCTAGTCACACTCACCAATGTGACTTGAACTGAAGACACAAATGACTGACTTATATTCCAAAAGGAGACTGTGCGCTGTTTTCGATAAAATTGCCTACGCTGTACAAGTGACTGTTGTACGGACGGCTGGAGCCACAGCAAGGTGCCAACAAAGGAGCTTTTTTCTCCGAATGACAGAAACTATGCAAATCAGAACTCATTGCAAGGCTCAAACGCACTTAACAGTTAATAAGCCCAGGGTGCTTTGTGACAGTTCTGTTCCCTTAGTAACAGATCACTTCAAAGATAGAGGCACTGGAAACGCAGAAAGGATACGAAAAAGGTCGAAGGCTCCCGCAACGTAAACAATGCGGTCTGTGCTCTGCAAAAGAAGAGGCAAGAAAAGCAGTCCTGAGAACCATTTGCACAAAGGTATCAAACACAGTGAATTGAGCAAAATTTTAGCAATCAATGTAGCTATTTCCTATTTCGAGGTTTTGGTATTGCAAGGTCTAGCTATTTAGAGTAGCATTACAAGGTGCAATCTACAGCATGAACCGAGGTAGACCAACCGATTGACCACCAGGCGTGGAGAGGAGGAAAGCCTCAGCGGTACAGCTAACTATCGCCATTGGAGTCAGCATCGCCCGCAGCGGAAGAATGGAGCATTGTCAATGCGGCCGAGTGGCTACTCTGGCAATAGAGGGTTCCCCCTCAAGGGTGGAGCATGGTGCTGCGGAGCCAATCCGCGGTGCAGAAAAGTAGGGCGCTCGTATAGCTCAGGAAAGAGAAAGCCGGTGGCAGAGCGCCACTGGTTGCCTCACAGTCTCGTTTCGGACACGTCGTGGCGAGGAAAATTCGACGAAAACTTTTCATGCAGCTGTTGGCCTGCATTTGTACCGTATGTGTTGTAGCGGTCGATCTGCCAGTATCTAACAATCTGTTTGCTATGCATTCTATACAGGATAGTGAAAGTGTGGCACTGCCGCGACAACACCATCTAAGCCTGGAGTCCGTAAAATGGCCGGAAACAGGACCGAACCAGAGACCGCAAGCGGAAGAACGCAGAATATGCACGTGAGCGCAGAGATGTCTAAACGGGTCTGCGAGACACCCAACTGAGCAGTCACCTGTGAAACACCAAAACAGGCTAGCCATTAATGACAATCAGCTTTTGCTGTACTTCACTTTTTTTTTTTACCAGCAAGGGCTCCAAGTTGGGGGGTCGACTTCTACGCGGCAGCATACGTTAATTGTAGGGAACATTTTCTCAGCTAAAGTACAAAAGTGGGTAGGTCTGCCATGAATGTGAAAACACAGATATTGATGGCAATCCAGCCAGCAGAATATCTGTGCTCAATTAAAAATTTTAAAAAGCATATGTAAATGTGATTTGCTTCACACACTCCTTCAGCCTTACACAAGTGGTGATGTTTTTAGATGTAAAAGAGTTCCAGAGAAAGCTGTGCTTACCTTTGGTTCCTTGCCCTCTGCAAATTGTATGATCTTCTGTGTTGTTGGCAGAAATTGAGAGATTCCAGTCCAGGGGCTGTGCGTTGTGGAGTCCTAACAGGAGTATGAAAAAAAAAAACACAAAAGGACACCGGTCGAGACATGGACCAAACACGACAGACAACTCACAACAGCCACAGGTGAACATTGACAGGACAACCCACGCTGCTAGTGATTGAATGTTCCTTAGCACTTGAGCGCGTCACTCAGCCCTGCCCGAAATAACTGCCACCCTAAAAGTATGCACTAATCTGAACTACATGGCTTAGTTTATTGTCATGGCACCTGCAAAGCACTGACAAGCACGGCAAGATGTACATTGCCCTACTAGTTGTAGTTTCTATTTCCACTCTAAAAGGCAAGCTGCGGTCATGCGTTTCAGGATCAGTTGTAAATGCGAAATGCACAGGGCTTACTAATGTATACAACGAACTTTCATGCTCCGAAACAGCACACTTAAATATTACTGAAGTACAAAACCGGCAAAAGATCCAATAATGTCCAACACTCCTCATGTTCGCCTCCTGTGCATGTCTTCGGTTAACTACGCTTTGCTGGCTCCTTGCTCATTAGCTGTCAGCAGCATGCCTCCACGTGGCCATGTGCACCTAAGAGCAGCTGCTTCATGACTTCGTTTTCCCGCAGCTCCAAAAATACAAGCACGTGCAAAGTACACACCATCTTTCTGAAGCCAGATCATATTTCAGATCATATTTATTTTTTCTTTCCAGCAACAAGACGAACCTTCCTATAGAGGCTCCATCCGTCCGTTCAAAATGGTTAAGCTTTATCAACTAGAGCAATACTAATCGCATTATTTTTTCAAATGTTTGTTTTCTCGCAAGAGAAGCAGTGGTGGAAGCGCGGCAGCAAGTCGCTTGTGCTGTCGCAGCATTGACTTACGCTATTTCCATTGACGCAGGTCGCGGTTAGACCATCAAAACCAGAGAACTGCAGAAGTTTACGGGAGGGAGAGGCGCACGAGGGAAGCACGGTCAGGGAAACAGGGAAGAGGAAGGAGACGACGGGACACACATGCAGGGACGTGAAAGAGAAAACAAAAAGAGACAGCGACAATACAAGAAATAAGGGGAGCAATTAACTTCTGGGAAGAGGAGATCTCAGTACTGCACTTCACAAAAATCATCCACAATTTCTTTTACGCCCCCTGGGGAGTGACTGGGTACGATCTCTGCACAAGTTCACCGAGTACAGCCGCCCAATGCAGCACATGCCACGTGCACTGAACTCGATACGGAGTTACAATGGATTTGGACAAGAGTTACTCGAGACAACATGCGAGGACAACAAAATAAATGACCGAAATTAAATCAAAAGAAAGTCACGGTCATGCGGAATGAAGGAAAATCAACTGGGGAATCACGGGCGCATTTACTCCCATGTTCAAAAGAGCCATTCCCCAAATGCGTGCCCTGCTTGGGAAGAATTTTAAGAACTACAGACTTCCAATCCCAGCACATTTTAGAGAGGCTCGCTTGTCAAATGAAAACGCACCACTAAGGGGTCGTCATTTCAGCATTTTAAAATTGATACACTTCATTTGTGAAAAATATAGTCGGGGCAGTTCAGAAAGACAAAAAAATTACAGGACTGCTCTTCAGCCTGCTTAAGAGCGGAAATACAAAAGCTCGTCCTTTTCCTCTTTCTCTCTTCATTTTTCATTCTTTTCATTTGAAATTTTGCTACGATTTTATTTTCATTTCTTTTTATTGAATTATTGGTTTATTTTCTCATTTTTTAATGCTTAGTAAGCCTTCTCACGCATTTACATCGTTTTTCATTGAATCATTTACACAAAATTCACTTCACACACAGCAATTATATAAATTATTCTAATTAGGTAATTACAATTTGTCAACCAAAATTCTCCCATTTCAAGATTACTGACACACAACCTTACACAAACTTTTTCGCATCTATATAGGACGACAGGATCATGCGGACAAGACTTGTGGACACATTTTGCGGATGGCAATTAGTTATGTAAATAATTTTAATTAATTCACTAATGAAAATTCGTCAACCAAACTTTTCCCATTTCAAGATGTACTCACACACTACCTAACACAAATAAACTTTTTCACATCTATCTATATCGGACGACAGGATCGCACGAACAAAATTTGTGGACAGCAAATAATTATATAAATAATTTTAATTAATTCACTAATTAAAATTCGTCAACCAAATTTCTCCCATTTCAAGATGTATTCACACACTACCTAACACAAACTTTTTCACATCTATACAGGATGACAGGATCAGCGGAAAAAATTTGCGGCCCCTTTTATGCTAACCCAACATAACCATATAATGCTTTCGCATTAATAACGTGTCAGCCTTTGCCACTGGCGTACGTCACTTATTCACAAATAGCATGCATTGGTTCCTTCTAGAGTGAATAACAACAGCTATAAGATGGCTTTCCCATAAATAAACTGCTCCTATAGACAAGCGCCATGTTTGTAAACAAAGGTGCCACTGCGGTCGGCAACGACGAGGGGTGTAGGCAGAATGCAACACTCCTACACTGCGCCAAGCGACACTGCCTTCAAAACCCACTTGTGTATGCGAATATTTCAAAGCATGCACGTCACTTGTGGTTATAAACATTTTTGTTGATGCTCGAAGAGTAGTTGTGCACTTTTTCAGCCTGTTCGCCAGAAGAAATTAGTAGGCAGAGCTCTGCATCGGGTGCCTCTCCGCTCCTAGTTGGCGACAAGTAAAAGCGCAGCGCTACATCGGGTGAAAGCGCGAGGTATGGGGAGCAACTAATCGTCCACGACGAGAATCAGTTTTCTCCCATGACGAACCTTGTAATGTGCTCCCTGTTTTCACTGAGACGCTTCTCTCCGGAGACCTTGGAAAATAATGAACACTATAACTGCTTTGAATAAGGCAAATGCGATCCGAGAGCTCCACGAGCGCACGCATAGATGGTTTCCTCGAGCTCCAAACGAAATTTACGCTCACTCCGCAAAGCTATAAAATTTTGCTTCTTATTCTCGAATTTATTCATGTGTGCGCATTCTGCTTGATCGGAGTGGCTTCTGGCTTGGAATTTGCAGTGTTCGCTAGGTTCTGATCGACCGACAATGTGAAAATTCAAATAATTTAGGAAATAACACTGCGCGACTTTGTTGAAATCCTAGCGTCACTGGACAAAACGACACACTTGTTGAAATTCGCAAAAAATAAAACAGAAAAAATTGCCGTGCGTGCTACTACCCGAGTCCGGTGCTTCTTCAAGCGTGGCATGCTGTGAATGCTGAAGGCCACTGGTGGCAGCTTTTTGTCTTTTTTGTTTTGCGTGAAGCGATGCTCGGGACGTTGTCCAGCTGATAAGCATCTCAAAATGGCCCCCTGCGTTCAACTTACGCTCCCAAGCACACGGAATAACGCGCCTAAACTTACGGTGAGAGCTCGGCAGAATGAGAACGAGTTGCATGCGTTACTTGATTTTTGCACAGTTTACCACGCGACCTAAAAGCAACGATGCGCAATCAGACACAAACCAACTTATTAGATTTTAATGCAGAAACAAAATATAATAAACCAAGGGGCGAAACGAGCTCGGCATAATGACCCATGAGCTCGGCGGTAATAAGTAGCCGCGAACCCGATCCGTCGCCGAGCTTGTGTTGCGACTCAGCCCCTGACCGTAGCTTTCGCGCCTATCTGACTGCAATAAACTTGTGGAAACATATGCCGCTTTTTTTTGTTCTCCATTTCGGCTCAACCATCCGCACCACAATTTGTCGGCACCCCATGAATTGTGCCCAAAAACACGCAAGCGTGGCGCACCCAATGTGGAAGGTTCCGCTTTTTGCCTACACAACGAAAGTCACTGCTGACACCAGCGCCGCCGCATCTCTTTGACGTCACGGCCTGACGCTTGTCTATAGGAACTCAGGAAGAGAACCATGCATTGTAGGTCACAAAACTGAGGCTGTCTCTTGCATACCTTGCTGATGTTGCCTGCATGTTCCTTGTCCACGCCGTACTCTTTGGCGCCTCGATGGTGGTGCTGCTTGGTCATTAGAAGCATGCTGCACAGGCACACATCGAAGCACTCATAATTAACGAAAGCTAACATAACCACTGTAGCTAACTACCTAATGAAACTAGCTAGTTAATGTACCTAATAAAAGGGCGAGGCATGGTTTAGGACACATTCAGGGTGATACCGCATGATGGGGACAATTACAGCAAAGCAATGGGGGAAAACATCTGGTGAACATAATTGAAATAATCCTCAAACCTGTGAGAGCATCAGCAAGGCATGTCCTTTCTTACTGCTTTGCACCACTAACTACTTCACGTGGAACTAAAGCAGAGATACAAAGAGGCAAGTGAATTTGTGTATTTATCACTGGATAAACTAACCTCAACATTATGGAAAACAGCACAGCTAAATTTCGTAGTGCTTTAATACTATGACACATGACAGAGTGTGACTGCACTGGACAGTGCAAGACATGTTGCACATGCTCCCCCCCTGGGAAGCAAAATGAACAGCGCGAGATCAAAATTCTGGGAGGAAAAACGCAAGAGGATGCTTACCGGCCAACGAGATCTGTGGTTGAAATGCCTGCTGTCCGTTGACATTCCCTGGGAGGTTTGCGAGGCACGCCATTTTTGTAATGACAAAGCAGCACCCATTTATGGCCCCAAGCAACAACTACCTGTACAGCCATAGTCAAACATCTCTGACTAACTATGGTGCCACATGGCACAGGCTAAATACAATAAAATGTAACCAAACTCCATTTAAATGCAACCAAATGCATTGGACATCGCTAACGTATACAAAAAGAGATACAACAGCCTACATACTGAACTACCAGTACCACTATCCCGGAAGTTTATAACTACAGCAGATTATCCTTAATTCAAGCTTCAATGGGTCAGTGATAGTTGTTTGAATTACCAGAAGTTTGAATTATCAGTAGTGCACCTTAATATGATCCAAAACTAAATGCGATTTGCTTATATAAGTGTACAAATAGTATTCTGGGTCTATTTCTTTATGCAAATGCATCTAAAAGCTTTAGCACCACAGTGACATGTTTATTCAAGTCTGGCTGAAAAAAGTTATCAATAGGGACACCGCAGTGAACGGCTCCGGAAATTTCGACCACCTGTTGTTCTTTAACGCGCACAGACATTGCACATTACACACGCCTCTAGAATTTCGCCTTCAACAAAATTCAACCGCCGCGGCCAGAGATCGAACCCGTGTCTTTCGGGTCAGCAGCCAAGCAGCACCGCAGTGGCGCATGGAATTATAAAACGGAGCATTTAAAGCAACACTACGTCTACAGTGCAACAATGCATACTGTGGGGACCTGCCCTGCAGCCCCGTGTTTGCTTTCCCGCGAGGCACCGTGCAGCAGCAGCCTCACCTCGAGGAGGAACGCATTCCCTTGTCAGTTACATTAACTGGCAAGAGAGGGCGCCAGCGTTGCTGCGCGGGAGACTGCTGAAGCCCAGGCGCGGGAGAGGGGGCATGAGGCTCCTCAGGGGGGGATCGTCGGCGCGAGCGGACATGTCGCTCGTGGCTCCGCTCTTAGCCGGCGGGACGAGGAAGTTACGGGGAGACCCGCTCCCGTACTCGTCCCGTCCGGCCTTCGGAGTATCCTTTGCCCTAGCATGGGCGAACATTCGCTTGGAACGTTGCTGGTGAATGGGACGACCTTGATTCATTAGCGTGCCTTGTTGCTAGCTGGCGTTTTTGTTGCTGTAGCAATAAATGCCTGTTTGTGTCAGCCAATGTGTCGTTCCTTTATTCTCTCAGAGCAAGGCCCGCCGTGGTTGGCGTGCGCTCTGTAGTGTACGCGATCACAGGGTGGGGTCCGGGCGGCTTTGAAGCATGTCAGCCGCGATTGAGTGGGGAGAACGTGTTTATCTCCCCAAATTCAACCCCACAATACGCAGGCCGACTAATGAAGATGGCTGCAGTTAGCTCTATGAATCTCTTAGTTTTCGCATACATAGCCACTTACTTGTAACGACCACTCTCCTTGACGTAGCGATAGGTGTCTTCCCCAGAGGCGTCAAGTGTGATGTCATCTGAAATAAAATGCTTCTTGGTTCAAAGGTGAACAAAGATATGCTGGAGGTGTGCTGCTAGTGCACAAAAGGAAACATGAATTCCCTAGAAGGATCGCTTTGCAAGAAAATTACTCAAATATAGCTGAGCAATTTGACACCACTGCCCATCCGCAGGGTTGCCGTTGTAATGTCAGTTTAATTAGTTACTTTTTAACTGGAGATTACACCCGTTTTAAGGGATCGTCGAATGCAGCTTCTTTACTCTTGGCACCACAAGCTCAGCTTTGTAGCGCCCCCACTCTGGCATTCCTATACCTTTTAAGATGGGCAACACTTTTATGGAATTTCCAGCACTCTTCCAGCCCCACCACGTCCCTTATTCTTACCTCCATGAACACAAAAGTTGCACTTGTATTTGTCCAAGGTTTCTATCGTGGTGATGTAGGGAGCGCCTTCGACGACCTTCAAACAGAGGACAAACAAGGCAGAGAGAAATGTCGTTACAGCCAGAAACACATATGCAAAAAAAAAAAGAAAAACAAACACAGATGCTGTGCACCAAGAAGCAGTTTCGCGACAAGATCAATTTATCATGACAGAAATTTGGTCTACACGAAGCTGCAGTCCCATGATGCTCAACAAAGCTCATTGAGAACTACACAGAAATACTCTTGAGTGTTTCAATAAAGAAATAAACGAAGCCACTACACACCTCGTCGACCCATTTGATAGCGCGCACCATCTTGTACCGCTCCTGCTCGGTGAACACAGGTGGCCCCTTGTGTTTTTTGATCTCCTCTGAATGCGGAAAAGAGAGAACATATTCACCGATGCATCACACACAACTACTGCACCAGCAAAGCAATATGCTCACCAGCGCAGCATGCAAGATCATTTGACATGCGGTGGAGGTTTTTACCAGAAGAAAGCAATATAGGCAGTGCTTGGCAAGATTCTCTCTGTACTAGCCTTACGACCGGTTTGTCATGCTGACCCCAGCAAGCACAAAAGGGTGTTAAACAACGCCAGCTGTAGGCGGGGAAATTAAAATTCAATAAAAAGGTGCCCAGAATAAAAAGTGAAGGAAGGAGAATGATGAAAGGTGAGAAATAAAAAAATAAAACAAGATCAAGACTAATGTCCTTGTTTCATTGCACTGCCATTATTATTCTTCTACCTGCTTTTTTTTTATTCAGACAAACGTCAACACCAACATTGAAGATCATCGTCAGCCTAATAAGGTCCACTTCAAGAAAAACGCCACAAATTACTCCTGTCCTGTGCCAGCTATGGCCATCTCATCACAGCAAGCTTCCCAACCTCATCTGCCCACCTGACACTTTTCCACTCCCTGCCATGCTTGCCCTCTCCCAGAATTCAAGCAGTTACTCTGAGAGAGAGTTACCTTCCTGTAAACATCAATGTACCCTGTCAATGTCCATTTCTCATGAATTTCAGCTAGGATATCATTCATTTGCGTTTGTTCCCTGACCCGCTCTGCTCTCTTTTCATAATTCACTGCAGTGTCTCCAATTTCATTAGCCTACAAGTTTCAGCCACATAGGCATCATCAGCTACCAAACAAGTGACCCATAAGCACGACTATTCTTGAGCAGAGCACTTATATAAGTTATGGGTACCGAAAGCACACAGAAAATTAACGGCCTAGGAGGTGAACCATTACACATTAACCCCATTTTAGTGATGGCACAGTACTGCAAGCAATCAAAAACCAAACTGACTGCAGAGCTATGCAAACACGTATGCACAGCTGGTACCAGCTGGCCGAATACAACATCACAGCCTAAAAACTTTATTTGCCGACATATTTAAAAGAAAACGTATACTTTTAAACCCATTTAAAAATTTCAGTTTGCGCTGAATGCTGATAATTTTGGAGATGACAAAGCAAAAGCAGAACTGGAATATAACAGCTGTGGAAGGCATTTTGAAGCCAGTTATCAGTTGACAAGCAGGCACACTTAGATCAGGTTGCATCAACATGTCTGTATTATTTTAGTTGAAAGGCAAAGACATCCTGGACAGTAATCTCGAACATCGATAGATGTTGCACATCCATTATCACAACTGCGTCAGAATGCTCTAGACACGCACACAAGCATGTTGCGCAAATGATAACACTGGTACATTCCTCGTGCAAGTCAACGACCTTGCAGGAAATGAGCAAGAAGTGATGTAAAGGGAAGGTGATGCACAGTTTTAGGTAGACAGTTTAATAAAATTAGTGTCGCAGCAATAAATCTGACGTGCATTCAGAGAATTATTCCTACTCAACCCAAAGGCAAGGCTGTTGGGCTTTTCTTTTGACAGCCCACTGCTTACACGTTTAAGGAATATGAAAACAATGCAATATTTGCCTGTCTATTTTCATGAAATTGAATCCAGGGTCTTTGGACTACATTCACTTTGTTTCAAACGAGAAAAGTGCTAGAAAACAGGGCCATTTCTATTCCCAACACTTCCCTACCCAGTCAAAAAAAAAAAAAAAAACCATTGGGTCCAATTGAAGTTTCCAATGGGACCCATTGGACCCAAATGGTCAGCCAGTGGGACCCATTGGTCAGCCAATGGGACCCATTGGACCCATTGGGAGCCAACTGGTCAGCCAACTGGACCCATTGGGAGCCAACTGGTCAGCCAGTTGGACTGATGAATCCAACTGGACAGCCCAATTGGTTTCTTTAGTTCCGAGTGGACCATCCACTTGGTTGTGTACTTCCAGTTGGGTCCAACTGAACTTTCCAATTGGACTTATATTCCAACTGGTCAGCTCAATTGTTTTTCCTTGTTCCAACTGGACTACCAAATTGATTCCCTGCTCCCAAATGGACTGGTCCAACAGATGTCACGTTGTGATGACGGCAGTCCAGCGGGTCGGAAAGATAGCGAAAATAGCTTCCGAACGAAACTCTTTCGGCTGACTTGTGCCCACAATGAACTGATCGAATTACTTGGCGGCGACGAAAGCAACAAGTATGCTCGGCGGTCGCCGAAAAGAGTGCCCACTGTTCTCGGCCGTGCCCAATTTAAAGCTGATAGCGAACTTCTGAGATACGGCGTGCAAAGTTACCATAAGTCTGGAACAACGCAGAAAAGGCTCCGCCTCGGTGCGATCAACTGAGATAAATTTGTGTGCCAGCAGCTTTCATGAATGAAAGAACAAACATTCAGTACAAAGATTTGCGGCAATATTGAGTTTAAATTGTGAATGAACTCGGCACTGGCGAGACATAAGCATTTTCACCTGTTCTTACTAATATACAAACAGTCAATATTTCAGAAACTGGCAGCTCCATCATAGCCTCACTCCAGAGACCGCCTTATTGCAGTTCAAGCTGATCCAGTCAGCTAGTGAGCGATGTTATCCACATTTTCACATAATGCAGAGTACTGTACAAAATAGTCAAATATTAACAATTTATAAACAAAATCGCAATACTTAATTTTAAAAATGTATTAAAAATTTTGTTGCTGTTAATCACTTTCAAAAGTTTTACTCTCGGAAAATAAAATGATTCCTCAGTTTCGTATCACCACAACTGTGTTTGTGTCATGGCGCGCGCAGTCAGCGTGGTGGCGTGGTTCTTGCGCTGCAGTACAGTGCTCTAGGTGTAGTACTAGGATACCTGTGTGCGCGATGTCTTCGGGTGCGCCTGATTTTGCGTACGTCAGGTATAAAGACAATATAAGATGTGCGGTGGTGCCCGTCACGGATGTGAAGGACTTTGCACCTGAAAATGCCCAAGACTTTTGATTCGCGAATCTATCATCAGGTGAAGTGGACAGATGCCGAAGGAGAAGTAGACTTTTATCCGGCCCGCATTCTCATGCTTGGAGGTAATTACCTGCACTTTTCACTGTTAACTTTGTGTGATATGTGTGTGCCTGATGCAAATGTTAAGCATTAATTGTGAAGCTGTTATAGAGCCTACGTCCGCGATCTATGCTTGGAAGCAGAGCACGTGGTCACATCTTTGTGTGCAAAACAATTAATGAACGAACGTAGTTTGATAATGGGAATAGGTCAAATGATTGAATCTTTTTTCTGCTCGTGGAGGATGGCTGCAGCTTAGGCACTTTTTCAGCATTGATGATGTGGATAATACAAATCTTCAGGAGTATACATTTATAAAAGTGCTGTATTTGCAGCGCAGGACATTACTCCTGGAATGCAGTATATTGCATTTTGCTATTAATTTGATCGCATTGCGTAATTACGAAATAAAACATAGCAAGTTCCTGTGGTGCTTTATGAATCGCCAACAACAGAATAAAAACAAGCATTCCCATGTTGCAGTTTTCATGACGCACAAATTATTGTTTCTGTTGTGACTGCTTGTATCAAAACTCGCGCAGTTACTGCATTGAATGCTAATCCATAACTTGATTCCACAAAGAGCATCTTAGTGTGCAGCTTGATGGATTTCGTTTGTTTGTTCACACATTAAATCTTATTCCTTGTTATTTGCTTTTCGGTCTTTAGATTCTCTGCAGTAATGCATTCTGTCATGCTTCTGTTTGATTGCAGGGAGCTCGCGAAAGAAATGGAGCCTTAATTTTAGGACCTGCACTAGGACCTGCAAGAAGATTTGTGTCACGACTATTTATTTATTCATTCTTATACTTTAATAAAATGCTACAGATAATGCACTGCTTGCCTCCTGACTGTTTAATAGCCATCTGGTGCCCGATAATCGGAGCAGCCCAGTCGGTATCGGCCATAGAGTGGACCAGTTGGAGTCTACCAATTGGAAATTACCAATTGGAAATTTCCAAATGTGTTTTCGACACCATTGGAAAATTCCAATTGGAATAGTCCAATTGATTTCGGCCAATTGGTTTCGGCCAATTGGAATAGTCCAATTGGAATTTTCCAATGGTGTCGAAAACACATTTGGAAATTTCCAATTGGTAATTTCCAATGGTTTTTTTTGACTGGGTAGGCCAGTGGCATCATCAATGCCGCTATAAAAACCTTGTGAACACTTTTTTCACTAGCATTTGTTGCGGGAAAAAAAAAAGCCATTTGCTTAGCTTGACTTCTTCATAAACTGTCTTCACTAATGGAACGCAAAAATGAAAACACCATACAAGCTGTTAACGCATCACAAGCAGTCCACACAAGCATTGAATGTGTCGCCAGGTACCTAGATTTCTGTGCATCATAAACGAACGAAGCATCCAGACCACAGACAAATGGCCTAACACTGTCTTTTAGAATCTATTTTGCAGTTACAATCAACATTAACCTGTGCTAGCCACAGTTGGCAAAGCCACTATAAAGGTAAAAAAATGCACCAAAATCAGGTTGCTGAACTAAAGCGAGTCACCTAGTGCAAGAACTTTCAAGTACCTTCACTCCAATGAACAAATTTCCTGTAATTTCAAGTCCTTTTCATTCAGTGACCTGCAGTCATCATGAATTCTAGAAATTTTTGGCCCTGGTGTAATTAGCAACATTAACCAGGTTTTGCTGGTAATCTGCAAGATATCAGTTTTCGAAATGTGCGCTGAAAAGTTGCGCACAGAGTTCATTTAAAAAAGTGCACCATTTATTAATTTACTCACAAAGTGCTCTACTTTTTAATAAAATTACTTGTTGCCCCCATATCCAAAGTGACACTTAGAACGGCAATGCTGAACACAATTTGCTACGAACTATCTTTTAGCGTAGATCACCTGCAACCAGGAAAGGTGGTTCACAGGGTGAGCTAGGTACCGAAAATGTGCATGGTGCAGGTGCAATTTTTCTGGCTGGTGATTATGGCAGCACTCTTTACCCATTCTTCTAACTTCTTTGGCCTTTTTTACACGGCAGTAGCCAATTTATGTTCACGACTAAATAAAAACCTTAAAATCGAAAATTAGAGCCATTAAATGCCGAGTGCCAATCTAACCGAGCTTCGCTCACAGTCACACTTTAGAAGGTTTCAGAAGCCACTGCTGGCAAACCACTGTTGACAGAAATGTGCAAAGCTTGCATCAAAAAGATAGTACTCATGCAGCTGAAACCACTTTAATCAGAATGTGATAAAGAGAAGCCCTGCTTCTGGCATCCACTATGCTTGTAAGGATCACAAGTGACTTCACTGCAGCCCGATCCAAGAACTGCCACTTCAAAACAGACTAGATTATGCCAGCAATACCTCCTCGTAATAAATGGCAAGCATCTAACTAGCTTAAACTTCTCACCTTTCAAAGTGTCAATTAATTCTCAAAAAAGAAAAGAAAGGAAAAGACGCTATTAAGGCACCTCTAGTACTGAGCATGGAGTCGCAACCGAAAGGTCCCACAATGATCCAAGCCAGGTTTGCAAACAAGTCTGCAAGCTTAGCTGAGCTGCCTATAATACACAACCTATATTAAGCTGCACCATGAGTCGACAGAATTCCTGGCTCGCATCATCTGGCCTCTGCAAGACTTGCGTCAGACTTCAGTCCAAGAGCCTAATCAATGCTCTTGAGCGTGGCGCGCCAACAGGGTATTTTTCTCGGACGGTCAACGTCCAAAGTACAGCACGCGTAAGCGATCCTTATCTCCTAGACAACAAAGACGGTCTTGCCATAAGCACGCGTAAGCATGTACCATTGGAAGCGAGCCATGATAATGTGATAAGGCCATCCACAAAGATAAATAAATGGAGAATGATTCTCAATAATCATGCCTCATGTTGTGGAAATAAAAAGAAGAAACAGTTCAATGTGCTGGCAGCTAAGAAGTATGTGGAAGTAAAAGTTATGTATCAGATGGTGAGAACTCATACGCAGCATGGTTCCCTCACAAGCCAATGGAGCACTGAAACGAAAAGCAAGAAGACATCCAAACCAAAGAAGTGTGCCACGGACATGCCATAACTATATGTCCTGAGCCTGCTCAAAAGCTTCATGCCACCAGCAAGGTCAAAACTCCAACTGTACCTGTAGGATTAAAACCATGGTTACAAAAAAAAACAGGCA
The DNA here is from genome assembly GCF_052857255.1 of Amblyomma americanum. NCBI lineage: Eukaryota > Metazoa > Arthropoda > Arachnida > Ixodida > Ixodidae > Amblyomma > Amblyomma americanum. Next base: position 65,837,556 of record NC_135504.1, read on the forward strand.
TAAGCATAAAAAGAGCTGTATAGTTAACGCCATCCACAATGCTTAGCTCAGATCTAAACCAATATAAGAGGCCACATTTAGTTTTTCCTTGCATCAGTTGCAAGTTTGTCTATTGCATTGGGCCAAGAATTAGAAAGTGCATTTCTATATACAGATATCCTATTATTACCTCATACAGGAGACTCGCAATAATTCAAGCTCGAATAATTCATGCTTTCGATTAATTCAAACAACTTTCAAAATTTTGGTTGGGCGGGTAAAATTTGAACACATTTCAAAGCCGCTTTTTGTCTTACTCCAACGTGCCCGGCATGCGAAAGAGTGGCGGCCGAGGTCGGATAAGTCAGGTATGCGATGCTGCGAAAGCTGATAATTCACCGCCCCACTGCCCGCTCTCCCCCTAACCAGTTAACTCTGATATAGCCGGAAGGGGGGCCCTGTTGAGGTCCGATCGGCACCTCGGCACTCCAAGCGATTGGAGGAGTCTCATCGTCATGTAGTTTCGTTCTCTGAGTGTAGCGCAGCTATCGGCCACGCACCAGTGAGCAAAGTCCAGCCGCACCATTTCCGATACCAACTGGCGCATCGCTGGTCTTTTTAACGCGCTATCATTTGGTAGTGCCACTTTTCCAAATCCTGGCATCGGTGTTTGAAGTCTCCGAAAAAGTGGAGATGATGGAGGAAAGTGGAAGGATGAAAGCGCAGCACCCAATCAGAGTGGAGTGGAGGAGTGTGGAAGAATACTACACATCAAGCACAGCACTAACTCCTTCACACACCTATGTTGCTGCTTCACGCCAAACAGCAATGCATTTGAGTTCAAAAAATGTTTTCTTATAGCAACTGCCATTTAAAGAAATTAAGGCTAGGAAATCTCCAAACACATGCTGGCACCAATTATCAGTTGAAGCGAAAAATTCCACAATAAAGCGCAGAGAAAGTGGCCTGCATCTACTAATTATCACTAAGGTCTCAAGTTGCACAGATCCCAACTTTTATCTTTATTGCCTATGGGACGCGGTCCAAAAGCGTCAATCAGGACTCAAAATATCTGAGAACTGACATAACAGCATTTCGCAAGAGTGTGCTTGTGAAAGCGTAAGGTTCCAGCCACGATTGAAGAAGTGAAACCCAGCCAAATCGTGTCTTCCTTATCGCAAACCTTACAGCCACTGCTATCAAAGTGCACGTGCCCACAGAAATTTTTCCACTAAAAGCCCCCAAACAAGCAACATTCAGCCAGGGGTGTCCATCTTTCCTTGAATTCACAATGTACAATTTAAATATCAATGGCCTAGTTTTTCAATCTAGACAAGCTTGCCTTTTGACAAGTGTGGAGTCTCATACCAGGGCTACGTTAAAAAGAAAGCTCAATGCACTGTACTATTTCTGAATGTTCAGTGATCAAGCATATGCCGGCATCATTAATGTAAGTAATCTGAAAACCAGTCATTTTTCAACTTAACGAACTTGCCAGCATGCATACTGCTTAGCGGCACTTTATCTAGCACTCATATCTTAGATATAGCTGTGTGTTTAACCTCAGAGCGAGCACTTTATGCCATGTAAGAACAACAATTGAAAAAATAATTTCTTTGAGGGCCAGTTTATAACCCCTGTCCTGTATCCCACTGGCCTTAGTCGCGTCCCAGCATTCTCAATTATGGTTAGCGCTTGTACTGCAAGCATGAAAGAACAATGTCTTGGAAAGCCAGCAAGCACAACCAATGCGTCACAATCCAAAACTAGCAGAGTCTGGTAGCGTCAGAGACACATATTTGTCCTAAACAAGGAAAAGCGCCTGGCTGCATTGTCAGTATTAGGTTTGTTACTAGCTGCAACCCTGACCAATTTAGCTCTCTATTTAGACAATTCCGAACCATATGCCCTGCTTTTAAGCATGCAAGCGCTGTGACTCTTCAACATGTTGACCACCATGCCTCACACTACAGCTGTTACCGTAACGTTATTTAAAAGCAAAACAACACGTACTGGTACAGTGAGCAACAACGCGACACATAGATCTACAACACACATGCGGTTTTTTTTTTAAGCAAAGCACGAAAGCAGGGGGGGGGGGGGGGGTACTTTAAACAAGAACAAAAGGAAAAGAACAGTAATGTTGAATATTGCTGCACCACACTCACCATCAGTGTGCACTCCCACCACAAGGTAATCACCCATTGCCTTCGCCTGCAAGAAAGGAAAGGCAAACATCACGAGCTCTGATAACCCGTGAAGGCACCAAGTCCACAAGTCACACCACGTCAACTCAATGCTATCTTGATCGTCCCGAACCCAAAAGTAGCCCCTCTCTGACCCCTCGCAGAGCTGAGCAAGGCTGCCACGCCTCCCGCCTCCATGACAGTTTCACCAAAAAATAAGCTTTGCTCACGCTTTTCAGGCAAAATGGATGTGCTTTCTTTCCCTGCTCATAAACTGCTGTTGCTTCTTCAAAAACCAATTAACAGTCTTAATCTTTACACTTGTCATAATCAGCCGCCGCGGTGGCTGAGTGGTTATGGCATTCAGCTGCTGGCCCGAAAGATGTGGGTTCGACCTCGGTCACGGCGGTCGCATTGCGATGTAGGTGAAATGCTAGAGGCCCGTGTACTGTGCGATGTCAGAGCACATTAAAGAACCCCAGGTGGCCGAAATTTACGGAGCCCTTCACTACGGCGTTCCCCATAGCCTGAGTCGCTTTGGGATGTTAAACTCTCACAAACCACTCACCATAATCACAATCTTTCTATACGAGCTGGGATGGCTTGTGCAAGGGGAGAAATTGATAGGTGCCTGTGTGCCCAGATTTCACAACATGTTAAAGAACCTCAAGCTATTGAGAGTGATTCGGAACCCCCCACAAGGATGTCCCTCATAATCTAGAATTAGGCAACGAGACGTGAAACAACACAACTATTTTGAACAGCCAGTACAGCTGGCACAATTCAGCTAGAGTATATAATGCATTATTCACATTTGGCAAGTTCTGGAAGGCGGTGAATTTATGCACCGATGGTATCAAAAGCTGTATACTGGATATATGTTAAAACACTGGTGTTACATATATCATGTTACACCAAGAGAGATGCTGTAATTGCAGACCACTGTGCATATACAGCACTGACAAAGCACACAAAAAGAACATCCAATAAGCTCAATGTCATTGTATCATCATCATCAAAGCTGCTAGACCAAAGTAGTAGGAGTACTAGGCGGTTAATGCAGCGGTGACCAAGACGATAGTGTGCCAAATGTGTCGCAATTATCGTAATTAATTGTTGAGGACAGTCGCGTCGAGTGATGAAACATAACGCATGACAGTATGAAACGACAGACGTGGCATTGAACCTTTCCCTGTGCCCCTAAACCAATCACGAAGAGGTGTATAAATCTTTTTCATCAGCAGATTCTTTCGCAGCTGCAGTTTTGTTTGGGAAGGTGCGAGCATTTCAGAATAAAAGGGAACTGAAAATCAACAGGTCGTAAGGAGCTACGAGATATTATGTGCACACAGCATAGAAAAAAATATACAAAAAACATTTTGCAATGATTGCTGCAGCCTCAATATAAGAGGACATACTGTCACTTGCGAGAACATAGCATACATATGTTGGAGCAGTACACTTAAGTGAAGAGGATAACAAACAGGATGCTTCTGCATTTTAAAAGTTCTCTCCAGGCTCGCCTAAGAGCTTACATGCAGCAATTATGTTTGTGCACCACTTCCAGTTAACTATGCTCGCTATTTTTCAAACAGTTTATTTAATCTCATTAAAGCAAGCTCTTCTGGCAATCGTAAACTGAAGCATCACTGCATGTGTCTGAGAGCTTCCCAAACGATATACAGTGGACATAGCAACCACGTCAGTCATTTCATCCACAGCTTAGGGATATATCGGCATTTACTCCATGTCTCAATAAACGCACTGTACTTAGAAGCTAAAACAATCTGAAACAGAAGCAACACAGTCCATGAATGCACACACCAGCTGAAAAAGCTAGTGCAACAGGCAGACTGGCCAAGGTCGCATTAGGTTGCATAAAGCTCACTTCTCTTCGTTAGAAGGGCACAAATAGACAATGCTAACAAGCCCAACCGTTGCCATGGAATTGGCAACAAATCAAGGAATGTTTATTTCTTTTTGCTTAGAAACAAGGTTACAGCCTAGTCAGAGCACAGGAAGCAAAATGTGCAATAGTGAGCACGAAATGGAAGGGGAAAAAAATAGATAAGCAGTTCCACTTTGGTCAAAAAGCACTGCTCTTCTTCGTATCTTTACCAAGCTTACCAACATCAAGCTTCAAAAGCATCATCAACAATGTGATGAATGCACCTTAAATCTACTTCCTTCGAATCAGCCATGGGTAATCATGCATTTGTCGAAATTAGTGCCGATTTTAGAGCCTCCTGGCTGTTTATGAATGTAAAAGAAGTAGAACAAACATAAGAGCCAATGGAGTGGTTTATTACCACATGCACACACTATTTTAAAAAGCTAGTGCAATAGGCAAATTGCCCAAGGTTGCAATACGTTGAACAAACCTCACTCAGAACAATAAAAAGAAATCTATCCAACAGGTGTTCTGCAAAAACAAACAATGTCTGTTCAAAGCGGATTCACATATTCAGAGGCACAAATAACGAAGCAGGCATTTTTTGACAGCTACAAATACTGGTCAAGAAAGGATTTATTTAATGCAGTTGTCAATACGGACATAATTATTAGTAATTACGTAATTAATAAGCTATCCACAGACATGAGTTCTAATGCAAAATTTATTACTCATGACAGTTTTATTGAAGTACTCAATAATGCCAGCACCAAAATAAAATCCCTTCTGTTCAGTAGAGAAAAATGGTGTCATTTAACAGCTAAAAGCATAATGCAACAAGTATGGAAAAAGCATGAACACAGCACAGTGTCCACAAAATTTACCCTGCTGTATGCTCAGGATTGCATCCTGCACAGTTTAGATATACTTGTAGTCTTAATACAGCCAAAAAATGGTAGGCCCGAAATAACTACACTACAACCCAGACTAAAAAAGGCCACAAGCTACAAAAACCAAGGCGAGAATTATACAGCTCATTTTCCAAACGTTTGTAAAAACTAATTGGCTAATATTTCAACACACTAAAAATACTGAAAAAGCCAGTTTTTTCACTAGTTTCAATCAAACTTTGGTTGCACTCAGGGTGAAAATCAAGGTCACACAAATACAAAAGAGCACTAAAGTGTAATCTGCAGAGCAAGCAGAGATGAAACTGCTGTGTCTAGCTCATAAAAGTAAATTTTTTTCTATACTCTAGGCCCCTTTGTCTTTGCAGAACAAAAGACATATCTGAACCTCCCATACATAGAGAAGCCCCACGTAGACGGCGATAAGCCTCACTTCGAAACAACTTGCACGCCTCATTGCACCGACAAATGAGGAAAGCCCTGACCACACGCATATTGTCCTCTCCAGAGAGGTGCTGGAAAGAGAACTGAATATCTGGCCAAAAACCCAGCAACAGCAGCACACTCTACATTAGACTTTTTTTCGTTAGCTGTCACAACTCTGCTTGCATTCACAAAAATTCTCCTGTTTGTTTAACTTCGTGTTACCAGCCAAGCGCACGAGCTGAACGATCGTTTTGAACAAGCTAGCACACACCGCTGAAGCATAAACGGCTCACCTGTCGGAGTTGATTGGCATGCCCAAAATGCACCATGTCATAACTGGGAAGATAAAAGGCAAAAAAGTAAATGCCAACAATAAGCAGCTGTTCATGAATCGCCAGCACATAAGGAATAAAGTACAAGAGTAAATGTGTGCCACATAACATGCCTATTGTTCTTTCTCATAGGCTGTAAGCACTACCTAATGCAGCTTCTACAGAGGCGTTTAATGTGATCCCTTCTAATAATAATCTGTTCATTGTAAATCCTGCCGTTAATCACAGCACAGGTTTTAGGTGAGACAGAGTGCAGCAAAGCCTGCGGTTGCGAGCAAGTCAATGCCGAAACACACTTGTTCGTGGTAATGCAGTTGACTGCCAAATTGTACAATCATGTACAACCATGTAAATGTTTGGTATACGAGAGGTTACATTAGTAGTGAGATGCCGAAAAGAAAAATGAAAGGAGAAGACGGCCAAGATTTTTTAATTCTTTTGCGCGCCATGTAAAGGTATACAGAGCATAAGTTTCTAATCTGGACATGGCTATACGTCAGGAGTACATGGGTGTGATGGCTGTGACCAACTGGGACTGAAATTTTATCAGCAGCAGCCTTGAGTTATGATAGCTTTATCGAAAAACTAGCGTATCAACCCATACGCGCGATACGCATACATCAATGAACTTCACGGATATTGCACAATCCCAAGCGTCGGGTATCGACACCCTTATTCATATGGAGTCCGAAAGCGCTTACTTACACGCCTCGATCAGCCCCCCAGGTTACGGCATCGGCAAGCAATATGCCCCCCCACCCGTCTCGAATATCTTAACGCGCGCACGTAGTAAGGCACCAGAAATGACACGATGGACAAGTCAGCACCAGAAGTGCTAGGCTCTCCCCAATTTTATCAGCGCGATACCGCGGGGTACACGCGAACGTTTTTCTCGCTTTCTAGCGCGAGTAGACTCATGCGCATTTTTCTCTGCATCACCGCTGCCGCGTGGAAAAACACAGTCGGCCTCAACCTCAACATTCGAGGCGCACACCATACCTTCCGAGCTTGTTAAAATCTTCAACACAGCGTTCTACTATTTAAGACCGCTCAATCACTGTGGTCTATGCGAAGCAAGAACTCCAAACAAGATACTGTTCGCTTTAATCAAATAAGCGAGCCCGTTCGACCCGGGTGCGCGGAGAAGAGCAACCACGCCTCCGTCATTTTTAGAGCGCGTGCGTACTACTTACGACAGAGGATTATTTTTCGGTCCCTTTCTTTTTTTTACTCCCCCTAGTCATCCGATAGCGCGAAACCAAGCGCGCGAGACACTCACCAGCCGTCGCACCAGACTCGTACGAGGCCGTCGTTCGCCGGTTCTCCGCTCATCGTGGACGCCTCGCGCGGTTTCCCCTCGTCGCTCCTTCAGGTCGCCTCCAGTGCCGGTCAAACCTTTATAAACGCGACCTCGCCAACGACGTCGTCGTGCGGGCGAGCGCTGCCTATGCGGGCAGCGGCTGATTCCACGCCAGCGGCCCAGCGGCGGCCTTGAGACTTATCGGTGTTTACGGCAGAGGTCACGTGGGCTCAGCGGGCCAATCGCTGACCTTGGTCCAGTTTCGCACTTTTTCGCGCCACCACGGCCGGTCTTCTTTCCCATTCGCCGTCTTCGGGCTGAGAAGAGATGAAATGCGAACAAACTCGACGTAAAAAAAAAAATCTAAGTCACGTAGTCAAGCAGTCAAGTCACGACTTTTTTCGTTCGCTTCTGGGCAATCATAAAGCAGCGCTCTGGACAGTCATGCGTTATCAGCGTTTTTTTTTTTTTTTCCAGTCAGCAACAATTACCAGACACGCGTGGTCACTGCATTTATTGAAGGTTGTTTCGGCCCTTGCATTTCATTTTCAATGTTCTCGCAGGCCGATGTCACTTTTTATAGTTTTTCAACGTTAAGAAGTTGTCAACCTGCCACCAATAGAGACGGCGCCACCAGTGCGTTCCGGTAGCCAAGATGGCAGCCAACATCATGCTGGTGGCGTGAAGTTCGGCCGCAACGTGCTTCTGGGGGGAATTTTTCGGCCCTAAAGTCGGTGTAGACGCTAGCCTTCCTCTGGCTGTCAACGCTGCGCCATTCGGGCCAAGGACACCGCCCTGAGCAGTGTGACGGAACGCCGCCATCATGGGTATCCTCGAGAAAATCAGCGAAATCGAGAGAGAAATCTCTCGGACACAGAAAAACAAGGGTGCGTTTGCCACGCAGTTGCTCATCTTTGCTTGATACCGTTCTAGAGGACGTCACCTGACACTCTAGCTTGAAAGCTTGTGCGGTAAAATAAAGCGCGCTCGCGTATGTCGCCGAAGTGATGACAGCGTTTCCCTGCCAGCTGCGGTCCTAGTCGGGCAAAGAATTTCATGACTTCGATGTTAAAAACAACGACACTGTTTTGTGCGAATGGTTGAAGCCCTTTGCGTCGTCATTCATTCTGTTTCTTCGTTTCAAAAAAGCCGTTGATGTGTAGACGTACTGCCTCTCGCAAAAAAATGATTAAAAAATGTTTAGGGGCCGCATTCTTCGCTGAGAATTCTTCCCTGGTGGGTTTGGCTGACAAAGCTAGGTGTTTAACCCAAGCCCTCACCCTTCTGGGTGTTTAGATCGCTGCCTACCAGGAGTGTCAAACGTGAAAGCGTTTTGGCTTCGTCCAAAGAATTGAAGGAAGGCTTTAGCTGCTTGCGAACTTATATCTCCGAGCGCAACCGTTTTGCAGCTTTGTTATTAATTATTGTCGGTTGTCAATGCCATAAGTGGCTGTACCGACAAAAGGTTGCTGTCATTGCACGTGCACACTCTTCTCAGCATCTCTGCTATTAACAGTGCTGATAATTATGTCTCTCTTTTCGTAGCTACTGAATATCACTTGGGCTTGCTCAAGGCTAAGCTAGCAAAGTACAGAACTCAACTCTTGGAGCCCCAGGGCAAATCGAAGGAGAAGGTAAGGTAACAATCACTATCTGTAGTGAGCACTTCACCATTCGTGGCAGCATTCGCATGTTGCTGGTGTTGTCGCTGAAAATAAGCTGCCATCTTTGACCATATGAAAGGAGAGTTGTTCACTAGCACACCGGAAAAAAAAAAATACAGAAGGCATTGTTTATGTGGGATAGGTGGAGAATCTGACGCAAGGCATGCGCTGCACCACTAGTTTGATGCTGCTACCAATGCCGAAGGGAGAAAAAATGTGCTCAAAGGCAAAGCAATGCTAGCTCTGAAGGTAGGTAGTATTATTTGGTCCCCTTAGAATTGTGGGTCAAATGGGTTCCTTGGCATAGTAAAATGAAAAGCATGGTGAAGTTGTTCATTTCATTTTTATTGAAGAAATCATCGCACTTAGATGGTTAGAGGCATAATATACACAGTCGCTGAAGCCAAAACAAACCTTTGACAAAGAAGTCACAATTTAAAGAAAACACTGGACAATAGCTTTGAACATCGAATGAAAGGCTTGACATTTTGTCTTTCGTATGCACTATAATGCTTCCTGAAACTATGAACCATTTAGCCCATCTGTAAGTTTCGTTAGTGGCGTAACAGAAAAAGAAAAACAGGATAATTTTTACAACAGAAAGTTTTGAATTTCAGGGTTAAAATTAATTCTTTTGTAACATGTAGGGAGAGGTACAACTAAATGAGATGTCATTATGCACTCATTATGACAATAGAAAGCTTTAAAGCATCGCAGATCAGGTGGAACGAAACACAGGCAGGCACTGCCTTGTTCTGTGTCTTCCCTCATCTAGATGGTTTTTCCTTCCTGCTGTTGATTCCCTTCATAACCTTCGTTGGTGGTGGCTCAAATGTGCGAAATTCAGCTGAGCTGATTGTACTCTTGATGTGAAGGTGCAGCTCATTTCGCGCAGTTGCAGGTGAAGTCGTTTGAAACAGGGGCTTTACTACTTTACTTCAACCAGGCAGTTTTCAAGAGGCATTCCTTTTCATGCCTCGCGTATAAGCTCTGGAGAAAAAAAAGGTTAGTACTGCGTGAATGAGACACGACAGAACAGGAACAAACACAACAACACAGGCGCAGTTTGTTCCTGTTCTCCTGTCGTGTCTCATTCGCGAAATACTAACCTTTTTTTTCTGCAATGAACCAACTAGCCCACAAGAACGTTCTACTTCGTCAGATAAGCTCTGGGCGCAGAACTGTACACCTGCTTTCGTGGGCAGGTACAGCAGATTATCGGTGAACATAAGTGCATGGCCTCAGCCACCTTTTGTAGAAAGGGCAGCCTTTCATTTCTTTCTAAATGATGTCAATCAGTTGAGCTTTATGAATCGCGTCTCTTTTTCTTTCCAGGGTGAAGGCTTTGATGTTATGAAATCAGGCGATGCACGTGTCGCTCTCATTGGCTTTCCATCGGTTGGCAAGGTAGCGTGCGATTTACTTCATACCCACTAGAACATGGGATATGGTCCAAAACAACGCTGAAATGATGTGGGGAGTCAGCAGACTTCTTTCTTAGTGCCCTCATTTGTCGCAGTCAGTATGTCAGGGGCATGCAATATGGCCTAGTGCTGGTACTGTGCTGAAATTATGTCTTCGCCAAAAGGAGCTTTATTCAGTATTGTGCAGTAACACAGGACTGTGCTGCTGGGGCACATGCAGGCATGCAGATGTAAGATTAATTTCTGCTTTGGCTGAAAAATTGCTCTTTACACTTTATATAAATTCTACCCAGAAAAAAATTGCTCAGTTAGTTTCTTTTTGAAGTGGAGTTTTACTAGATTTGGTTCTTTTCACTGAGGAGGAAAACTGAACTGTTTACAGACTAGATGGCTATACAATGTTTTTATTTGTGCGTTAACTGTCTGCTGCTCAAATTCAGGAAGCATCTTTCTCACTAGTTGGAACAAGAGGCATGAGATGGACACAGAACGGACACAAAAGTGCCCTGTCCGTATTCATTTCCTTCTTCTAGTTCCATGAAAATGTCCTGATAACTAAAAGAAAGTGATCAGAAAGCAAAAGTTCGAATTTTTTGTTTTCTACTGTTTGTTTCTGGCTGTTCTTCCCCATGCAAGAGTACAGTTATCAGTATTATGCAAGCAAGCCGCCACAGTGGCTCAGTGGTTGTGGTGCTTCGCTGTTGACCCGAAAGATGCGGGTTCGATCCCAGCCACAGCAGTCACATTTCACTGGTAGCGAAATGCTAGACACCCGTGTACTGTGCGATGTCGGTGCTCGTTACAGAACCCCAGATGTTCGAAATTATCCGCAGCACTCCACCACGGCGTCCCTCATAGCCTGAGTTGCTTTAGGATGTTGAACCCCATAAACCAAGCCAGTCATATGCAAGCAGGCAGAGCAAAATGCTTTCTTGTGCATGACACTGAATGTAAGTCTTTGCTTTGTGGCCTGATGTGCTAATGTCTTTCTGTTTTTATTGTCCTCAGTCAACACTGCTCAACATTATGACCGACACTCACAGCGAGTCGGCATCATACGAGTTTACGACGCTCACTTGTATCCCTGGTGTCATTGAGGTGAGATTTCAAGGTTCTGAGACACGAGTGAGCTTTTTCTGTAGGCCTTCTTTTTATGTTGACATGCTTTCGTATTTCAAATGATGTGTTCATTAATATACATGGATCGCCGCGTAATATTCGCCTACGGCAGTTAAATAGTTTATAATTCAATTCCTTCTTGGCTCCATTTTGGTTTCAGTTTTACCAACCAAACAATGGCTGTGACGTGTAGTTGACCTTTAGGTAATGTGAGACAGGAAAAAGAACAGCAATATAACTGCGGATACGTCGTTTGTTGTCATTCCAGCACTTGAAGCAGGATGAGTTAAGCGTTGTAGTGAATTAAAACTATGTATCAGCGTTTATATTTCAGTTCTTTTGGGGCCTCGTGGGGCCTAAAAGTCAAATGCCTGTCACAGCTATCGTTCATTCAATGAAACCAAACAGCGTGAGAGAAGAAATTCAGTTATTAGTTATTTAGCGGTGCTTGGTGAACGTCACGTGGTGATCCACGAATATAGTAATGTCTAACGCATCGTTTGAGAGAAGAAAACATGCGACTAAAATTATGTGTCTATGATCTTTTAAGGCGCATGGGGAAAAGGCCCATTGGAACCTTGCCTGTGACCTGCTGTGATGCAGTGCTTTACGGGCAGCACTGAAACATTGCAGAATGAAACACTGAGTTTGTTCTCTAAGAAGAATGGCATAAATGTGGGATGTGACAGCCGGATGGGAGCAACATTTAACTCACCCTTTTGGCTCAATAACTGTTGCAGCAGCATCCAGCCTAGGTGCTTTGTACTGCTGGAAGTTTGTGCTTGACCTGCTTACACATAACCATATCTTTGTGGCGTTTTTTTTTTTGCAGTACAAAGGGGCTAACATACAGCTTCTTGACTTGCCCGGTATCATTGAAGGTGCTTCGCAAGGTGCGTATGTGTGTTTCTGTGTACAGTTTTCAATTGTTCTGTGTCGCAAATGTCAAGGATATGGCGAGGTGACTGGAGTACTTCGTGGCATAAGTGCTTCGTGGAATTTCTCCAGCGCGGAGTTTCTCCGGCGCGGACTTTCTCCAGCACGGAGTTTCTCTAACAGCACATACCTGTAGCAGAGAGGCATAGTGAGGGTGGGCATAATGACCGGGTTCCACTTTTGCAATGAAATACATTCCATGCGCAAAAAAGTGAAATGGCATGGATCTGCTTGTTGTTTTGTTCGGGTAAATAACAGAAAAAGATAGCTAGTGTGCACAGTGCTGAGCTGAAGAGGAAGAGATCAGATCAGCTAATCTGATTAGTCAGGAGAGATCACATTAGCTAATCTGATCTCTTCCTTTTCAGCAGAGCACTGTGCACACTAGCTATCTTTTTCTGTTATTTTTATTTGCTGTAACAAAACAGCAAGCAGATATTATTGTTTGCGTTGTCACCTTTTTTTTGTGCCTTTTTTTTCAGCGTCATTTTCTCACAGTTAGGCTCACAGCTGGGTTATTATAGCCAGGTTTTTGTCAGTTTTAGAAATTGCTAACAATGTCTTCCCCTCTTCTTCGCTGTCAGCTAAGCACTAACTTAAATTGTCCGCAATGTGGTGTCCTGGCTTCCATTGAAGCAAGTGGCTGGGCACAACCAGAGCTGAGCAGTCTTTTTGCACCGTGTAACTTGAAGAGGATTGCAAAATAGTTCAGAATATCAATAATTTGATATGTAATAAGGGCAAAATGATAAGATTATCTGTAACCTAGCAGAAAGAATGCACTGCACCCGTACTAGTGCCGCGCTGCTTAAAATGACGTGCCGCTCGCCCCCGTGCTGGCAGCGCACTGCTTGGCAGACCTTGCTAGGCCTAACCAGCTTCGCATCGAAGCCGCAGCCGGCAGCATTGGAGCTAGCTTCTGCCTATGGTAAGATTTCACTAGGAACGGAAGAATCGCTCATTACAGTTGAGGTACAGTTAGTTCTTGCAGCACCTTTGGCAGCGAAGATTGGCTTTAGTTGGATTGGTTTCATCACATGGTAGTGATGTGAAGTTGAAAATGAGTACAATATGGATCGAAGGCCACCCCCAAGCATACCCCACATTAGCACCGTCACACGGTTTCCCAACCCTAGCCCTGCCAGCGGGACATGCAGTTGATATGTTTTGGTGCGCGAAAACTGATCAGAGAGCGCAATTAGGAAAAGCGTCACTTGCAGGGGTGCAGCAGGTCATTCAATGTATCGAATGATAAGCGAAATTGGAGTTCGATGTAAAAGATATCTGTCCCATACCTTTACACAGGATTTTCAAGGAGCTAATCTGTGAGTTCGATTTAGCCAATAATTGGAAATATCAAAGTTTGACTGTAGCTGCGTGGCATGCCCATTACACTCCTGCTTTGAGCGCCAGTGTTGATCAGCTGTTTTCTTTTTTTTGGTATTGCGGGCTCCCTCCAGGCAAGGGTCGTGGCCGCCAGGTGATTGCCGTGGCCCGCACTGCTGACCTTGTTGTCATGATGCTCGATGCTGGCAAGAGTGAGGTGCACAGGTAAAGAACAGCCCCCCTCCTCTTGTGTAATTAGAGCTCGTTTTCTGACATCTTTTTTCTTAGTTTTGTTTAAGTATTTAAAATAACATTTGGCCTCTTGCGTGGCATTGTATTGAAGGAAGGGTTTCTATGCTTGCCACCTTAATCTGCATAGTGATGGTAGCAAGAAAGATTTCAAGTGGTCAGAGTTGATCCAGGCCTGTTTGCGGTGAAATCCCTTTGTAGATTTTTCCTTTTCCCTTTTGAAGTTTAGCAAAGAGACTAAAAATCCATTGTAAAGTACGCTGAAACTACCTCTGTGCTGAAACTACCTCATATATTAAGAAAAGTAACAAAAATTAATGCAGATATTTCACCTTTGTACTTCATTTGCTGTCTCGTGAGTGCCACCTTTTCATGGCGTGTTTTAGATTCTTTTGGGGATGCATGTAGTGGTGCAATTTGATTTACTGGAATTAAGTGTTTGCTGTTCGTCACCTTCATCATCATGACCATCAGCCTGACTACGCCCACTGCAGGGCAAAGGCCTCTCCCATGTCTCTCCAGTTAACCCTGTCCTTTGCAGCTGTGGCCACCCTATGCCTGCAAACTTCCTAATCTCATCCGCCCACCTAACCATCTGCTGCTCCCTGCTACGCTTGCCTTTTCTTGGAATCCACTCCGTTACTCTTTAAGGACCAGCGCTTATCTTGCCATCGCATTACATGCCCTGCCCAAGCCCATTTCTTCCTCTTGGTTTCGACTGGGATGTCATTAACACGCGTTTGTTCCCTCACCCATTCTGCCCGCTTCCGGTCTCTTAACGTTCACCTTGCAATGGTTCAATTTCCTCTGGTTTCCAGGAAGCTCTTGGAGCAGGAGTTGGAAGCTGTTGGCATCAGGCTAAACAAGCTGCCACCAAACATTTACTTCAAGGTGAGCCACATGTGTTCTGGAACGTTATAGTAAAACCTGCTATAACATTCCAATGGGCCGTCCCACCCATCAAGTTCACAGCAAAATCTGGATCGGGAATTCTTGCATAGCACCCCAAATCTTCAAATTAACGGGGCTGGGGTAGGCTGGCAGCTCGAATTATCTAATAAATTATACGTTTGAAATGATGGGACTGCAGAAATTCTTCAAATTATCTGGGATTTTGGATTTTACTGTATGCGAGGCAAAATTAAGGTTTCCTGCTCCTTAGCTGTGGTCAGGGGATGCCTTGAATTTCGGGTATTGAAAGCACAGGACCTTTCACAGTTTATCCTGCACCACATAAAATGATGTCAAAGCTATTAATGTAGTCCTCCAAAATAGTCAACAGTTCGTGTTTTTAGCCTGCCACTGTTGTTGTTGTTTTTTTACCAGCATTTCTATTCTTTGCTGTGTTCTGCTCTATTTACAATGCTTGTATGTTCAGCCATGCATTTATGTATCACATGCAGTCTCCCGATTGAAAGTTGGAAGTGTAACCAAATTATATGGCTGGTCAACTTATTGGCTGAAATGAAAAAGCTGTGACCATTAGGAAGCTGAAGTGTTTCTTTTTTATCATTATTATAATTATTATTATTATTCCCCTGTATCTGAGGCAACATTACAAGAAATCACTTAGTGCGACCCGCAAAACTATGCCGTACCACTCGTTTATGGCATTGTTGTACTGTGCAACCAGCCGGTCACTTGAATTTGCTGTTCTAGGCAGAGAGGAACAGGCATCACAGGTGCTATGCCGTGCACAGGTGTGGCTTGTGCCTTCGCTGCTGTCCTTCTTGGAAGGTTTCTTGGACATCTGCATTTGAGGTTGATGTAAATTATTAGTTCTGGGCCCTCCTTACCTTGTTTTTTCAATTTCACTTCGATCACAGTAGTCCTGTTCCCGCTGTGTCTTGTTTGCAGGAGAAGAAGGCAGGAGGCCTGAGCTTCAACTCGACCTGCAACCTGACCAAGTGTGATGAGAAGCTTGTCCAGATGGTTCTCCACGAGTACAGTGAGTAACTTGACAAACTGCTTGGCTCCTGTGTCATTGCTTTTGCTGTTAAGAACAGCAGGGAAGGAGCAAGATAGTGGTGGACTCCCGTTAATTCGAATGTGCTTAATTCGAACGACCGATTTATTTGAACTGTCATTTTGGTCCAGTCGGCATCAAAAGTATTAAAAGGGCTCTGCATATTTCGGATTGGTTTTCGATTGCCTTCATATCATTGTTGTTTTGCTAGGTGGCGTAGCAGTGTCAGGGACAAAGGCAGTAGCCTCAACACAGCTGCAGAGTTTAGTAGAAAAGAAAATTGGTTTTGAGGAAAGGAAATGACGCAGTAAATGTCACCCATATCTTGGGTGGATACGTGAACCACACCCCGTAAGGGAAGGGACAAAGGAGGGGGTGAAAGAAAGAGGTAGCAAAGCCAGTGTTTGCTACTCAGCACTGTGTTGCGTGCTGTATGTCCTGCTCACCTTCTGCCTCTCTTTTGGCTATTCCCACATGGTTCAGATGTGTGGCTGGAAGGGCTGAAGGATATGTGTTAACCCTTTCACTGCCTCTCCCTAGATAACTCGGGCGACCACATATATGCACTGCCTGCTTCTCACGAGTATACTCGTTTTGGCTTTTTAACTCTCTCCCTGCCGCTCCCGATAATACTCGCGCAAAACATAATAATGCAAGCATGTAGCGCCATCTATGGAGAGGCCTCATAAATAACACAGAACTTGTAGGATGACTTTCCAATAGGTGGAGCGCATGTTCCTTCACCCGCATCGCTTTGTAATCGCCTCGGCAGAATAGCCATGGCAAGGCAGCGTACGTCGTGCGTCCGCGGTTTGACGGACGAAGAAATTCAAAAACTGCTCATGAATTCGGACTCCGATGACAGTGACAGTGACGAAGCAGCCCGTCTAAGTGCCTTGTCGAGTGATGACAGCGATGAAGAGCCCCTTCCACAAAGAAATCCGCGTAAGAGGAGGAAATGCAACGAGCGGGATTTCTCCTGGAAGAAGAAGGAGTTCAAGCTTCAGGACCATGCTTTCGACCTATCTTCTTCAGGAATCTGCAATGACATCACAGCAGCGTCCAGTGAGCTCGAGATTTTTTAAAGCTTGTTTACGCCGGACATTGTGGAAGGGATTGTGGATCAAACTAAAATTTTCCAACGCCAAGTACATGGCGCACTCGCACCGACGGCCGGATCCCGCATACACCAGTGGAAAGATATGACTTCGTGTGAGTTTTGTGTATTTCTTGCTGTCTTAATGCTCATGGCTCATTCAAGAAAAGGTACTATTGCCCAGTATTGGTCCACGGATCCCCTCTTGAGCACACCTGCACTCTCGAAGTTGATGAGTCGCAACCGCTACTTGCTCATATTGAGGTTTCTTCATTTTTCCAATAATGAAGATCAGATCCATCGTGGCAGGCTGCACAAAGTGCGCTCTGTTCTCCTGACGCTTCGGAAAAACTTTCAAGGGGTGCTATCACCATATCAAGGTCTTTGTATTGACAAAAGCCTGCTCCTTTTCAAAGGCCGATTGGCGTTCAAACAATATATCCCATCCAAACGAAGCAGGTTAGGCCTGAAATCATTCGTGCTCTGTGATGTGAAAGCAGGCTTAGTGCTAGACATTGTGTTGTACACTGGATCCTCTACTGAGATCCACGACTCTGAGATGGGATATGGAGCATCAGTTGTCCTCACGTTACTGGACAAGTACCTGGGCAAGGGTCACGTTCTCTGGGTGGACAACTGGTACACCAGTCCCGCCCTCTTCACCTACCTTCTTGAAAAAAAGACTAATGCTTGCGGTACAGTCCGGAGGAACAGGAAGGGTATCCCACGTGAGGAGAAAAGACCAGAAGAAGGGGAAGCCAGCGAGATGTGCTACGATCAGCTTCTCTTCGTTTGCTGGAAAAGACGAACGTGAGGTGCTCATGCTGACAACGAAGCATAAGGGTGGCATGGTAGAGTCCGGGAAAGTGGACAAGAAAACGGGCGAGAGCAGAAAGATTCCCCTGTGCGTGTCCAAGTACGACTTATGCATGGGTGCTGTGGACAAGGTCGATATGGTTGTGACCGTGACCGGTACTGTCACAAGGAAGTCCATGAAGTGGTACAAGAAGTACTTCTTTCACCTCTTGAACATTACCATTCTAAACAGCCATTTACTCCAAATCACAGCATCTGGTAAAAAAAGAAGCATGGCAGACTTTCGACTTGAACTTGTCCGCCAGCTAATCGAGAAGTACCATGAGGGACACTCGAAGCCAAAGGGAGGACGCCCTTCGAAGGGTGAAGATCCAACACGGTTGATAGCGCGCCACTTCCTATCTCTAATACCCCCGACTACCGCGAAGCAGAACCCAACACGAGCCTGCCGCGTCTGTGCTAACACGCAGCATCATCCAAAGCAGCGAAGAGAGTCTCGCTATCTGTGTTCCAGCTGCGAGGTGCCGCTTTGTGTGGTACCTTGTTTTGAAGAATATCACACCAAAAAAGTTTTCTAAACACATGGACATCCTAATTAGCAGATACTCATTTTGCTAATTAGTCAAGTGTCAATTTTTTTTATTCAGTACAACTGATATCTATATGTTAATCATGAATAAAATGTTTACATGACCTTCAGAGCATCTTAATGCCTTGCTAGCATAAAATTTCCATGAAAGAAGTATGCAAAAAAAAAAAACAGCAGGGAGTATGCAGTGGTAAGAAAAAAACCCGGCAGCGAAAGGGTTAAAATGCTTCACTTTACCTCAGCACCTGTATTTTATGGAGAGACGCATTGCAACTACATGACTGTGAGTGCCATACGGTGCAGAGATCTTCAACGCGGAGGTCCTCTTCCGCGAGGACTGCACGCCAGAGGAGCTGATAGACGTGATCCTGCGCAACCGGGTATACCTGCCCTGCCTCTACGTCTACAACAAAATCGACCAGGTCTCCATTGAGGAGGTGGACCGGCTTGCCCGCCAGCCGCACAGTGTCGTCGTCAGGTGAGCCTTGTGACTTGGACTTGGTTTGGAATTAGTTCACTTAAGTGGAAGAGAGTGTTATGGTTTAGTTTTGTCTATGCAGTTAGGTCGTGACAGTTTCCTGCATTTTTTAACTTCTGCAGAAATGCACCAGTGAGTTGTAGCCCTCAACCCTGAAACAACTCGGAGCTGTGTAACTGTGAACAAAGCTGTGCTGTTCGCACATTTACAACTGTTTAAACACTATAGTGGTTAAATGTCTGCTAGCAATCTACAGTTTCTGATTTCTCACTTCCCTGACAATTCACGGTATATCCACTGCCCTAATACAACTGCACGTTCAACACATTCTCTGGACTTGCAGAATATTTGGATACAGCAGAACCAATGTTTAGACCTATGCCTGGGGACTTGCAACCACATTGCTGTGCAAGGAACATTCCCTGTAGGAATAGCTGCAGCCGGGCAGTAGTAACAGAGGAACTTAATAAACTTTGTGTGCAATCTCTGTAAGGCTTCAGGTGTGGAGCTGAGGCCCCATTAGCAAGAGTTGTTGTCGGGCTAGTTGGTTATCGTCTTGTAAAGCCATAAAGAATTGCACTCGTCCTGTCTGTGCGTCTTTCTTACTGAGCCTCCGGCACTAGGATTTTGGATTCTTCTTTGAAGTGGTGTTTCTGGCATTGCTTGTAAAATTCTGTGGCTTAGTTTTGCAGTAAAGCACTCAGTAACGCAGGCACGAGAACAGTGAAGTAAGGTACAAGACTATGACAGGGTCCAGCACGTGTGCTGCTAGCAGAATGCGCGAGAGATTGGAAATTGTTCTTTCGTTCGCTTCATCTGTTCCTTTCCTGTCCTGTCCTCGATCCGCACAGTTGCAACATGAAGCTGAACCTGGATTACTTCCTAGAAAGGCTGTGGGAGTACCTGGCTTTGATTCGGGTCTACACCAAGAAGCGTGGCTGTGAGTGTTTGTCATCATATAATAGCCCCCTTTTTTTTTAATTCATTGACACTTTCAACACAACTCAAGTACTGTAGAAAATGTGGCGGTTTGACTCCTGTTTTTTGCATTTTTTTTTCTCTAGGTCCTCCTGACTTTGACGGTGGCCTTATTCTTAGGAGGAATGCTACAGTTGAACACGTGGTAAGCGTCTTGGATGTTGCACACTGTTTCTTAACTGGACTGCTGGTCGTAGAAACAAATAACAAGGTCTGTTGGCAACAAAAGGGCTCCATTATGTTTCCTCGTATGATTCTTGCAAATGATTAGTTTGAATTTAGTGTTATTCTTTGCAAACGAAGCCTAGTAAATGAGCTCATGTTTTGTTCCTGTCTAATTCATGCCCTGTAGAGGGGCTAGTCGGGTCGCATCCGCTTGGTGCATTTTTTTCAAAATCAGTTCTGCAGCTGCGTTGCAAGTTGTTCCATTGTGCATGAAAAGCTGCATGGGTGTTGCCCACTCTATGAGGGTGGAGGTGTTCTGCGCCATTTTTTGATAATCTATCCTCTTGGTGGTGGCAGCAGGTCTGAAATATTTGGGTCTTCCTTCTCACCTCTTTTGCAGTGCCATGCAATCCACCGTAGCATTGTCCATGTCTTCAAGTATGCACTCGTCTGGGTGAGTCCCTGGCTTTGAATTTCATGACTAGCCCAGTTTTCTTTTTCTTTATTTATTTCTCTTGCTTTCTCATAGTTTCTTCTTTCTCTCATCCCTTCTTTTTTTTGTCACCTTGGTATGGTGTGACATTCTTCTGGCTCCACTGTAGCTTCTTTCAGGCTGAAGCGCATTTTCAAACACACCGTGCAAGTGAATCATTACAATTTGAAATCATTTGATTGCATCATCATTGTGCCTATTTAATGACATATTGCATAGTGCATCAGTACTCTCAGCACTTGTGTTAATGGCAGTGCACCTTGTCAAAATGCTTGAAAAGTTGATCTACCGTGGTAACTTGGTGCACCTTACTATATAAATCAAGCTAGACATTATGCGAGATTGAAGTGAAAGTAGTCTGTAGCCTCATGGGGTGCAAATGGTGTGAGCCTGCTGTAAAGTATTTAGTAGGCCTTCTAGTTTGTTCCATATACAAACTTGTCCACGATTGCATAGTTGGTGAATATTTTTTAAAGGTCGTCCGCAGATAAACTACCCCTCCCACACCCCCACTTCTGGAAGCATCCAAATTCATCCCTCCCGTATGTGTATGACTCCCAATACCAACGTAAAATCAATCAATGGTAGCCGAGTTACTGTGAGCACCTCGGCACAGATGGGAGGCAGGACAGAGAACGTCACAACATCGAACACACAAGCACCCACTTGAATGCTTACAGGGCTGTCATCATTGTGCTAAAAAAAAAAACCAACTCTCCCATTTCCTGCCCACCCGTGCACTCCTTCCCCCACCTTCCTCCAAGCTAAACTCCGCTTTCTGAGATCCCTCCCTTCTCCTGACCCGCCGCAGTGGCTCAGTGGTTAGGGCATCTCAACTACTGATCCAGAGTTCCCTGGTTCGAACCCGACGGCAGCTGCGTTTTTATGGAAGAAAAACACTAAGGCGCCCGTGTGCTGTGCGGTGTTAAAGATCCCCAGGTGGTGGAATAATATTCCGGAGCCCTCCACTACGGCACCTCTTTATTCTTTCACTCCCTCCTTTATCCCTTCCCTTCCCGCGCGGCTCAGGTGTCCAAGGATATACGAGACAGATAATGCGCATTTGCTTTCCCCAAAAACCAATTATTATTCTTGTAAACCAGCGCAACTGCTCGAAGCCAAACAGAAAGGGACAAAACGTTAAATCGTCAACAACGTTACAAGACGTCAACAATGTTAAATCCGCCTCGTGTGGTAGAAGCCCATTTGTGGCCCTTTTTTTTTTTTATAACCGGGTGATCACCGGATGCCCTGCAGATGTACCACAGGGATATGTAGGTGCGAGGCCAGAGGCCATCACACCATCACTTGGATAAGTAGGTGTGAAGCCGGAGCCATGACACCATCACTGGGATTAATGCACTAGGACCGAGCCGAGGTTAGCGAGCTTCCCCCAAGCGTGGCTCCCACCCCGAGGTGCCGAGGCTCCAACGGGGGAACACTTGTACCCTTGGGTGACCGGTGGCTGTCCGGCGGAAAGGAGTCGAACCCCCGTCCTCCCGCAGCTGTTTGGCTTCGCCCACCAGTTCATGTTGTACAATTATTATTATTATTATCCCCTGAGCCAGCTAATGCTGAGCATGCGCGTTACAAACTCGGAACAGTCCTGCAAGTTCTTTTTTTTTTTAACTGCTTTTTCAGGGGACCAGCACCAAGTACAGTCCACAGAGGGTTGGCCTACAGCACGTGGTTCATCACGAAGATGTCGTGCAGATTGTCAAAAAATGATGGAACCTCTGCTCCCTAGGAACTTTTGATGTCTGCTTGTCGATGCAATTTCACCTCAGGATTTTTCTTTCTTGTCTTTACGGCTGCATTTGTATTGTCGAGGAAGGAACACTAAAGCAGACAAGCCCAGTGCTTCCGTCTGATGGCAGTCACCAGAGGCGTTGGCCGCTGTTACAGCTTGCATGTAGCATGTGGGGGGAAGGGGGGGGGGGGGGGGGTGTACATGTCACCAGAAATCGGCCACAGCATCAATAGGGCAAGCATATGTGCAGTTGGTGACTGCGGTTTAGAAATTCATGAACATTATTTGAGGCTACCGACCAGACCAAGTACCAAGGATTTTCGATTCGGGCAAATTGCTTGCACATAGCAATGTTTATATCATACTGCAGTGGGCTAAGTATGAACAGTTTGTGCCTCACACAATGAGAGAATGTAATGTTAAGCTGAATATCTTGCAATTCTTTGCAGATAGTGATAGTAGACACAAATTGTACAGCCGTCCTTGCATATGTGATACACTGTGTGGGGAGGGAAAGGTGGAGGGAAGAGGCCTTGGCAAGGGATATCTTTGAAGCAGCAGTATGAAGGCAGATTAAGAAGATCTTTGTTATAAATAAAATATTGCAATAAAATTTGTCAATAACAGCGTGGGTCCCACATTTTTAAGCTCTTCTATGCAAATTTGGCGGTGTGGAAGAGCTTGCATTATACCAAAATGTACTGAAAAACAAATGTGTACAAATTATTGCAAGCTGTAGTACTTGAATAAAAGTAGGCAGTAGGAAAATAACCTGTTCTGCTAAAATGCCATGTAAACTGACCTTTAATTCTCCCTCTGTTGAGTTATTGCTGCCTGTGACACTAGCCTTGCTTAGGTCACTAGCTCGCACAACTGCATGAGGTTGGTGAGAGTGCCCTGACCTCCTTGGGCACACAGGGTGAAAAATTAAAAGCATGCTATAAACTGCAGGAACTAGGAACAGTTTTGCCCTGCCAAATGGGCCAAGGCAGTCCCTGTAATAGCAAGCATGAAGAAAGTGAGTAGTCATGCCTATTTTGCATACTACTTGCATTCATTTTGGGACTCTAGTCTGCTGTTGCTTGTCACTCATCAGGCATGTTCAGTATCCAATGAGAACAAAGAAGCACTGAATATATTTTCCACTATCTGTCCTGAATGGAACATGCAAAAATGAAAACTTGAAATTTAGTGAGTATGTTGTAGTAGAACACCACCTCCAGACCCTTGTGCAGTTTCAAGTGCTTTAATTGAGAAAGAATGCCAACCAAAATAAGATAACACCATTTCACAACCTACTCGCTTATTTCATAAAGTGTGACTGCAGGAGAGTTTGCGTTCAGTGACTGAACGGTTGACTGTATGAGGGCTGAAAAAGCCAAGCTGCAACTTGCCCGCAGTGGCATGTTTTCCTTTGAGTTTGTGGTGCGTTCATTGTTAGTTCAAGCCTTTCTTTGCCCTCTGCTGTGCAGTGCAGGTCACTGGAAAGCATTCTTTCCAAACGTGGTCATGCACCATTCAAAGAGAACAGAGCGAGAAATTCATAGAAGGACTGTTTTTTTTTTTTTGTCAGCAGAATGCTCACCAGTGATAAAATTGCCGTGGAAAGCTGCATGCTTTGGGAAATAATTATAGAATATAGTTTATAGTAGTGGGCCTTTGTTTTTTGGGTTTTATTTCTTGTGGAACTTGGGGGGGGGGGATAGATATCGGGGTACTGTTTTCCGGAGTTCAAATTAGTGTTGAAATTAGGTTATCCAGCAAAATATTTTCACAATTTAGGTGTCTTTGGGCTATTTTTTAAATCAGTTTTAAGTAACTATTAGCTCTCATTGTTGCTCGATACATTAAAATGTAGATTTGCTCTCATTACTTCCACAAGCACTAGGCGAAATTCTAGAGGCCCGTGTACTGTGCCATGTCGGGGCACGAACCCCAGGTGGTCGAAATTTCTGGAGCCCTTCACTACGGTGTCCCTCAAAGCTCAAGTTGCTTTGGGACGTTAAACCCCCATAAACCATAAACTCCACAAATGGCAGTCTGCACTAAAAGAGCTGAGATATTTTTTTTATTATTAGTTATTTTGTCACACATTGCCATCCTCACGTGCACAGCTTCTGTGCCTCTGTTAGACCTTCCTGCCTTTGTATATTCATTGCAAAAACTTTCAACACCACAGCAGGCGTTTGAAATGCGCAACAGCCTTGGATCAGGATGTTGTTAGCACGAATAGCACTTGATGCAGCAAACAAAGCATCCTGTTGGTGCCTGCGTTCTGGATTCTGACATCAAAGGCCTGTACTTTTCGAACTCACCCAAAAATTGAACCATGACGTGGACAAGCATTAAATGAGGTTTAAAATTACCAGCTAACTGCGGACAACGCAGTACAGAAAAGATGCAGGACGTCTTTTAGAATGCATTTTCTGGTAGAAATCTGGCTTAACCTTGGATCTAAAAATTCGACTTGGGGACCTACCAGGTGAAAATTTGTTAATGGGATTCTGCTGGTTTCTAAGTTTCATCTGGTCCCAGAAGGAAGCCTGTTGATTGAAATGGTTTCTGTAGGGCACCAACTGGTTCTTTTCTTGGATTTACTGGTGCTAGAAGGAAAGCCTTCTGGTTTTGTGCTCGGGTCTACTGGTCCCAGAAGGAAGTCTTCTGGTTTGCTGCTGGTTGAAATGGTCCCTGTAAGGAGCCTCTTCTGGTCCCTGGTCCCCTTCTGGTTCTGAAGTGGGATCTACTAGCTGGCTCCTACAGAGAGCTTTTGGTTGTTCGATTGACAACTTTTTTCTGTTGTATGTTGTAATGGTACTCCAAGTAACAAAATTTTTCACCTAAATCTGTTTGAGTTTTTCTGCTATAAATCGCAAAAATAGTGCTGAAATTTAACGAGAAAACTATGTTTATTAACTGTAACAGTTTGTATTAACGTGAATGTATGTTTCTCATTTAAGTTATATGCATTGCAGAGCTTTGTTGTTGGGCTTGTTGGCGCTTGCTACGATTAAAGCTGTGTGTTCTCACTATATAGGCAGATCTGCGTGGTTCGTTCTGCAAGGTGACACATTTTAGTGTAGGTTGCTTCTATTTTCCTGAATTTTTGCAGTGTGCTTATTGTCCTTAAGCAACTCTTTACAACATTTTGTAGCTTGCCAGAAAGGTTAGAAATACAAGGACATATTACACTGATGCTTTATCCAAATAAATTTGTTCCTGTTATATCAGCATGCAGTTACTGGTTCCAGCGGTTACTGGTCCACTGGCTACTGGTCCCAGTAGCTGATGGTCCCAGCAGCTACAGGGAATGGGCCAATAAACCAATGAACTGGGACCATAAAGAATACCATTTGGGCATTTTCACCTCGGAATTTGGTATCGCGTTTTTCCTGAAAATAGCCACCCTACTGAAGATGTACTAATTAAGCGCCGTCTCATGAAACCATTAACGGCAGGCTTGTTTCGTAACGTCGGATATTCGCATCTGCTACAAAAACAAGCCAAGAAATGTACAATATCTTTCACGGGATTACTGAGTCGTTTTAAATGACCAAAAGGACTTTGCACCCAAATTATAACAAACTGCACATCTCCAACCAAAAATGTTAACTTTAACCCAATTCGAACCTCCTTCATCAGGGGTGATTGAGGGCAGTAGCTAGCCTCTTTTAAGTATGGAGGGGAGGGGTTTTAGGCTGTTAGTCACGCTGGCGCACTGCAGGGAGGTGCTGAATGGCGACTTTTTTTCGTTGCGTTGAAGATCGAAGTTCCTGGGCATATACTGGGGGCAGGTTTCCTTTTGTGCGGTTGATATTGTTCCGGGTGGTTTGGATATGCCAGGATTCCAGAAGGAGCCTCTTGTGGTAATTTGTTTCGGTTCCGAGGATGCGGGTTCCTTCAAAGTTGATTCTATGGTCGGAGTCCTCGGAATGTTAGGCTACTAGATTGCGCTCTCTTGCGAATTTGCGGACGTCGTTCTTATGTTGCCGAATTCTTTCTTTGAAATTTTTGGTTTCGCCGATGTAGCTTGCGTCGCAGTCGGCGCATGGAATTTGGTAGACAATGCCTTGGGCTCTTAATTTCTCTCGGCGGCCGGTCTTTGGGAACAGGTAGGCAAAGCGCAACAGTGTTTGTGGGCTTGTGCGCGACCTGGAGACCCGATTTTTTCATGATTCGGGCGATGGTTTCGCTGATACCTCCGACATAAGGTAAAGTGACGTATTTTGGTGGTGGCGTTGGTCTTTGTGCGTTGATTTCTTGACGAATGTTGTGTAATAAACTGTGCAATCCTTCTTGAATCCTGGCATATCCAAACCACCCCGAACAATATCAACCGCACAAAAGGAAACCTGCCCCAGTATATGCCCAGGGACTTCGCTCTTCAACGCAACGAAAAAAAGTCGCCATTCAGCACCTCCCTGCAGTGCGCCAACGTGACTAACAGCCTAGAACCCCTCCCCCTCCCCCGCGCCTTGCGCGACTCAGCCAGTGCTGTGGCATGTTGCAAGTTGCGCGTCCGCGCCATAAGTGTCGCCACGGTCGGAACGATTGCAGCGATCCTGGTATCTGGCAGCAAACGCGGCTGGAGTCAATGACACAACGCCAAGGGTGTGACATTCCCGTAGAGCCAATGGGGACGATTTTGAAATGCGACGGTGGCGGTGCCTGGGAGTTGGCGGTAAAAACATAAATTGCTCAAAACTTTGCTCGCTATGCTTGCGCCGGTCGCTGTCGTCTGCTGCCACTGCGCTGCAGCGTTGCCCGCGGCGGCACTGGCGGCGCAGACGCGTTGTCAGCTGTCGTTCTTTTCACCTCCCCCACCCATACTTAAAAGAGGCTAGCTACTGCCCTCAGTCACCCCTGATGAAGGAGCCGAGTCGGTTTCGAAACGTTGGGTTAAAGTTAACATTTTTGGTTGGAGATGTGCAGTTTATTATAAGTCTTCAAACCCAAACAGACAGGTAAATCTGTCAAAATGTTTAGTTTTCGCCCAAATTATGCACCTTGCGCGCAGTAGCATATCGAGCTCTGCCCCGTCCCGAGCCATCACGAGAGCGTGAATATAGGGTGTATTCTATGTAACCGTACCATAACGTGGCGCCGGGGACAATTATTTTGGCGCACAATTAGATAAAGGTTGAATGCGAAAAAAAGCGCGCGCCGGAGGGTGCCATAACGAAACCAACTGACCACTATACCGCCTACCGCATCGATAGATGCAGTTTCTATTTTTTTGAGTTTTAAGTCCGTAACTAAGTGGTAGTTTCGAGTTTATTGCACAGTGTGCGCACAGAATGCGTTCTTGAGTCGGACGCCAGCTATGTTATATAATCCGCACGTTCACATGCTGACATCATGCAACATGGACATGCAAGAACCAACTTGAGAAAGCCGCATTGTGGCATGCATCAACAGACGTAAACATTGAACGCTTGAACTTCAAAAAAGTTTGCTGCGTTGTGTTCACAGCCAGCGCATGCCAGCGCTTCCAGTCACAGCAAGCAACCTAATCTAAAAACGTTGACAGCAAGGTAGCTTCCAACTTTGCATGCTTATGCTTGACTTGTTCGCTCCTGTGTTGTATCTAATGCGAAGCTTTGCAGAATAAAACATGCATGCATGCGTATTGTACTCTGCAAGTTTGGCTCTCAGCGTTCTGAAAGCGTTCTGCGCGTTTGTGTGCGCTTGTCGAGACTATTGTCGGTTTCAGACTGAACGACTGCTGAGCGGCGCACAGTTCTAGCTACAATTTACGACTAATTTTGCGCGGCCAGCGCTTGCACGGTGGGCAAGCAACAGACCGTTAACTTTTAACTGCAGTGACGCATAACCAGTGAAACTGAAAAAGCTTTCTGTGCACAGAGGTGAGCACACTTGTCAAAAGTGCTCGAGCGGTAGTCTTCAGAGCACGGAAAGCTCAATTTACCGTTTAAAGCGGTTTGTCCATGGTTGCATAAGTACACTGCTAACTCGCCGTTCTTTGCCAGTGTGCTATAGCTAGAGCTAATACCCATGCCACACACGCACAAGAAATAGCATTAATTGTTTAAGGCCTTATAAGTTTGTTAATGTTATTTTCTGAGTTGGTGATACACACCCACATTTAATGTCGCAACACGAAGGTCAGGTGACGATAACACCTGCAGCGCACTAAAAAATTTCGCCTAGATATAAATTGCTAACGAGCTCAATAACATCTGAGCATATTCATTTAAATGTAATGTCAGAATTATTGTGCAGAAAATGCTGCTGTGCTTGCTTGACAAGTCGAAAAAGTAGCCGTAAACCCGCATGTCAACACACAAGCCAAAAGTATCTGCCAAAGTGCTGGTAAAAATGGGGCCCTTCGCATCAGAAATGCTGTAGCGATGCCTCATCTAACTGAAAGTTATGAATTATGAGAGGATGCTTTGCTCGTGCGAATGAGTTGTGGAAAACTCAGTAGGTAATGAATGGTAGAAAAGCTAATGCCATTAAATTTATGCCTGTGGCACCACATTAATGCCATTAAAACATAAGGCAGTAAGCACTTAATGGCACTAAATTTGAGTGACACAGGTGGAATCATTCACCGCAGCAAAAAAATATTTCGCAAAGCAGTGAGCTTGATAGCTTGTCTTCTACCACTTTCTTGTAACAGATTTTGTGACCAGTACTGATGCCTATTTTTTCTTGATTTCTTGCATCATGTGCATCTTTTAAATACAGTATGATTCCATGATCCCTAGGGTATTGATTTAATAAATTCCTGTGTTTTGGTGTTAATTTTCAGCTATTTGACAGTTTGTCTGGTACTGTGCCACCAGACTTTCTTGAGTAGCATTTTGACGATTACGGTTAACTTCGAACAAAGTGAAGTATATAACTGTGAATTGCCCATCTAATGTTTTCCTGGTGCTTGGGCTATTTTGTTCTGTTTGATTTCGTAGGCATTGGATCCAGCATTTGCGGGATAGTAAGCTCAAAAGCTCAAGTTGCTGCAGGAAGAGCATTCTAGAGCAGCTGCTACCATCCTACATGGATGCTCGTATCCTGATTTCTGGAGTGTCTGATGATTGTGTGCCGAGTTAGGTGCATGAGAAGCCGTCTTGTTCCGTCAAGAATTGAGCCTTCTTAGATGATGAGGATTGTTTCTGTGTGTGGCAGCAGCAGACTCAGAAATTTGCTGAGAGCTGTGCTTTTTTACATTGATAGCTGTTAAGTGCTCGTTCCTGGTTTCAGCACCGTAGTGTTAGTATGTCGTAGTCGTCGGCGTAACCTATGGGTGCATTGCCATGGAAACCACTCGGATGGGTGGTTACCGTGCAAGGGGGAAGGTATGACTCAAGCGGAGAAATGTGTAATCAGTTGTGGTTACCACGCGAACTATCCGAAGTTTTAGTTGCTCTTGAGCGATGCTTGTGGTTCTTGTGTGTATTGTGTTGGATTTTCTCATTGACATATTCCATGTTAACTTTGCTGGTTGTATTAACACCTCATTTTGGGCTAGTTGGTGCATACTTGAATTAGAGAAAACCTAGCGCAAAAACATGCAACCACAAAGACAGAACAGACGAGACACAAGCGCTAGCTCACAACTGGCTTTTTATTGAAGCAGGATGCAGTTTATATACGGTGAAGCTTCAAGGGGAGAGAAGGGTGACAAGGAGGAGAAGGTGAACAAAGGGAACATCGCTTCGCAAAAAACAGGCAGGCAGCCAAAAAATCATACAAGAAAAAGAAAAGTTACATGATAACTGAATCTAAAAATTGATACTCTGAATCAAAAAGAGATAAAGAAGGGGTACTGATGCACCTACTGCCATATTTCTTGATGTAGAAAGCCTCCAGACTAACACGCGCCGTCTTATCAGTGCTCTTGCCAAGAATCGTCTCATTCAAAATCGCCTCGCACCCGTTGCAGCTCATTACGTGCGCAACCAAATGTGCGTACTTGTCTTTTAAGTCTGACAAATTTCAGGCATGGTCCCCCAAGCGCTCATTGATGCAGCGGCCAGTTTGACCAACATAAAACTTCCCACATGTTAAGGGGATAGCGTAGACCACTCCTACGGAGCACTTGATAAACGGAGTGTCGTGCTTTATCTGGCAACCCCGCTTCCTAGAGCTGGCGATTCGGGGGCACAACTTTTCCAGCTTGTTGGGAGCCAAAAAAACGACACTCACGCCATACCTGTTGGCCACTTTCCTCAAGTTGTGCGAGGTCTTGTGTAAATAAGGCACAACTAGTGGCTTTTGTGTCCTGGCACAATCTTCTCCGGACTTTCTTTGGGTTCCGTGTTTTAGTTTTTGGAGGTGGGTCTCGCAAACAGCAACCAACACAGAGCAGGGGAACCCAGTCGCCGAAAGTCGGCCCATCTGATTGTGAAAGCTGTCTTGCAACTGATGCGGGCACGATTTCTTGAGAGAAGACTCCAGGCAATGCGACGCTATAGCCCTTTTAACAATCTTGGAGTGCCTAGAGTCATAAGGCAAAAGATTTTTTTTTGCACGCGGGTAATAGCCCCAGCAAACGTGTCCTTCAAGGAATGTTAGTTTCAAATCTAAAAACTGTAAAACATTAGTGTCGGGTAGTTCATGCGTAAAAGTTAACCCAAGTTCATGTTTGTCAAAAGCATCTAAAACTTCACCTACTGTAGAGAGGTAGGTGAAGGGCGTCTGCTTTTTTAAAAGTACTAAAAAATCATCAACATATCTAAAAACCTTTAAAACCACCCCTCCCGTATAAAAAAGTTTATCTAAAGATTGATCTACCTTTGCTAAAATATATCTCAAAGGATAGGGGCCATGCAGGACCCTATGCACACACCGTTGCGCTGCAAAAAAGGCAGGTTGTCAAAATGTATATAAGTAGCACTTAGGTAAAACTGCAAAAGAGCAATAAAATTATCAACTGACAGTCCTGAAGAATTCTGGAAAGACACGTCGCCGTTTGCTTCTATGCATTCCCTTACAGCCAACAAAATCTGGTCTTGAGGTACAGAATAAAACAAATCTTGCACGTCTACTGAAAACCCAAAGCCGATGTCATCGGAAACCCGTAGGTACTCAGCGACAACTGTGGAATTTTTTGTGAGAAAGGGGTCGTCCAATTCAAGTAACTTAAGATGTTTTTGCAAAAAGCTGCTGACATTTTTTTGCCAAGAACCTTCTTCGCTGACTATAGTTCTGAAAGGGGTTTCTGGCTTGTGGGTCTTGGCTGTAAAGACTGTATTTAGGCTATTACCTTTGCTGTTTTTTATATCCTTGGCAAGAGTTTGAAGATTTAACTCTTTACAAAAGTTAATGAATTTTGTCTTAATTCTAACAGCACTTTTCTTCACCTGTACAAAGTTCTTATTGACTGCCGCACGCGCTTTCTGATTGTACATTTCGTCAGGCAAAACAACAAACCCAGTCTCTTTGTCAGCTTGAAGAAGCTTAAGGCTGTTCTGCCTAAAGAAGGAAACAACACCATTCAACAATCTCTGGCTCTGCACACATACGCGGCTTGGTGAACAGTTCCTCAAACAGTCCACGCCCTCTAGGAGGCACCGGTCTTGGTTCTCTCCATCTCTTACTTTTTGGGCCAATTTCCTGTTCGCAGCGATGAGCTCGTGTGGCTGTACACCAGGCTCCAAACTGTACTTCGGTCCTTTTTGAAGAATTCGCATTACGTTGTCAGGCACAGAGGCGTCGCCCAGGACTGTAACATTACTCTTTTTGTCATGTGCAGTCTTCCTCCCCAGGCACAACAGCAGCAGTCTCGTCTGTTCTGTCTTTGTGGTTGCATGTTTTTGCGCTAGGTTTTCTCTAATTCAAGTTTGCTGGTTGTAATTCAATTTAAATGTCCCGTGTTAATGATTGTGTTCGTGTCAGCACTGGCACTGCTTTTAATATCTGATTGTTTGATAATCTGTAGATGTTGCTTGCGCCCTGATGTTTTCTACTGTAGATTGCAGTGGACGAGATTTTTATGTTTATTGCAAATTAATGTCATCCTTCCTTCATTATCTTTGTCAGAATGACACCTCATGTAAAGGTTAAAAATGAAGTACTCATTGCAAATCATGATGCTAGTACTAACTCTGAGCTTCGAGTCAGGCAGTATTGTTCGGTTTCATGTGATTATGCATGAAAACAATACCTTCCACGAGGTTTCTCTGGAGCTACTGTAAAGGTACTTACTTTGTTGATGCAATCTGTTGCTGTTCTGGACAACCCGATACTTAAACCCTAATATGTTTTACTGAAGACATAATGCAATGCACAAAAGCAGATGCTGCTCTGGTAACTTCATTAGCACCAGTCTTGTCAGCATTACAGGGCTACTTAGATATAAACATTTATGTTACATTTGCGGTATAAGTGTAGTTTGGTTTGTGAATAAATTAGTCCTTCTGCAGCTTCTCCCAGGAGTGATCCTCAGAAAATTTTCTTCTGGACACTGAAGCACCACTTGTGCATTTAATGACAGCATGCTGTGTCGCAAGTCGTATTTACTGTCATTGTTTCTTCCCATTGTGATTGCAAACTCATTAAGGCAATCGTTGCTATCTAATCCATGTCAATGGTCAGTTTGGCTAGAGTGCCTCTGTATTTGCATGCTGTTTGCTGCATTCTGCTGGATTAAATATGATCAAATGCCCTAGCCTTCTAACGGCATCAGCACTATTCACTCCGTAATAATGCCGATCCCTACACAAGTGTGTAGGTGCGCAGCAAAAGTATTTTGCACTCTTAAGCAAAAATGTATGCAAAAATGTTGCGCTAGTCCACCTCCACTCATTTCGGAGGGTTGAGAAATAAGCCTGTCTTGTTAGTTTGGTAAAGCACCCCAAAAAGGGGCCTTTCATCGTTTCATCAAAAGAGCATACATTTTAACACTCCCAGGGTGGCGTTCAGGGTCCCCTGAATACTGCAGGAAGTGGGACGTTTACTTGTGTTTGACCATCTGAAGAAAAATGCGTGACATTTTTTTATACTAAATTTGAAGTTCCCTGTTACTTGATGTAGATAGCATCTTTAATCTGTGCTTTGGTGACATTTCATGAACCCACACGTGTCCTTGGGTTCATTCTCGCAATTAAGAATTTAAGTTTTTGGCGTTCCGATGTTAAATGTGCCGGACGACCTTAAAGAGCACTAATTGCACCAAGAAATTAAAGCTTCCGAGTTAGTGTGTTCATGGGCCAGAAAGGGATAAGAGGTGCTGTGCAGCCATCAGTTTAAAAAGGTGGGGAGTTGTTTTTATGGCTTTTTTGACTGTTTGGCTTTAAAGAGTTGCTCACAGATGTTAACTGCTAGAAACAACCAGCACTCGATAACTAATGTGTTCAGAAAAGCCCAGTTACACAGTTTAAATAAATGGTTTAAAATTGATACGTGTGCTCATAATGGTTCTGACATGTCGGCACGTCACTTATGTTCATATGTGCATGCATTAAGCCACTCCACATTTGCCAACTCCAGAGTGTGGAGGAAGGCTATTGCAGGGCAACACTTGAGAGAACGGTTTGCTTCCTAAGAAAGGGTCAAAAATGGCATATACAGTCATCCACACACTTCTAGAGTGCTCGAACAGTGCGCTCTATTGTGGATTTATAACAATTGCTGGTGCCTTGCGGGCCTGATATAGATTTTAAAGATGAGGAATTAAATGCAATCCATGGGAATGTGCATTCACGATAAGTTCTTGTTTTAGGCCTTAAGCCACTCGTGAATGATGCAAGTGAGCTTCCTCCGGTGCATTGTTCAAGCGTTCTACACAGGTTTTTAGACATCTGTACAACCTGCATCCTTCCTATTCGATTTGTGGGCAGCAGTCATCGCTCTTAAAATATGCACCATGAACCTGTCATTTTCTCTGAAAAGCTGCGAGTACAGCCACTGCAGCCAACTTGCTACTGAACTGTTTTGCTATGAGACCATTCCTCTCTCTTACCTAGTGAATTTTCGCAGTATAGTAACCATTACAGTTGCACAAAAAAACTCTTTATAACCCCTTTATGTTGCTCTTATCTGCCTACGAAGTCTGCATAAGGTGGCCAAGTTATGATCATTTAATGCACTAAGCATACAAGCACTACTGTTTATAGCATTGCAGTGTTTCTTGTGCTTATGCTGTCTTGCTCCGATTCTCTCCACAGGAAACTGAGCAAGCAAAGCCAACGAGAACAAGCTGCTCCAGAAAAAAAATTATTCAAAACAACTGCTGCCAGCCTTCACGTATCTCGAGCGCTGTGATATTGGTAGCCCCTAATATTGCTTATCTAGTAATCTCGACATCTGATATGTCTGCATGCACAAAGTGTCGTGCGTATTGTTGCACCGTGAGCACTGCCAGATCGCTGAAACATGAATGACGGGTATTGCGACATGTTCCTTGTTTACAGTCGCGTGGAGGAAAAATGAGCTGGTGTCAGTTCCCTAGCTGTTTCATCGTGGCGGCATTGGCTTTCAGGTGCCGCATTTATTTGTGTTGACACCGAGAAACGTGCAGCCACAATGTTGCCGTCACTGTCGACGTCTACAGATGTGTATCTCTTTTATCTGCACCTTAGAGCTCGGCTATAGTGAAGTTGCCGCACACACAGTCAAGCATACGGGAGGTGTGGCAGCTCATCTCTCTAGAAATTTTTTGGGTGGAGTCGCGAAATTAGTCATTAGAAAGCATGCGAAATGACCTTTTGAGCAGTATGTGTTGATTTCTCATACACTACAAATTCGGCATGCTGCTTTGTCTAAATCTGCATTTATTATGTCCTGGTGTTACACTTTGCATACAGAACACATCGGGCACAAAGCGCGAAATGCATCCTGCATTAAAAGTGCATCTATGGAAATGGTAGGAGCGGGAAATTAGTGCCTGTGCTTCTACTGCATCATCCTTGATATTCGTGATGTACCTCCTTGTGTTTTTCTGATGTGCTGCCTTGATGGTTGATAGTTGTTACACCAACTGTAATTGAATCCCATTTACTCACTGTTTTGATTCTATTTCTTTCTTTATACTTGCACTTGAATGTTGCTCATGAAAGCAGTTTTGGAAAAGCAGTAGCAATAATTTTTGTGCAGAATGCTATTAGGTACATGGAGGAGGATTTTAAACCTGCAACTTTTTAATTGCTGCCCTCCGAAACTTGTAGTCTGTGTTTTACCACAATCGCTGACAGGAAATGCCATGTGCACTGTGGGTTGTCTTTGGGCATAAAATACCTGAGTTTATGTTCAATTGTGTGTAGCATTAATGAGAATGCATGAATGGTATATGTTGCTGTGTTTATCTAGCTTGCGCTCTGATATCTTCTGTTCCTCTTTTAAGTTCCTGATAGCTGCTGGTGGCATTCTCCTATACGGAGTAAAGAAGCACTATCTTTGCATTTACACTTTTCTGTTTCTCCCAAAACATTCAAAGCTCTTGGAAATGTGTGTCCACTATCTTGTATTCACTGCAGTCAATGAGCATAACATCAACCGCTACCCAACTTCGAGTTAGGGACTGTTTCGTTTTATATGAAGATGTTTGATTAAAACCCCTTGTTCCTGTATGGCTGCCTGCTCTGTTCTTCATGACAGCTATCTTCATGACAGGAGCTAGTGTCATGCTAATGACTTGCTTAATTCTAGTTTTGAAGACTGAGTAGGTGTAACTCGAATAGCTATGTGGGCTATGTTTATAGGCTGCTGTGAATTGAGTGGCGAAGAATTTGGTCTTCCTGTGTTTATTTCCTGCAGCTATTCTTAAATGTTATATTCCAATGTGCACCATACAGGAGCTTCGCTAGACAGGAATGCAGTTAATAGTATCATAGCCATTGAAAATTATAGCTCACTACCCCTCATTTGTTCTCAAAAGGCTTTTTCTTTTGGCTCGTCAAACTTCAAAGGCCTGTGTCAAGAAGCCATTGAGGCAGCAAGAGCTTATGTCAAAGTTGGTGTTGTCACTACTACCTTTTTGTACAATATCTTACCATTTGTCTTGGTAATCATGCGTTATCTGCAGCTGAAAGGTCACTTTTATGTGCATAGAGGCTTTGAAATAGGAAAAATATTTTTTTCTAATGAGGCTCACTTTGTGGTCGACCTTTCGAATCCAACATTATTTGCCTTCCTTGTTGGCTATCTTTAAGCTTTAGCACCGAGTGAGTGGTTACTCATGGGTTCCGCCATTTTACGGAAATTTCCGTGACACATGGTGTCTGCTCTTTTACGGAAATCGCTCCGCATTTCATATTGCAGGCTCGGTCACCACACATTATGAGCATGGTACTTCTCCTGGACAGAATTTGCATGCTGGAAGCCACCACGGGACAACTCTTGGTACCATCAATAAAGAAGACCGAGTAGTGAAGGCAGAGGCAAGAAGTCACACGTGTGCAACCAGTGCAACAGGAGCTTCATGTTCAGAAGTGTACTTGGCAGGCACTTCCAAATCCACACTGACAACCGTCCATACCATTGTGACTACTGCAACAGGAGTTTTGTATGAATGGGCCACTTGGTGGAGCACATCCGTGTGCACACAGGCGAAAGGCAGTTCCAGTGCGAGCTCTGCCCCATGACTTTTGCACAACATGGAAACCTTGTGAAGCATGTGCATGTACACAGGAGTGAAAAGCCACACCAGTGTGACTTGTGCCCAAGAGGATTATTATGCACCTAAGACTTAAAGTGCTACAAAAAAGGCAAAGCACGAAGGGTGTACTGCTACATGAAATTCTAGTACCCTTTGCCAGTAAGTGTTTGTCTGTCCCTTAGCTGCCAGCTAGCTAGCTGATAAAATGTGTCCAGCTATCCTGGGCCAGGGTTTATGCATGCAGATTTTCCCGATATTAGCAAGTGCCTTATCTAAAGATGTTCACATGTTGCGAAGGTACTGTCGTGTTTAGCTGATCTTTAGCTACTTTTCATTCATTCAAAGCGTGGGCCTACTATGCTCCTAAATGTGTGAATGGGAATAAAATTATGGCACGTGTTGACACCATCACTTCCCACTTCAACAAGGCTTGCTTCCATCAGTGATGCTTAAAATTATTATAAATTCATGTGTACCACGAGTAAATCTTGGCTTTCTGCCAGCAAGTGTACTGGGGGAATAAAAGGCTGGCTTGTTCATTGAGCCAGTACATTTGAGGTGCATTTGTTTCTGTTGCACAGTTTATGAATGCTTCATGGATTAATATCTGTGCAGGTCTCTCTTTTTTTGCATAGCACCCAAGCAGAAACCCTCATGTAACATGTTAGTGTTGTGGCAGTTTTGGTGGTCGTTTCGAAAGGAGACGACAAAGTCCATCTTTGATATGACATGACATGCTTTGTTTGCAGCCTTTAATAGTTTTTCTCTTGATATCTGCAAGAAGTGTTGATAAAGACTTGCCTACACCGGTTTCTGTGTTACCATTTTTTTCTTTGTGTTATGTATAAACGACAGATATATATCTTTGTTGTGAGGTGGTGCCTCAGTATTTTCTATATTTTCTAAGGCACTGTTGTATAAATGACCCATTTTCATATTATGATTGAAGTGTTCTTTAAACAAGCCTTTCCACATTTCTCCGTGATCACAGAACTTTCCGCGATGGCCAATGTTCAGTTTGTGGCCACTGAGATAAAGATTAATGTAGTCGCTGTAATTGGTTGCAGGCTATGCCATTGCAGATGTGCTTGCAGGAACACTTACTTTAATGCATTGAAAAAATAATCAGTTTATTGTGAAGTTTTATTTTATGTCTGTATTGTGTGATGTTGGTTACATGTCAGGAGTATTAAATTTGCTGCTGGGCAGTGTTCTAATATTTTGTCTGTGATACTAGCTGTCATAGTAGCTTACAATCTGAGTTAGAATTTGAAAGCTGTGCTGTTCCTTGGCTAACCTGGTTTAGTGAACGGCTGAGATGTCTGTTGCGGATAGCTTGATGCCTTTCATCCAGAAAAAAAACGTTACGTGTCTTGTTTTAGTTGTGTGCGATAGCATTTTCTCGTGCAGCAACAGCGTGTAGGGAGTTTTCCGAGCTCAATCAATCAATCAGTTTTATTTTCATCACAAAATGATGAGGGTTGGTTCTGGCAAAAAGTGGAAACAACTTGCACTTGAAACAGCCTGATCCCCCTGTGTACATGGCTTGCAGCATGGGGGGACACGTGCACAAAAAAAAAAAAAACACTGCTAAGATTTGCGTGCGAAATAAAGTGCAAACCATTTGGCATTTAAGATGTACATTAAGCAAGGCGGTCACTAGTTCCTCATTAATGCGGAACCTCATTGCAAAACCTCATTAATGTGTTTATTAAAAAGTGTGGGAAAAACAACATATCCAGGAAAATGTACGATTCCAACCTTGCTATTTTGAATAATGTAACTTTTGAATGAGATGTAAAGGCATTTATAGGTGTTCTTACTCTATGGAAGTCCCGATCAGCATTCCTAGGCGAAAGTTCTGAGCAGTTCCTTTTATATTGCTCACTGAATTCAGTCTGCACTTGTTTTGTTCTTGGACCTTGCACAGACTTAGAGCTCAACAGGTGCTATAACTACTGCACTACATGGCTAAGAAATAAGCCCTGTTGCCTGGTTAGTTTTGGTGAAGGCTACCTCTCATTGATGTTACAAGAACACCTGGCAAAATGTTTAACTGGCATGATTTTTGCATCCCTAATTGCTCCTTGTAAAAGGCTTCTCTCGGCTGAACCGCTGGCATATTCATGCTATATTTTGAAGTGTGTGGCGGCATTTGGTGGTCCATGTTTTTTTTTTTTTTCATTTTATGCTTGAGTGCAGTGTTATGCTGAGTGTTATGCTTGAGTGGAGTACTTGCCTAATTGGATCAAAATTGTTTGAAATCTGCATCGTCTGCAGCTACAAAAGGCCAAAACTAGCTGCACATGCAGCAATGGCTCTGGTTGATCTCGCTTCCTCCTCCGGGTAAACTGCCTTTCGTCCCATGCTAAATAAGTCGTTTACCCTTCTAGAATAAGCGCGATTGCTTCAGTAGAACCATTGCTGCATATCCACCTTGTTTTGGCTAATCGCAGCCGCACGCGATGAACGTTACTAATAATTTTGATCCCATCGGGTAATTACTCCATTCAAGCATAAATAAAAAAAATTGAACACCAAATGCCACCACACGCGTCAAATTACAACATGAATATGCCAGCACTTTATCATAGAGAACCTTTTCACAAGGTGTAATTAAGGATGCAAAAATCATGTCAGTTAAAGATTTGCCCGGCTTTACATAGGTTAATGCTGGTGTGTTGTGCTAGCATTTTTTTTAAATACCTTGCCATCTCTCTTCGTAACTATGAGTTATCCGCAAAGTGAAATGTCACTTTCAAGTCCATGGAGACCTCAAATGCGGAAATTTGTTTAAAATAGGAGTTATCTTGATCTGCTGTGTCCAGCATTATTTATGCTGCATTCGCTACCTTTAGGCCATAGCACCGAGTGAGCTGTGACACACGAGATCCGCCGTTTTATGGAAGTTGTCCTGTATTTTGCATTTCAGGCCCGGTAGCCACACATTTTGAGCGTGGTACGCCTCCTGAAGGAAGCCAGCATGGGAGCCACCGCGTGACAACTCTTGGTGCCGTCACAAAGGAAGACCAAAGTGGAGGCACAGCCAAGAACTCGCATGTGTGCAGCTACTGCGGCAAGGGCTTCATGTTCAGGAGCCTACTGGTCAGGCACCTCCCCAGCCACACCGGCAACCGTCCATACTGCTGTAATTACTGCAGCAAGAGCTTTATGCAGAAGGTTCATCTTGTGCAGCACATCCGTGTGCACATAGATGACAGGCCGTTCCGGTGCCACCTTTGCCCCATGACTTTTAAGCGACATGGAACCCTCGTGAAGCATATATGTATACACTGTGGAGAAAAACGATTTCAGTGTGACCTATGCCAAAAAAAATTCATAGATGTGTACAACTTGGAGCGCCACAAAATGGCAAGGCACAAAAGGGATCCCGCTCCATGAAATTCTGGTAGCCTTTGCCAGAACGTCCTCAGGTGCCAGATAGGAGCGTTCCACCTAGCTTTATTTTGCTAGTTTTGCTGTCTAGGCTGTGTCGGAGGCTACACATACAGGATTCCCTGCAGATGTTAACAAGTTCCTTACTTTGATGACTTTTACATTTGATGAAGGTACTCCAGTGCATAGTTGTTCATATTAGGTATTATTCTTTTCATACAAAGCACAGGCCTGCTAAACTCTCAAACGTGTGAATGAAAATTAAATTATGGCACTTTAAAGGGGCTTTGAAACACCTTCTAATGAGAGCACATAGACTCGCTCACTCGCTGCATTCTCTCGTCAACATCTGAGCCAAATAACACACTTCTACTCATAGCATAGAGCCCACAATCTTGCATGAAAATTGGCATGTCCTTTCTGGTTACGTACATGCTCGCACACTCCTGTGTCGCATGCTCTTGCATAATTCTGTTCAGAGGTAAGCATAAGTTAGATTCTTTCAAGTGTTGCACAGCTTCCGTGGCCATGGCCTGTCAGCAGCGCTGCTCCGTTCACCAGAGAATTCCCGCACGTGGAGTGCCGGCCATTGAGCGTGCAAAAAGCGTCTAGAGAAGTGGGAAAGGCACAAAGACGCTGAAATTCAAATTTTGACTTCGGATAACTCAGCATCTTCAGAACACATTAAGAAGATCCCTGCTGGAGGATGTTCGTGGAGCGGTGTCCTTTAACATCTCAGGAATTCCGTACCTATATTGAGAGCCCCTTTCAGTGCCGCTTAAAGAATGCACTGTTTCTATTGCACTGTATATGAATTCGAAGATTAATATAACTGCAGCTCTAGCCGCCGCAGTGGCTGAGTGGTTATGGCGCTCGGCTGCCGGCCCAAAAGATGCGGGTTCGATCCCGGCCGCGGCGGTCGAATTTCGATGGAGGCAAAATTCTAGAGACCCGTGTACTGTGCGATGTCAGTGCACGTTAAAGAATCCGAGGTGGTCAAAATTTCCGGAGCCCTTCACTACAGCATCTCTCATAGCCTGAGTTGCTTTGGGACGTTAAACCCCTATAAACCAAACCATAACTGCAGCGCTGTTTGTTTTCTACTTAGCACAAAGGTAAAAAACTTGCTTCTGTAACATTTTCATGTCGGTGTTGTCGCAATTTTAGTGGTCATTTCGAAAAGAGCAGCAACAGTAGGAAAAGCCATAAAATTGAGTAAAAGTGACAAACATAGATGCCAGTCTCTTGTGAACTCTACTAACTGCACCGAATTAGGTGTCAAGTAAATTCTGTGCCAGCCACAATTGGTTCATCATTGGTCGGATGCTGCCGCAGTTGACATATGAAAAGAAAGGTCAGTGAGTCATGGTTCCATAAAAAGGGATGAGAATGCCAGTTTCTCGTTTGTTTTTTAACATTAGTCAGTTGTTTTTGCCATAGAAACTGTGAATTCAGGGAAGCATATTGTCACAAAGAGTTGGAAATGTCTAGAAGTGAGAAAATGTCTCATGTTGAACGCAGTTTCATTTTTCCATTTGGCGCATCAAATTTGCAACTGACTGGCAGTGACTGGTTTGCTGTGTAGTTTGCGCACAGTAAAAGTGTTGTCGCACTGCCTGCCAGCTAGGCTATGTAGTTGGCGCATTCAGTTTGTTTCTCTTCGTATGTAAGAACAGTGGCATAACAAAGCAAGCGCTTGGTGAAAGGAGAAAAGCTGGAATCTTATGGTGCCTGGGCGATGTGTGTGGACTTTGGATGGCAGACTGCATGTGCGCCAAGCTAGTTCTCATCATTACAAATGTAAGCTTGACATCTTTTTGTTTGAGTTGGTAAACCATCTTGTAAAGCATCTGTGTTCTGTTTTT
The DNA here is from genome assembly GCF_052857255.1 of Amblyomma americanum. Classification (NCBI taxonomy): domain Eukaryota; kingdom Metazoa; phylum Arthropoda; class Arachnida; order Ixodida; family Ixodidae; genus Amblyomma; species Amblyomma americanum. The sequence continues at coordinate 65,879,445 of NC_135504.1, forward strand.
TTTTTTTGGCCGCCGCAATAATTCCTTTGAAAGCTAAACCATCAAGTAAACCATCTTGGCTTTGTTGTTTTGCTGGCTGCCATGGTAATTGCTTTGAATGCTAGTAGTAGCAGTGAGCCTCAGGAGGATGTCAGGTAGCCTGGCTTTATTTTTGTTGACGTATACTTCAAGAAACCAGTCCAAAACATCAATTTGTGTCCACCGGGGGGCACAGTTTATCTTCGACCGGTGAACAAATTATTGTGGTGGGCAGAAAAAAAAACAACTGAACACAGATGTTTTACAAGATGATTTACTAAGTCATTAAAGCTGAAAGTTTCACTTCTTTCCTGTCATCTCTACCTTTTTTCCTGTGAATGTTACTTTTTTAGTGCACAACCTATCAAAAATGAACATGTACCAACAGCCCGTCAGAAAGCCTTACTAAATTTCTTTTTGCCACCCATGATGTAGTAGGGGTGTTTGCAATACTATACCCGCTGTTTGCTATATGTCCACATTATGTTGCCAAAATTTGGTTGAGGCATCTCTACAGATGCAGCTGTTCTGCCTGAAAAAAGTACCTGTCCTCTGCATGGCTCCATGCATTGAAGCATGCTTTGAAGAGTGATCTCAATGCCTGATGTGTCAGCACGTAAAGTGCGGTTCGTCAGAACCTGTCCTTTTGTGCGATCAGCCCTGCCAGCTTTGTGAAACATGAGTGATGGTTGTTCTGAAAGCTTCCTTGTCTGCAGTTGTGTGCAAGTTTACAGAGAACAGCACGCGTGTGCAGAAACCTTCGCGATCATTTGCCAGAGAAAAATGTGAGTTGGTGTCAGTTGCCACATAGAAGGGCGGTGGTTCGGCTAGTGGATAAATGACGCGAGGTTCCACAGGACTCGTGTTTTGTCCCTTCTTTGTCTTGCTTTGTGGAACGTCATGTCAGTTCCCTCCTTTGTCATGAAACCATCAACTTTCTGGTGTCGTATTTATTTGTGTTGACAAGCAGTATGGAAAGCTGAGCAAGTTAGTTACTAGTTTGGCGGGACTATTATGGTTGACAAGCACGTAACCACACCCATAGAAATGTGCCTCTTTTACCTCTACTTTAAAGCTCAGCTCTAATGAAGGCACCACAAACCCAGTCAAACATACGGGAGGTGTGGCAGGTCATCTCTCCCAAGATTTTTTGAGTGGAGTCACGAAAGTAACCATTACATGCGACAAGACATTCTGAGCAGTATGCTCTGCCTTCTCATACATAAGGAATGCAGCACAGCGCTTTGTGTAGCGCTGCATTAATTATGTTATAGTGTTACACTTAGCAAACAGAACACAAAGGTGTGGGTTATGAGGCATAAAATGCATCCTGCATTAAAAGTGCACAAACGGTATAGGTAGGAGCAGGGAATTAGTGCCTGTGGTTTCGCTGCATCATCATCCTTGATATTTCTGATGTATTGCCTTGATAGTTTCGTTGTTGTTACACCAAGTTTAATTGAGTCCATTTACTCACTGTTTTGATTCTATTTCTTTCTTTATACTTGCACTTGAAGGTTGCTCATCAAAGCAGTTGCAAGAAAGCTATAGCAATAATTTTTATGCAAAATGCTGTCAAGCACTTGGAGATAGATTTCAAACCCATATGTTTTTCAGTGGCGTCCTCCGAAACTTGTAGTTCGTATTTTATCACACTTGCTGGTAGGAAATACAATGTGTACTGTAGGTTATCTTTCGGCATAAATTACTGAAGTTGATGTTGAACAGCATAACTGACATTGCATGAATGGTATATGTCGCATTGTGTGCCTATTTTGGTTTGCACACTGGTATCTTCTGTTCCTCTTTTAGGTTCCTGTTGATAACTGGTGACATTCTTTTATAGGGAGTGAAGAAGCGCTATCTTTGAGTTCACATTTTTCTGTTTGTCTCAAAACATTGAAATCTCTTGTGTATGTCTGTATATTATCTTGTTATCACAGCAATGCATGAATGTAGCATCAACTGTTACCCAACTTCGAATTATGGCCTATTTTGTTCTGCTGCAAAGCTGTTCAAAGAAAGCAGTTTCCTCAAGGTTACCTTAGGGCTGCTTGCTGAGGATGGGAACAGATGCTATTCTAATGACTCGCTTAATTGTGGTCTTTAAGACAGTACGGTAAACTCAAATATGCCATTTTGACTATGTTTATAGGCTGCTTTAGTTTCGTTTGTGAAGGATTTGGTCTTCCTGCGTTTTTTTTCCAGCAGCTGTTCTCCAAACGTTATATTTCAATGTGCGCCATACTGGAGCTTCACTAGACAGGAACGAGTTAATAGCATCTCAGCTAGCCCATTGAAAAGCATGGCTTACATGGGTTTAGAGCTTAAGGGCTGTCATAAGTGCCCTGCTACACGGCTACAAAGCAAAACCCATTGATCATTTGCTTTTGGCAAAGACTGTACATAGTTCAAAGCTCGTGTTGTCGCTATTACCTTTTTTTACAATATTTTTCCATTTCTCTTGGTAACCGTGTTATCTGCAAGCTGAAATGTCACTCTGAAGTGTATGGAGACATTGAAATAAGAAAAATTTTGGTAACAATGTTCACTTTCTGGTCAACTTTTTGAGTCAAACATTATTTATGCTGGCACAGCTATTATATAAGATTGCCTTCATTGAGCAATCTTTAGGCCATAGCAATGAGTGAGCTGTGGCAGATGGGCTGCCCCGTTTTCCGAAAATTGTTCTGCTTTCACATTGCAGGCCTGGTCACCACACATTACGAGCATGGTGCACCTCCAGGACAAAATTTTAGTGGTGGAAGCCTTCATGCGAGTCGCCACGTGACAACTGTTGGTACCATCGAGGAAAAAGGCCATGGCACAGGCAACAAGTCGCACGTGTCCATTCATTGCGACAGGGGCTTCATGGGGAGAAGCCTACTGAACAGGTATCTCCACAGCCACAGCAGGAACCGTCTGTACCATTGCGACTACTGCAGCAAGAGCTTTGTACGAAAGGACTATCTGGTGGAGCACACCACCGTGCACACAGGCGATAGGCCGTTCCAGTGCCAGCTCTGCCCCATGACTTTTACGCGACACGGAAACCTTGCAAGGCATGTGCATCTACACAAGGGTGGAAAACCATTCCAGTGTGACTTGTGCCCAAAATCATTCAGCCAAAAGCATGGTTTAAAACGCCATAAAGAGGGGATGCATAAAGGGAACACCGCTACATGAAGTGGTGGTACCCTTTGCCGAAATGTGTTTGCTAGCTAACCTGTCCTTAAGTGCTACTTGGCAGCATGCTAGCTAGGTGACTTATAAAAAAAACTCGAGGGGACACTCGAGCTCCGTCTGAAGGGTATTATGCAGCAGCGCTAATTGGTTAATACCCATATATGTGAAAGAATGTCCGCATATGTGTGGAAGGTACCCTAGTTCTTAGCTGTTCTTTAGGCACTTTTTAGCATGCAAAGCACAGGCCTACTAAGCTCCTAAATGTGTGAATGGGAATAAAATTATGCCATGTGTAGACGGCATCACTTTCCGCTTTTGCTAGGCTTTTATCAGTGATGCTTAAAATTATTATAAATTCAGTGTGTACCACTAGTAGAACCAACAAAGGAGTAAGCCGGGCTAGTTGGTACATTCTTTTCATGGAAACAGCGCAGCAGACGGGACCAAGAAAGGAAGACACACACACGGGTGCTGGAAATTTATTGCAGCATCGTTAATATCTAAAACCCATACACATGATAAAAGCATGAAACTAGGTCACAAGATTCTTCTAATCAGCCATCGAGAAATCTGATTTCTTTTCTTTTCAGGTTAACAGAAGGAGTGCTGACGCACTTCTCCCCTCGTTGATGTATAGCATACGCCTCAAAAAGTTCGCGGTCAAGCTGGTTCTTGTAGCGTTTAAGAACCTTGGTCCTGTCCAAAGTGGCAGTGCACTTGCATGAGGTCATGTGTTCAGGCAAGTTCTTTCTTGCGCTGTCTTTTATATCTTTATTATGCTCTCTGAGCCTGTCATTCAAACAGCGCCCAGTTTGTCCTATGTATGCTATGTAGTAGAAGTCCTTGGCTTCCCGCCAACAACAGAACTGGGGGAATAAAATGCAGACTTGCTGTTCATTCAGTCAACACATTCCAAATGCACTTGTGTTTGCAACATGGTTTATAATTTTTTTTATTAATATCACTGCAGCTCTCTCTGTTTTCTTGCATAGTGCCCAAGCAAAAACCTGCTCCTCTAATATTTCCATGTTGGTGTTGTAGCAGCTTTAGTGGTCGGTTCGAAAGGAGACGATAGAAAGTCCACCCTTGATAGGACGTGGCATGTTTTTGTTTGCAACCTTTAAGATTTTGTCTCTTGATGTCTGTAAAAAGTGTTGGTAAAGACTTGCCTACACCTTTCTGTGTTGCCATTTTTTCCCTCTCTCTGTTACATGTAAGCTGCATATGTAAACTGCAAAATGTTCCCCAGTATTTGCTATCTTTTATTAAGGCACAGTTGTTTAGCTGGCACAGTTTCATATTATTACTCTAAGAACAGCAGTTGGTATTTTGGCACTGCACATTATGCTAGCCTCTCTGTGCAATTCAAATGCTATTGAAACAAGCCTTCCTGCATTTAGGTCAAGTGTTTGTCAGCAATCCGCCTTTTTCATTTTCCTGTGCTGCCACCTCGCGTACAACGCTGGAAGCTCACTGGTAGGGTACTGCGCGCCCAACCCAGCCGGACTGAGTGCCGCTGCGGAGCACGTTTTGTTGGAATCTGTCAACGATGGCGTGTCCTGGGCAGCACCTGGTACCTGGAGGATTTCTAGGGTTGACTGATGGCTTGGTGCGAAGTCCGAGGCAGGCTGTAGTGCCCACCGAAGAGCAAATTCTTCAGTATCTCCGATCATCCGGCATGCGATGCGAACACCAGCTAGCAAGGGCCGCCGCTTCAGAGATGAAGGCTACATTCGGAACATAATGTTCAATCAAATATACCCGATTAGTGAGGTTGGAGTTTTCCGCTGTATATGCCTGCCATTCATGAAAGGTGGATACTACATCGTGCACGCCGTAGTACAGAAAACGACTGGGGACAACAGTTTTCACAAGGAATCGTTGTGCTCAAGCGCTGCAGAATAGCTACACGAGCTATAAAAGCACAAGCGTACTCGTAACAAAGCAGCTCTGCTAGCATTTCACTGTATTTTCCCACAACACACCGCTGCATAGGTTAAACAAGCATGCGCATCCATAAAGACGAGCGCGAGAGGCGCACATTAATCCATTCCGGTGATACCACGCAGAGCTCTTCATCATGGATATGATTCGAACACACGCATAACGCACTTTCTTCTTCTGCCTCTTAATACATGGCACATACACACACGGGGGGATTGGCCAGGGTGTAGTGGCATAAACAAGGAAATTTCCATAGGAGATTATGACAAAATTTTAGCACCATGCGTGAATGCTCTCGTAGCTTCTTTTTGTTGCCCGCTCCATCGCGCGTTGAAAGCGGCTCACAGCACTTGCCCATTTGGCCTTCTTGCTTGAGAAAGCAAAAAGCGTCGGAACGAAGTCTGGGTGCCGCAATGACATTCGAGGTTTTCCTGCCCATGAATAAAACACTTCGTGATAGACTGCACACGCATTTAAACACAGTACCTCGTCCGTACCTGTCACAAAGTGATTCCCGCACAGTCTTGACGTGCTTGAAGGTGCCCAAGGGCGGCCATGATCGTCGAGCCGGCAAACTGCTTTTATCCACGCTTCGCGTCGAAGGCTGTCCTCTGAGTTTACTTCCCTTTACATATTGGGCATTGCTGCCGTACGCAACACATTTCGTGGGTATCGCCAAATGCGTCGCGCTGAACGCCCGACGGCTGCAGCAACACACCCCGCATAGGAAGCCGGTTTGTTTACACTTCCACGGCCGGTCTCGAGTGGAGCGAGCGACCCTTCCAATATGTTTCGCGACACCGCCGCCAGGGGATGGGCGCATGCGCAGTCGTGTCGTGAAAAAGGCGGATTGCAGAGCTTTTCATGATACCAGAGGTGTTCAGTTTGTGGCCAGCGAGATAAAGGTTGCTTTAGTTGCAGCGAGAAATAAGGCAATGTGTTGTGAGGTTTCATTTGACGCCTGTGTCATGTGTGACGCTGGTTACATGTCACGAGTATTGTATTGCACTTGCTGTTAGAAAATGCTCCGATATTTTGTCTGCGATACTTCAGTAGCTTACAATCAGTGTTAGAATTTAAAGCTGCAGTGCGCTGTCTTTGTGTAACCTGGTTCAGTGAACGGCTAAGGTCTGTCTCATTATCCTGTGTACTGTTCCTTATTCTTGCTATGTCTTCTTCACAAAACTTGACCCTAGTGGTTCAAATTACTGAGGCCTTGGTACAGACTACTTTTGACAGCGACAGGTTAAGGTGATAAGACCTTTATCATGAATAAACCGCAATAAAATTTGTCATTCACAAAATAATGGCCACATATTTTTAGTCGACTCCAAATCCGCTATGTTTCGTACAACCTTCATAGCATGGTACAAAAATGTGCATGGATCATTGTAAGTATTATTTGTGCGTGAGGCGATGGTTGGAGAAGACAGAAAATGGAGTAAAAGTGAAAGACGTGTAGGCATGCCGTCCCTTGAGAATTCCAGTAATTGCGCTCTGTCATGTGAGTCAAGTAAATTCTTCGCCAGCCCCCTAGTGTTCATATTTACGAAGCCCTTCACTATGGCGTCTCGCATAGCCTGAGTCGCCTTGGGACGTTAAACCCCCATAAACCAAACCAAGAATATGGCTCATGAGTGACTAAGATACCAACAGCCGAAGTACGAGAAGAAAGGTCAGAGAGGTCAGTGAGACACTGTTGCATAAATGCGATCAAGAATGCCAGTGTCTTGATTTTTTTACATTAGTTGCACACTTGTACCATTAAATCTATTAATCTAGGAAGATTACTATCTCAACAGGGTCTTGTAAATGCTTTTAAATAAGAAAATAAAACTCTTGGAACACTGTTTAATTTTTTTGCATTTTGCGCGTCAAATTTGCAACTGACTGGCAGTGACTGGTTTGCTGTGTAGTTTGCGCACAGTAAAAGTGTTGTTGTTGCACTGCATGCCAGCTAGGCTGTATAGTTTGCACATTCAGTTTGTTTCTCATTGTATGCAAGAACAGTGGCATAACAAAGCAAGCGCTTTGTGGAAGGAACCGAGCTGGAATCTTATGGTGCCTGGGCGATGCGATGCCATCTGCTTATATAGTGTAGCCAAGATTTAGTTGGGGCATCTCTACAGATCCAGCTAGATCTGCACAAGACATTTTACTTCCCTTCTGTGCTTGTTCTATGTCTGTACGTCTTGAAACACTGAGGAGCTTTTGGTTAGTGAAGGTTTTCTTTTGTTGCTGAAAGCATCATCGGGGGAAACGCTATTTTTTGATGCGTAATCTTTAGTCACTTTAATCTGGAATATTTTTGTGCACAAGATACATATTTTCATTGTATAGTTTCATTGTTGTTGCACCAAGTGTAATTGAATCCCATTTACTCAATGTTTTGATTCTATTTATTTATACTTGCACTTAAGGTTGCTCATGAAAGCAGTTGCAAGAAAGCTATAGCAATAATTTTTGTGCAAAATGCTGTCAAGCACTTGGAGATGGATTTCAAACCCATATGTTTTTCAGTGGCGTCCTCTGAAACTTGTAGTTCGTATTTTATCACACTCGCTGGTAGGAAATGCAATGTGTACTGTAGGTTATCTTTCAGCATAAATTACTGAAGTTGATGTTGAACAGCATAACTGACATTGCATGAATGGTATATGTCGCATTGTGTGCCTATTTTGGTTTGCACACTGGTATCTTCTGTTCCTCTTTTAGGTTCCTGTTGATAACTGGTGACATTCTTTTATAGGGAGTGAAGAAGCGCTATCTTTGAGTTCACATTTTTCTGTTTGTCTCAGAACATTGAAGCCTCTTGTGTATGTCTGTATATTATCTTGTTATCACAGCAATGCATGAATGTAGCATCAACTGTTACCCAACTTCGAATTAGGGCCTGTTTTGTTCTGCTGCAAAGCTGTTCAAAGAAAGCAGTTTCCTCAAGGTTACCTTAGGGCTGCTTGCTGAGGATGGGAACAGATGCTATTCTAATGACTCGCTTAATTGTGGTCTTTAAGACAGTAGCGTAAACTCAAATATACCATTTTGACTACATTTATAGGCTGCTTTAGTTTCGTTTGTGAAGGATTTGATCTTCCTGCATTTTTTTCCAGCAGCTGCTGCTGTGTGCACCTACGAGAGCTTCTCTAAACAGGAACACAGCGAAAAGCATTATAGCCCATTCAAAATCACAACTCGCTGCCACTCATTTGCTTTCAAAACGCTTTTCTTTGGCTCGGCAAACATTGAAGGACTCTGTCATGAAGTCATTGATGCAACAAGTACATAGGTCATGTCACTACTGCATTTTTTTACAATATCTTGCCATTTCTCTTGCTAGTCACGTGTTATCCGCAAGCTTAAGTGTAACCTTTAGGTGTATGGAGATATAACGATGTTCACCTCGTGGTTGACCTTTTGAATGAAACATTATTTGTGCTGGCATAATAGTTATATATAGGACTGCCTTCCCTGTTCGCTATCTTCAGGCCAAAGCACCGAGCGAGTTGTTACACATGTGGTCCGCTGTTTTACAGAAATTCCTCCACATTTCATATTGCAGGCCTGGTCGCCACACATTACGAGCATGGTGCACCTCCCGGACAAAATTTTCATGCTGGAAGCCAGGATGTGAGCTGCCACGTGACAACTCTTGGTGTCACCATCAAGAAAAAAGACCAGAGTGAAGACAACGTGTGCACCCATTGCAACAAGGGCTGCAAGTCCAGAAACCTGCTATTCAGGCATGTCCTCGCCTGCAGCCATTCACACTGTTGCGACTACTGCAACAGGAGTTTTGTGCGAAAGGACCACCTGGTGGAGCATATGCTTGTGCACAAAGATGAGAGGCCATTCGAGTGCCAGCTTTGCCCCATGACTTTTAAGCGACATGGAAACTTCACAAGGCATGTGCGTCTGCACAAGGGTGGAAAACCATTCCAGTGTGACTTGTGCCCAAAAGCATTCAGCCAAAAGCATAATTTAAAACGCCACAAAGAGGGGATGCATAAAGAGAATACCGCTACAAGAACTGATGGTGCCCTTTGAATAAATGTGTTTGCTAGATGCTGCTTCACAAGTATCCTCCAGCAAAAATTTTTTTAATGCGTTTTGCGGAAGCTGTATTGGCTGTGTGTGTCTATATATATATATATCTATTGCTAACGATGGACACTGCGGCTGCGACTGGGCAGAGAGGCGCATTTTGTGCAGCTCTTCTTTGACGATAGATCGAACCAGCTCCCGAAGGGTGTCAGCGGAGTCGCTGGAGGCTGGCGCAAAGTCGGCAGTTGATACGGTGTTCACGGCGCAATTGTAATACCGGGCGCGTTGTTGCAGGGTCTTTTCGACGGTAGTGGCCTCCGATAGAAACTCCGAAGTGGTGTTAGGTGGGTTTCGCACAAGCCCAGCAAACAGTTCTTTTATCCCGCGCATCAGGTGGCGCACTTTCTTGTCCTCGGCCATGTTTGGATCCGCCCTTCTGAACAGTCGTGTCATGTCCTCATAATACATTGCGACGCTCTCATTGGGTCGCTGGTTCCTTGACTGCAGCGCCGACTCAGCTCGTTCCCGACGGTCGGTGTTGACGTAGGTCGCCAGCAACTGGCTACGGAACCGTTCCCAAGAAGGAAACGTCTCGTGGTTCTCGTACCACGTCCGCGCCGAGTCGTCAAGAGCGAAGTAAACATTGTGCAGCTTCCGCTCCGCATCCCAGCCGTTGTACCTGGCAACGCGCTCGAACTGGTCAAGCCAGTCCTCCGCGTCCTCAAACACTTCGCCATGGAAGGTCGGCGGCGTTCGCGGCTGGAGGACCAGGAAATGAGCAGCTGAGTTCCCGTTGTCAGCCACAGCTGCCGCGTCTCCGTTGCTAGCCATAGGTGCCGCGTCAGTCCTGCGCGTCGCAGCTGGAGCCCTAATCCTAGGGGATAACGGACCGTACTCTGGTGACTGACCTTGGATTCGGCGGCTCGTACTGCGATGAATCGGAGTCAAATCCGTGTTCATAGAGAGCCTTCGGGGCACGTAGATGTTGGAAAGTACCCCGCACCTCCACCAAAAATGTAACGAAGACAGGACCGGCACAGATCACAGTCCCAGCGAAGTCCAGCGCACAGCAGGGAACTCACAAGATGGCTGTCCGAACCACACACACACTTCGTCTTTGTCCACCGGCACACGCACACTTCGTCTTCATCGTCGGCGCGCTCCCATGAGCACGCGCCAATATATAGCTTCCAACACGTAGGAGTGGCCGTGGTAGCTGTGCGACTGCTGAGAGAATTGGCACGGTGAAGCAATGATAGCCTTCCGCTACTGACGTAACGAGTGCTACATGATGCATTGCATGCAGATTCGGGCGAAAGCCCGGCACTGCAATTCGCAATGAGGTGTGGAAGCGGGAATTTTTAAAAACATTTTAAATTATCGGCTCGCTTTTGAGGTCCTCTACGCGGTGTGAACACTCAGTCGCCTGTACTTTACAAAATGCGAGCATCTGATAGCTTACCTGAAGCACCTTTTCCAGGGACCCTATAAGCTCTGCCTCAAGTGTATGATATAGTAGCGTTAATAGGTTAATGCCCATATATGTGGATATATGTGCCTATCATATCACATAATAGGCGGGTGCTCATGGTAGAGCACCCGCCTCGGCTACGGGAGGTTGTGGGTTCGACTCCCACTGCCGTCGGGTGCCTGCCGGTTTCTCCATATGGGTACAAGCCATTCTCCGGCCTGGTGCTCGGCTTATCAGGGTGCATGGCTTGGAAAAGGAGCCCACACCTTCAGATCTCAACACTGTGTGAGCCTAGAGCAGACACTTGTGCGGAAGGCTTCGTCTTCGTCACACCATGCGGAAGATAGTCTAGTGCTTAGCTGTTATTTAGGCATTTTAAAGTGAAAGCTTTACTACTCCCCTCCGTAGCTTCTTTGCCGTGTGTGCAAGTTTGATCTTGAACTATGCGACAGCTATGATGTCACTCGGCCGCCACCAAAGCCGAGCACTCGCCGCTGTATAGGCCATCGGCGTTCATTGTGTTCATTATGTTGGCAACGTTCTAGGCTCCGATAATTTTGAGAACAGGAAGGGTGCATAACTGGCTCCCTGGGTCAGTGGGCACCTCAGTCGTCCTTTGAGTGAGCAAGGATGTGGGCTGCATGCATTAGCACTGACAACATTGTGGTAGACACGCGGCACTGCAGCAATAGGCCGCAGTGTTCATTGGGTGACCAATCTCTCACGATCAACCATTAATTTAAATGCCACCTGCCAGGGTGGGCGCGCTGCCTATCCAGTGTGCGAAACGCACTCAACGTTACAGGCTCCAAGCCCAGTCTACTTGCCCAATACACCACAGCTTTCGCTCTCTGACCAGGTTCAGCAGTAGTTAAACGCAGCAATTTTTTTTTTTTTTCATGCAAAGCACATGTAGACCTACTGAGCTGAGAAAAACGTGGTCAAGCTCAGTGCTAGGTTGTTTAGAACATGACTATTTACTTGAGCGATGAATTTACATGGAAAATATGTTGTGCAACTGCTGCATTAACGTAGCTGATAACGTTCTCACATTTACACTGCAGTTAGCTGTAGTTTAAGGTGAGCTGGTATTTCATCTTGTAGCATGCAGTGCAAAAAACAGAACAGGCATAGGAAGATATGTGCACAGTGTGGCACTTTATCTTGCTCTGTGTGGTCCACAAAGCTTGCCCTTAGCGGTCCTGATGCATTGGCACAGGGTTGTGAACTGACAATGCCAGATTAAGGTGACAAGACCTTTGTCACAAACAAAATTCAATAAAATTTGTCATTTATAAAATAATGGCCACATTCTTTTAGTACACTCTAAATCTTGCAGTGTGGGACAGCCTTTATTTCAAGGGATTGTAGAGAGAGAGGTTCCTTGATTGAAAAAAACAAAGAATTCAACCTGCATTTAAATTTGCTGACTTGCTACTCTGCGCGGGGAAGGGATTCAGGGAGAGAAAGATGAAATGAGAGAGGTGCAGGAAATGGGATGACAGAAGGTCTCTGATTTGGCTGCACTCACTGCAGTAGTTCCGTGAAGTTCTGCGGCGGTGCCGCCAGCGTGCAGTGTCAGTTCAAGTGCAGCTTGGCAGTGGCTGCTTCCAAAACGAATGGTCAGTCGAGTGCAGGCCTGGTCGTCTGCTAGCCTTGGCGTCGCTACCAAATTAGAGCCAAATGCGTGCCGCCGACATCAACGGGTGCCAAAATCCCAGACTACGTTAAGTATTTTTCAAGCAAAGAAATCCCAAGGAAGTGTCGCCATGAACCAGCCCAGGAAATAGTCGTTTCGTAGAAAAAAAAGTGTCGTTGCATGTATACATGCAGACGATTTACGAATATACACTGAAATGCCGCCCTTGAGGCTCGACTTGGCCGCTTAGGTTTAAAATTGTGGCGCCATGAACACTCCTTCACCTCCTCCTTTCAAGAAAGAACTGACATAGTTGAATTTAGCTGCACTTCAGCTGCACTTCCACAGCTGCACTTCCACTTGGGAGAGTGCAAGTCAGCCAAGAACCCGTGCTGCATTAGTCTGGCACTTTTGCAAAACGAGGACGCAAGTGCCGCGGGCGTGTGCTGCTCTGGCAAAACGAATGCGAAATTGCTGCACCCTTTGAATTGGTGCAGAAAGTGCAGCCAAATCGAAGAGACCTAGAGTTCACTGCGTAGAGAGTGAGATTGCTCAACGGAGGGAGTATATCTTGTCTAAGAGACAATTTATATATTTAAATATATTAAATATATTTAAATAAAAAAATTGATAGTGCTTGTCTGCTGCCTATGGCAAGCTAAAGGTCCTAATACACGGTCGAGTGTTGGCCACTTGAGTGACAGATTCCATAAGATATCCATAATGTGCACGCTCCCCGGCGTGCGCATTTTGCCACTGCATGCCAGCTAAACTATATGATTTGCACATCCAATTTGTTTCTCATTATACATGAGTTCTGTGGTGTGCATCAGCGACGGGTGGAGACTTCAAGGAGGGGACTGTTTGTGGCAGGATAGTTTTCAGCGTTGGAAACCCATGCTTGTCATCTTCACTTTGTGTTAGTGTGCCTAAAGCATGGGAGCATCACTCGATGGAAGGAGTGCATTTAATAGAAGTGTGATGCATCCCAAGTCGGTAACTTATCAGTCATGAGCTCTTGAAAACCAGTCTTGGCATTGGCATACTTACAAGGGCGGGGCTTATGGTGTATGTCTCCGAGGCCTCTGTTGTGATGTCGTTGAAACTGCAAGCTCATCGATTGCAGTATCTAGCATATAACAGCGGCTTAAGCTCTTTGCTACTTCCAGAGAACCAGCAGTCTTTGGTCCTCTAGGCTTGAGCTGAACAATGAAGCCTCCCACTGCTCAAGTTTTGTGTTTGGGATTTTTGGGGCTGCCTGCATGCTTTGGCAAGCACATGTAGTGTGATACAGTGTGGGGCGTAACCCCCCTCCCCCACAGAAATGCACTTATAGCAACGTGCCCATTGTTGAGCTGGGAGTGCACGGCTCTCAACGAGTCGTTAGACCTAGCCAGCTTCTGTAGAAACCGTAACGGACTACTCTTGGAATAAGCCACTTCCAATGACAAGAAGTCTAATACTGTTATTATCAGTACAATATAAATAAAATAGTCTCCAATTAAAATTAAGGTACAGTTAGTTTTCAAAATGCCTTTGGCAGCGGCGTGAGTGCAGCACACCTGGCGAGGGCTGCTGCTAGGTTTCTGTCAAGCTGTCATCGCTGCATGACAAGCTAAGCCCTGAAAGCTGCCTTTTCCGCTTTTCCGCATGCCAGCAGTGGCGTGGCGAAAATGGATACGAGAGCGATGTTCTCTTCGTCACGCAACCAGTCTTCGCGCAGAAAGTGATCACGGGAATGGCATTATGTGCCACTTGCAGGGGTGCGACGCTGTTCAATATATCAAACATTCCAGTGAACAGGAGTTCAGTAAATTTGAACAGTGCTACACTTTTGAAAGGAGTTTGAAAAGGTGTCAAATAAAATTAAAGCACAGGAAACGTGCAGGAAAATAAATCAACTGACATTTCTGTACAAGAGCTTGACAGAAAAATATAGACAAACTTTCACACTGCATTGAACCTCGTCAAGTAAGAACAACTGAACGTTCACACACTCACTAGTCCCAATCTCAGCTTGAAGCAGTCCAAAATCGCTCCGCACGTTTTATTCTTGGTGACTATGGTCGTCTATCAAGCGTCACACTCATGAAAGAAACTATCAATAGCACCCTTGTCGATGCGCAGAAAAATTTTGCCGTCTGTGCCTTTTCTTTAAAATTTACCACACCAATCCTATTCTAAAAAATGAACTGATCATGTCAACCACATATGTATTGTCGCGCGTCGATAATCCGTGCAAAGTAGGCATATCCCACTTCTGCACTACGTCCTATCAATACTCGTTCATTCCTAAAACAGCAACAGAGTGGGATCGTCTGCCTGCCACGCTGGTGCTTAATAACAATATTGAAGTGTTCAGGAAAAACCTATGCTTGCATTATAACGCGTAGAAGTTTTGAAGAGCGGTTTATTGTAGAGCCGAAAGGGCTGGCGGCGCAGCCATTGCACAAATTGACCCAGCAGCAGCGGCACTAGAACAGACTTCCAGAGCGAGCTCTCCCACGCGCGCGGCAGCCGGTCGGATCTCTTCATCGTCGTCGATGGTGGCGCACTGTCGTCTTCTTCATTGCAGTTTCTTCTAACTCTTTAGTTTCAGAGTTTTCAGTTATATTGTTGTGTGTTCTATGTGGTTTCATGTTGTGTTCTACTCTCTTCGTTTTTAACGACAAACATTAACGAGTGTTGCCACTTATTAGCCATGTTTTCATGCGATGTTAGTACCTTTTGTTACCCCGCGTTACCGTGTGCTTTTAAGACGAGAACAATCCCCAGTTCACTGCTGTTCCTTTCTTCTTTATTTGTACTGTATCACTCCCCTCTATAATGCCCTCTGGGCCAAGAGGGTAACTGAAATAAATAACAAATCCTTTTAATTAGTTTATTTCCCTATAACTGTTGAAGACTGCAATTCCTTGCTGACATGTGTATTTCGTTCAGAAGATTTCATTGGTGTACTGGAACACCTTTTTACAAACTAAATCGTATGAATTTGTGTGTTGTATTTCGTACGTTTTATAAGCTGTTCAACACTGTACGTTTTTCATTCTTTTAACTGTATGTAGAAAGTATTTCACTCCTGCTTGGGCCAAGCCAGCAGTATATTTTAAGCAAATAGATAATATCCGGGTTGAATATATCCAGGATCGATTGTAGATCCTTGTGAGAGGTGAGGAATGGAAGCCGACACTATCCAGTCTTCAAGCCCTTCATGTTTATTATTGAAAATTTTTCCAACTCCAAGAGGTGGTGCCACTGGCTCCCATTCACATCTGCAGACCACTAAGGGTTCGATAGAGCTGGAATCAACAAAAGGGAAAAACAAAATCGTGACAGTAGCCCGAGCCTTCCTTCACAAGCTAATAGCAGAAATCTTAAAAAAAATCAATACAGGACAGTTGAAGCTGTACGACAGGCATTCACTTCTGACTAGGCATACTCGGTTCAGGAATCACCGCATGCCCTGATTTGTCCTCTATTCACATTTTCCACTGTGATTTCCTCTTGATGATGGTTTACTTATGGCCAAGTTATTTATGTACTTAAACTTATTGGAAAACTATTGACACTTCTTATTGACAATGCAAAATTTTTAACCCCTATGAACTTGTAAGCTTACAAAGTATCATGCTCCAAAAGGTTAAAGGGAGGTAAAACATGTTTGTTGCCTTACTACGGTGCCAGCCGCGAAAAAAAAAGCATGGCACCAACTCTCGGAAGCAACAATCGCATCAGCAGTCATCCCTGACGCATCACCTAAACGGCAAGTCGCCAGTGAGGCACACTGAACGAATGATTTTCCACGAACGTAACTCCAAGCACGCATGTGACAGTGCCTGAATGACTTTATCGTGGGCACTGGTGCTAACTGCTTGCTCCTTCCAATACTCCTGCGTGGTGCGTGAGCAGCCCCATCAAAAGCACGTGAAAAAAAAATTTTTGGTAATCGTCATCACCACCAGCTCAACTGTGTCCACTGCAAGACAAAGACCTCTAGACTCCAAATTATCCTGTCCAACGCCACCTGCAGACTTTTTTCTGCAAACGTCCTTACCCGACTCTCAGCCTCTCCCCTGCTGCTACATTTTTCTCCACCCTGCTCCCCAAGGGTCAATTCGTTACATTCCCTTCGCATTACATGCCATGCCCAGTGCACATTTCTTCTCGATTTCGACTAGGATATTGTGTTTGTTCCTGTAGTCGGAAAGCAGGGAGTGGTAGATGAAATGAGATAATCCCTTTCCTCTATGGTCGGGGATAGACCCCTGTGGCGCCGCTCCCTGCATTGTCACACTAGCAGGGCCATGAGAATCGGGCGTCGCCACTGGCTGGAAGGGGGTCCTTTGACAGGGAAAAGCCGATGTGTTCTTGAGTTGTATATTACTATAGTAGGATTAAAAAGTAAAGCAGGAAAAATCTATGCTGCTCTCACAACAAACCTCTCCGCACAGGTACCACTTATCTGACCACTTGCAAGGCAGACTTAAAAAAGGTATTCACAGTCCATTGGAGAACTGTAATGTCTTGAATGTGAGGTAAGCAGCTTAAGGTCAGTCAGTCGAGTGTTTTTTTTTTGCACAGCCATAAAAGCAGGCTGCAGTGCTGCAAACATGTGCAATAGGCTTCACCACTACATATGTAATGGTGGCAAGCATACCACTTTCTCTTGAAAAAAAAAAAGGGGGGGGGGGGGGGGAGAGAGAGAAAGAAGACGGTTCCTACACCAAGTGGCTTGCACTAGGCTCTTAAACAAGATGGTGAACCAGCTCGGAGTCTTGAACTGAACTTGCCCGGCTTACCTCCTCAAACTTGTGGTACTGGCGGATGTAGAAGTCACCATAGCGCCTAGCCACCTTGGTGTCTGCTATATGAATCATGTCCTGCATTTGGAGGACAGAGCCAACAGAAGTGTGTGAACCACAACTCCTTGATAAAGGAAGAAAACAAAAAACTACCGGTCTCTC
Source organism: Amblyomma americanum (assembly GCF_052857255.1). NCBI lineage: Eukaryota > Metazoa > Arthropoda > Arachnida > Ixodida > Ixodidae > Amblyomma > Amblyomma americanum. The sequence goes on from NC_135504.1 coordinate 65,896,708, forward strand.
ATGCACGCAAGGGGATGAAAGAGGGGTTGCTTCATTACGTCGCCAGTGATGGACAAAACGTGGTGCCAATTCCTTGAAGCAACCTCTGCATCGACAGTCCTCACTGCTGCATCGCCAAAACGACGAGTCGCTGATGTGCGACGTAGTGAATGCATATATTTTCCATGAGTGTAACTCCAAGTGGGCATGTTGCAACACCTGGATGACTTACGTAATCATGGCCAACTCTGCCGCATGTACAAATTGCATAAAAAGTGCATGGAGCACGGAATGTGCGATCTAAAAACAAGGGAGCCAAGTTACGGGAATGTCATCATTGCAGTCGACTCGTGCACAAGTATGGCTATGGCCCCTAGTTCCTGCAATTCCGCAAAAAATCGCGAATATAAGTATATATTGCGCGGAATTTTATGTTAGTGGCCTTATTCTTTCGTAATGCTATTGTTACAGACATCAGTAGGAATGAGTACAATGGAAAAATGACTAGTTTGAGATGCAGACAATCACAAAATAAACATTATTACGATAACAATGTGATCTCGAACTCTTCAGGCCAACCACAGCCGGGGGGCCAAAACACCTCTCGGACGGCACACGTAGCCGGGAGGTGAGATCCCGAAGACATGCCGCGGGTCCAGCATACGTAGCATGCGCTTCAGACGCTGGCCACAAACGTGCCCGATAACATCCGCAGAACTGTGCCCACATATCCGATAGCCAGAATGGGACAGCGCTTACGCCAGCCAGCATACTGTGGGGCTGTAATATGAGTACTGCCTGTCTGAAGTTTGCTACTGCCAAATGCTAATGTTCAAAAAAAAAAAAAATTACTGTCAGTGAAAGACAAACAAGCTGTAGTTCTTTATTTTCGTTTCAAGAAATCACCATTACTTTTGTTCCATTTTGTTTAATTATAAGTTTTTTTTTTTTTTCCCCCCCTGCATAAGGGCTCCACAAACACTTTGCTGTAACAAGGCCCAAGATATGTTCACTTACTGGAGACATTTTGAGGTCTTTAAGTAAGTCGATAATAAATATTATAGCTGCGACGTTTTCCTCAATCATCACACAGCGTGCGCAAACAAAAACTTCAAAGGGCACATTTTGAAGCGAAATATTTGTAAAGACGAGTTTCATGAGAAAACATTAAGGACAACTCCACTCAATAATTGCTGTAAAATGATACTCTGCCACTTTCTGGGTAATAAAATTGAATAACAAAATTTTCCTGACATTTAGTTCCAACTTGTGATGTCGGCACCAAAAACAACGGGTTCCCAGGGCTTTGAAATGATTGGCGGTATAGCCTCTAGGATTCGTGCGAAAAATCGATGTCTGTGCAGAGTTTAATCGCAAACATATATATATATATATATTACTTCTCACATTACCTATCACTATCTTTTGCGCAAGTGTCTTTCTTTAAAAATATGTTCTTCCAGAATATGGCAACTTAGGTGTTGACACACCAAAAAAGTGCCAATATATATAGCGGGAAAAAAAAAAAAAAGCTTTAATATTAAAGCGCTCTCTTGCACTCACTCACCCTGTCAATGAAAAAGTCCACGTCTGAGCCGGACTGGAATTCGCCATCCAGGCTGCTGGAACCCTTGGTCCAGACGACATTCTTCATCTTGTGCTGTGTGCGATGATCGAGACCATGGAGCAACAAACACGAGATCGTAGCAGTGACCGGGAAGCGGAAACATGGGTGCAGAAAATGGACCGTGTCATTAGCACAGGCCTCACAACAAGACGACAATTGCTCTACTCTGCCAGGCGCGAATAGGACTGCTCATAACTGATCCACCTGCTACTTCCCCTAGTTCAAACTGTCCAGCGAGTAGCGCTGAAAATTAATAGTCGAATTACTGACCGTATTTTTTCCAGCATATAAAAAAACCAATGGGCTTGGTAAAACGACAGAAAAAGAGAAGCAACTGATTTTATGACAGTCTACTGTCCGACAAAATGATAGACTTGGAGCAACTGATCGATGTTTCCTCAGTCAACTTACTCAAGGTATGCAAAGGACAGGCTGCATGTAATTTAACACACCAGCAATCCCTTATCCCAGATGAAACTGTGAGACAACAGCAAAAGGAGGCCCTGTTCTGGCCTCACTTGCCATCATTACCCTCTCCATCAAAAAAGGTGACATGGCGATGCTGCCTCTTGTGCGTGCATTATACTGGGTTGGCCACATGTGCAGGCCACCCAGGCGCAGAGGCATGTAGTTCGAATTATGAATGGCAGAACCAATTCTCATTTGAATTAGACTAACGGGTTGTGTTTCACATAGACTCCAATAAAGTATGGATGGACCAAGTCACACAGTGTGTGAATTATCCATAAATAAGAATGAATGAAGCTTGAATTAATGAGCTTTCACTGTACGTCATCCTGCCAGACATCGCCTTAGGACCCATGTAAAAGGTTCAATGGACTGCTGTCCCACTCTACATGGTAGTCACAGCAACATCTGCTCTTGAAAGTCCCCCAACCAGGCATGACCGAATTCACACTACTTCAAAACATGTGGCTGCTTTGAGCCCTGATGCTCAAACAACAAAAGCAAGGGGCTCTGTTAGAAAGCAAAAAGCCCCATAAGGGACCCTAAGAATGCCCTCAGGGACTGCAAGCTGCCAGTAGGCCCATAACCGAGAGCCACCCCCTTGCACAGCTCAAGGGGCCCGTCACAGAGTAAACGAGGGCCACAGGCAATTTTTGAGCAGTACTACTTCTTGGATGCTGTCACTCACCTTGAAGCTTAGGAGGTGGCAGTGGAAGTTCCTCGTCTTCACCTGGGCACACACACAATGAATGAGACGGGGTGAACTTGTGGTGGTAAGATGTGACCAAACAAGAACAGACAGGCAGCATAATGGTGTTAAAAAAACTCTGCCAACAAAGATTGAAATGAAAAATCCTACAACGATGCAGCCATAAAGATCAAAACTCAGAAGAATTGTGACGGCTAAGTAGTACCAGAGCTCAAATCTGAAGACCCGTCAGCTTGCACTAATTTTGTGTCACAGGAGATACCGTATTTACTCGAATGTAACAGGACTGCGAATGTAACGTGAGGCTTAGGGACGCAAAACAAAATATGTTTAATAGACATTGTGGCGAACATGTTTACTCATCTTCCTCGCTTTCGAAGGCCGAGCTCTCGGAAACGGAGTCCTCCTTTTCGCTATCGAAGACTCCCGGTAACATCTGCCGCATCAATGTTGTTCGCTGCAGAGGGAATTCGTTCCTCTTCACGAACATTTGGGACCACCCACGAGACGCTCTGAACTTCCCATCTCCCGAGTAACGTCTCTAACTTTCCAACAGATTAGCTCGACACTGAACCCCACGAGACGGTTGCGCTGCTTGATAACAAAGTCCGCCACTTTTTTCTCCAGCTGGACGTGATGTCCGTGGCGAGGCTCACGAAATCCTTTGCAGTCGAGCTAACATTTAAAAAGCCCCTCCCGCTGCAGCCGCCATCCGCGGATGGTTGACTCGTTGAGGTCAAGTCTTCAGGCTGCCACAGAATTCTCGACCTCTTCAGCAAACAGGATCGCTTTTCTCTTAAAACGAGCATCGCACTGAGCACGACGCGCGCCACAAGAACACAATGCGACGATGCGTTGGGCACGAGGTCTCAACACAAAAAAAATTAGAGAGAACAATGCTTTGACTTTAGATGGATGAGGATTTGGCTTCCGTGGCACCCATGTTGCCAGCATAAGATTGCAAAACTGCAGAAACCGAAACCAAGCTGATTGCTTTGAAATGGCTGCACCGCAACACTGCTTTAGGCCAATCGCAAGTGCGGTATTCGATTATAACGTGAGGGAAGACTTTAAGGGGAAAAAATCCGGGAAAAAACTCGCGTTACATTAGAGTAAATACGGTAACATGCACTTCCTTATCAACTCATCACACTTTGTTTCAATGAGCTAGCTCTCTTTAACACGCGCACACTACATCACACGCACTGCTCTGTGTCCAACCACAACTGTTGGATGGATTTATTTCAATGATTTCCAAATATCATTCATTCTTTTCTAGGAGCAAAATGTGAGTGCCACCACCGAGCAGCCAGTCAGCAGCGAAACTGATGCCGTTATTTCATGTCCCTTCCATGCTGAGGAAGCTGGCACATGAAATGTAAACGTGCTGGCTCTGGCGACCTTGACAGCTGCTCTGGAATTGGCGCCTTCACAGTACAATGCATTTACCAATGCCAAATCAACAGGGGAAGAACGAAATGAAGAGACTCCACCAACAGCTGTGTGGAGCGCACTAAGTCAGCTCCTCGTTGCCAGTGACATCACCGTCATGCAACCACGAGATGATCACAAGATGTGTTACACTAATGATGGCATTCACACTACAAGGAAGCCACTAACAGCTTCGTAGTAAAAAAGAAAAAAAAAAGCCTGAGGGAGAGAGAGGCCCAGTTCCACTCACATCGCTATCCTCGAGGAAGCTTGCCAACTTGGAGACAGGCATGGTGGTGTAGAGCTTCAGGAAGCTGAGAGAAACGAAGAAAAGGTGGTTGTTGAACAATGATTCCGGATGACGAAGGACTTGAAAACTGAGCAAGACCAGGCACCGGTGCAGGCGTGAACTGCCGTAACATTATTCACAGCACGTCTGTCCCTGCGCACACTTCTAAATAACCACAGAAGGCTTGCCTCAATTTGCGACAAATAACACTTTTGGGCACTGCACCTCTTCACACATTGACGCAAAGCTTTGAAATGTTTGTTTCCTTATGCTCAAAGCCACCAGCACACGGCTTGGTCACTTTGTGTGACGCACGATGAGACCAGATTTATCTGGAATGATCACTACCACGCATGTGCAGCAACTAGTTCTACGTTGTATGAGATTATGATTCATAGATATTACTCGTGCCTTGTCTCAAAAGTTCTTTGCCAGCTTTAAACTGAGCAGGGTCAAGAACAGCAGTGACTGTGTTATTTGACAACCGCTGAGAAAGTTTGTTGCTATCACTGCCATCGAGCTGATTATGTCTTGGCGGACACAAATCAGCCAATAAAGAGTTCGTTTCAGTGCCATGTTAGTCTTCTCGTGTGTTGTTTATAACGTTGACAACACAACATGAAAATATTCTAGAAATTAACAAGGCGACTGCTCAAGGAAAGTAATCCTTTTCTTACTTTTATAGATGGTTAGTTGGTGCCCTTTTTAGTTATCCTTGTACACATAACCAGCATAACTGAGACATAACACATGGCACGTAGCTACCAGTGCCTACACTACACCCAACTAACTATAGGCCTCGCAGTTTTCAGCAACATCAGAAAGAGGCAGTGCAGATCCCTGGGCAGCCAAATGCGTTCTGTCACTTTGCTTGAAGGAACAGAAAAGAGTGCCTGAGTGCAGGGACCAGAATGCAAAGCAAAGGCATAAAAGCCCCCAGAGCTTCATCTTGTTCAACGAAGAAGGCCACTGGCTCACCTCCTGATGGTCGGTATCATAAGCTGCCCCTCAACTTCACTTAGAAAGACGTTGAGCTGCTGCTGAAGCGGCTCCTGAAATGAAACCGTAGGAATGGGAATCAGTACCTGTGTTGGTGCCAGGTGATGTGCTAATGCAAGCTAGATGTTTTACAGCTTTCAAAATCACAGATCAGGGTGCCGATCACTCCAGCCAAAGCTGTGCTTCCCACTGACTACATGACCAAGCACGGCACGTCAGCATCACCTTTGCCGTTTTGGTCACCAGCAATGGTTGAAGTTCAAAGTAATGAACACAGGCACTACATCTGATTGACCATATTGACCTCTTCCTGTTATCTTTAACAAACACATGCGATTTCTAATCTATATATCAAATGTGGCTGGTCATGAAAAATTTGAAAATGAAAATTGGTTTTTGGGGAAAGGAAATGGTGCAGTGTCTCACATCACAGTAGACACCTGAAGCCCACCCTAAGGGAAGGGATAAAGGAGGAACTGAGAGAAGAAAGGAAGAAAGAGGTGCTGTAGTGGAGGGCTCCGGAATAATTTCCACCACCTGGGGATCTCACAAGCACTGACATCTCGCAGTACACTGACACCTTTGCCGCAGCAGTCGGGTTGGAACCCTTCAAACCCGGGTACTCCAGATCACTAGCCGAGCACCCTGACCACTGAGCCACCGTGGTGCGTTGGGTCATGAAACAGACATATCGAACTCTGCAGCGCCAGGCGCTGCCCACTCGTATGTCAGGAGGCAGGCTTCACTGCGCTACACAAGGTTGGTGTGGCACGTGTCGGCGTTATCTCGCACTCTCAAACAGTGCCACAAAAGATACAGCAGCGTCGAGAGTTGGTACCTTGAGGCCAGCATGCGTTCATCCCTCTCACACCCGTCGACAGTGCCCCGAAAGCATCAACTTGGACTGTCATAACTTTGTAACTTTCGCTCTGACGTACCATTTTCCAAGTGACATGCCTGTGAAGTGGGGCAGCCACCTTAGCTGGCGATTGGCTTGCCACCGTTGCGCGCTGGCGACAAGCCTAATGTGCTTGGTTTTCTGCAGCCTCACGAATCGCAACAAGCGCCTTCGAAATGGTGCTCAAAATTCAGAAGAGATCTCCCCATTTCTCTAGTAAGCATCGCCTGAATTTCCGTCCCTTCACCGAGTAAACTGCACTGCTCTTGTGTGCGTTTTGGCGAAATTTTATATTATGAATTTCGTCTACCCTGTTCACTATAATGAGGTTCGACTGTACCACTTAGAGTACAGGCACAACTAAAAAGCATACACTGCTACCTTCGCTCAAGGCTTCATTTCAGAGCAGAGTACTTTCGTAGTAGTGCCAATGAGATAAAGGCAGAGGTGTAGCACCAAGTTGCACTGGTCCAACACCCGTCCTACTAGGCATACCACATGATACCACATTAACTTGCTTAACTGTCTATGCTCGGTGAGCAGTTAGGCAATATAAAAAGGCTACACTGCAACATTGATGCATGAAGCTTGATTTCCATGCCAGTGGTCTGTGCAGAGCTGATGGAAGGAATTAATGTGCCACAAAATGTCGCCACACTGGCACACCCCCACACACCTTAGAATGTTGGCATGCACACCCACTCGCTCACTCAAAACATCTTTATTATCTCCCCCAATGCACGTACGCACGCAGCTCACCTTGGCAAAGTTCCTCGTCTCTTTCACCTTCTCATCAAGCGTGGTGGGATCAAGAGGCGGTGGCACTGGGTTCAAGAACTTGGGGCACGCCAAGCTGAAGATCTCCGCAAAGACGCTCTTGTCCCTGCATTAGAGTTATGGACAGAGCCAATGGTAAGCCACATCCCAAAGCACAGCACAGGTGCCAGGGCTTGCATAAATGAAGTGCCACGACTGATCCCGAGTAAGCGGGGGTTATTGTGTCACCAGTTCCAGACAATGATGACAAGCTGCTTTTGCAATGAGTGCAGCCTCCTTAAGGTGGGGAGCCTGGTCTTGAAAACAAAATTTTATTAATGTCGTCATAGTTATGAAATCTTCAGGAAACATGTATTTTTGCACGCTGGTTCTAAATATGTCATTTAATTTCATGTAAAACAATTCCTTGAGCACGTATGTAAATTTTGTGCATGTATCTTGTGAAGAGCTTTGAAAAACATTTGCTGCTGGAAGCTTGCTGATATGTATGCCATTGGGTTCTCTTGATACCAAGGAATGCAATAAGGGTAAAATTGTCTTCCTGCCTATCATAGAACTTAAGTTATAGTGTTTTGAAGTTGTCGCTCCAGAAATGCGAAGAAAAGTGTGTATTTCCGCTTCTGATGTGGCAGCTTCAATACTGTATAACTCAAGTTCTATGATAGCCAGGATGATAATTTTACCCTTATTGCATTTCTGGGTATCAAGAGAACCCAATGGCATACATTTCAGCGAGTTTCCCACAGCAAATTATCTTCAAAGCTCTTCGTAAAATACTTGCATAAAAATTACGCAAGTGCCCAAGAAATTGTTTTACGCGAAATTAAATGACATATTTAGGATCAGCATGCAAAAATACATGTTTCCTGAAGATTTCATAATTATGACTACATAATAAATTTTTGTTTTCATGACCAGGCTCCCCCCTTAATCGTCTGAGGATTAAGTGTTCTACTGATCTGCATAAAGAGCCTTGAAGGAACCCCAAACTTTCTTCAGTCAAAGCTGCCATTTCTTCCTCAAGGATTCCCTAATCTCAGCATTGCCAGCAAAGGTAGGGGAGCCTTGGGCACGGTCCAGTATATGCTTGACACTTTCGATGCTGTGCCAACCATATGCTTCCATGCTGTCTCTTAATTCCTATTTTTTGGCGAGGAAAGAGAAAGAAATGATTTTAAAAGCTTATGAAATCCTGAAACGCAATATGGTGCCTCTTCTCGACTGCTGTAACAAGAACTGGGAGAAACAGGACTAGACTAGAAGGGGGTTTCAGGGCCCCTTTTCAGGATGCAAGCATGACTCTGCATTACAGCTATCAGCCACAGTCGGCAAACGATGCCCTGCTGTTGTTTCAACACTTTATCCCCTGAAGTGCCAAGTAATTTTCCAACCCGTGCTCATGCCATGCCATATTTTTTATGCCCATGTTTAGTGAGCATTTTACGCTGTGCAACAGATTCGCAACTCTCACTCACATTGGTCAGAATCTGGCAGAGGTCCCTCAACTTTAATGTCTCTGATAAAAGGTTCCTCAACTTCTATGTCTCTGAAAAAAATGCGCTAACCAACTGCACTGACTTGCTGCAGTGGCACCAACGAATCAAAGTGACGAAATGCATGGCATTCACCCGCTGTGCTGTCATGGCTACTTGGCTGTGTGTCTGTGACAAAGTACGTACCATATTTGCTAAACGTAATTTGCACACTTTTTTTCTCCAAATTAAGGCTTTAAAAAAGGGGTGTGCAGTGCACATTACACTAGTAAATATGCTATGTGTGTTCCATTTCCGCCAATAAACAGTTGTAGGTGGCATTTGTGTTTGTTGTCGGTACTGTGTGTTGTCTTCGTTGCACCATGTTTTAACCCAGAAAGCTGAAAGTGGATACATATGCTCCAGCTGTAGACATAATCACAACGAACCAGAGAGCTATGAGTGCTAGAATCAACCTCTCTGTAGAGATGGCGCGATATTTTCTAAACACAAGTTAACACAAGACTGGCAGGGGCGAGCTTTAAGTGCACAGTGAGGCGGATATGTTCCTCACCCGCGCTGCATCTTGTTCATCTGGTCGCCGTGCTTGTCCTTGAGGTGAGAGAGGATGCTCTCGTCAATGCGTTGCGGGTGCAGTGTCAGGCAGATGGCCAGCAGGGCATACATCTTGTCTGTCTGCCTGTTGATCTGCACCGAGGAGGCACAGTTAATTAAGGTGCAGAAAACCACTTCCCCAACTGCCGAATGCTACACACTGTGGTTTGCAGTGACCTTGAGAGAAGCTTTGCATTTTACCAGCGCATACTATACTGTCTATGCTACCATACAAAGGAACCAAAGCGGTGTAACGATATTGGCCTAACAGCAACCAGTCCGTTCAGCTACCCTGCTGAATGCCACCATTTATTTAGCTGGCTGCCATCGTAACACTAACTACGCCACCCATTTTGCTAGCCTGGGGGCCCTTAAAACTCGGTTCCACGGAACCTTTGGGGTGCTTTTCTGCTTCTCCAAGTGCCTGAATCCATGCAGGCCACAACTCACGCCTTGCATTTACCCAGTTCTTAGAACGGATCTCAGTGCAATTCCTCATTGCAGGCTGTTTCACCCTGCAGCCAGTACGGTCATTTTTAACTGAATTTGGGAATTTTTTGAGGGTCTGCGCATTGCATACTCCTTTCTGCCTCCATGTCGGGCAGGAAGACACAAAAGTCGTGACATGCACGGTTCCTCAGCACATTTTGAAAGCCGCTGGCGTTCCCTGAGGATAACAAAATTGAGAACACCTAAGCTAATCAAATCACTTGACACTGGAACTTTGCATCAGTTTCCATTCGACGCCAACTGACTAGTACAATCACTGGTATGTCCTCTATAACCTTCGGTGTGATTTTAAACCCTTGGTGAAATAAGCCTCTCCCCAGTCCATCAAGAACGAGCCTGTTGTGAAAGGTTTCCAGTAGCATATCCCGTGAGTCGGAGCCAATGGGATTCTGCAATGCCAGCTCAGACCAGCCACACTGAAAGAATTGAGATAAAAAACCGACCTGGTCGACCTGGTAGGTGCGTTGCTGGAAGAGGTGCTTGGTGCGCTGGATGTAGACCAGGATATTGGAGAAGGTGCGGATGGCATCTGCGTAGCGCCGCATCATCAGGTACGCAAAGCCCACATAGTAGTAGGTCGTGATCTGGCACGCCGGCACCCGCGAGTACAGGCTCTGCGACAGAGGTGGCAAACACGCAGTCGCTACTGTATATTCTGAGCTTGCTCCAAAGTCCACACGGGACACTGGGGCTATATGCACCATGAAACACGCGATGCAGCGTGCGCAACTCTCGCTCGCCATTTCAATGACAGCAGGAAATTCAGTAACTTGAGGGCTTCAGTGCTGCGAACGTGAAGCCATTTAATACTAAATTCCTGCAAAAATAACGACCGAGCCGATGTAATGTCCATTCCGCGTGATTTTCTAAACTCCTCCTTGGGCTGATCTCACAATGGCATTCTATACATGGGCCAGGTTACCAATCAGACTGCTATCATCAGGCCACAGAAAGATGGCTCGGAAGATGAGAATTCTAAACCGATCTTTCAAGCAGCTACAATTCTCTGTTTGCAGGATTACGATTCAACTAACACGAAAACCACCATATGGTCATTTTGTCTGTGCCCACCGTTAAGTGACCAAAGGGTTTCTCTCTGGTGTGAGTACAAACTCCATCGCTGTTGCCAACAGCTCTGTCGTAACTCAGTGCCGCTGCTTGCTCTGTTGACACGACCAACAGTAGAGGTGTAGTTCACGTTTCTGAAGGCGAACACAAGAAACAACAATTCTGGCCTAGGATGCCCAGTGACAAGGGCCTCAGCGTACCTTCTTGTTGAGTTCCAAGTTCTCAAGGACCTTGACGGCCTGGTAGTAGTCACCGAGCAGCGAGTGCAGGCGCAGGAGCTCCACCAGGCTGAAGTAGCCCAGCATCTTGTACAGAGGGTGCTGGCCAAACTCACCAGCCACGCTGTCCGGGTCACCTGCACACAGTGTGCCAGGAGTTGCAGTGCCAGTCCCCGTTTACACTGCATCACCGGGAGGACAGTTGTTGATGCCACCTCTCTATATGTCAATCTTGGCAACTGTGATCTGTTCACAGCGGTGATCCAGCAACAGAGAGGCTGTGTTGCCTTTCCACAACAGCGCTCCACTGGCACGTAATGATTTCCATAGGGAGAAAATAAAAAAAAATTTAAAGAAAGGACGTAGCTAAGCCTAACCGTATCCACAGACTGTTCTGCAATCAAACTTGCGCCGTAGAACGCTTCTCTCAGCTAAACTCAAACTCAAAATTTCTAACAGAAATTGTATTTGGTCGGCAGAATTGTTTTATGCTACATTCGTTTCGGGTGTGTGCCTGAATCGATAAAAAAGTTGGCTATTTGCATGTCTGCAGCGACGATGAAACAAAACAAGCCATTCTTTCAGCGACTGCCCCGGCGGCGCCATCTTGTTTGTCGGCCAGGGAGCTTTGGCAAAGGAGGGAGGGTGGGGGGTGTTTCGTGGAAGGTTTGAAGCGTTTTCGTCCACTTTATCAATGATCACAAAAAACTTAGTTTGGCCAAAACTCCACTAAACTGCAAGTCTTTCATGAAGAAGCATCTTCAAACCTCGTGGAAAACACCCCGTCCTTTGCAGACTCTCCACAGCTGACAAACGAGATGGCGCCACCGGTGCAATCGCTGAGATAACTGCTTGCTTTTTTTCGTCATCGCCGCTGCCGGTGCGAATATCCTACTTTTTTTTCCTGATCGATTCAGGCAAGTATCCCAAACAAATGTAGCATAAAACAATTCTGCCGACCAAATCCCACTTCTGTGTAAAATCTGAGCTGGAACAACTCGCCAGTTTAGCTAAAAGACGCATTCTACAGCGCGCATTTAAGTGTGGAACAGTCAATAGACTTGCCAGTGAACCTGCTCACCTCCCTGGGTGTACACTTCGAGTTGGAGGTTGATGTTCGACTTGTCGACAAGCGAGTGCAGCACGTTGAGGACACTGTGGACGTTCCAGATCTGCGGTAAATAAAACGATGGGGGGAAAAAAATGAGGATATGAAGAGCTTTTTAAGTGCACTTTGTATAGACCACTCCTCATGGATTAGAAAGCAGCAGGCACCTCTAGCGAGCCGCCGCGGTGGCTGAGTGGTTATGGCGCTCGGCTGCCGGCCCGAAACACGCGGGTTCGATCCCGGCCGCGGCGGTCAAATTTCGATGGAGGCGAAATTCTAGAGGCCCGTGTGCTGTGCGATGTCAGTGCACGTAAAAGAACCCCAGGTAGTCGAAATTTCCGGAGCCCTTCACAATCCGCCTTTTTCATTTTCCTGTGCTGCCACCTCGCGTACAACGATCGAAGCTCACTGGTAGGGTACTGCGCGCCCAGCCCGGCCGGACTGAGTGCCGCTCCGGAGCACGTTGTGTTGGAATCTCTCGACGATGGCGTGTCCTGGGCAGCACCTGGTACCTGGAGGACTTCTAGGATTGACTGATGGCTGGGTGCGAAGTCCGAGGCAGGCTGCAGTGCCCACTGAAGAGCAAATTCTTCAGTATCTCCGATCATCCGGCATGCGATGCGAACACCAGCTGAGCAAGGGCCGCCGCTTCAGAGATGAAGGCAACATTCGGAACATAATGTTCAATGCAATATCCCCGATCAGTAAGGTTGGCGTTTTCCGCTGTATATGCCTGCCATTCATGAAAGGTGGATACTACATTGTGCGCGCCGTAGTACAGAAAACGACTGGGGACAACAGTTTTCACAAGCAATCGTTGTGTTGAAGCGCTGCAGAATAGATACACGAGCTATAAAAGCACAAGCGTACTGGCAACAAAGCAGCTCTGCTAGCATTTCACTGTATTTTCCCAGAGCACACCGCTGCATAGGTTAAACAAGCATGCGCGTCCATAAAGACGAGCGCGAGAGGCGCACATTGATCCATTCCGGAGATGCCACGCAGATGTCTTCATCATGGATATGATTCGAACATACGCATAACGCACGTTCTTCTTCTTCTGCCTCTTAATACATGGCACATACTCACACGGGGGGATTGGCCAGGGTGTAGTGGCATAAACAAGGAAATTTCCGTAGGAGATAATGACAAAATTTTAGCACCATGCGTGAATGCTCTCGTAGCTACTTTTTCGTTGCCCGCTCCATCGCGCGTTGAAAGCGGCTCACAGCACTTGCCTATTCGGCCTTCTTGCTTGAGAAAGCAAAAAGCGTCGGAACGAAGTCTAAATGCCGCGGTGACATTCGAGGCCTTCCTGGCCATGAATAAAACCTTTTGTGATAGACTGCACACGCATTTAACCGCAGTGCCTCGTCCGTACCTGTCACAAAGTGATTCCCGCACACTCTTGACGTGCTTGACGGTGCTCAAGGGCGGCCACGATCGTCGAGCCGGCGAACTGCTTTTATCCACGCTTTGCGTCGAAGGCTGTCCCGGGAAGCGCTCGGAAAGCGGAAAAATCCGAGTTTGTTTCCCTTTACATATTGGGCATTGCAGCCGTATGCAACACATTTCGTAGGTATCGCGAAATGCGTCGCGCTGAACGCCCGACGGCTGCAGCGACGCACCCTGCGTAGGAAGCCGGTGTGTTTACACTTCCACGGCCGGTCTCGAGGAGAGCGCGCGACCCTTCCAATATGTTTCGCGACACCGCCGCCAGGGGATGGGCGCATGCGCAGTCGCGTCGTGAAAAAGGCGGATTGCCTCCCTCATAGCCTGAGTCGCTTTGGAACGTTAAAACCCCCATAAAACTAAAGGCACCTCTAATGAAGGCATGCATTAAACTTTTTTTTTCACGCACAAATAATAAAAATTACTGGCAACAAATACAGCCCAACAATGAAGAATCAGAACCCCATTCATGTATGAGAAAATCCTCCTAAAAGGAACATTTTCAGCAGCTTTGATCTATCTTCTATGTTTTTCCTGTTTTTTTTTTTTTGCGAAAAGTATTTGCCAATTAAAGGTGTCGACTGTGTCACTCTCAAACAGATAAAAGTTCTGCCAGGCAAAACCTCACCTTGGGGTTTGAGTTGAGAAGTGTGATCTCCTCCGGTGTCTTCTTGCTCAGGTTGCTGCGGTATTGGCTGAAGGACTGGAACTGTGTATGCAAAGATGCCAGACGTTAAAACCCATCAGAGCTGGAACCCACCCGAGTGTCTCGTTAAATGTGCCGCCTCACCTGGTAAATGAACTCGTCAATCAGTTCCCACAGCCACTGGTTTGGGAGGACCAATGCAACGGGTCCGTCAGTGCCTGTAAAACGCAACAGAAGCACAAGGTGTCAAGGCTAGCGAGTGGTCCTGGATACAGAAATGACAAGATAACGCTTAGGCCGGGGGTCCTCAAACTAGATACCTTGGAACCCTTGAGTTCATTGGAGTGCCCTTAGGGTTCCCCAAGCACTTAAGCTTCACCTTTCCTTTTATCCCACTTATGTTTGGAGACTGCACGGCAAAGTGTTTCACTACACAGCTGGTCATTATTTATTGACTCCGGACGTCCAATTTTTGGAGAAGCCACATATATGAGCTTCCTATTTTGAGTGCACATTACACAGGAAGAAATGGAAGCTAAGGCAAACAGGATTCTTTCAGCAACACTTGAAAGCTGCTGTATTCCCTGATGATAAAAGGACTGAGAACGGTTTGACTACAAGGCAGCATTTCTTCAGCGTAGTGTGAGCGCCCCGGCTACTCACGTTGCCGGAGGTGACATTCCAGTGCTTAGAGCGAGGCGACGTAAGGAGACGCAGATATCTGGTGAGGCCAGATATCAGTGTCGGCGGCGGCAATACTTCGAAGGTAAGGATTGCTGGGGTCCAATGATTAGCCACGCATTGGCCGCGACTTCTGGATTAATCCACGCCACTGCTGTACCCGCCATAGGCATGGCCCATTTCTGCAAAAGCAGCAGCGCCCCTTCTGCTCCTGTGCTATTGTCGCCATCGCACCCTCAGTAGGTTCTCATTGCCGCTCAATACGATAATTAGCTATGGACAGAGGATAATTTGGGGAGCTTTATCCACAATCTCTCCACAGCCTCGTCTAGAGACAGCAGTTTACATGCAAATCATGTGTTTGGCAGCCCTTTCCTGCGGGCACCGAGCGGCAACGGCAGTAGACAAGACGCTGACACGATGCCAAAGAAACGCTGCCTTGTGTCTGGGCCTTTAAGAACACACACAAAAAAAAGCATCCTCAATGTCGGCCACCGGGCTCGGGCAGTGGACAGTGGAACTGCCGGGCAGTGGAACTGCCAACTCGCAGCAGTGATCAGCGAGGCAGTGCGCACCACAGGTTTCTTTCCCACAAGCAGAACACCAGGCACCTACTGCAACGAGATGCCTAGAGGACTTGAATTGTGGGGTTCACTCTCCTCCAGTCTACAAGTGCAGTGTCTCACTCAAGATGGTCGCTCTCTTCCCTTGGTTTCAGCGTTCCCCTTGTCATCCTATGACTCCACAACCTAGTGATGATGATAGCTAGCACATAGGGTGCCATCTCTATGAGCAGCTCAATACACTCATGAAGTGGTGCTTTAGCACTAAAAATTCCCAGCCAACCTTGAGGCCTGACACACTGCCCCTATCACACAAGCTTTCATGGATAAACAATGTGAATGGGAAGTTTTTGGTCACAGCATAGGATATGAGTGCGGATTCTTTTAAACGGACACAGAGGAGAAATTTAGGTGTCGACAGACCATTGTGTTCGAACCACACATGCTACTTTCACTGAAAAACAGCTTTTATATGCCAGAAAAGGCCCAATAAAAGGAAACACAGGTGTTACAGCCACCGGCCCGATTTTGCAAACCAAGTTCAGTGCACAGGCGCAGCCTTGTGGGTGTGGATCTGAAAGGCTAGGCTACAGCACGAATTGATTCGAAACAGTGATCCCGAGGTCCTTTTCGGTGTAGGCGCCACAAATTTAGATCGAGCGGTGAGAAAAATTTGGAATGCAATTATTTCAGCAGTAAATTTGTATTTTTCAGCTGGATAAAGGTCAACAATAACCAGAAAGAACCACAGAATTGATTTTTGCCGAGAACAAAAATCGAACGAGTCTTCCTCGCATCATCTTCAACCCTAGAGACCCAAAGATATCTATAGCTATGCAGATTACTTACATCGGAAAGGCCAGATTAGCCTGCAAGGGGAAAAAAAACAAGAAATAAAGACAGAGACTGAAACCACTCACTCAAGATGTAGTTGAACAGGGCACAGTAGTTGTAGTACGACTCGAACCTCTCGTCAATCTTGGGAGATCCCTGCGGGCGGTGATCAGAACGGGGGGGGTCACAATACATGCCAAGCTGTTTTCAAGGTCTCAGAAGGATCACTGCTCTCGTACAACGCTGGTCAGTAAATGACACCACAGATTATAAATTAAGGGTAAAACATGCAGCAGCAGCAAAGCCCGCTGAGCAATACTTTGTCGAAGTAAGCGATTCGATAAACCAAGATGCCATGAGGGGTGTATGGCAATCTGCGAGAGATCACTGTTAAGGGGGGAAGCTGGTCTTAGAAAAAAAAATTTTATTAATGAAGCCACAATTATGAAATCTTCATGGAACATGCATTTTTGCATGCTGATTCAAAATCTGGAATTCAATTTAATGTACAACAAGTCCTCGTGCACTTATTGTAATATGTTATGTAACTTTTTGTGGAGAGCTTTAACGAAATTCTGCTGCAGGGAACTTGCTAGAACGTATGCCATCCGCTTGTCTTGACAACAAGCTATGCAATAAGGGTAAAATTATTTTCCTGCCTATCATAGAAGTTGAGTTACAGGGTTTTGAACCTGGTGCTTCACAAACGGGAATAAAAATTTGTATTCCTGTTTCTGAAGTGACAAATTCAAAATCCTGTAACTCGACTTCTATGATAGGCACGATGATAATTTTACCATTATTGCATAGCTTAATGTCAAGAGAACCCAATGGCATGCACTCTAGCATGCTCCCTGCAGCAGAATTTCTTGAAAGCTCTCCACAATAAGTTACATAACATATTGCATAAGTGCTCAAGGAATTGTTGCACATGAAATTAACTGACATATTTTGAATCAGCATGCAAAAATAAATGTTCCCTGAAGATTTCATAACTGTGACTTCATTAACAAATATTTTTTTCTAAGACCCTCTTCCCCCCTTAAAATACTATAAAAAAAACCTGATAAATTTTGTTAAAACACTGCTTTTTTTTTTTTTACTGTAAATAATGCAGTCAGCTGCATGGTTACCGCACTCATGTGTGCATTAATTTGACCACCTGTCAATCCTTTTCTTCTCCACCATATTATCCATAACCAAGCGTGTCAACCTATTATATACTGACAACTAACAAACAAGACTTCAATGAGTCATGATGAGAAGAATGTCTACCACCGGCCATTGCCTAACGCAGACTGGCTGCGCCCCACTAAACCAAATTCTGATAGTGGCCCTGATCAGGCCAGTACAGAGGCGATGAGAGGACATCCGCCCTAAATATTTCCCTTGTGCAAGTAGAAACCAAACGTCTGTCACCTTGACTAGGGGCACACTCCAATTTTATTTCTGCTTTACGATCAGATATGCTAACAAGTGAGAGGTTGAGCAATATTCTAGGCTGGCCAAAGTAAAAAAAGATACAATGATAAGGTTTTCGTGCCTTCCTGCAGAAGATAGTGTGCACACAAGCAGAAGACGACACAGAAGTGGCAAAAATTTTTGTCACATTGGAGAAAAAGCTGTCGCACTCAAATGTGGCACCCATCCAGTGAGCTTCACTATATTGCGTTTCACACATCAAGTGCAATGCCATCAATGCTCTTGTTTACGCTCCCTCCATCCACGATCAAAAAATAGTGCATTCGTTGTTGTGAGCGAAAACTAGTAAATGCTTTGCCAGCAGGCTTATTACATAATGCAGGCGGACTATACTTCTGTACCTTTCACAACATTGAACATGATGTATGCAACGGGCGTACAGACATGGCTAATTTCATTTCTTGTGTGTCAAATGCACAGCCCACGGGGTTTACACATTCCATTTTAGATTTTATTTTTTTAAAAATGCATTTTATTCCTAAGATTTTATGCTAGGAACTCATCTTCCTGAAATAATTTTAAGCCCAGTGTTCAACCCTAGATCCAGACTTTTAACGGTCTGTAATTTTTTGCGACTAGTTCTGCGGTAGAGTGGAGTTTGAAGAAAGGCATGCGCCACTCAGATTTACTATGATGATCTATGATGATTCCACACTTAAAGCGTAAAATTATGCGACTACTTTGCCACGCCCACTCAGAGCTGTGCTTCCAAAGCCCGGCTCAGGCCATGCCTTCAGACTCACCCGAGCATAGATCTGGCGGTAGTAGAGTTCCTTGTACAGAATCATGAAGATGTGATCTGCCCATTGCAAGGTGAAAAGAAAAGAAGAATTATTCAGTTTTGGTGTTGCACATGCGCGCTCTGTAGCTCAAATGCACCCGGTCTGTTATATATTTTGTGTTTCAATCAAAGTAGCTGAATATTAGTCAAAGGAACAAGAAAAAAAAAAAACAGTTCAACAGAAGATGGCTGTACACTAAACAAATGGTGAATTCCAATCACAGGCCCGGAGCGGTCTGCACGTTCTGTGACAGAGCGCATGAATCCGGCGCAGAGCGCGCGGCCTGAAATTGCGATTGGAGTACACTTGCTCTGGCCAGAGCATGCAGGCCAGAGCATGCAGGCCAGAGCATGTAGAGCGCCGCTAGCGCCGCTGAATTAGAAAGTCACGCAAACTTCCGATCGGATCCGCCGATTTCGGCGGAGCAGTCCCGACTGCTCCACGGAGCAATCTCGGCTCGGCAACCGCTCCCTATCTACGAATGGAAGACGTGATCCGTGCCTCAGATCTGCGTTTGGAATACAGTTGCTCTGAAAAGAGCAGGAAATGTTGCTCCAGAAGTGCTCCAACTCTGCGATTGGAAGTCACCAGAAGGCCACAAAGATAACTCATATGCTAGTCACTAACAAAGGTGCTGATTACAGCAGTGCATAACACAACAGGAGCGTCAGAAACAGTCAACTAAGTGCACAAGTACGAAGGGCAACACTAGGACGAAAAAAATTACCTTTTAAACGGAAAAAGACAGAGCACCGAATGAAAGCAAAGTTCTGGAACTTTGCTCAACTTGTACAATAAACAGGTATAACAAGCATATTTTTGCAAAAGTACTTCAGTAGCCTCCGACAAAGCATTATTTCTCAGGCGACTACATATCAGGGTGGTTTTCCCCAAGAGGTATGAATGGGATCAACTAGACACGTACTGGAATCACAGCTAACATTTTGCTGACATAACGGGCACACAATGTTTCACTTGCTCCAAAAAAGCTCCTTGAGACTCCCAGCAGGCAGCGTAATGTAAACTGTGCACATCCTACAGTCTGTCTCAGATGGCGAGGCCTCACAGAGTGCTGGAAATGCTCACTATGTTAACGTGCATAAAGAATACAGGAGCGAAGGAGGGGTGGAGGGAAGAGCGATATCCTCACCATCCAGGATGTGGGCCATCTCTTTGGAGTTTGGCGGTGGCATCACCTTGCTATGCTGCTCCATCAGCTTGGCAAGGCTGCAATGCGACATTTTCATCAGTCAAGAGACTGTGACACTGACCTTGGCCTCTAAGCAACGACCACCAAGCACATCTGCTACATGCAGAAAGCCCATGATGTCCAAATTAAAAAAAAAAAAAAAATCTCCAGCCTGATATCATCACTTTTAACACGTTCACTGCATCATGGGTCACCGGCAGGTTACGTCATGTATTCCTGTTGTGTGGCATGAGTACTCAATGGCGCTATGAAGCCGGGGGACAGCTCAGGTTTTTCAAACATCTGGCCAGAAACACACTTTCTAGGTTGCTACTGCCATTTGTTGTCGGCGGTTTTAAGTCGGCCTTGCCGGAGGTTCACTGCAAGGTGCGCCGCACCAAAGAAAATCAAAGGGTAGCCCACTGCTGGCCCATGATGCGAAGGGTTAGGGCGCCAAAAATCGCTGCCACAGCGAACGTGCTAATACAAGCTGAATGATTCTGAGGAAAAAACATCAGACGACTAGGCGAACATATTGCTTGCACTCTTATGCTGCTCCCGAAGAAAAAAAAAAACAGAAGGGTGCAGACTAGCAGAACCTGGCTTCACGATGAAGAACTAACATCAGTCACATCTTGCATGTCTTTTCCATTACCTTCATGAGTGAGAATGTTGGAGACAACTTGCATAAAGCTCTCCTCTTGTATGACCTTCACTTATTGCACCTTTTTAAAAGGAATGAATTAACTACTGACTGACTACTAAGCTGCAGCTACCAGTGTGCGATGCCGGCAACAAAGTTTAGGTGGACAACTCGAGCAAACCAGTTGGCAACAAGGCGGGTAAGTGAGAGAACAGTGTACCTGGAACATCGGGGCAAGTGAAATAGGAATGCAGTGACATGAAAAGAAGAGAAATCCCCCCTCAGCTGGATACTTACTTGTTCTCATAGATGCTCTGAATCTCGTACAGGTTACCCTCCTGAATTGCCTTCTTGAGGAACACGAGCGTGCTTTGCATCGCTTCTGTGAGCTTGTAGCCCGTGTTGTAACCTGTAGCACGCACATGTGGCAAGACAACAGTGAAAAAGACACAATTCAAGGGAGCGAGTGCAGCCGCAGTGTAAAGCCCGTTTCACATGCAAGCGAAAATGCCAGCGAATCCTGTCGCAGCGACGGAAAAACCTGTTTCGACCCGTCGCGGCGGCTCGACGGGGTTCCAACAAGTTGGAAATTTTCGCAGCGACAGAGCGATAGCTCCGCCCTCTGACCAATGACTGCATGGCGGAAAAGCCACGTGACAAGAAGAGGATCCGTGCGGGAAAGACGACAATGTTTGTTTGCTACACGTGCTTCCAACACCATGACAACATGTCGCGTGGACTGTTCAATGAGGTGCTGATCATCCAAGTATCCAAGCGCCCACTTCTATGGGATGTTAAAGATAACTTCTGCAATAAGTCGACCAAGGAGTCCCTTTGGGAAGAAGTGAGGGACGCAATTCGAGCAATTGACGACACCGGTAAGTGAAAGCACGCTTTGTGGCGAGCTCGAAGATTATCAGCCATATTTTTTCATTGTGCAGCCAACAAATTTTCCTCGTCACACTGGCAGGATTCTGCAGCGTGTCAAAAACTGTCTTATGTCCCCGCGCATTCCTGCGTACTGCTCGGTGTTTTTTTTTTTCGGTGCGCCGGCTATTGTGCGTAGATGAGCTGTATGAAAATTGTCGGAATCACGCAGCCGTGAGCAAATGTTTTTGGATCTTAAGACACGCTAGCTGCATCATTTTGTACCCTTCACTTCAATCGTGAAATGCACGACGTGCACGTTTTCATGTTCTCAGCTACGTTTGTAAATGCGTGAGGCGATGTTTCTCAGGCGTGAAGTTAATCCGGGCGCTGAGAGCCTAGTAAAATCGTCTCTTGCGTGTATGTAGAGAGAGCGCTCCGTCCCGCGGCACTGCCCGCTCATCATAGTCTTGTACGTAGCATTAATCTGCGGCTTCTGAACCGCACAAAATCAACTCGTGCGTGTCCGCAAAATAAATCATTCATCATGTGTGTGCCTCAGTTCAGTCATGCATGCATGCATAATCAGTAAAACTGCCTTTTAGAAGAAAAAAAAACTCGTGCTTGCGTACTGAATCGTGTGTTGTAAACATTTTCTGCAATATTCTTGTGTGCTAACAGATGAGAATTTGTACATGTTCATGCTAAACTTTGGGCCACATGTCTGCCATTCTTTCCTAATTTGCTTGTTTAACATTATGCTCTATACTGCTCCATATTTCAGTAACAGTTGAAGAGAATTGCTCGGTGGAAAAATCTAAAAGATACGTACAGGCGAAAAATTAAAGACGAAAAAGATGGGAAGAAGAGTGGGTCAGGAGCCACTGCAAAGACGGCCTGGCCACATTTAAAGCAGATGGAGTTCCTGATGGACTCCATGGAAACGAGACGGTAAGCAATGACTGATACTAATGATGAATTGAATGTGTAAGTGACAGCAATTAACAGCCTGTACATTCTACTCAGGAGCTTCTGCAACCTCGACGCAGTGAGCCACGTGCAGGTGGCCAGCGCAGCCGCCGAGACGAGCCATGCCAGCTGCAGCCCAGCATCGCCAGGCTCGAAAGAAGTAGAAGCAACGCCAAATGAATTTGAATGCATGTATAGTGTCCCAGGCCTTCCTGATGAACCAGGACCATCCTGTATGGCAGCAACTTCACCAGAGGTTCTCCCACATAGGGGAAACAAGCGACAGAAGAAAAGGCGGCAGGAAGTGGAGGCTGCTGACAGGGACATTCAGGCCGTGCGAAGTGCAATTGCAGCGCACAGGCCAATGGTTACACCGCACGTACGGACTTAAAAAATGATGTTATTACCATCAAGATAAGAAGTAGCTGATATTTAAAAAAGAAGAGTTCTTTATTTCTTAAAAAAATTTGAGTAATCGTGGCAAAATAATGCATAAACATTGTCCATGTTGATGTTTGCAAACCACCGAAACCAACTGCGAGCTCGTATTCTTTGCCAGCAACACTGAGATTCGCAGCGGCAGTAAACGCTGTGGAGCGACGCATGTGAAACGGAACCCTGCGAAAAGCATCGCTGCGCCGTGCCGCTGAGTTCGCTCAATCGCTTGCATGTGAACCGCCCTTAAGGATGAGCAGACATTCAGAAATGACAGCTGCTGAGCCATCAAAGACGGTAAAAAGGGTTGACCAAAACTGCGTACTTCACATATCAAGTTGTGGCATCACTGAGAGAGTAAAATGCCTACCATATGAAAAGAACTAGAAGGAATTTCATCTTCAAAACTGACAATAATGCTCTGCTTGTAAAACAGCCACTTTTGAACTGGCTTAACACCAGACATATTGTTTCACTCACTTCAAGAGAAACAGATGAATAGCATAACTGAGGCATTACGGACACCATCACAGAACTGGTAAAACTGGATAACTGTGTTTAAACTTTCTGCTCATGCAAGTTCTACGGAGTGTCAACTGGACTGTTGTTAAGAGAACTATGTGTGCTATGTCAGAACTTCCACTGATCTGGTGTGAGAGCGTTATTACTAAGCAGCAACAAAGATTCACGCTCTGCCACTGCTGCAGATATGCACGCAAAGTTCAGTCAATTTAGAGTGGATCTTACCAACCTCTCGCTGCAATAACACAAAAAGTATGACACATTAGCAAGGAATCACAGAGACGCAAATATGCAAGACGCCAGGCATGCTTCATGAAGAACCTCCCGCTAGTGACACGCAATTAAGTCGATACAGCAACGACAGTAGGCAGCTTACCGTGAAGATCGGCTTCATGGATCGGGTAGCCGTAGCTGTCGACGTACTGCGTCCATGAGTGAGTATGGGAAACGAAAGCCAATATTTTAGACAAAACGTCAAAAATCTCAGCCCGGTACATTCACAATGACTAGCTCATCAAACGGTATCCATGCCTCAACACGTCAAGCAGTGAATTCTAACACACGAAACATTTCTAACTTCTCGACAGCTTAGCCGGTTTGATTAATACACATCTCAGACAGCCCGAGTTTAACGAACATGTGTCCGGCTCACGAGTTGACGTGCATATACATATCTTGGACGGGAGCACGGCATATTGCTGTTTGGATGGAGTACTCATTGAGCTTACCTCGACGTCATATTCCTCTTGGTCACCCATCATTTTGAACGCGTTTGTGTGAAATCTAAATGGATGATTATGGGCTCAATTGGAAGCGAAGAAGATCACGTTCCCGAAGCTAATTGCATGAGGCGGACAAGCAACACACGACCACAGGCCTTGCGGCAAAACGCCGGAGAGGGCCGATTGAGCAGTGTTTCGTACCGAGCTCCTGAACAGGGCCAAGTGTCGGCTTAGTTCTTATTTCATAGTGCATATAAAACAATTAAATTTTATATAAATAAAAATTTTTCTAGCAATTGTTAATTTTTTATTTATGTCTGGTAGGAATTTTGCGACAATTGCCTACTACTTTAACGCCATTGTTGACGCAAACGGCGCTGCGGTAGTTTTGGCTGCCTGACGGTGTCTGCTGACCAACTGGTGCTGACGGCTTGACTATAAAGGCTGGCGGAACGGTTCGACGTATTGGCGATTTTCGTTGTGCGCGTAGAAGGAGATGTGTGCGTAACCGATTTGCCTAGTGCGGGTCAACGGCTTTTTCCGGTACGCGCACCTTCGTTCTGCCCTCCTGCAACGCTGGTTCGACGTTTGTTTCCTCGTAGAAAAATAGTGTCGAGGAGGGCACGAGCGTTAGGCTTAGCCGGACGCCGTCGTCTTCCTGTGCGTGGACCAGCGATTGCCGTAGCTGACGGCATCATGCGTTGAAAAGGCCTGCGACGGTGAGTGCTGAATTTTCGTGTTTCATTCACTCGACGAGAATTCAACTTTGTTGCCCTGCTGGTTATTTTCCTGGGACTTTTGCGATACCCGCTGTGATTTTTTGCGGCCAACTCCGCGCGACTGCTTAGGCCTAGTTGTTTGGAAGTGCGCGATAGTTGCACAAACTTGGATGCATTTTTCTCGTCTTTTGTCCGTTTACTAGACACATTCGTCTTGCTATGCTCGTAGTTAATGGGCGGTCCACTGCTGTGAACAGTTTTTGTCGGTGGCACGTTCAAAAAAAAAGACGGTAGTTTTCTCTGTCTTCCCTACGCCGCCTCCGATTTTTTTTTTTTTTGAATTGCATGGGCATTGAAGGTTCTCGCAACCTCTTGCAAAGTGCGGCCCCTTTTAGGGCGCGCCAGGGTATTTTGGGCGTGCATTCGAGGGAAAACATCGTGGGACTTTCCCAGGCCGTATTTTTTCGCCTTCCGAGATAGTCTCGCCCCCTCCTTTCGAGGATGTTTTCATAACCTTCGATTTAAAATTGTATTTTTTCGTGGGAGCAGTTCATTTCTCTCTAGCGGTTTGCTCGGAAGCTCTAATACTGCGCATCCAGTGCTAATATTGACGGATAGGCTTTCAATTTGGCCACACTTTGGGGCTGTGTTGTATATAGCAAGAAATACAGTTAACGCAACTTGAGTATAAAGTGAAGTATGGTTTTTACAGGCATATTGTTAGCGCAAAGTAAAATCCGAACACCAACTAGCCCAACAACTCACCCTGTTGAAGTATGGTTGCATGCAAATTTTAGGGATAATAATATATAATCCATCGCTCAGGCCTCTCCTCACTCTATATGTACTAGGGATCAGCAGTGCTGAATTGCTTCTGCAAGTACAGCTATAAACAATATGAAAAATAGTGCATATCGTACGTTAACAAAATAATTGACTGAAACAAGTTTTTATTCAGAGGACTGAATTAATGTCAATTTTATTGCGAACCTCTTGGAAGCTGTTGCTCTGGCTCCCGGCAGCGGCCTTACTGTGAAGTCATTTCCACACGCCGCCGCGTTAGCCATTTTGTTTGTTTACATTTATGGGATGACGGTGTGTGCGCACCACGTCGTGATCTTGAAGCGGAAAAGGTATGCACACGACGCGACCTTAGGAGGCCCGGGATACATGCGACGTTTTTTCCGACGATGTTCGCGCCGCAGAAAACGTCGTGGCGGCGCCCGGCCGGAGATGCATGGAGCGAAAAAGCGGCAGCCCGCCGCCGCGTATCTCTCAGCGCGAAAGCAATGTGACCAACAAGTGGCAAATACCATTGAGCGGAAAGCCCTTTGAGAGCAGCGACGCTGACTCCTCTGTCAGAATAACGAAATTGTTCATTTAGACACCACTGTACTGATTGCAGCAGGCGTGCATAGATATCTACAAGGTTTTGCCTGCTCGAATGCATGCGGTCGCGTACCTTTCGATCCCGCTCAGCCGTGGCTACCATCGGCTGCGATTTTCTTCGGCACCTTCGCTTCAGGGAGGAAAAGTGGTCATTTCGATCCAAGATTCTGTCGCGTTCTCCAAAAAAAGTGGCATTACATGTCTCGTGAAGCGTTTATTTTCACGATAACATTTCCGTGCAATAGACACAGCAGTGTTCGTCGGCCATGTTGGCGGCGGCGCAGGCGTCCAAAACGGAAGAGCGGGTTTTCTCCGCTGCTATTCGCTTGCTGTCGCTTCCGGTCTCGCCGGACGCCGTGCGTCAATATCTGGCGGGGCCAGATGGGCGGCGGCGGGCGTTTTTTTCGAGCCCGGGCGTCAAAAGCGCGCCGTCGGGCGAAAATCGCCCAGAAAACGCTCCATGTATCCTATGTTGAATTCCAATGGCAGATCCGGATCAAGTTTTCCTGCTCGGTTGGGAGCAATCGTATTCTAATGGCAAAATGGGAGTGCGAGTTGTCTGTTCCAATGGCAGATCGGGATCAGACGTCGATCCCGGATCGCTCCGTGGAGCAGCTATATTTGCTCCGCCGAAATCCGCAGATTTGACCGGAACCCCGCGCGACGTTTTACTTTCCCGCGGTCAATTCTTTGTGACCGCTTTTTAGACCAAAATCGTTGCCTTGTTTGAACCTCCCGCGCTTTCTGACGTCAGACGACGCGTACTCTCTAAGCCTAGCAGCTCTGTAAATAAGGAAGCAATCTGAAAATTTGGCGCGTTTCATCACTGGAATTTTGTGGTGCGGGCATCATCACACAAACCGAAAGCTTCGTGCGCCTTTTGTTTGCCGTGAACGCGAGAGACAGAGTGGCGGCAGGAACGAATCGCTGGTGAAGCGAGAGGCCGCGCTTCGAAGGGCGCCGCCATGTTGCCTGAACTTGGAGCTATTCTTGCGCTGAAGTGCCCCCGCGGGAGCGCATGCATTCCATCGGCAAAATGGGAGCGAGTGATCTCCGCCTGAACTACGCCCTCCGTTTGTGATCCGGCGGAGCACTCTCGATCTGCCATTGGAATTCAACACTAGTGTTCCTGTATATGCTCCCGCAGGGAGCAGAGTTGCGCGACTGCTTTCCTCGCGCCGCTCTTGACGCCATTCGCCAAACGGCCGTCACGTGATTCCGCAGACGTTTGTTCCATTTTTAAGTGGAAGAGCAGACTTTCCAGGCGCAACGCCGGTTCCTCGCCAGCACCAGTACCCTCTCGGCTGCCATTGTGATCGGACGCGTCCGGTGCGGTGTGTTTCCGCCTTTTCCGTGCGCTCCAGTTGTATATATTTTGATAGTGTGCAGTGCCAGCAGCCTCCAACTATGACGGGGTGCAGTGCGCCAAACTGCAAGAACCGTACCGAAAGCGGCAAAGCTTTTTACGCAGTACCGTCCGGACGGTCAGTCAGCGATTGCGCTGGCTTTTGCGTATGGGATGCGTGAAAGCAGCTCAGAAAGGAACTCGAATATGCGAGATAAGAGAATAAAAGGCACAACTTTACCGTATTTGCATGACTCGCTTAGCCACATAACCTCCATTGTCTCATACCTCCCTCCGGCGTTGCAACAATCATTTGGCTATGTGCTAGTCTGATAAAAATTACAGTTCAATATAAGTTATAAATTGTTCAGCAGGCACGCTCAAACTCCAAGCGGCAACTCATGTTTGCCATCAACAAATTATCTTCTTTTTTCCTGCAACGCTAAAAGTTCCAAATGAAAATGTGAACAAAGGTTCTGTTCCTAACCTGGCTGCACGTGACAGAGCATTTCTTATGTGCAGCCGCTGCCAGCCCGTCTGCTTATTCTGCTGCCACCTCCAACATTTTGCAGAAATGGTTTGTTTTGTGACATAAGCAATGTTTGACAAGCAATTAAACTATATGTGAAATTTTGTTCAAGTCCTAGTTTACTACACAGAAGTGGGAGGCCAGTCTCTCAGCATGACAACATGCTTTGCTTAGACTTTTTAACTATTTTATTTGTTAAGAATACCCCTAAGGTTCCACTGACAAGGATGCTAACACTGGAGGAGAGGGGAACAAAAATAGCATGAAATACTTGAAAAAGCAAAATTGGATATTCAGATAATTATTTTTCCTTGAGTGAATGCATAGAGCAGTCCAAAACAAAGATATTTCAGAATGCAGTGAAGGTACATATAATTCAAGTAGGTCAAGAGAAAACGCAATAGCGCTTAGGGAAAAACAAGCAATTAAATAACAGCACCAGCACGAGATCGCTTTTCGAGATCGTTGGAAGCTCGTATACCACAATTAAGCTGCAGTGACCTAAGGCAGGCCTCTCTAACTTTTGAAAAATAAAGAAGTACGGCACGTGATCTGTTTGGCTTGAAAAGATGACCATGGCATAAGAAAAATGCAATGGAGGGCTCGAAGTCAGAGCGACAAATGATACGTATATTTTGTGAAAGTTAAGCGCGCAAGTTTGCGATATCTGTGCCTTCGGTGGGTTAGATTTACTTGCGTGCAAAATGCATAGCTTTAGACTGCCCGCATTCGCATCTTATGCAGCGTGGTTTCACAAGCTTCGTACCACATCGGCGGTCGCAACCCTATATAATAATGTATTTCAATGTGGTTCTGCAGGGACATGCATTACCGCACTTCTCTTCATCGCACAACTCGTGCAGGTTTTTCATTTCCAAGCATTTCTGCGCCATTATTGTCCGTACTGCGATGTATCGCTGTCATTCTGCGATCTTTCTGTCATGCTGTATGATATTTTCGGAAAATCAGATTATTTTCCGATGTTTTTTTTCAACTAAGTATGATGGGCTTAGCATCGATCCCTGAGCACTGAGACAGTAAAAGTAAAAAAGGATGCCCGCAATCGAGCGCCGTTTGTAAGCATTTCAAAAAAAAAAAGCGAACTGCTCTGCAACGCCAGCCCCATCGTAATCCCAGCGCCTGTGCGCTCAAGGAGCTGCTTTCCCGCACAGCTTGGAACAAAATGGCGGACCTTCGCGCAACTCTGCTCCCTGCGGGAGCATATACGGAACACTAATGTATCCCGGCCCTTACCGCCCTCAGCGGCGGCGCGCGCTCGAAGAATGTTTGGTTGACATCCCTTTACTGTTGAATGTTTGGCTCGGCCGCTGCAACACCGTGGTCGTGCCGTATTGCTCAAAATCAGAACTGCCACGCCTTACAACAGCAATATACCCCGATCCTAATCGTCGTCGGGCTGACTCTCACGCGGAACTCGATCTAAGGTTGATGCTCCTTATCACATTTAACTGCAGTCAGACTGTACGACAGCAGCTTATAACTGTTTTTCTAGCAGTGCTACATTCTGTTTGGCGAAGTGGCTGCCTGCCTGGAATCGTGGCGCCATGTGAAGTACTGCTACTGAAGTTTTGAAGACTGTCACGGAAGCGGGCGAGCATCACGGCGCTGACCGCACCCGCTATCGATCAGTATATATTGCCAGCATGGGCAGCGGTAGCGGCACACAACGCCGCGCCGTCTGGCCGCCAATTTGAGTAACGTGACTACGACGAGAAAGCTGTCTCCGCGACCGTCTGCGAGCCATGTTTGGCGTCTGAGCACGCGCCGCCACCGCCGCTGAGGGCGCTAAGGTCGCGTCGTGCGCGTACCTTTTCCGGTTCAAGATCACGACATCGTGCGCACAGACAGTGTTACGGGATTTGTGGTTGACATTGTACTTTGCTTTGCTTTTGACGGCTAAAGTGCTGCAGTATGGCCAGAAGTAGTTAGGCTTATAATGCACAGAAATGTTCTCGCCAGCTTTTGAAACACTACGTAGCAATTTCAAACATAATTTATGCGTGCTGATTTCTTTAAATTGTACTGATCGTCACTGCCATCATTTTCGAATGACATTATTTTTTTCCGTGCAGCACCGGAAGAGACCGAATGGCATTCAATACACCGAATGACATTAAATGCCTGGGAAGTAAATATATGCTTCTCATTCTTGTGTGGGGAGTAATTAACTGTACATGAAGATTTGCTTATTTTATTACTAAGACCGGTACGCTCGTCCCTCGGGCAATTCCTACACGCGCAGGCAGTGAGGCCGGTGTAGGAGCTCCGACCTTTCAGCATGCATAAAGTGACTACAGGAGAGGGAAAATAGTAAAGATCCTGAATTTCAGTTTGGCTATAGATAACTAGGCTGCTACATAGTCAGCCTGACTACGCCCACTGCAGAGCAAAGGCCTCTTCCACGTCTCTCTAACCGTTCTTAATCTCATCCGCCCACCTAACCTTCTGCCACACCCTGTTATGTTTGCCTTCTCTTGGAATCCAACTCTGTCACCCTTAAGGAGCAGCGGTTATCTTGCCTCCACAGTAATGCCCTGCCCAAGCCCATTTCTTCCTCTATTTCGTCTAGGATGTCATTAACCCGCGTTTGTTCCCTTAGACTCTGCCCGCTTCTGGTCTTTTCTGGAAACGCATGTAAAATTTTTGCTGGAGGATATTCATGAAGTGGTGCACTTTAACATCCCACGCATACCCCAACTTTTTGAGAGCCCCTTGGATACTGTAAATGACATGTCAATGACATGTTAGTCAGTAGCCATTAGACATGCCACATGACAGAGCAAATGTAATGACGTGCATTGATGCAGCACTGCCTATTTTCATGCATAACGAACTTGAAGCACAGCAGAGACTGTGCTGATAAGTTAACAGTATGCCATGAATTATGAAATGTCTGAGTGTGCATGAATTCTGCCGGGCCGCATTGATTTGTATCAAATAAATGCTGAAGATTGGAACGACGTGCTCTATTTCAGTCTTTTTTTCTTGTCTCCACAGGACCAGTTTTCTTTTTCAGTTTGTATGTTTCGCAAAAAAAATTAATTTTATTACTCCACTAATAAAAGCAAGACTGTGAGGTCTATGGGGCTGTAAAAACTAAATGCTGCCAGAAAAAGCTAGCAAGTGCAAAATAGATAAAGGATTTGCACAGAGTGGATTTGTAAGAAATAGTTTGCACAAGTTTTGAAAGGCGGTAAGTGGATGTACTCGGAGGAAAATCTAGGAACGGACAACACCAGTACTGATCAGCGTCTGTGTTCGTGTTTGCATCTTTCTCCTCGTCTCTCTGCTTTTTCCATCGCTGTGCAGTTACTTCGTACCATTTCTAGTGCTGGCTTTGATGTAGAATGGTGGGGATCTCTCAAATACTCCACTTGTATACGTCTGCAAATTGCAGTGAGAAGTCCAAAAAGTTGTGGCCATATCTGAGGGTCCGATTGCCATTAATTATGTGATCAATGTGCAGCCTCTGTTAATGCTGGGAGTAAAGTTGGTTCCTAAGTGCTCATAAGCAATTCTGGTTTCTGAAACATTTCAAGCAGCATTGTATTAGTATGAAACATTGCCTTAGTTTGAATTGAATGTTCAAAATGTGACATTAGTTTTAAGTCATTTTTTGTTTGGGAAGGCTTTGTAAATCGTATGATGCTTCCGTGAGTTTTACAGGCTTTGGAAAAGTTGCATCCGTTTGAAGGAATGAAACGGCTTTATAGCAGACATGCAATCAAGGCTTCTTGAGTTTACAGTAATATAGTACAATGCAATTACTGAACTTGGCAAGTGCTAGGCTTCTTCCCATCTCTGTTGATAAATTTAGAGCACCCTTTTATGTTGCCTACCATTGCAAGTTATTTTTCTGCGAAGGAGTAGAGTAGACCTACTGCACATTGATGGGCTAGCGAAGTTACGTTTGGCTCCGGGTGCTACGTTTTTGCTTTGCTCGTCTACTGGTGGTTGATTAGTTTTTGCTATGGGCTGTGTTTGCTAAGAGTCTGATTTCAGCCATGGAGACCAAGACAAATCAAACTGTGCATTAACATTTTGGCACTCGCTAAACAATTTTGGGTTGTCAACATCAATCCAGGAATTTATATCAGTGCTGGATAACTTGCGTTGCCGGTTTGCCATGTAGCAATATATCTAACAGCGCAATTTTTCTTGGCCAGTAATTGCATAGAATTGGGGACCTTGTGTGGTCACTGTGGTGCTGCGCTGGTCTCGAATATTGTGTTCGGAGCACTTGCTTGCTAGCTCCTATTTGCCTAAATGAAGTTTAGGGAATCTTTCATTTTGTAGAAACGAACAGAAGTGGGAAAAGGTTGTCCTCTGGGTAGCCTCTGAAAAAGATCAGCCACATTGGACCAAGTGAGCAGTTGCCTTGTTCCTTGGCACAAAAGAGCAACTGGGGGAAGTAGTGGGAAAATGGTGATAAGAGATAGTGTGGGGTTCTGGTGGAGTGTGGTTGATTGTTGCTTAACTCGGCATCGGT
The DNA here is from genome assembly GCF_052857255.1 of Amblyomma americanum. Taxonomy (NCBI): domain Eukaryota; kingdom Metazoa; phylum Arthropoda; class Arachnida; order Ixodida; family Ixodidae; genus Amblyomma; species Amblyomma americanum. The sequence continues at coordinate 65,929,155 of NC_135504.1, forward strand.
CCGACATTTCCACTCTGGTTGTGAAAAGCGCGGGTGATAAAATGGCCGTGTAGTCGTGGAGTTCCTCCTTCCGTGAAAACGACATGCGTAAGACGTAAGCTAACACGGTGCACCCACGTCACATTAGTGGCCAATCCTGTTCCGGGACAGTTATAGGGTTCAGAGAGTGGCTATCAAATGTGTGCATTATGTAGAGTAAATGCCACTCAGTGCACATGCCACATAGAAGTCCTCGGAAGTGAGCCGATAATTTACAGATAATCTTCAAAAACTCCTGCTTTCGTGCCTCACAACGACCTGCCGTGCCAGGCTTTCACGAGAGACCTCTCGCAATGTCGTGCTGTGTACATGATGTCTGACTTCAGGAGTAAAGGTCTGTCATGGACTTGCCAAAAACTGCAGCAAATTGCGGTGCACAGCCAGTGAGAGACCGTGATGCCTCCCCCTTTCCACACTCCTGCATTATCTAGCTATGGTGGGAGGTGAGGGACATGGATTGGCAAGGTCACATTTGTGGGTGGGTGCGGTGCTGGTCTGTACTTTTAATCTGAAAGCATTATTGGCTTATTTTGGTAAAACGTGTCTGCAAAATTTGTCTGCACGAAAACAGCACCTCATATAGATGAACGTGGAAGTTTAATGGTGTCGGGTAATACATTAATGACTGTAATTTGCAGTGGTGAGATAGTTTAATGGTGTTGGGTAATACATTAATAACTGTAATTTGCAGTGGTGAGATTGACCAATTGAATTTTTTGAAATTAAAATAATTTAGTGCTTTAAATGTTTCCATTCAAAAGTAGCCGCTGTGGTGCCTCGGTGGTTATGGCGCTCGGCTGCTGACCCGAAAGACGCGGGTTCGATCCTGTCCGCGGCGGTCGAATTTCAATGGAGGCGAAATTCTAAGAGGCTCGTGTGCTGTGAGATGTCCGTGCAATTTAAAGAACCCCACGTTGTCGAAATTTCCTGAACCCTTCACTACGTCGTCTCTTATAGCCTGAGCTGCTTTAGGACGTTAAACCCCATAAACCGTGAACAGTTTCCGTTCAATACGTCGTTCTGTTAATGGGTTGGTGAAAAAAATACTTAGTGCGTGGTTAAATTGACGACAGACAGTAATTAATTGAATCACTTGCTATTGACATGATCATGGATAGACAAGTTGCAGTGTGAGAGATAACAAAAAACAATGATTTTGCATGACAGTGATAGATCATGCGATATGTCAGTATTCCGGCTTTTTTTTTTCCTCAGTGGACATTGTTTCAGTGCCCCTTGAAGGTAGTTATAGATTGGCTTCGTCGGGTATGAAACCTTAGTCTTGGGCATACAAATGCAGCTGAAATCAACTCGATAGAGCTCCATTGAACTTTAAATCTTATTAATATTTCATACATTAGCTTCTTGTGACCCTGGTTGAGGTTTCTTGACAGCAAGACTTATTTATGGCTGCGAAGTTTTGTTGTTGCAATTTTTTTTTTTTTGCCGTTTCTAGACGACTCGATTTGCTATCTGTGTGGATTGCATGATCGTTGGTAGTGGCTGCTGGCAGATTGTGTGGAGATCCACCAGGAAAGGTGCACTCAAGATTGCTGCTGTTAGTGAGAATGGTTTATGGCTTTCTTCCATTCTTTGGCCGCCTCTACATTTTAATGTCATGATTTTAGTAAAGATAACCTGTTTGTCATTGGGACATTGTAGAAAGTTTAAACCCACATCGCAGTATGTTTGCCGTGCCCTTAATTCTGGCAGTGTTGCTAATCGAACCACTTTATGCACGACCATGTGGAATTTTCACTTGTTTCTCTTGCAGGCAGGCGTTCTGCTGTGCTGTTGACAGCAACTCTTCCTTTCCGGTGGCTTAGAGGACAGCGGCAACAATGTCTGTACACTACAAGTTCAAAAGCAGCCTGGACTTTGACACGGTGACCTTCGATGGCCTCCACATCTCTGTGGGGGAGCTCAAGAAGAACATCCTGCAGCAGAAGAAGATTGGCAAGGCGGCCGACTTTGACCTGCAGATCACCAATGCCCAGACGAAAGAAGGTGGGCTGTCCCTTTGCGATATAGTTCGGTCCTTTTGAAATATGGGTACATCAAGCTTGGTCTTTCTTTTTGTACGTAATGGAGTGAGAGAGAATCAACTTCATTGCAAATTGAGTGAGTTCTCCCAGGCGAAGTCCTCAATCCGAGACGGTAGCGAGGATGAAGCCCCTCCGACACTATCTTCCATGCTTGCTAAACATGTGATGAGCCTCACTTTGTGTGTGGTCTGCAGTACCTCCTTTCCTGTTTGCCTTAATGCTGGCAGTCTGGTGATGAATGCGCATTTATAAAGTGGTTTCGTTTTCCAGTGTACACGACCGATGACTTCCTGATCCCCAAGAACACATCGGTCATTGTTGCCCGTGTCCCCGTCACCACAACGGGCAGGAAGAACTGGTGAGTTTGGCACCCTACCCCTCTGTGCCTGCATGGGATGTGACTGGGCAAAAGATTGATCATTAAGTGAGCAAAGTATCAATGCTCTGCTTCTCGAGTCTGCCACAAGTGCAGGATGTTCAGTGCATCCTTGAGTCTGTACATTGAAGGGAAAGCTTCCTGAAATGGTCCCTTTTGTAGTACTGTGAAAAATAAGTAATTTTTTTTTCTTGTTGCCTCAGCGATTTGAACGCAGGCCTTTTTAGAGAGCTGGTTTTAAAGCCATGGACAGACAGCAGTTTCGTGAAGCCAGGCTCAAGTTCAGTGACTAGCAGTTGGGGGCTCAGTGTCCGATGTCGGCCAGTCTGGAGCCAGAGATTTTTGGTCACAGGTGTGACTGACGCCTTGGTCAGTTGCTGCCCAGCCTCTGGGGACTTAGGGCCGAGGGTTATTTGGTCTAGTGATAAAGGCGAAGTACTGCACCAGGGTGTCCAAATCCTGCTCTTGTGAGGGAGTGCGTTGTCGGTTCTGGTTACTAAGGTCGGCCGCAGTGGTCTTGGTCCTGCAGTGGGTGCAGTCAGGCTGATGATGTGATGTCTAGAGGTTGGAGGGGCATGAGTGATGGCCAATTTAACTCGTTAAAATGCTAGTGGTCCTTCCCCGATATCATTAAAAGGGGGAGGGGTAGGCATTTCCACCAGTGGTGCTTTGCAGTCTTTCTCAAAGATGAGTTTCCTAATGTTAATAGCATTGGATTTAGGCAAATGAACTGTTTCTCTGACTTGCACATTCAACCAGCAGATAAATGGCCATAATGTAGCAAGCAATGTAGTTTCTATCTGCGTTTGGTGCATGATGCTGTGAATGGCTTGCGCAGAGTGCAAGCATCTGTTCTCTGGTTGCCATGGCATTTTACAATTTCACTCTCTTGGGACACGCGTCGGGTGACGTCCTCTCTATGGCCATAAAGTAGGGTCTTATGCTCAGAGGTCCCGACAACTGGATGTTCTCCAGTGTGTATCTCTGACTGACTGTGCTTTCTTTGTTCTTTTTTCTACCTCGCCACCCTTCCATCTGGGCAAACACATTGCTGTCTCGGCGTGATTCACCTGTGGCCGCGGTGACCCCTTCCTCTCTGTCCGGCCCCCTCCAGCAGCAGGGAGCGCAACCGTGACGGCGACCACACAGTCCCGGACGTATGTAGCCCACTCAGGGGGAAACATGAAAAAACCCCTCTACTACTACTACTCTCCAGATGATTTGTGTCCTCTCTCCTCCCTGTGTTTCTGTGTTGCGATGATGCCTAGCCTCTGCCACCGCCATCTTTGTTGCACGGGGCAAGTGCAGCAAGAGGGAGGCCCCCATGTCGACCGCCACGGAGCATTGTTTTATGCGAAGCGCCACATCCTCCTGCCTTGCTTGCAGAGGCAGTCTTGCGCACTAGGAGCAAGCAGGTTGCATTTTTTTTAGTTAGGTGACGGACAGGATGAATTGCAAGGTTTCTACATGTGCTGGCAATTTTTTGTGGCTTTGTGTGCGCCTAATGTGCACGATGGAATGATTACCTCTTACAGCGTCTTAAGGGTGCGGTGGCAGTTTCATTGCTTTGCAGACCCGCATATGCCTTAAGGATCTGATGTCTCCAACTATGACGCGTTGTAACTGAATGTCTTCGCATTGAGGAGAGCTGTGGTTCTCTGAGGCGTCGGGCGTTCCTTCAACTGCTGTTACTAAGCGGGTCTGTAGGACTGTATGGTTTCTAGTACTTTGTTTTGCAAAGTGGGTGACTTGGTTCGGTTCCTGCCTCTGACTGTATCTCCTGTGGCCAGCACTTGTACTATCGCCTTTTGGTTTTAAACCATGTTGCATTTTGGTTTTGAACCATGTTGCAGTGAGACCTGCAGGCTGTGCTGGTTGTGGCATTCTTGCTGCTTTCACGGTTAATTTTAAGTCTGGCTCATATTTGTAAGCGAAGGTGTGTATGAAACTGTTGAGCTCTATATGCATAAAATGTAATGAAACATGGTTTACATATACAGTAGAATCTCTGTGATACAAATCTCGGGGTCTCGAAAAAATTCCTATAGTCCGAAATTGTGTGTCATCAAAACGAACAAGATTCGTATGTGGAAGCATGAAAAATGCATTGACACAAATCTGTTCAAGTCTAACGGGATTTATTCACTGCTGTACAGCCACTTACCATGCATAATGCGCGATTGGCGACCACAACGTCGGCGATGTGCGGGCAGCGCCTAGTGCTCGAGGGTGCGGTCGCAGCTCGCACATTCGTTCATACTTAGAGGCGAGGGAGAGAGTTCGGAACATCCAAAATTCCGCACATCTTGGAAAATGCACTCTGGCCGGGGAATTTCGCGAATTTGTATCATCGCGAAATTCGTATCAATCGGGTTCATATCGCAGAGGTTCTACTGTACAATTGTGCTGGCGTCAGAATAAGGGTCTGTCGGTTTGTTTGAAACCCTGGTTACTTGGAAGATTTTCGCAGTGGAGTGCGTGCTGAAGGTACTGTACTGTCGGCTGTAATGAACGCCACACATTGTGTGGAACGCTGCCTAAGCTAACACGAGGTAGCCGCTCACAACAGTGTTGCACCTCGCGGCATTCCTGGGGTGTATGTGCTGGCCTTTTGTTGCACTCACTCATTACCTCTCTGAGAGTCTGTTGTAGTCAGATGGCCAAATTGGTTGGGAGGACCCCTCAAGGTAGTGATTACAGTGTAGCTGTTTCAAACATGCCTGTGAGTGTATCGCATGAGGCGTAGATATGTTCTGCAGTAGAGCACCTGTGCCTATCGCGAAAGTGATCTCGACATCCCAAACCACATTGACGGTGTATCAGTTTATCAACAGCAATTTCTTTGAAGTGTGGGGTTCTTTGGTACTGCTGGACACGCTTGTGTATTGAAAGACAGTGGCACTCCGGAAATGTTCCTGCCTCTGTGTTCCTTGTGGTTGCATTTGGTTTGCTAAATTCTTATCATCAACATGCTGCCTTTCATTCCTGGTATGGTTTAGAACTTTTTGTTGGGCTAGATGGTACATACTGTAACAAAAGAACTGTAGCGCGACCAAGACGAACACAAGAATAGAGGCACACAGGACTCGCGCTAAACTTCATCTAACTTTATTCACCGGTAGTGCAGCAAATATAAGGAAAAAACCCCGATCACGTGCAGACACCAGATCACATACACCACTATCAACAGAACCGTTCAAGATATGCCATCTCCACAGACCTATCGCTAACACAATATACGCCTCTCTTCCTTATATGAAATGCCTCCAGTAGTTCCCTTGCCCTAGTATCTTTGCTTTTGCCCAAAATTTGCGGCGGTGGCATGTTCATCAGTTTCGTCAGCGTTACAGCTCCAGAATATCCCTTGCCCAGCTGACGCATTGCGTTGACAAGACGCAGGTTGTTCTCAATAGCACTTCCAACCTTTTTCGACGATTGAAATGAATACGCATATGCGCAAGCATCACAAAGAACAGCATATGCACATGATATTCCAGGCTGCGAGCATTCTTCCGATCTGAGCTACGTCTTCTTGCATTCCGGGCAGGCCAGTTTTGCAAAAACAGATAGGATCTCCATATCAATAATCCTATTACCTTGCAGTAGAGATTCTTGCTGCGGCACTTTAATCTTTTACATATCAGACTAAAACATATAGTTTCAATAAACGCAGTTGTTTATCCCTGAGTTATCAGTTTCTGTTACCAAAACACATCAGTTTCGGTTTCGGAACTGTTCACCACCTGTTCGAAGTTAGTTATGCCTTTTAAACTAAATAAGATACGAACATGATTCTTGCTGCAAAATATTTTTGAATGTTTGGGGACTCTCTAAATCTAAAAAAGAAAAAAATGTCATTTTTACAAAAAAGAACGCCTTTTCAAAGGTGGTGACATACCTTAAGGGGAGATGCTACCCGAAGACACTTTTTTAAAATACATAAGCTAGAGCAATGAAACTCTGGCTCCTTATAGAGTTTTTTATGCTGGTTTCAAATATATACAGTCGAACCTCGTTATAACGAAGTAGCATCGGGACCGTAAATCAGTTCGTTATATCCGATATTCGTTGTAACAGTAGACATAAATATCGGCTGTGACAAATTCGTAATTTGGCTCGCGCAAATATTCTAGACACTAAAATGCATTATATACTTGGCTTTGAACCCACTACAAACGTGGTAATCCTTACCTGTCTCCTTGTGGCATTCAATCAAAATAGGCCGGAATATGGGAAGGTTGACACGACTGTTCTTGCGTCGCCGCGCACGTGAAAGTGCGTGGCGCGAAACGACTGCACCATGTGTCTGCGCATAGGCGACTTGGTGTAGAGAGAGGAACTCGAGTGAGACACAGCGGGAACCATCGCGCCTGCGTGCTCTGCCGAAGTGCGATTGGTGGCCCCGAGAGGGACCGTTGAAAAAAAAAAGCTGCCAAAGCAGCTTTGAGAGAAGACGAAGAGGAGGAGAGGGGGCGTTGGGCGAGGAGACATATGCAACGCCAGCCCGGGATCAGCCAAACAGGTTTGCATTCTTTCATTTGAAGAAAGATGTTATCTTCGTCTGGTGGCTTTTCACAGCGCTGCGCAGAATGAAGTTTTCTACATTGTCCATGCTCAAGAGGGCCTTTTCTACGTCAGCAGTTTTCGTCGTCGGGAGTTATTCCAAATATCCTTTCAGCCTCCTGGCCATGTCCGCGGCATCTGCACTGCTCATCGTTGGTTCATCCCGTTCACTCTCACCGCTGTCGCTGCTGCTGTCATCCTCGGGCAACAAAACGCGATCCACAATTTCTTGATCCGTCAGCTCGGGCGCCACGGCCAAGTTCTCATCGGCCGAAACGAAATCGTCGAATTCGACGCCTGGGACTGCCAGCCGATCCCAAGTTCTGTCCAGCTCTGCCTCGTCTTCGGGCTGCACTTCTTCTTCGTCGGCAGGCAGAACAAAACCGGCATCCGCGAAACAGTTCCTTATTGTCGACTGCCTCACCTCATTCCACGACCCGTACAACATTTCGAGTGTTGTCTTGATGTTTATTGTTGTCGATCTATGTCGATCGATGTCAAACACCAGTTGAGTCACCAAACGCTTCCTATAATTGCACTTAAGCGAACGAATAATGCCTTTGTCTAAAGGCTGCAAAGCAGAAGTTGCGTTCGGTGGCAAAAACTGCAAGCGAACTGCCTTCAGCACGATCGAAACTTTATGCGCCGAACAGTGGTCCAAAAGCAACAGGACCTTCCTGTGCTGCCTCTCCATGTCCTGGTCGAACGCTCTCAGCCAGTCCTCGAAAAGCTTGGTCGTCATCCACGCTTTTTTGTTCGACGTGTATTGAACCTGCAAATTCCGGACGCCTTTCAGGCACCTCGGATGTGCCGACTTGCCGATGACGGTGAGCAGTCTTTTGTCGGAGCCGTCCATGTTCACGGCAACGACGACAGTCACCTGGTCTTTGTTTTTCTTGCCCCCATGGCAGGTCTCGTTCTTCATCGCCAGTGACCGCTCTGGCAACAACTTGAAAAACACGCCGGTTTCGTCGACGTTGTATACGTCGCACTCGTCGTACTCCTGGAGCAGAGGACGAAAATTCTCCAGCCACGTTTGACATGTCTCCATGTCGACAGCGGACCCTTCGCCAGACAAAGTGTGGCACGCGATCTCGTGCCTATCTTTGAAACGTTGCAGCCAACCGCTGCTTGCCAACCGCTGTCATGCCCCAGTACGCAGGCCAGGCTGTGGGCCTTCCGTTGAAGAAGTGCTCCCGACACCGGCAAATTTCGCGCCCTCACATCTTTAAACCAAGAAAGCAAAGCCGCTTCCACGTCCGGGTGATGGCAAGGCCTAACTCGTTTACGGTCGGCTTTTATGGCGTCCTCGGTGTTGCCCTCAATCTTCTTTCTAGTGGCCAAAATGGTGGATAACGTACTTGGAGGAACGCCGAATTCCGAAGCAATATCCTTTTTCTTGCGGCCACTGTCCACAGCTCTCAGTATCTGCAGCTTTGTCTGGAGCGAGATCGCTTTCCTCTTCGATGCCATTTCGAGCGCTGCAACAACAAGACTGGCCGCTGTGCTGATGTCAGAACGCCGGCCTCAAAGTTGCCAATGTTGCTGCGCTTGCCTTTCTTTACCGCTGGACAAGTGGCGCCGCCTTTCGGCCCTCTGTCATGTCATGAGCTTTCAGAGTTTTCGCGCTCTGTTCACAGGTGGCGCGACCATCCAAACGCGATTTTTGTGCCAGACGGCAAAACTTTTTCAAACGATAAAAAAAAAAATTCAGCTGTGTATCGGCCTTCGATTTTCATTTTGGTTTTTGTTTTTTTTTATGCTACTTTCAAGTTCTGAGCCTCGTGTAAACCAAATATTTCTTCGTTACAGCCGATATCGCGGCGGATCTCGCGTTTTCGGTTTCGTTATAAAAGAATAAATGTCACTGAAATGAAGCATGACCAACCAAAATTCGTAATTAGTTCGCTATAACCGATAATTCGCTATATCAGTGTTCGTTATAACGAGGTTCGACTGTATTTAGTTTTATTGCAAGTTTCATAGTTTTTGTTCTGTGATATGACAGAGTGCAAAATATACGCCTTTTTGCCCCCCCCTCTTTCCATCATTAAACTTTCATAATTATGAACCACCCATGGTTCATATTCTTCCACATGCACTATAGAATGCCAAAAACTAAGTAAGAAGAGCACATAATATATCATATCCACATGAAAAATTTGTACTTGGGAAGTCTCCAGTAACCCCAACCCCTATATCTGTTTACTTGAAATATGTGACATATATATAAATAATATTGACATTTAAATAAGATAACGGTATTCCTCACACCTTAGAGAAAATGTGGGTAAAATTTCATCCAGATCCGAGCACTAGAAGTACCAAAATCAAGGTGGGCAAAGTCAAAAACGTGCCAGAAATTGCATTTTGAGAAACGAATTTGAAAGTTAGAATTAGAGTTTATTTACAAAAGGAGGCCTGAAATGTGATTAAAATTGCACAAGAAAAGAGTCAAACTGTTCCTTCAGCAGCCACTGCCACTAAAATGAGCCAGCACCATAGGTTTCTCCCTCACGGCGCTTGCACGCAGAGTCGTCGGCACGAGACTTATTTCTCAGCATGCACCGACGCGCTCTCGACTCTGCTGTCTGTTTGGCAGACATCTTTTTCTGGCGCATGCTGTCTCTTGATGAGCCTAGTCCAACTAAATCTTGAGGTGGAAGCACGCCCAGCTCTTCCAGTACACGCTCAAAACTAGAATGCCCTCTGTTGAACCAGAGAACTGCCAAAGCAGTGGCCATCTCCACCACAAACCTCGAAGCAAACCGTGTTTTAGGACAGAGAAGCCATATTTTGCTATTTAGTGACTCCGCTGCATTCTGAGTTTTGCCCTGAACACAGCGGGCCAGCAGCTTCTCATCGGTAAGCCTCTTATATATGGGAAGTATAGCTTTCCCCTGGGCTTTTGTGAGCAGGGGTGTGTGGGCTGGTGCAGCTTCACCTAAGGCTTCGGCACGCCTATGCTTGCACCAGGATGCTGGTCCATCTGGGCAATATTTATGGCTGCTCGCACCATCTGATGAGCAAGAATGAAAGTAGGAAGCCCAAATCGCCTGCTGCATTCCTTTCACACTGCCCCTGTTGCTTGTGATAGCCACCTGATAATAAGTAGTCAACCTCTGAATGGCAGGTTCCTTCAGCTTCTCCCCT